>NC_073399.1:6549843-7229843 GCF_028641065.1 Leucoraja erinaceus | reverse complement strand
GCGCTTTGATCAGCGGCTGAATAGGAGACGGCCACTGTGTAAAATGACAACTTCCAGCAGAGCTCTTCCTTTCTCTCCTCTCGCATCACTGATGCTGCCGGCCCGTTGCCTGAGAGAAGGATTGTTTACGGTGCGGCAAGCCCAGCTTAACACGGAGGTGGCAGGACATGCCTGCCCTGTGTGGTGGGGGAGGGAGATGGAGGGAAGGAGAGAAAGGGGGAAGGAGGGAGAGGGAGAGAGACCGAGAGACAGACACAGAGAGAGACAGACACAGAGAGAGACAGACACAGAGAGAGACAGACACAGAGAGTCACGGAGACAGAGGAATGGGGAAGGAGAGCGAGAGGGAGAGATGGGGGGGGGGGGGGAGAGAAAGAGGGAGGGAAGGAGAGAAATGGGGAAGGAGAGAGACAGACACATTGAGAGAGACAGGGAGGGAGTGAGATAGACAGAGAAAGAGAGAGAGATAGAAAATCAGAGAACGACATAGAGAGGGGGAAGAAAGGAGAGAGATAAGGGAAGGAAGAAGCGAGAGAGACAGACATGGGGGGAGAGAGAGAAACAGGGAGTGAACAGGATAGACACAGAGAGAGACAACGACACAGGCAAAGACAGGGAGTGTCAGCAACAGAGAGAGATGGAGGGGATAGTGAGGAACATAGAGATCTAGATGTAGCCACGGTTGGATAATTATTCCACCCCCCCCCCCCCCCCCGGGTTGATGCAGGCTCGGACTGTGTGATTGCAGCTGCTGTAGCCAGTAGCCCAGCCCTCTCCCCTGGTAGCCACGGCTGGGGGCAGCTGAGCCCAGCAGTGTGCGGCTCGTAGCCTGCAGCGTCTCTGCTTCACGCTCTGTACAAAGAGACAGGAGTGGAGAGAGGAGTGTGAACAACACAGGGAATCAGGAGCCAACACATCCTCAAAGCAGCCAGCATGCCGTCAGGAACCAAATTACCACATCTCCTCTGATCTGCCCCAGTTTGACTCTCCCCCCCCCCCCCCATATCTCTCTCTATATATTTTTTCAGTTTCATTTCTGTTTATAACCCACTACAGTTACAGAAGCCTCCCTCCCACCTTCCATTCTTTTTTGATGTCAACCAACACCCTTTGAAAAACCTCCAGCATTCTGTGGAGCAGCTGACGAACGGCCAGCATCTCACACCCTACCTTGCCCACAGCTCCCCTCTACACCAGCTCACTGTGGCAGCTGATAAAACCCACACACACACACACTCGCCCTGCCCACACACTCACTGCTTCCTCTCCTCACCCTCGCTGTCTCTCTCTCTCTCTCTCTCTGTCCCTCTCTCCCCCCTCTCTATCTGCCTCTCTTTTCTCCATCTCCCTCTCTCTCTATCTCTACTCTCTCTCCCCCCTCTCACCCCTCCCCTCTTTCCCCTCTCTCCCCCCTCTCTCCCCCTCTCTCTCCCCCTCTCCCCCCCTCTCTCCCCTCTCTCTCCCCCTCTCCCCCTCTCTCCCCCTCTCTCCCCCTCTCTCCCCTCCCCCCTCTCTCTCTCTCTCTCCCCCTCTCTCCTCTCTCCCCTCTCTCCCCCTCTCTCCCCCTCTCTCCCCCTCTCTCCCCCCTCTCCCCCTCTCTCCCCCTCTCTCCCCCTCTCCCCCTCTCTCCCCCTCCTCCCCTCTCTCCCCCTCTCCCCCCCTCCCTCTCCCCTCTCCCCCCCCCCCCTCTCTCTCTCTCCCCCCCTCCCCCCCTCCCCCCCCCTCCCCTCCCCCCTCTCTCTCTCCCTCTCTCCCTCTCTCTCTCTCTCTCCCCCCCCTCTCCCCCCCTCTCTCTCCCTCTCTCTCTCTCCCTCTCTCTCTCTCCCTCTCTCCCCCTCTCCCCCCTCTCCCCTCTCTCCCCCCCTCTCTCCCTCCACCACCCCCCTCTCCCCCTCCCGCCCCCCTTTCCCCTGGGATGTGTGTCGGGCAGGCAGTAGTGTGTAACTCTGGGCTGTGTCCTCTCTCCCACACAGAGAACGCACCGGCTGCCGAAGGAGATGACTCCGGTGGAGCCGGCTGCCTTTGCTGCTCAGCTGATTGCCCGTCTGGAGCGGGTGAAGAGGGAACGCGATACTGTCGACTGCCTGGAGGTGCGGCTGGAGCAGATCAAAGAGGTAGGAGTTCCCGACCCCCGGCACCAGCGGCAGAGAGCTCGCCGCACACGCTGCCTGCCTCGGCAAGGCCGGCAACATCCTTACCGCCCGGACACTCCCTCTCCTCCCCGCTCCCATCAGCCACGAGCAACAGTAGTGTGAAAACCGGCATCTCCAGATTCAGGGACAATAGACAATAGGTGCAGGAGTAGGCCATTCGGCCCTTCGAGCCAGCACCGCCATTCAATGAGATCATGGCTGATCATCCCCAATCAGTACCCCGTTCCTGCCTTCTCCCCATATCCCCTGACTCCACTATTTTTAAGAGCCCTGTCTAGCTCTCTCTTGAAAGCATCCAGAGAACCTGCCTCCACCGCCCTCTGAGGCAGAGAATTCCACAGACTCACCACTCTCTGTGAGAAAATGTGTTTCCACGTCTCCGTTCTAAATGGCTTACTCCTTATTCTTAAACTGTGGCCCCTGGTTCTGGACTCGCTAAACATTGGGAACATTTTTCTTGCATCTAGCTTGTCCAGTCCTTTTATAATTTTATATGTTTCTATAAGATCCCCCTCATCCTTCTAAACTCCAGTGAATACAAGCCTAGTCTTTTCCACAATTCCTCATATGACAGTCCCGCCATCCCAGGGATCAATCTCGTGAAACTACGCTGTCGTAGATCTCGGAGAAAACACACACGGTCGCGGGGAGAACGTGCAAACTCCGTACAGACAGCATTACATCTCTGTATTCTAGTCAGCTCGGTGCTGGCTGGCGGTGGTTGTGGCGATATGTTGACGGATGTTCTCTCTGCCCACAGGATGAGGGTGAGGAGGGTGAGGTGCCCGCGGGGGAGGGGCAGACGGAGCCGGGACCACAGCACCCCCCGCTCTCCCTGCTGCCGCCCGGCACCTGTGACGAGGACCCCCAGGCCATCCTGGACGACCACCTGTCACGGGTGTTGAAGACGCCGGGCTGCCAGTCGCCGGGGCTGGAGAGGCGCACGGCGGCGTTGGCATCGCCCGGCACCGCCCGCCGGGGCTGCCCCACCTCCGCCAACCCCTCCGCCAGGCATGTCCACCATCACTACGTCCACCACCACACCGTACCCAAGACCACGCAGCAGATCGAGGCGGAGGCTGCCCAGTGGGTCCACTGTCTGTGCCCGGGCAGGGCAGACTGCTGCAGCTTTGCCAAGTCCCGTGGCCATGCCAAGCCCGAGCCACCACCCCTGCCCCTCCAAACACTCCCCTTCAGGTAAGATCTCGCACTGTACCATCAGCGTCTGTCGGCACTGGGCCTGGACTCACTGGAGTCTAGACTGAGGGGGGGGGGGTGAAACCTCATTGAAACGTACAGAACAGTGAAACACTTTCACACAACATAAACTGTCCCCTCTCCAACCGTTATAACAATTATTTTACCTTTATACGGTGGAACGGACTCAATGACAACAGGGACTTAAATTGTTGAAATTCTTTGCAGCTCAGATTCTGTTTTGCTTTTTTTTCTAGTTTAGGGAGTTTTGTTTTTTCCTTTTTTCTTCTTTTTTTTTCTTTTTATCTTTTTGTTTTTTTTAAATATATATACGTTTTCTTTTAACCATTTAACTATATTTACATAGAGACCGGGAGGTCTATATTCAATGTGTATTTTGACACTGGACTCGTATTTAGGTTCTACCTGTTATTAATGTGACCCTGATCCCCGATCATTAATATCATTGTTATTTAGTGTTTAAGAGGGAACTGCAGATGCTGGAGAATCGAAGGTTACACAAAAAAGCTGGAGAAACTCAGCGGGTGCAGCAGCATCTATGGAGCGAAGGAAATGGGCAACGTTTCGGGCCGAAACCCAAAGGGTTTCGGCCCGAAACGTTGGCTATTTCCTTCGCTCCATAGATGCTGCTGCACCCGCTGAATATCATTGTTATGTTTGGCTTTTGTCTTTTTGTTATGTTTTTGTTTTTGAAAGAAAAGCTAATAAAAAGATTTTAAAAGAAAGAACAGTGAAAGGCCTGGATAGAGTGGATGTGGAGAGGATGTTTCCACTAGTGGGAGAGTCTAGGACCAGAGGTCACAGCCTCAGAATTAAAGGATGTTACTTTCAGAAGGAGAAATGTATTTAGTCAGAGGGAGGTGAATGTGGAGCTCATTGCCACACAAGGCTGTGGAGGCCAAGTTAATGGCTATTTTTAAGGTGCAGATTGACACATTTTTGATTAGTGCAGGTGTCAGGGGTTATGGGGCGAAGGCAGGAGAATGGGGTTAGGAGGGAGAGATAGATCAGCCATGATTGAATGGTGGAGTAGACTTGATGGGCCGAATGGCCTAATTCTGCTCCTATCACTCACGAATATAAATGTCACCCCTCTCACCTTAAACCTACGCCCTCTAATGCCCACACTCTGTGCCCCTGGTAATTGTGCCCCCCCCCTGTTTGTTGATGCAGTGCCCGTGTGTCAGTGACGAGGAGGAGCCAGACGGTGGCGGAGACGGTGGGCACGGGTGATGGCGAGGGCGCGGTGCCCATCCCCACCCCCCAGCTGCCCGGAGACGAGCCGGACCGCGCCCAGCACGTGTGGCAGTGGGTGCTGGAGAGCGAGAGGCCGGCCAGCAAGCACCGCACGCACAGGTAAAGAACGCGGCGCGGCGGCACTGCGGCGGCATCACGGTATAACGGGTCGGCGGCAGGAGGGGGGGGGCCGGGATACTGGAGCCCGGAGCGGGGGGGGGGGGGTTGTTATGTGGGGGGGGGTTTTTCTGCGGTGGGCCGTCCATAGGGAGTGTTTGGGCTGTGTGGGGGGGGGGGGGGGAGAGGATGATGGGGGGTGGAGGGAAGGGAGTTTGCGGGCGGGGTGGGCTGCGGTTGCTGTTCACCGCGGTGGCTCCAGCGTTCCGTGCATTAACGAGCCGCCATCTTTCAGCGTCCAGTGCGTGAAGAAGGGCCTGGTGTCGGACGGAGCGCGCGGCGCGGCGCTGGAGCGGAACAGTCGGCAGCACCTGGGCAGTGCCCACCCGCGGGGCAACACCCTGCCCTCTCACCCCTTCGTGCAGGACCCAGCCATGCCCCCCCTGCCCCCGCCCAACACCCTGGCACAGCTGGAGGAGGCTCGGCGACGTCTCGAGGAGGAGAGGAAAGTTTCCAAAACTCCCAAACAAAGGTGAGAGCTCGACCCTTGACCCCCTCCACCCTTGACCCCCCTCCCCCTCACCAGCTCTCCGTCTCCATGTTCCTCCATCTCAATGCCTTGCTCTCCGTATTGCGTTTGGTCTCTCTTTCTCTACCCCTCTATCCTGCTCTGTCCCTCTCTCTGTCCCTCTCTCTGTCCCTCTCTCTGTCCCTCTCTCTGTCCCCCTCTCTCCCTCTCTCTCCCTCTCCGTCTCTCTCTCTCAACCTCTGGCCCCTCTCCCTCCCCCCCTCTCCCTCCCCCTCCCTCTTTCTCTCTTCCTCCCCCTCTCTCTCCCCCTCTCTCTCCCCCTCTCCCCCCTCTCTCTCTCTCCTCCCTCTCTCTCCCCCCTCTCTCTCCCCCTCTCTCTCCCCCCCTCTCTCTCCCCCTCTCTCTCGACCCTCTCTCTGTCCCTCTCTCTCCCCGTCCCCCGCAGCCCCTTCCTCTACCGGACTGACATTTGCTTCCTCTCCCTCTCCAGATATTCCACGTCAAGTTTACAGCGAGACCGGAGCCACACGGTGGCAGCGCAAGGAGGGAGCGTGTCGGTGTCGACCAGCGGCCCCGTGGCCTCGCCCGCAGACGAGTGAGTACCCGCGCCTCAGTCGGGGGGAGGAGCCAACCTGGATGGGCCCCGTCCTGACCCGCTGGGTTACTCCAGCACTTGGGCAACTTCGTGACCTTGGCATGATTTTCGTCAACGGATATTGTGGGCCGAAGGGCCTCTACTGTGCTGTACTGTTGTGTGTTCCCTCTACCCGAGCCTGGACTGCAACCCAACCCCCCCCCCCCCCCGTGTAAGTACCGAGGCAATAGACAATAGGTGCAGGAGGAGGCCATTCGGCCCTTCGAGCCAGCACCGCCATTCAATGTGATCATGGCTGATCATCCCCAATCAGTTCCCCGTTCCTGCCTTCTCCCTATATCCCCTGACTCCGCTATCTTTAAGAGCCCTATCTAGCTCTCTCTTGAAAGCATCCAGAGAACTTGCCTCCACCGCCCTCTGAGGCAGAGAATTCCACAGACTCACAACTCTCTGTGAGAAAAAGTGTTTCCTCGCCTCCGTTCTAAATGGTTTACCCCGTATTCTTAAACTGTGTGTTCTGGACTCCCCCCAACATCGGGACCATGTTTCCTGCCTCTAGCGTGTGTCCGAGCCCTTGACAATCTCAGCTAACTCGGATTGTCTTTCTCCGCTTGCCCAGACACAAGGCACCGAGGAAGCCCCCCGCCCCGGCCCACCCTGCAGTGCCCACCGAGCTGGTGGTCACCTACTTCTTCTGCGGAGAGGACATCCCGTACCGGAGGATGATGAAAGGCCACAGCCTGACGCTGGCACACTTCAAGGAGCAGCTCAGCAAGAAAGGAAGCTACAGGTATGAGTGCGGTCCGAGCTGGGATGGGGGTAAGAGTCACTCTGCGGGGTAGACAATAGGTGACGTTTCGGGTTGAGAGTCGGAAACATCTATGGAGCGAAGGAATAGGTGACGTTTCGGGTCGAGACCCGGAAGGGTCTCGACCCGAAACGTCACCTATTCCTTCGCTCCATAGATGCTGCCTCACAATAGACAATAGGTGCAGGAGTAGGCCATTCAGCCCTTCGAGCCGGCTCTCTCTTGAAAGCATCCAGAGAACCGGCCTCCACCGCCCTCCGAGGCAGAGAATTCCACAGACTCACAACGCTTTCTGTGAGAAAAAGTTTTTTTCTGGTCTCCGTTCTAAATGGCTTGTTCCTTATTCTTAAACTGTGTGTGGCCCCTTGTGCTGGACTCCCCCAACATCGGGAACATGTTTCCTGCCTCTAGCAGTGTGTCCAAACCTCTTAACAATCTTACATGTTTCAATGAGATGCCCTTTCATCCTTCTAAACTCCACAGAGTGTACAAGCCCAGCTGCTCCATTCTCTCAGCATATGACAGTCCCGCCATCCCGGGAATTAACCTTGTAAACCTACGGCAGAGATGTTGGTGCCGTTGAAGAAGCATTTGGACAGGCACGTAGATCACGTGCTGGCACGGACATTGTGGGCTGAGTGGCCTGTCCCCGTGTTGTGCTGTTCTGGGTTCTTGCAGGAACTGTCCAGTAAGGATGGGGACTTGTCCCGCCGTGCATCCGTGCCCCGGGCAACGCCTGGAAACTATTATTGAAGGAGGATACAAAATGGCGGAGTAACACAGCGGGTGAGGCAGCATCTACGGAGAGAACGGGCAACGTTTTGGGTGGAGACGTCCGTGTTTGGGGGGTGATTGGTCTCCATGGAGTATAGTGAGTTGTAGAGAACGTGGACTGGTGATCGATGGTCGGCATGGACTCGGTGTTTCCATGCTGCGTCTTTCAACTGATCTTTGAGATGAGTTCCTGCTCATTGCCTCAGAGACGACCAGGAAAATGTTGTTTCTCCCTCACAAGGGAATCGCCAAATACCATCGAAAACACACGTACTATTCTTGAAAATGTACGAAAAATGACGTTTGCATCAAAACATCCAGCAAGTCCAATTAAAGATAGTCTGAGGTCTGAGGGCCTCCAATGAGGTAGATGGTTGGTCGGGAATATTCTGCAGTTGGTGATAGGATGGTTCAGCTGTGTTCTCTCTCGCTCTCTTCCTTCCCCCTCCCTCTCTCCCCCCCTCCTCTCCCCCTCCCTCTCTCCCCCCCTCCCCCTCTCCCTCTCCTCTCCCCTCCTCCTCTCTCCCCCACCCCCGACCTCTCTTTCCCCTCCCATTTGCTGTAACCATTCACAATTATCTATTATCTACACAGATACTATTTCAAGCGGGCCAGTAATGAGTTTGACTGTGGGGCAGTTTTTGAGGAGGTTCGGAATGACACCAGCCCGCTGCCGATGTACGAGGGCAAGATCCTGGGCAAAGTGGAGCGGATCGACTGACCTGTTGGGAAGGACGTTTTTGGAAACCGCCCTCCTGGCATCTTGTATGAGGGAGAAGTCTGCAGCGGTGGGCAGTGGCCCCGTGACACGATGGACTCCCGGCTCCGACAGGCCACGGCGCTCTCCGCTTCACGTCCAATGTCGCGGACACACGGACAAGGTGGTGGAATGGAGACCCTTGGGGGGTCTTGGTTATTTGTGGACATCCAGGTCTATCTGTGGCTTCCTGCAGCTGTCGAGATGAGGAGGTGTATCGTGGCTGCTGTATCTGGGCGTTTGGGTTGAGGATATGTCTCTACTGTATTGACACAGAACCGGGCACCTCCGTCTCCCTGCCCCTGTGGATACACCTCGTGACCAGCAGTCAAGCAGACTGGTGCAGGAGTAGGCCATTCAGCCCTTCGAGCCAGCACCACCATTCAATGTGATCATGGCTGATCATCCCCAATCAGGACCCCGTTCCTGCCTTCTCCCCATATCCCCTGACTCCGCTATCTTTAAGAGCCCTATCTAGCTCTCTCTTGAAAGCATCCAGGGAACCGGCCTCCACCGCCCTCTGAGACAGAGAATTCCACACTCGCCACTCTCTGTGAGAAAAAGCATTTCCTCGTCTCTGTTCTAAATGGCTTACTCCTTATTCTTAAACTGTGTGTGTGGCCCCTGGTTCTGGACTCCCCCAACATCGGGAACATCCCTGTCCATGTTCTCCACAGTTGCTGCCTAACTTTACTCCAGCACTTTTTGTCTTTTTTTTTGTAAACCAACGCCTGCAGTTCCTTGTTTATAAATCAAGTCTCTCCCTGTCAATTGGAGGGGTGGGCACGGTGGCGCAGCGCCAGAGATAATCCTGATCTCGGGTGCTGTCTGTGTGGAGTTTGCACGTTCTCCCCGTGACCGCGTGGGTTTCTCAAGGGCGTGCGGGTTTGCAGCTTAATCAGCCCTCTGCAGATTGGCCCCCATGTGTAGGGAGTGCAACTGCAAGTGGGATAGCACAGAACGGGTGGACTCAGTGGGCTGAAGGGCCTGTCTCCATGCTGTATCTCTAAACGTTATTGTGAATCTCTCCAGCCATTTACCTGAATCACGTCACCACGGCCGGTTGCCTTTGTGCGGCATTATATATCCACCAGGGTGAGGCCACGTGTCTGTGATGTAGCCTCAATGTCACATGAACCGTGTCGATGGCCACAGAAATGTCCACTCACTTTGGATTTGTGCTGACATCCCAACACGGAGAGAGGGAGAGAGGCTCGTGATGTGCGTGAGTGTTTCATGCTGCAGCGGCCCTTCCACCCCTCGCCTCTCTCCTATCCCTGTGGCCATCCAGGGCGGGGAGATCAGGGCCGCGCGGCCGGTGACAATCAGTGACCGTCGCTCCTTAACGCTGCTGCTGACCCGTCTAAATCTGCATCGTATTTGTGCTGCACCCGAACCTGTCACTCAATCTGTGGAGGATAAGTACACCTGTAACGGCAGCTTCGCCCACACGCCAGTCACACGCCACTCACACGCCAGTGTCCAAACAAGGAGCGTGAGTGAGTGAGTGAGGCTCACACATCAACGTGGACTTGCCCAGAACAGCAGCTGTAGGAGACTCGCCTTCCACACGACTCCAGCCCGCAAGCAGCTGCCTACACAGCATCCTGTCTGTGTGTCTGATCACACCTCTATCTCTCTCTCTCTCTATATCTGTCACACTATCTCTCTCACACAGACACACACACACACACTCAAACACCCACACATTCTCTCTCTCTCACGCTCTGTCTGTCTCTTTCACCATCTCTCTGTCTCAAAACCACGAGTTTCCCCCATGATCATTTAGCACATGACTGAGTTCAGGCCAAACTGGCTAATTCAAGGAAAGACACAGAGTGCTGGAGTAACTCAGCGGGTCCGGCAGCATCTGTGGAGAACACGGTCGGGTGAGGTTTCATGTCGGGACCCTCCTCCAATCCTCACCCTGACCTGCAGCTGCCCTCTACACCAGCACCCTCCCTGCTGGGCGTAAATACTGTGGGGGCTTTACACACCATTACTAGTGTAACTAGTTGATCCAGTACAGAACCTGTGCCTGCATGGTATTCCCATACTGTGCGTCACCCTATGTTGTGGGTCTCCTCTCCCTTTTGTATAAGGGTTTATGTATAAAGATATTTTTATGCTTTCATGTGTTGTAATCATGTTATATGGCATTTTGTTTTACCTTCTGTAAATTATGCATCACAAAAGAGTTTGATTTAAGAATCCTTGGTACAACAATTATGTGATTATTCAGAGATGTAGCCTTTATTAAAGTTTATATTTTCAAATTAACACATCTGCCCGATCTTCTGCATGTTGTTGGGGGGGGGGGGGGGGGAGGGTGGGGGCAAGGGGTGTGTGGACCAGCAGGGAAGAGTGGGGGGGCACGGAGGGGGGGGGGGGGGGGGGGGGGGGGTTAGATGTGCGTTTGGGATGGGGCCGGATGGGATGGGGGGGGGGGGGGGGGGGGTCTTTACCTGGGACAAAGCAGACGGGGACCAGCAGTGGGAGTACACTGATGGTTATGTACAAGGGATCAGATGTAGGAAGGGGATAGTGTGGATTGTACAGAGTTGGCATCTTGGTGACTGGGCTGTGGTTGGGGAAGGTGGAGATGGGGGGGGGGGTACAGCACGAATGCAGTGTGAGTGGGCTGACCTGACGTGGACGGGGGTGGCACCAGCCCTCTCCCACCAGCTCAGTCTAGTTTATTGTCACGTGTACCGAGGTACAGTGAAAAGCCTTTGCTGCGCGCCATCCAGTCAACGGAAAGACAATACATGATTACAATCGAGACGTTTACAGTGTATAGATGCATGATCAGCGAATAACGTTTAGTAAAAGGTAAAGCCAGCAAAGTCCGATCAAGGATAGTCCGTGCGTCACCAATGAGGTGGATGGCTGTTCAGCTCTTCTCTGGTCAGTGTGGACTCAGGGCTGAAGGGCCTGTTTCCACACTGGTCTCTGAGCTCGCAATAGCCACCACCAAATCCTAAAAAAAAGTTTTTTTTAAAGTAAGTTTATTCACATACAAGGAATTTGCCTTGGTGCTCAGCCCACAAGTAATAACATGAACATGACATACAGTGACAGTTACGAATGACTCGGAATGAAACATTAAAAATAATTAAACACCATTGATCAAGCATGTGAACCAACAAAATACCAGATCAAAGGGAGGCTACAGATGTTTGGCTGTTGAGTAGAGCAACTACTCGTGGATAAAAACTGTTTTTATGTTGTATCATTGGCTGTTTGCATTCGCTGGGAATGTGGGCACTTGTGAGCCGGGCACGGGACCTGGTGGATGGTGCAGGGAGGGTGGGAGCGGACGGGACCTGGTGGGATGAGGGCAGGGAGGGGAGGGGGAGGGGGAGAGGGAGAGTGGACAGAGGGGGGAGGAGGGGAGGAGAGGGAGGGGAGGGTGAGGGGGGGGAGAGAGAGGGAGAGGGGGGGGGGAGAGGGAGAGAGAGGGATAGAAGGGGAGAGAGAGAGAGGGAGGGGGAGGGAGAGAGGGAGGAGGGGGAAGGAGGGTGAGAGAGAGAGAGGGAGGGGGAGGAGGTGAGAGAGGGACAGAGGGGAGCCGGTGTGGTGGTGCGTCTGGTATCGATGGCCCTCCATACTCTGCATTGTCCACACCCGGGGCTGCTGTGTGACTGATCGCCTCCACCCCTCGCCCTTCAAAAACCCCCCAACTCTTTATTAAATAAAATTAAAATTCAATTTATCTTTGTGAGGAGGTGGGGGGGGGGGGGGGGGGGTCTACTACTTGCTGCCTAGCAACCAGGGCTGCATCCCTGACACTCGTCTCCTCATTATCAGAGGGATGTCACGACATTCCCAGCAAGACACCGGCCTGTGAAATCAGGATGACATCCTACACCATGGTCAGCTGGACGTCTGCTCACTCCTGGGCTGCTGTCTGTGTGTGGACCTGCATTTGATGGGCCGACTGGGGGCCGTGCACAAGGTGGTGAGGGGCTGATCCTGAGAGAGGGAGGGGGGGGAGAGGGAGTGAGAGAGGTTGAGAGAGAGAGACGGACACAGAGAGAGAGAGTCCCACTCTGCGAGACACCAACACTGCACAGATCAAAGCTGACGGGCCAAAGTCGAGCATTAAACGCACCAGGGATTGTGTGGTAAAACCGTGTGAACTCACTCACCCCAAACTCACAGATACTGGTAGACACATAGACAATAGACAGTAGACAATAGACAATAGTGCAGGAGTAGGCCATTCGGCCCTTCGAGCCAGCACCGCCATTCAATGTGATCATGGCTGATTATCCCTAATCAGTACCCCGTTCCTGCCTTCTCCCCATATCCCCTAACTCCGTTAGCCCTAAGAGCTAAATCTAACTGTCTTGAAAACGAGTGTGTGTGTGTGTGTGTGTGTGTGTGTGTGTGTGTGTGTGTGTGTGTGTGTGTGTGTGTGTGTGTGTGTGTGTGTGTGTGTGTGTGTGTGTGTGTGTGTGTGTGTGTGTGTGTGTGTGTGCGTGTGTGTGCGCGTGGGTGGGTGTGTGTGTGGTGTGTAAGTGTGTTGTGTGTGTGTGTGTGTGTGGGGTGGGTGGGGGGGGTGTGTGTGTGTGTGTACGTGTGTGTGTGTGTGTGTGCGTGTGCGCGTGTGTGCGTGTGCGTGTGCGTGTGTGTGTGTGTGTGTTGTGCCTGTGCTGGCAGAGTTTTCTATTTTGAAACCTGTGATCACCATGGAAACAGTGTGATTATTTTCTGACTTCAAGCAGCCAGTGTTGGTGAAGGGATTTAATGTGAATGGGTCTGGATGAGGGAGAAGCAACGAGAAACTGTGCCGGACCCACTGAAGGGGCTGCAACAATTTCCCCAAAAACCAAACTAAACTGGTCCTTGTGTGAACCATGAATAATATCTGCAGTGACCAGGCCCATCAACATTAAATATCAAACTGTGGCTTAAATTCATCAGCCAACAAGAGATTGAAGCAACCTCTCTCTCTCTCTCCGCTCATCAAAACAAAATACTTCAAAAAGTTTCTCATTTCTTAGCTGGGTTAATAAATAAATCATCACTTTGTCATATCCAGTACAAGCTGCTGCAACAAACTGCCTCCTTTGATCTCAGACATTTTATTGAATCAGTTGCTGTAGATTGTGTGGATACATCAATAGTCAGACTGGTTCACATCTCCTCTCTCTGGGAACGAACCCACAAATAGCCAGGCTGCTCGCTGGCTTTGTCAGTCTGATTCCTGTCCCAGTTGGAGGTGAGGCGATCTGGACACGGGAGGAACTGCAGACATCAGTACCTCCAACAAAACACAAAAGTGCTGGAGGGACTCAGCATCTTGTGGGATGGGAACTTTACTTTCTTCAGACTGATTATCTAGAAAATCAAGAAAATCAGGAAAGGGGAACCAGGTCTGTGTGAAGGAAACTAACCAAGTGATCACCTTGATCATGGATGTCCTTGATCTTTGGGAACATTGGCCAGCCTATCTCTGTTCTCCACAGATGCTGCTTGACCCAGAGTTTATGGTACTTTGTGCCCTTTTTATTGACCCAACCGAACTTGACCCCGAGTCATTTAAGGAGATGGGGGGAAAAGTCTTGATTCATAAAAACATAGAAAATAGGCGCAGGAGGCGGCCATTCAGCCCTTCGAGCCAGCACCGCCATTAATTGTGATCATGGCTGATCGGCCCCAATCAATAACCCGTGCCTGCCTTCTCCCCATATCCCTTGAGTCCACTAGCCTCTATCTAACTCGCTCTTAAATCCATCCAGTGACTTGGCCTCCACTGCTCTCTGTGGCAGGGAATTCCACAAATTAACAACTCTCTGGGTGAAAACGTTTTTTCTCACCCCATTATTCTAAGAATGTGGCCCCTGGTTCTGGACTCGCCCAACATTGGGAACATTTTTCCTTCATCTAGCTTGTCCAGTCCTTTTTATAATTGTATATGTTTCTATAAGATTCGAAGTGGCAGAAACATTCAATGAGCAACTTAAAGGAAAACAGAGACTCAAAAGGTGAGTAGAGTGAATTCCAGAGGTCAGACCCGTGGCTGTGAGTGGGTGAGTAAGAAGGAATTGCAGATGTTGATTTACACCATGGTTAAACACAAAGTGCTGGAGTAACTCAGCGGGTCAGGCAGCACCTCTGGAGGACATGGACAGGCGACGTTTCGAGTTGGGAAGCTTCGTCAGACTGAGCTGAGGGTGAACATGGAGGGCGGGAGGGACAACAGAGGGAATGAGAGGGTGGGTTTAGGGGGCCGGTTCACAGAGCTCTCTAAAGCCATGTGAGCTGGTGGATGCACCAGCCCCTCTCACCCTGCAAACCAAGAGCTTCGAACACCCAGAGAACCCACCTACTCTGTTCAAACTAATCAATGGAGATTATAATAGTTCAATGGCGCTTTATTTAAGCAATTACTCTGTGAAATTCTTGTTGCATAAACAACACGAGCTGGGATTTTTGGTGCCATTATCCAAAATCCAGTTGGATCGCCCACTCGATGTACTGGAGCCGTTCCCACCACCCTCCCTCTCCTCCCCCCCCCCTCCCCTTGCCTCTCCCCTCTCCTCCCCCCTCCTCTCCTCCCTCCTCCCCTCTCCTCTCCTCCCTCTCCTCTCCTCTCCTCTCCTTATCCCTCCCCTTCTCTGTTTCTCTCCCCACTCTCTTTCTCCACTCTCTCCCTCTCTTCCCTCTCTGCCACTCTTCCCCCTCTCTCTTTCTCTCTCCCTCCTCTCTCTCTCTCTCTCCCTCTCCCTCCCTCTCCATCTCACTCTCCTCTCCTCCCCGTCATTGTTTCTCTATATCTCTCTTCCCCTCTCCTCCTCACACTCTCCTCTCCTCTCTCCTCTCCTCCCCTCCCCTCTCCTCTCCTCTCCTCTCTCCTCTCCTCTCCCTCACCTCACCTCTCCTCTCCTCTCTCGCCTCTCTTCTCCTACCCTCTCCTCCTCTCCAGCAAGCAAGCAACCTGCAGTCGCTCCGTCCAATTAATTTTTTTTAAATATACAAAAAGGCAAAAACAACAGGAGAGGGGTTAAAAAACAAACTTGCCGCTGCAGCCTTTGATGCCCATCTTGAATGACAACGATCAAATGGCCCTTTGAGGAAGACACATACCGTGGTTTGATTAAGGTTCCAAGATAACCTTTTTTTTTTAAATATTTGAAAAAAAAGACCTGATCTAAAATTACAGCCATGCCTTTGAAGCTGAAAGTGTTTCATTTCCGGTTGTTGTGAAGATACAGGTTCTGTAACGAGATAATGCGACTCAGAGGATATTAGTCGAGCAGATCCCTCAGCTGCATGTTGGCACAGATTTGATGTTCTTCTTCCTTACGAATTAGCATAGCCTTTTCAAAGACTTTCTTCAGATGCTGGTAATCCTTTTGCCTTAATGTATTTGTAAAAAGTCATAAATGTCAGAGGGAGGTTGTGTGTGGGGCTGACACATGAAAGGGTTTGCAGATCACTGATAATGGACTGCTCGGACCCCCTTCCATTTCAGTCCACCAATGAAGGACCTTCTTCAAACAACTGCATCCTTTCACAATACTGGTCATTTTGAACAATTAGTTCAGCTTTCTCATTGCATTTATCCGTGAAGAAATCATCTTTGTTTCAGCTGAGTTCAGGTTAGAGATGCAGCAAGGAATAGACAATAGACAATAGGGGCAGGAGTAGACCATTCGGCCCTTCGAGCCAGCACCGCCATTCAATGTGATCATGCCTAATCATCCCCAATCAGTACCCCGTTCCTGCCTTCTCCCCATATCCCCTGACTCCGCTATCTTTAAGAGCCCTATCTAGCTCTCTCCCTCCAACAATCTCTCCATCTCTGCACCATCCTTGCCTCCAGCACCTGACTCCTTCAAAACATCCACCTTGACCCACGTTCATGCTAATCACACACTCTGCACGATTGGCAGCCCCGCCAACAGTCTGTCTGTTTTTTTACATTTTTAGTGTGTGTTAAAAGTCAGTAAATGTTCTCCGGATTGTTTTATGTGGGTGGAGGGGGAGGGGGTCGGGGGCAACTTTTTTTCCGTTTCTTACCCTGCGGGAGATGCGATTGTTTTCCGGGTCGTATCTCCGGTCGCTCTGCGGCCTACCATCGATGGAGCTAGAGGCCTCCACGGACCGACCTTGGGCCCCGCCGCGGGGCGTGGACTTAACATCGGAGCCGATCCCTTGCCTGGGATCGCTCCCGCCACGGCCTGCGGACTTTACCATCGTGAGCTCGCAGTCTCGGGAGAGGCCGAGTCAGTAAGTTCCACGACGCAGCGGCTCGACCAGCCCCGACACGGGTCCGATCACCGGCGCGGGGGAGCTGACATCCCCCCAATGCAGGCGCTGATTGCCCCGATGCGGCGGGCCCAAACGCCACCAGCTATGCGAGTCAAGATCGCCCCGTCAATGGAGGGCTCGAGGCCCCCGATCGCGGGAGAGCAAAGAAGGGAAGGGATTTGAACTTTTTTTCGCCTTCCACCACGGTCAGGAATGTGGAGGAGTCACTGTGGTGGATATTTATGTTAAAATGTGTTTTATGTGTTCCGTTGCTTTTTATTTGTACAACTGACTTGGCAAATTAAATTCCTCCACTGTTGCAAAACATACTTGGCTAATAAAGTATTATTGTGATTGTGAGCGGCAGGAGGTAGCGGGTGGAAGGCAGGAGGTGTGCGGTCCGCGGCCTGTAGAGGGAGCCGCTGAGCCCGGCCCCGGCTCGTCCGTGAGAGAGTGAACCGGGCTCTGATCTCCTGCAACCCTCAAGATCGGCTGCAGGAGGCGCCACTCCATCAGGGCTGAAGGTGGCCGGGCGGATGGGCGAGGAGAGAAACAAGGGTCTGGTCCGCTGGACATTCCGGACGTCCTGCAGCAGCCTGCGGGCGCGGCTCGCCGCGATCGGGCACCCGTTCTCAGTGGACTATAGGGGGGTTGCAACGTAAGGTCATCGGGTCAAAGGGCATGACGCACGGAGCAGCTCAATCCATGTGGAGGACATGGCAGCTTCCGGCACACACTGTTAACACTCGGAACGCGTACCTTCTTACCTGTTAAAAACCGCCAAAATTGTCATTTTTTTGTGCTGTAAATATTTGTGGGTGTTATCATTGAAAGCGGGAAGGTTTGGTCTGAACCCGAGCACCAAGGTGTAAGCGGCTGAAGGAGCGCATCCCTCGTGACAGCCCCCACTCTCCCCCCTGGGTCAGCGCTGTTTGGTCACGGCCGCCCTCCGCCCCGTTTCCCTCTGTGGGCCGCATTGTCACGGGGCTGTGGGTCGGCAGCGCCCGTACACGGGGCCGGGTAGAGCGGGGCTGGGGCTCCAGGCAACATCAGCTGCAGCAGAGTTGGGGACGGTCTGCTCCCTCCACTCACCCAGAGTCACTGACCGCATCGGCACCCCGACCTCTTCCTCCCCTCCACCCCTCCCCCAAACCTGCCAAGCATCTCTGGAGCGAAGGAATAGGTCCCGGGAGGGACTCGACCTGAAACGTCACCTATCCATGTCCTCCAGAGATGCTCAAGATTCAAGAGAGTTTATTGTCATGTGTCCCAGATAGGACACTGAAATTCTTGCTTTGATTCAACACACCAATATATATAAGGCATAAATACAGAACAGATCAGTGTGTCCATATACCATTGTATTAACACATGAATAAATAAAACAGATAAAGTGCAAATAGCAGATAATGGGCCCCCAATAATCAGAGTTTTGTCCGAGCCAGTTTAATAGCCTGATGGCTGTGGGGAAGCAGCTATTCCTGAACCTGGTTGTTGCAGTCTTCAGGCTCCTGTACCTTCTACCTGAAGGTAGCAGCGAGATGAGTGTGTGGCCAGGATGGTGTGGGTCCTTGATGATACTGCCAGCCTTTTTGAGGCAGCGACTGCGATAGATGCTGCCTGACCTGCTGAGTTACTCCAGCACTCTGTGAAACGACACCTATCCATGTTCTCCACAGATGCTGCCTGGCCCGCTGAGTTACTCCAGCACTGTGTCTTTGTTGTGTTTGATAGCGCGCCTGCACACTGTGAATCGCTGCGTGGAAGGCGCGGTGGAAAAACAAGTGTTTGTACTCGCTGCTGTAACCCGACGCTTTGGAGAACTATCGGAAAGTCGCTTGCAGTTAATTGGAACCTGGGCTTGATGCTTCCTCTGCAGGAGTACAAAGAGGAACTGTTCCCATCATCACCAACCTTTGAAGTGTGATAAACAAAGGCACCAGATTACTCAGGGACAATATAATGCTTTATTTTCTCCTATATTTTGACACCCAGCAGGGTAGCGTGACAAGGTAAATCAATCATCTCTCTTCAGTTGCCAATCCATCCTGTGGTGCCGCTCATACTTGTATATTGCACATCTGCACTCTCCGACACTCGCCTGCCTGCCCGCCTGCGCTCGGCTGTCTGCCCTTGATGAAATGTTTCATTAATAAAGCCTCACCCCTCCCTCCCTCCCCGCTCTCACACTGTGAATGGTCCCGGCTGCTCACTCCAGGCCTGCCTTTGTTATCCGCGTGTTTGATTGTCATCCTGTGTGTGTGTGTCTGAGTGTGTGTGGGTGTGTGTGTGTGTGTGTGTGTGTGTGTGTGTGTGTGTGTGTGTGTGTGTGTGTGTGTGTGTGTGTGTGTGTGTATGTATCTGTCTCTGTGTATGTGCCTGTGTGTGTGTGTGTGCTTGTGTGTGGGTGTGTGTCTGTGTGTGTGTGTGTGTCAGTGTGTGTGTGTGTGTGTGTGGTGTGTGTGTGTGTGTGTGTGTGTGTGTGTGCATGTGTTGCATGTGTGTGTGTGGGTGTGTGCATGTGTGTGTGTGTGTATGTGCGTGTGTGTATGTGTGTGTGTGTGTGTGTGTGCATGTGTGTGTGTATGTGCGTGTGTGTGTGTGGGTGTGTGTGTGTATGCGGATGTGTGTGAGGGTGGGGATATGGGTGGTTTGGGGGTGTGGGTGGGGTGAGCGTGGGGGTGTGGTTGGGAAGGGTCTGTGTGTTTGAGGTACATTTGTAGAGGTGTGTATGGAACAAGCTGCCAGAGGATGGAGTTGAGGCAGCTACAATAACATTCAGTTTAATTTAGTTTAGATTATTGTCACGTGCAGCGCGGTACAGTGAAAAGCTTTAGTTGCGTGCTAACCAGTCAGTAGAAAGACTACACATGATTACAGTCGAGCCGTCCACAGTGTACAGATACAGGGTAAAGGGAATAAGGTTTAGTGCAAGATAAAGCCCAGTAAAGTCCGATGAGAGATAGTCCGAGAGTAGGAAAAAGGATATTTGAAAGAAGTATATAAAATTGTGAGAGGCACAGATGGGGTAGACAGTCTGAACCTTTTTCCGCAGGGTGGAAATGTCCAGCACTAGAGTGTGTGGCTTTAAGGTGAGAGGAGTAACGGGGGCTTGGAACGAGCTGCCAGGGGTGGAGGTGGTGGCAGGTGATAGGGGAGTTTCAGACGCTTTCAGATAGGCACATGGAAGCACAAAGAATGGAGGGATATGGATCATGTTCAGGCAGAAGAAATCAGTTTACCTCGGCATCAAGATCTGCACAAACATTGTGGTGGAATGGCCCGCTCCTGTGCTGCACTGTTCTATTGAAGGTTTAGAGAGATCTGGGACAAAGGTACATGGACATATCCCATGGAGGGAGGTTGGCCAAACGTGGGCAAATGGGATTCGCTTAGAGGGGGCACCTTGACCAGGATGGACTTATTGGGCGGAAGGAATGGGTGACATTTCGGGTTTTGGGTCAAGACCATTCCTCCGACCTGAAACGTCATCTATTCCTTCTCTCCAGGGATGCTGACTGTCCCACTGAGTTACTCCAGCATTTTGTGTCTTTCAGTTTAAATTTGTATATGTGTGTATCCGTGTGTGTATATGTATGTGTATGTATCTGTGTGTGTATATGTATGTGTGGATCTGTGTGTGTATATGTATGTATGTATGCGTGTCTGTATATGTAGGTGTTTGTGCATCTGTGTGTGTGCGCATCTGTGTGTGTATGTATCTGTGTGTGTATATGTGTGTGTATGTATCTGTGTGTGTATGTATATGTGTGTGTGCATCTGTGTGTGTGTGTGTGTCCCCACGCTAGACACAAAATGCTGGAGTAACACAGCGGGACAGGCAGCATCTATGGAGAGAAGGAATGGGTGACGTTTCGGGTCGAGGCGCTTGTTCGGACATCTGCAGTTCCTTCCTACAACATTGCCCACACTGATGCCTGTGACGGCTTTGCTTGGCTTTTTGTGATAGATGTGTATACAGCAGGATCCTCTTACGGGTAGAACTTGCTCATATCCTGGTCTATAGTTAAAGGGTGCAAACACACACCTGTACAATACAATCGGCCTCTTGTCAGGGCCTGGGTTGTGTGACTTCCCGTCTATTGTCACTGTTTCCTAAAAGAGGATAGCTGGTATTATCGGTTTATCTTTATGTAAAGTATAATACTTACCAACAACGCCGCAGCACTTACCTCACCACAATCACTCGATACCTTAAAAGCTCTCCTTATCTCCCATCTTCCTGCACGACACAAAGGAGTCTCTCTACTTCTGCATACGCATACATATGTGTTGTAACAGAGGGCAGTCACCGAAAGCAGAGGCACATAGACACACACACACACACACACACACAGACACACACACACACACACACACACACACACACACACACACACACACACACACACACCCACACCCACACACACACACACACACACACACACACACACACACACACACACACACACACACACACACACACACACACACACACACACACACACACACACACACACACACACACACACACACACACACACACACACACAGACACACACACACACACACACACATATAGACACACACACACACACACACACACACACACAGACACACACACACACACACACACACACACACATAGACACAGACACACACACACACACACACACACACACACATAGACACACACACACACATAGACACACACACACACACACACAGACACACACACACACACACACATAGACACACACAGGCCCACACACACACACGTTGACACACACACGTAGACACACACACACACACACACACACACACACACATACAAAGACACACACACACATAGACACACACATACACACAAATACAGTTGATATAATCAATTTATTCTCTCAATAACTGCAATAACCCACAGAGCTATGCAGCTTTAAAGCAATATGTTAAATGTATCAATAACTCCAGGAATTTTTTTAATGCAAAATCCCAGATTTATCCCAAGGAAATGCATTAATATGGATGCTGTTTACTTGGTTAATATTCTTGAACATTGCTTGAAGAGGCCACTTGGGTTGCTTTGAAATGACTTAATTTGAAAAAAATTGCCAAATGAACAACTTATGCCATATCTCACATTGGCATCGCTGGTAACGAGGTCCAATGGTTAATTAATTATCAAACCGGCAGATTGAGGAAGACACAAAATGCTGGAGTAACTCAGCAGGTGAGGCAGCATCTATGGAGAGAAGGAATGGGTGACGTTTCGGGCCTTCTCTCCGTAGATGCTGCCTCACCCGCTGAGATAGAATTCTTGATTAGAACGGGTGTCAAGACTGTGGGGGAAAAGGCAGGAAACTGGGATTAGGAGGCAGAGATCAGCTATGGTTGAATGGCGGAGTAGACTTGATGGGCCAAATGGCCTAATTCTACTATAACTTGTGAACTTGTGAAATTCCCCCTCCCCCGCTTTAAAACTCCTACCCCTAAATAAAACTACCCCCTAGTGTTTTTTATACTATCATCTCATCTCTATCATCTCACCTCTCAGCCGCCTTCATGGAAAACATGACCGGCCTTTCCGATATCTTCCCATAACCAAGATCCTCCAATCCAGGCAACATTCAGCATCAGGATGTTGACACGAGGAACTGCAGGTGCTGATTTAGCAAAAAAAAAGTGGTGGAATAACTCAGCGGGTCAGGTAGCAGCTCTGGAGAACATGGATAGGTGACGTTTAAGGGTCGGGACACTTCTTGAGACCTCCTAGTCAAACCCCTCAGGATCCTCTGCAGTGCACTCCCGACTGAGATGTAACCAGTGAGTTAAGGGAATAACACATTGCTGGAAGCATCTGCCTTAAATAATTCAGTTGAGTTTATTGTTTATTGTCACGTGTTGAGTGAAAAGCAACATTTTGAGACGCGAATGTGGGATAACATCAAACTAGTGCAAACTGATAATCGATGGTCGGCATGGACTCGGTGGGCCGAATGGCCTGTTTCCATGCTGTTTTTCTAAACTAAACTAACACGACAATATTGTTAATATGCGGGGATCGCTGGCTGGCATGGACCCATTGGGCCGAAGGGCCTGTTTCCGCGCTGTATCTCTAAACTAAACAAGAGACTGACTCGAAACATTCATCATCCCTTTGCCATCAAGGATGCTGCCTGACCTGCTGAGTGGCCCCCAGTAACTTGTCTTGTTTTTAACCTGAAAAATTGACTGCAGATAAACACAAAAAAGCTGGAGTAACTCAGCGGGACAGGCAGCATCTCTGGAGAGAAGGGATGGGTGACGTTTCGGGTCGAGGCTCTTCTACAGACTGCTGATGTCAGCTGATCTCGATGTGCTGCTGCCCTTTGCTCTGTATTTCCAACATCTTCTACTTTTTATTTCAGACTTACAGCATTCAAAGTATTTTACTTCAGAAGGACATGTGTATTCAGAAAGCAGGGAAATGATACCCGCTTACTGGGAAAGTAAAATTTGCTCTGTTTACTGGGAAAACTGCAATAGGACAGATTTTCATTCCACAGCCTCACTGTTCCTTGCTCCATTCAACATTAAAGAAATTCTAAAAACCAGTGTGCGGCAACTCACCATTTACATAAAGCTCTTCAAAGAGAACCGTCTCAAATCAGATGCAGGGTTAGTGTAACATGGGGTGCTTCTGGTATCAGTTAGGCCATAAATTAATAATGTGCATGTGTATCTAATTAGCAATAGGCAATAGGCGATCGATGTGATTCGAAACATCAAAGTTTCTCAGCCCATTAACAAGTGCAAACGTTATGTCATTAGGTTTATTATTGTCATGTGTGTTGGCTGAGGTATAATGAAAAGCTTTGTTCTGCATTCTGTCTAATCAGATCAGACAATGCTATACATATCTACAATCAAGTCAATGTGAAATATAATATAATATCAATGTATTGTGTTTATGGGCCTATTTAGTTTAGTTTAGAGATACAGCGCGGAAACAGGCCCTTCGGCCCACTGAGTCTGTGCCGACTAGCGATCCGCGCACACCAACGCAATCCTACGTACACTAGGGACAATTTATAATTTTACCAAGCCAATTAGCCTACAAACCTGTTTAAGAAGGAACTGCAGATGCTGGAAAATCGAAGGTACACAAAAATGCTGGAGAAACTCAGCAGGTGCAGTAGCATCTATGGAGCAAAGGAAATAGGCAACGTTTCGGGCCGAAACCCTTCTGGTTGCCTATTTCCTTCGCTCCATAGATGCTGCTGCACCCACTGAGTTTTTCCAGCATTTTTGTGTACCTTAGCCTACAAACCTGTTCATCTTTGGATTGCGGGAGGAAACCAGAGCACCCGGAAAAAAAACCTATGCAGGGTCACGGGGAGGATGTACAAACCCCATGCAGACAGTACCCGTAGTCAGGATCGAACCCGGGTCTCTGAAGCTGTAAAGGCAGCAACTCTACCGCTGTGCCACCGTGCCGTCTCCTGTTAAGCTGCTGCAAGTACAAATTTCATAGTACTTTGATGGTGCATATGACAATTAAAGTCTTATCTCTTTGGCAGACACAACTCAGCAGGACAGGCAGCATCTCTGGAGAGAAGGAATGGGTGATGTTTCGGGTGGAGACCCTTGTCCACAAGGAACAGTTGTGGTGATTCCACCACCATTTTCCATGGTTCATTAAAGGCAGGCATGCAGACATCAGTATGCCATGAGAACTGCTCTTATTAAAACACTACAGCCTAGGAACAATCCGTGCTGTCTAATGGGTCAGCAGCAAAATATCATCAAATGCATTATCTCCAAGCTACAGAGTCTGGGAAGTTTGGCTGGAGTAACTTACACATGTTGTATTTTGGGTGACGTTCCACTCAGGTCTTTTGCCAATTTAATCAGATGTAAGAGATCTCACAGCACTGTTTGAATGTTTACGCAAGGAAGTGCAGATGCTGAAATCTTGAACAAAACACAGAGTGCTGGAGGAACTCAACGGGTCAGACAGCATCTGTGGAGGGAATGGATAGGCGACCTTTCTTCAAACCCCTTGTCTCAAGGGTCCCAACCTGATATATTGCCTATCCATTCGATATTTCGCTTAAGCAGCTTGGAGGAACAGCTTACAATCTGGTATGAATATCGACTTCTCTAACTTCAAGTAACCCTTGCTTTCCCTCTCTCTCCATCCCTCCCTCACCCTCGTTCTCTGACTAGTCTGATTGTCACCTTGATTAGATTTTTATCTCTGTATGCTTTGTTGTCACCTTCCCCTAGCTAACAATGATCTATTCTACATCTTCCTTGACCTTCGTCCCCTTTGATGTTTCAGTTTCACGTCTTACCCTTCTTTATCTCTGGGTCTCCCTCTCCCCTGACTGTCAGTCTGAAGAAGGGTCTCGACCCAAAACGCCACCCATTGCTTCTCACCAGAGACGCTGCCTGTCCCGCTGAGTTGCTCCAGCATTTTGTGTCTATCTTCATTCCTCAGATATTACCTGACTTGCCAAGTTACTCCAACACTTAGTGTTTTACAAGGTTTAAACTGGGGCTCACTACCCCCACGTGTCCCGAGGTTTAGTGAAAGCCTTTGATTTGCATGCTATCCGATCAAATCAGATGTACCATACAGAAATACAAGCGTCAAATTCAAGTATGGCAGAGCAACGGGGAAAAGTGCAGAATATAGTTCTCTGCATTGTAGCGCATTAGTTCCAGAGACAAAGTCCAATGTCCGCAATTGGGTAGAGGTGAATCCGACAGTAGCCAGTGGACAACTTGAGTGGTGTTTGGGGGAATTCTCTCAATTGCCTGGCAAATGAAAACCAATCATTTATTATGCCATATCCTTTCTCATTTTTTTGATTGAGTGGCTGACAAACAATTAAAGTATAATATAATAAACCGGATTTTAAAGCAGCTAGGTCGAGAGTGTAAAATATACTAAACTAATGCAGCAAAGTGATTTAATTGCACCTCCCACAACCTCATAATGAAGCAATTTCTGCACAGAGCAGTCCCACAGACAGGAATGAGATAATTGTCTGAATTTGGTGATGTTGGTTTTGTCAAGTTTTCAGTAACTGCCAGAACTCCCTGACTTTTCGTGGGATCATATGCTAAGCAACTCCAGATGAGAGGGCGACTTATCTAATTGTCTCTTGGTATCTCGGAGGCAAAGCACCAGATCGGAATTCTTCTCAAAGTGCGTTGCTCACCCTCTTTCCTATTCAAAAGTAAAAGAAACAGAAAGCAAACTACTAGTCAAGACAAGAAAGACGTGTATTAATGAGTAATGGGATCTGGCCCGGCTACCTCCTGCGTTCCAGAGCAGCAGGGATCTGTGCTACTTTGAACCTGTTCTCTATTAACTGCCTTCCCGAGATGTCAAGAAGTTTGAAAGCGATGTGATGCAAATTCATGATTTGTTCTCTTTGAAATCTGTCGCATTCACATCTAATTTGATGCAGTAGCATTTCTTTTAATATTTTACAGCGGGTTTACAGTGGGAGACTCCCATTTTTCAACCTGCTGAACAGGGTAAATACCACTATGAGTATTTGCAGCAGTTGCTATGTTATCCATTCTGTTACTTTAATGGCACGATCACAGTCCACCTTCTGACGGGTTGGCATACTGTTCTGAAGGGGTCGTTAACCTACTGGCTGAGAAAACCAGAGAAAGGTGTAGAAACATGTGCTGGAACATTGGTGTAGGCAGGAGTATTTTCCTGCGCGTCTTTGGGATGTGGAAGGGGGGGGGGTGGGGGTGGAAACCGGAGTACCTGGAGGAAACCCACACGGTCAAAGGGAGATAAGACACAAAAAGCCGGAGTAACTCAGCGAGACAGGCAGCATCTCCGGAGGCAAGGAATGGGTGTCATTTCTGGTCGAGACCCTTCTTCAGACCGAATGTTACGGGAAAGGGAAATGAGAGATGATGTAGAGAGACATGGAACAATGAATGAAAGATTTGCAAAGGGAGAACGGGCACACTCCACACAGACAGCACCCAAGCTCGGGATCAAACCTGGGTCTCTGGCGATGTGAGGCAGCACCTCTCCTACTGCTATAATGCATGGTTCCATACCACGCAACACAAATGATGAATCTGCATTGTGTGGGCTGAACTAATTATAATGTGATTTCTTCTGGCAACTAGGGAACCCATTTAAAAGATATCTCCTAACACCCTTTCCCTTTTGACATAATTGTCTTCATATGACTACCTTTACTGAGATGTACTATCTTTACAGAGATGTTGCTGAGATCCTTTAGCTGGGAGTTGATTCTTCTTGGCAAACCAGTCCAGAATTAAGGCAGGCAGCCGCATAGCGCACATGTATAGGAAGGAACTGCAGATGCTGGTTTACATCAAAGGTATACACAAAATGCGGGAGTAACTCAGCGGGTCGGGCAACATCTCTGGAGAGAGAAGGAATGGGTAATGTTTCGCATCGGTCTGAAGAAGGGTCTCAACCTGAAACGTCACCCATTCCTTCTCTCCAGCGATGCTGCCTGCCCCGGTGAGTTATTCCAGCATTTTGTGTCGATCTTCTCATAGCGCACATCTATATTATTGAAAGTCTGATCTTGACCACTTCCTGTTCTGTATACTGATTTTAGAAAAAATGCAGCCACTTATGGCTGTGATTTTTGGCCATCTTATTCAGAGATGTGCAGGACAAGAGGATTTTTCCCATCGATGAAAAATAAGAGTTATTAGTGTTTAAAAAATGTTGAGATTCTCTCTCCTGAAGGTCACGCCCCTTCCGGAGGGACTATAAAACCAGGAAGTGTTGAGTGCCTCTGTCAGTCTCTGCAAGATGGGGGAGCGAGAGGGTCACATATCTCAGTCTGAGCTGTGAATAACACTGAACACATGTCTACTAAACTGAGTGTGGCTTTACTGACCTTGAGTGTCCTTTATGTGGTTTAAAAATGATAATGTGGTTAGTTTGAAATAAAGCACAGCAAATGGTTGGTGGTGTTTGGTTTGAAATGGCAAATGATTAAAAGTCTAAACTTGAGAACTTCCTGTTTGCACTCTATATTGATTTTAGATAAAACCCTACCACTTACGGCTGTGATTTTTGGCCATCCTACTCAGTCCCCCTCCGCTCATCAGGCGCAGAGGATTCTTCCCATCAATGAAAAATAGCGTTATTAGTGTTTAACATTTTTTGAGAATCTCTCGCCTGTTAATCACGCCATGAAGGCCACGCCCCTTCCGGAAGTGTGGGTGTGGCTCAGTTTCTACAAAATGGGGGAGGGAGAGGTCACGACTGTCTGAGGTGTGAATCAACTGAACACACTGAACTGTGAGTGTGGTGTTTTTGTGGTGTTTTGTGTGGTTTTATGGTGCTTTCACCCTGCTTGAAATGGTATGAAGCTGCACTTGAATTTGGTGGCCTTGCACCCTGCTTGAAGTGGTCGGAAACTGCACTTGAATTTGGTGGCCTTGCACCCTGCTTGAAATGGTGTGAAACTGCACTTGAATTTGGTGGCCTTGCACACTGCTTGAAGTGGTAGGAAACTGCACCTGAAGGTGGCCTTGCACACTGCTTGAAATGACAGGAAACTGCATTTGAATTTGGTGGCCTTGCACCCTGCTTGAAATGGAATTTCAAGGAATAGCCGTGAGTCAACTGCCAGCCCACCAGCTGCGAGTGAGCCGCCAGCACATCAGGCTTGAGTGACTGAGCTACCAACCCAAGAATCCATTTGGTCCACAATGTGCATACTAGCCCTCTGGAAACCAGTCCCTTCTGCCCACAACACCCATACCAGCGCTCCAAAAAGCCCCCCACCCACTGGCCACCAATATTAGAATTGGTGGAGAGGTGGAATGTTGCATTAGGGGACCAGCCCTCCCATGTGAACATGGGGCCCAACGGGTCCCACTTAGACTAAAATAAATGTGATTGTGAAACAAATTTAACGCATCATTAGTTTGCCAGGTTTTTGCAAGAAAAGCTCAAATAATGCCAGGCTTTGCCCAGCCCCACACAATCCGTCTAAAGAAGGGCCCCGAACTGATTTATTATCCCCATGGATGCTGCCTGACCAGCTGAGTTACTCCAGCACTTTGTGTCTTTCTTTGGAAACTTGCATCTGCTCTTCCTTGTGTCTCTAAAATAACAGCTAATTTCCACTTCATTATAAGAGACTGTTATTTATTTTACACCAGCTGGGAAGGGCATTTGGCACTAGGGGGCAGCACCACCCACAATCATGTACAATCAGGGCACATACACAGCCCAGCTTTTATTTAGCCTGCATAATTTGTAATAAAAAGGTGTCAAAAATGGATCTAAGGCACATTTTTCCAACCATATTGTGCTTGCAGCTTTGGAGTTAAATGCAAACTTCACCCCTCTCCCCGCCCCACACCCTCCCTTCAGGAGTGCAGGTGCACAGACACATGCAGATCGCTCACAGCCAGGGAGATTAGCATTTAATTTGTTCCAGGGCCAAGTGGAGATGACCAGCAGTGTGATTTGTAGATTTAATGGCTCATTTTAACCTGGCTGAGTGTGGTGAAGAGCAGGTGTGTTAAATCGCTAGCAGGCTGCTGTCAGATATTCAGAGATCAAAGCCTTAACACCTGACATCACAAAAAAAACCCTATTCTGATGGATACTGGATGCAGTATTAAGTAAATTTGTAGATAGTGTCAAGTGTTATATAACGCCCAGTGTCGACGCAATGTCAGATTTGACATTAAATACAGATATAAGCTGAATTTCGACAATGTCTTTCAGAACTTCAGGAGGTCCTTTCTGAAGCGTGGCTGTGGTGCGAAGCGAGAAATATGATAGTCAGTTTGTGCATGGCAAGCACCTCAAAGAGCAGTTGACAACAACGAGATGGTCTGTTAGTGGCATGACTGGAGATAAATGTTGCCACACGCTACAATCAATCTGCATTTCCACGTGTCTCCATTCTACTGCTCAACTACACAATCGTCTGATCAGTCCCTGCCTCCACAGATGCTGCCTGAAGCGTTGAGTTTCCCCAGAGCTTTGTGTTTTGCTCAAAATTCCTGCATCTGCGGTTCCTTGTGTCTCCTAATCCTTTCATAGAAACATAGAAAATAGGTGCAGGAGTAGGCCATTCGGCCCTTCGAGCCTGCACCGCCATTCAATATGATCATGGCTGATCATCCAACTCAGTATCCTGTTCCTGCCTTCTCTCCATACCGCATGATCCCTTTTAACTCCCTCTTAAATATAGCCAATGAACTGGCCTCAACTACCTTCTGCGGCAGAGAATTCCAGAGATTCACCACTCCCTGTGTGAAAAAAGTTTTCCTCATCTCGGTCTTCTTTCAATCATGCCAATGTGATAGTTTGTATCCACCGGGAGGAAACGGTCAGATTCTCGGAAGGATTTGTTTAAGAAGGAACTGCAGATGCTGGAAAAATCGAAGGTAGACAAAAATGCTGGAGAAAGCGGGTGAGGCAGCAACTATGGAGCGAAGGATTAGGTGACATTTCGGGTCGAGACTGATTCTCGGAAGGAGGTCCGAAGAAAGGTCTCGACCCCAGAAACGTCACCCATTCCTTCTCTCCAGAGATGCTACCTGTCCCGCTGAGTTACTCCAGCATTGTGTCTACTACCTTCGATTCTCAGGACTGGGTTTTCTACTGTGAAACCCCATAGATCCTGAGATGCTGCCTGTCCGGCTGAGTTACTCCAGCTTTTTGTGTCTATCTGGTTTCCAGTTAATGCCACAATTTTACACTTTGCTCCTTAATTGCCACCGCGATCATCTAAATAATAATAGCTGCGGACTTCCGGAATGTTGTGTATCTGTGGGATTGACTTGATCAAAGTCCCTGGGAGTGGAGTGAAACGCTGAGCGACTGAAATCAGATTTAACCTGCCAAGGAGTCTTGACCTCGGTAGGATCGCACTTACAAGATGTTCAGTCACAGTTGTGAAGCGTGCCATTGTTATAGTTGTCATGAGATGTCACTATTGCCTTGTCTTGCCCAGTCGCCACATGTCACAGCTGTCTCCTTCCACAGCAAGGGGGGAAAAAGCAGGGATGCTTGTGGAATGGACGGAAGAAATATAGTTGAACTCTCTAGAAACGCCGGAGGTTGCGTGGAGACCTGATGGAAGTACGAGAGGCACAGATAGGGTAGTCAGAACCTTTTTCCAAGGATGGAAAGATCAAATAAAGATACAAAGTGCTGGAGTAACTCAGCGGGTCAGACAGCATGGATAGGTAAGGTTTCGGGTCAGAACGCAGTGTCACGGGTGGCGGGTGTGGCATTTAAAAGACTTTTGGATATACATATGGATATGCAGGGAATAGAGGAATATGGATTATATGCAGGCAGATACGAGTTGGTCTTGGCATCTTATTAGGCACCGACATTATGGGCCGAAGGGTCTGCTCTTGTGCTGTACTGACAATTGCCACAGCAGCAGTTCTGAGTTTTAAAATCTTGCATATAATTAAGGTGTATTAATGCCTGTCCCTCGTTGCTTTTGAGACAATAGACAATAGGCGCAGGAGTAGGCCATTTGCCCCTTTGAGCCTGCACCACCAATGTGATCATGGCTGATCATCCCCAATCAGTACCCAATTCCTGCCTTTTCCCCATATCCCCTGACTCTGCTATTTTTAAGAGCCCTATCCAGCTCTCTCTTGAAAGCATCCAGATAACAAGCCTCCACCGCCCTCCGAGGCAGAGAATTCCACAGACTCACAACTCTCTGTGAGAAAAAGTGCCTCTAGCCCCCTCATCCTTCTAAACTCCAGAGTGTACAAGCCCAGCTGCTCCATTCTCTCAGCATATGACTGTCCCGCCATCCCGGAAATTAACCTTGTAAACCTTCGCTGTACTCCCTCAATAGCAAGAATGTCCTTCCTCAAATTAGGGGACCAAAACTGCACACAATACTCCAGGTGTGGTCTCACTAGGGCTCTGTACAACTGCAGATGGTGCTTTATGAGTCAGATTCTTGATACACTGCAGCCCCTGCAATGCAAGTACTCACACAGTGATGTTAGGTTGTGTAGGCTGTGTGCTCCCTGACTTAGATATAGCATTGATCAAGGAACAGTGATGCGTTTTCAAGTCAGGATGTTGTGCACCTGGCATGTGGGGGGAGTAACAGCAGATCCTCTTAATGTAGACACAAACTGCTGGAGTAACTCAGTGGGTCAGGCATCTCTGGAGAGAGGGAATAGGTGACATTTCAGGCCTTCATCAGTCTGATGAAGGGTCTCAACCCAATACGTCACCTATTCCTTCTCTCCAGAGATGCTGCTCGACCCGCTGAGTTACTCCAGCTTTTTGTGTCTTATGTTTGGTTTAAACCAGCATCTGCAGTTTCTTCTTACGCATTTTGTCTGGACCCTAGGTTGATGTTCAGGAGATCTATCGTTAGATCTAACAAAGCGTGGGGGTTTGTAGGCTAATTGGCATCTTTAAATCGCCTCTAGTGTGCAGGGAGTGGATGCAATAGTGAGATAACATAGAACTAGTGTGAACGGGTGATCGATGGTCGGTATGGACTCGGTGCGCTGGAGAGCATGTTTCCATTCTGTATCTTTCCATTCAATTCAATGACTTATTCGAAGAATTAAGACAGTAGATGAAGGGAGATTCAAAGTTATCAAAAGGATTTGGAGATCAATGTAAGAATCACAGGTTGACACAAAAAATATTTACTTCCATCCATTTTAAAGAAGATTAGAGATGCATCCTCTGTGCTAACAGTAAGTAATAAAGAATAAAAAGTGCAGGGATTGCCCGTAGTCTGATAATCAATGCCCTACCTTTAATCTTAGTCAGAAGCCACGGTCGAAGCGAGGCAGCCTGATGCCTTAGCCTCGGTGGTAATAACGACAACCCTTTGATGTTCCCCCTCATTCAACAATATGTTGTTTGGTTCAAAGTGAAGAACAAAGGGTGTTTCTGTGCTTTTAAATTATTAGCTCCCTAAGTCCCCTGTAATGATATAGTTTGAAGTGTGCAGTTTATTAGCTGCATAAAGATGATATTATTAGGAGCACAGGAGAGCAGCCTTTCAGTTTAGCAGCAGGAGTTCCCAACTCTTTGATCTCAATCACTACTAAATGTCTTTGTGAGATAGTGTGAGCTGCTGAAATTACCCTGGGCAGAGTGAGCCCCCATCAATTATTCATCATTTCTACCCTTCCAAATTAAGTGGTTCTCAATCTCTATTTTTCCCCACTCTTATCCCATTACTGCATCACCCCCATGACTTACACAGTTTGAATATTCACTCATTTGGTCAATAACATTCATTCCGGTCTTTTCAAAATGTAAGGATGAATCTTTTCATTTTTGCCATGTTTGTTTTTGAAATGACTAAACAGATTGCAGGGTTGAAACAAAAAATAATCACAGGGAAATAAATGAGACAGCTTTGCCAAGCAGAACCCTTTATTAGTTCATTTCTTCCCTTTTTGTTCCACTGTATTCATGAGTTCAGTATCAGCCATGTTTCCTGGATCACCCTCTCACCTCAGAAGGTTAGACCTTCACTCCCAAGATTCTATCCAGGACACAAGAACATAATTAGGAGCAGGAGTAGGTCATCTGGCTCATCAACCCTTCACTACACTTAAAATCGTGATTAATCTTCTACCTCGGCACAGTGGCGCAGCGGCAGAGTTAGAAACATAGAAATTAGGTGCAGGAGTAGGCCATTCGGCCCTTCGAGCCTGCACCGCCATTCAATGTGATCATGGCTGATCATCCAACTCAGTATCCCATCCCTGCCTTCTCTCCATACATCCCCTAATCCTCTTAGCCACAACGGCCACATCTAACTCCCTCTTAAATATAGCCAATGAACTGGCCTCGACTACCCTCTGTGGCAGAGAGTTCCAGAGATTCACCACTCTCTGTGTAAAAAAAGTTCTTCTCATCTCGGTTTTAAAGGATTTCCCGCTTATCCTTAAGCTGTGACCCCATCCTGGACTTCCCCAACATCGGGAGCAATCTTCCTGCATCTAGCCTGTCCAACCCCTTAAGAATTTTGTAAGTTTCTATAAGATCCCCTCTCAATCTCCTAAATTCTAGAGAATATAAACCAAGTCTATCCAGTCTTTCTTCATGAGACAGTCCTGACATCCCAGGAATCAGTCTGGTGAACCTTCTCTGCACTCCCTCTATGGCAATAATGTCCTTCCTTAGATTTGGAGACCAAAACTGTACGCAATACTCCAGGTGTGGTCTCACCAAGACCCTGTACAACTGCAGTAGAACCTCCCTGCTCCTATACTCAAATCCTTTTGCTATGAAAGCTAAACATACCATTCGCTTTCTTCACTGCCTGCTGCACCTGCATGCCTACTTTCAATGACTGGTGTACCATGACACCCAGGTCTCGCTGCATCTCCCCTTTTCCTAGTCGGCCACCATTTAGATGATAGTCTGCTTTCCTGTTTTTGCCACCAAAATGGATAACCTCACATTTATCCACATTATACTGCATCTGCCAAACATTTGCCCACTCACCCAGCCTATCCAAGTCACCTTGCAGTCTCCTAGCATCCTCCTCACAGCTAACACTGCCCCCCAGCTTAGTGTCATTCGCAAACTTGGAGATATTGCCTTCAATTCTCTCATCCAGATCATTAATATATATTGTAAATAGCTGGGGTCCAAGCACTGAGCCTTGCGGTACACTGAGCCTTGCTGACTTAGATCCTGTAGGGAGTTTGTACGTTCTCCCCGTGACCTCAAGTTCATGTGAGTTTATTGTCATGTGTCCCTGATAGGACAATGAAATTCTTGCTTTGCTTCAGCATTCACCTGCGAATGTTTTCCCCGGGTACTCCGGTTTCCTCCCACACTCCAGGTTTGCAGGTTAATTGGCTTGGTGTACTGTAAATTGTCCCTCGTGGTGTGTCGGTTAGTGTTGATGTGCAGGGATCGCTGGTTGACGCGGTTCCGTGCTGTATCTCTAAACTAAACCCTGTGCTTTAGATTCCAACATATGCAGATAAAGATAGACATAAAGTGCTGGAGTAACTCAGCGGGCAGGCAGCATCACTGGAGCAAAAGGATGGGTGACGTTTAGGGTCGGGAGTCTTCTTCTACTCAAAGTAGGGGGGGGGGGGGCAGGAAAAGACCCAGGAACAATCAGGGCCTGTTACAAATTCTCTCAGGCGGAGTGGTACCTGTTAGGTTCATTGTTGGCTGGGGATTAGACATGATCTCAAGAGAAACAATGTGGAGATGAAATGTATCGGAAAGAACTGCAGATGCTGGTTTACACCGAACATAGTCACAGAGTGCTGGAGTTAGTCAGCGGGTCAGGGAGCATCTCTGGAAAAAGAGGAATACGTGACGTTTCAGGTCTAGACCCTTCTTTAGACTGTGTGTCAGGGCAGAGGGAAACTAAAGGTATGAAAAGGTACACAACAAATCAGAGCCAGCACAGCCAGCCAAAGAGCCCACAATGGTCCACTGTTGGTCCTGGAGAAGGTGATAACGAGGGGATGCGAACAGTAAAACTAGCAGGACGTTTAGGGTGTGAGACGGGGAGAGTGGGAATGTAAGGGGTACTTGAAATTAATATTCATACATCTCGGTTGTATGCTACCAAACTGTAATATGAGGTGCTGTTTCTCCAATTTGCATGTGGCCTCACTCTGGCAATGGAGGAGGCCCAGGACAGAAAGGTCAGTATGAAAATAGGAAGGGGAGTTGAAATGTTTGGCAACTAGGTTATATCATTGATTCCTTTAATGGCCAGAAATCTACTGAGCTCTGTTTTTAATGAGCAGACTAACTGTGTCTTCACATTCCTGTGGGGTAGAGAATTGCACAGGTTTACCATCCTCTGGCTGAAGAAATTACTCCTCTTCTCCGCATGGCATGCAAGTCACGATGGTAACCAATGGGACTGCAAAATAATAATATTCTGTGAAGACTGGTGTCAAACAGGGCTGGGTGAGGAACAACTGTTCTTCGTCTCTTTTGCTGCAGTGTTGCTAATCACCTCCAAACCTTCCACAGTAGTGGAACTAATCTTCAGAATGAATAGAAAATTATTCGATCCTCAGTGACTACACTCCAGAAGATCGGTAGTTGGGCTGCAGTTTGCGGATGACACTTGTGGTTTTGCACGTATGGAGGTGCCATCCATACGTATACCTGAGGATGGGCCCCATACTCAACACGCACAAGATCAATCCCGTTTTACCTTCTGTGCTTGGTGCTGAGACAGGATGTTCCCACAGAACAGGAAGGTTTCGTTCTGTGGACTGCTGGAACTTCACGTTCCAAAAGTGTGACATTCCCTTCATTACGCAGGGAAGTTTTCTCCAATGTCCCGATTCAACATGTAGTCAAACTTCCATAACGTCAATGTAATGAAGGAAGAAAACGCGCCTTAAGTATTGATTTATGAGGTGGTTCATAAAATGCAGGGTGGTGCTGTATAGAGGGGCCAGATTCTGAGGTCAATGTTTGCAGAAGTAGAACTGTTTTTTAACAAGACCACAATTCTTTACAGCGTCATGGATTTAGAATTAACTGATGCTATTAACTGCATGGACACTAGGTGGTGGTATGGTACCCTCCTGCTTCTGTTTCTTATGTGCTTTAGTTTAATTTAGTTTAGAGATACAGCGCGGAAACAATCCCTCTGGCCATATCGACACTAACACTATTCTACACACACTAGGGACAATTTACAATTTTACCAAGCCAATTGGCCTACAAACCTGCTTGTCTTTGGAGTGTGGGAGGAAACCGGAGCTCCCGCAGAAAACCAACGCAGTCATGGGGAGAACATACAAACTCGGCACAGACAGTACCTGTAGTCAGGATCGAACTCGGGGCTCTGCCGCTGTAAGGCAGCAACTCTACCGCTATGCCAATGTGCCGTGTTTTTTAAAATTAAAAAACCTAATAAAAACAAAAAATGCTGAAAACACTTAGCATCTCAGGGAGCACAGTGCAAAGAGAAACAGGGTTCAAGTTTCAGGTCAAAGATCCAGAATTAAAACAGGGAAGCAGAGAAAATAAGCCAGTATTAATTTGAAGGAAGGGTGGGGGAGGAGTGAATGTCTCTACTTGGATGAGGTTAGGGCTTCCCTGGGGATAAACTGTGAATGAGGTCGTCTGGTCAATGCAGTCACAGGAGATAACCATTTCACTTCTTTCAAACGAAGAAGTGCCCCAACTCGAAATGTCACCTGCCCATTTCTTTCCACGGATGCTGCCTGACCCACTGAGTTCTTCCAGCACTTTGCTTTTTGCTCAAGATTCCAACATCTGCAGCCTCTTGCATCCCCGCGTTACTATTTACCTCTCACTCGGTTTATCTACTCATTATCATGCATCTATTTGGCAGAAAATGCTGTGTGCGAATTGGCTGCTACATGACATTGACTCAATTGACTTTCTGTAAATGGCTTCAGAATGTACTAAAAAGACAGGAAAGGAATGCAGTTTTTTTAAACTGCTGAATGAATGGCAACAGCGTGGTAAACGAGGTGTACAGCATACTTTATTAGTCAGGGCATTGAGTCTGAGTCAAGAAGTCATGCTGCAGCTTGATAGGACTTTACTTATGCTGCATTTAGACTATTGCATGCAATGCTGGTCACAGAGGAATGATGTGGAGGTTTTGCAGAGGGTGCAGAGGTGGTTTGCCAGATTGATGCCTGGACGAGGGGGTATTAGTCACAGGGAGAGATTGAACAGAAAGGTTGTTTTCTCTGGTTGGGGAACATCTGTGAGCTGTGAGGAAATGGAAGCTGTGATGGGGGGAGGGGGCGAGCAGGAAGATTTGCAACAAGAGTACATTGAGATTTGTAGGTGTCCTATTTTTTGTCAGCTATGATGGAAAGTGACTATCACCACCTTCCTCTCCTCTTCACAGGATCTGTTATTGATGAGTAAGATCTATGGGTAGGGGGTGGGTGGGAGTGCTGGTATTTTAGGTTATCTATAAGAAGTCATTGTTCTTTGAATTAACCAACTTTACCCTACAAGCTGCTAACTTTCTGATTCTATTCATCTCTGCACCTACATCCTGTACCCAACACAGTGACACATTCTTCCTTTCTGCACTGCCTCCACATACTGCTGCCGACTTGCCCAGAGGTTCATTTCTGGCTAACCGTCATTATGGTGCTGCAACTTGCAGACCCATTGGCAAGTCTTTCCATGCAGCTAACGGGCACAAAAATGGCACAAACTCACTCTGAAAGGTTAGAGGCAGTGGAATTGATGTAGCGTGTGGGGACTGGAGGTTTGTTGGGTGGGTGGGTGGGCGGGATTTAGATTAGGTTATGATTGGATGGAAGGGTTAAGAAGTTAGATTTGAAAACAGATGACTGATTTGATGGCACTTCATCTTCTTGGGTCACTTTTTAGCACTTAGTCGTTACCAGGGATACAGGCTGTAATATGCAATTAATTGACCGTGACCACCAATCAGGAGAAACCTTAAAATTGCATCAGCTCCATGTCTATAGGCAAGCCCTACCTCTCTATTCTTCAAAACTAGTCTTGTGCATATGAATTGGGGATGTTTAACCCAACAACTACCCTCTTCTGCAGTAAACCGTGCCACAAATGAAACATTCAAATGGTGTGGTTGGCGTCAAAATAATTTGAGAGGAAAGAGAAATGATTTCAATATCAATTAACATTTGTGAGCTAAGGAGGCAAGATGAATTGTCGGGACTTGCGTGGAAATGGATTTGAGGGAGCGAGTAGATTTTAATGAGCTTTGGAAAGCAACACGAGGAGACAGTCAGAGATGTGTGCTTGTTCTAGCATCCAACAGGTGTTTGTCCTAAAACTGCTAATTATCAGTTTATGTCAGCAGAAGGTTCCCATTCTATGTAAACTGTGTCTGTGGCAAGCCTTTATACCGGATGTTCATGCTTGTATTTATGGGTGGCCTACTTACACACTTAGTCTGATATCTAGGTCATTGCAATCCAGCGGTGGGCCTGCTCTATTCAACTATTCAACATGATCACGACTGATTGGGTTTTTAGTCATTTTGTCAACGCAATTATCCAGGCTAGATGTCTTTGAAAATCCCATATTATTAATTGAATTAAAATTTCTTAGCTGCCATTGGTAGAAATTAATTTCTACCAATGGCAGCTAAGAAATTTTAATTCAATTAATAATATGGGATTTTCAAAGACATCTAGCCTGGATAGTTGCGTTGACAAAATGACTAAAAACCCAATCAGTCGTGATCATGTTGAATAGTTGAATAGAGCAGGCCCACAGGGCTGAATGGGCTCCTCCTGCTCCTATGTTCAATAGCAATGGAAAAGTGGGTAGGGAGGGAAGGATAGGATAGAGATATATAAATGAAGATAGAGCAGACATGTTGTGTCAGAAAAGAAACAATCCCTTTTCACACCTGAGATTTTGAATGACTTTCTGACAACATGTCATGATGCATTACATCTATTATTAGACGCGTGAAGTTCATTAATGTCCTTCAAGGAAGGAGATCTGTCCATCTTAATCCACCTTATCTATAATGACTGCAGACTCTCTGCAAAATGTGACTCTTAACTGGCCTCTCAAACCTTTCATAACTGCTGATGATAAAATAGAGATGAAGCCTTTCAAGAGAGAGCTGGATAGGGCTCTTAAAAATAGCGGAGTCAGGGGATATGGGGAGAAGGCAGGAACGGGGTACTGATTGGGGATGATCAGCCATGATCACATTGAATGGCGGTGCTGGTTCGAAGGGCCGAATGGCCTACTCCTGCACCTATTGTCTACTGTCTAGGCCAGATGGCTTAAGCACTGAATGGCAAAATCAGTCCACCTTGCAAAGTCTTCCTCACAAATATCTTGTGACAAATAGACAATGTGCCAACACAAACCATGAGCACATCCTGTCCCACTGACAGGTCTACCTGTGATATACAGGAAGCAAGGTGCAGTGCTACAAGACCTCAACATTGTCTCCAGAATCAATGAAGGCTCATGACAAAGTCAAGTATTCGCAAGGAAACCACCTTCTATCTATCTTTCCCCATCAATGGATGTATCCTGAAATACAAAGTAGCAAGGGCACAGTATTTATTCCAGGTGGAAGACAACTATGTGTAAGAAGGAACTGCAGATGCTGGTTTAAACCGAAGATAGACAAAAAGCTGGAGTAACTCAGCGGGACAGGCAGCATCTCTGGAGAGAAGGAATGGGTGACGTTTCAGGTCGAGACCCTTCTTCAGACTGGAGGACAACTATGCTTCATCAAGGGTGACATGGTAGCTCCACCACTTACTGAGCTGGTAATGACTTGAAGAATGAACCAATATGAAGGGAAAAAATAACGTGACTTTGGCATCACCAATCTATCTGTTGTGGATGCATCAGCGCACGGTAACATTAGTAAAGGTAACCACACATAGTCCATCAGCAGTTAATGTCGCGCCTTCACATCAAGAACTTCTTCCATCATATGGTGTTGCGCTACAATTATCCTAAATGGGACAGACATAGAACTGGCAACTCATCCATGAGATGGTCAACATTCAGTGCCAACAGAAATGTATACTGTCTGTCTGCAACCTTTATGCCAAGACTTCCTTCATGCCATGATTGCTTCCAAATAAGGCAATCAGAACTGGTTCAAGGAAGAGTGCAGAAGACATTCATGTGCACTGTGTGTATGTGAAAAAATGTTTCCTCCAAATGCAGATTGATCCTCAGAATTCCCTCCAGTAATTTACCCACCACTGATGTTGGGCTCACCAGCTTCCCTGGCTTCTCCTTGCAACCCTTTTAAATAAAGGTACATTAGCAAGTTGAATGGGCTTTTACTGTTTCTATATTCAATACCATTGAGAATGTGGGTTGGGAGAAAGTTGAAAAGCAGCGTGCTATACATAGGAACACTGGTACAAAAAATATCTAAAATACACCCGAGAACTGCAATGAGCAGATTCGAGTCGAGGTGATGCTGCAAATCAGCTCTGAGGTTAGTTCCTTGTAAACTACGTACAGCCTAAAGCAGTACTACCTGCCTTCTCCACTGGTTGGTTGCTCTCGCTCAGTAAAACCACAGCTTGTTCTTCACACTTACTTCACAAAGTGGTGATTTTTACCTCATTAAAAGAAGCATCTTAGTTAGAAGCATCACAGAAACGGGCATTTGACCCACATGATCTGTGATCAGCAATTTACACCCATTACATTAACCCCTGTTTCACAACAGCTGTGAAACATCTCAATATTCTCTAGGAAAGTATCCACCTCAATGCTTGTTAAAACATCGAATATGCCCTCCTTAGCTCTAGAAAATCTGTTTCCAGTCCTGAAGTATGTAACTAAAATGCCTTTCTCCATAGAGAATACAGAGAACTAATCACTTGTGACCTCACGTGTTCTTCGGCTCCGTGCACAGATTGTGGAACTGACAGCACTCACCAACTTGACAGACGGTTTGTGACCGGGGTCCAGTGTGAAGAAGGGTCCTGACCCTAAGTGTCATCTGTCCATTTCCTCCACAGATGCTGCTTCACCTTCTGAGTTCCGCCAGCATGTTGTGTTTTGTTCAAGATTCGAACATTTGCAGTTGCTTGTGTCTCAATTCTTACTCAGATATTTGAGTCGGTATATCTTTCTCAGATCAACAATAATATCTGGTCATGACAGTCATATCCATGCAGAAAGTTATCTGGAGAATGAGTAGTCTAAATTATCACGGCTGGCAAAGTTTGCCTCAGAAGTCGGCTGTGGGAATGGATGCGCAGGCTCTAGCCGGGACGGAGTTCTAAAGCCCAGACAAAGGGGGGGAAATGTAAGCATCGATTGAATCACGTTGGCACAGGATCTTGTAGAAAAGATGCAACCAACTAAGTAACAGTTGGTTCATGTCATCCCCTGGACTGGTTTTAAAGGCTTTTAAAGGATGGAAATTGAAATTAGCAGACTAAAAGTTTCCCTTTATTTAACGATAATTCCTCTTCCTCATAAGTTACACAATTGAACTAAACACAAAACACTGGAGGAACTCAGAGGGTCAGGGACAACCATAAACGCCTTCCTCCAGAGTTACACCGAGTTACTCCAGCACATTGTGTTCTCAACACATTGTGTTCTACAAAAGATTCCATCATCTGCAGTTCCTTGTGCCTCCAAACAAATGGATATAATAGCTCCAGCCATGATAGTCTAGCTGTGTAGGAAGGAACTGCAGATACTGGTTTAAAATGAAGATAGACATAAAAAGCTGGAGAAACTTAACGAGTCAACAGTCTGCCTGTCCCTTCCTTCTTTGTGTTTGTTTGTATGTGCTAAATGTATGCTTTTAGTGTTTTTTAGCTTGTTTTATTTGGGGGAGGGGGGAGTTGGAGGAAACTTTTTCTAATCTCTTACCACGATGGAGATGTGATTTTTTTCCGTATTGTATATCCGTCTGCACTGTGGCCTACATTGAAGAGTTGGCGGCCTTTGCTGGAGATCGGCCAGGAGCTCCATCGCGGGGAGCCTTACCATCACGGAGCTCGCGATCCCTTGGCCAGGGATCGACCTCGGAGCTCCAACCGTGGGTGCCCGCCGACTTTAACATTGTGGAGCTTGCGGTCTCTGGGCAGAGACCGATTTCGGGGAACTCCAAGCCACGGGAGCTTCGACCGCCGGCTGAGGGAGCTTTGATCGCCCCAACTGCGGCGGTTCGACTGCCCCGACCATGGGAGAATGAAGACAATAGACAATAGGTATATATAACCCTATATATCAAGTTATCAGGAGTAGGCCATTCGGCCCTTCGAGCCAGCACCGCCATTCAATGTGATCATGGCTGATCATCCCCAATCAGTACCCCGTTCCTGCCTTTTCCCCATAACCGCTGACTCCGCTATCTTTAAGAGCCCTATCCAGCTCTCTCTTGAAAGCATCCAGAGAACCTGCCTCCACCACCCTCTGAGGCAGAGAATTCCACACACTCACAACTCTTTGTGAGAAAAAGTGTTTCCTTGTCTGTGTTCTAAATGGCTTACCCCTTATTCTTAAACTGTGGCCCCTGGTTCTGGACTCCCCAACATCGGGAACATGTTTCCTGCCTCCAGCATGTCCAAACCTTTATATGTTTCAATAAGATTCCCTCTTATCCTTAACCCCCAGAGTGTACAAGCCCAGCTGCTTCATTCTCTCAGTCATGACAGTCCCACCATCCCGGGAATTAACCTTGCACTCCCTGCACAGAGGAAGAATATTGGACTATTTTGCCTTCCATCACAGTGAGGAATGTGGGGAATCCGAGTAGTTGTGTTTCTTAGGTACACAAAAATGCTGGAGAAACTCAGCGGGTGCAACAGCATCTATGGAGCGAAGGAAATAGGCAATGTTTCGGGCGGAAACCCTTCTTCAGACTGACTAGTGTTTCTTGTTGCTTTTTAGTATGGCTGCATGGTAAATCGAGTATCACAGTACCTTAATTGGTACACGTGACAACAAAAGACCTCTGAAACTGAGTCAGACAGCATCTCTGGAGAAAGGGAACATCTCCAGAGATGCTGTCTGACTCGTTGAGTTACTCCAGCTTTTTGTGTCTATCTATGATAGTCTAGTTGTCAAGGGTTGTGAACCAAACTGCTACAGTAAGCTGTGATATAACCACCCTAAATGTTTGAAAGTATACACTCGCCTGGCAAGTGGTGGTTTGTCAACGTCTTCCTGTGACTTGCAGCGCTGTTATTGCGGTTTGGAAGTAGGTAGTTTCACATCAGGTAATCATATTGTTCTTCTGCTCTCGGTAGAGACAGGAAATGTGTGCACCGCGCCTCCCCCAATACCTACTGCAACCGAGGATGCAACGGGGTCACTTCGCATGTGCTGGTGACTTGTTCGCTGCAATCTCGCAGACCCGGTGCTGCTGGACAGCGGTGCTTTGGCCAGGGAGACGTCGTGCCAGCCGGTGGAGATGCCGGTGAGGTTCAGCGACCCGAGTGAGCTGATCTCACCCAAGGCGGTGGCGCGGCTGCTGCAGATACTCTTTACCTGCTCGGCTCTGGGCTTGTCGCAGGCGGCGGGCAGCAACCCGGGCCAGGACGCCAGCTTCACCGCGTTCGCCATCACCACCTGGTGCATCTCCTTCACCTCCACCCTCGTCGTGTTCGTCATCGAGTTCACTCAGCTGCACAGCCTCTTCCCGCCGACCTGGAAGAACCTGTCGGTGGCGCTGGCCGCTTTCTGCGGCCTCATGAACCTGACCACGTCGCTCACCTACCCGCTGCTGGCGGTGGGCTCCGGACAGGACTGGAGCCGCCGGCCCTGCTCCTACCACGCGGCCGCCACCGCCTGCTGCTGCCTGGCCGTGGTGGCGTACGCGGCCGAGGTGTGTGTGTCGCGGCGCGGCCGGCCCGCCAGCTACATGGCCACGGGCCCGGGGCTGCTGAAGGTGGTGCAGCTGAACGTAGCCTGCGGCCTCTCCGTCGCCATGGCGACCGGCGCCTTCCCGGCCTCCCCCGCGCTGTGGGGGGGCGCGGCGGCGCTCGGCGCCTGCGCACTGCTCAGCCTGGTTGCCGTGGTGACGGCGCTGGAGTGCCGGGCCTGCTGCCCGGTGCCGAGGGAGCGCCTCCTCGCCGCCGCCAGTGCCCTCGGAGCCCTCACCTACGGCGCCGCGCTGGTCGGCTGGACCTTCCGCCTCAGCCGGCAGGCGGCCACAGCGACCGGGGTGACAGACTGCGGCTGGAAAGTGTGCCTGATGTCCACCGTGCTGCTCAGCGTCAACCTCCTGGCCTACGCGGCGGACCTGGTCTTCTCCATTAAACTGAGCTGCTCCAGGAACTGAGCGCCGTCCGCCGGGGTATCTCCCGGTAAGTCGGCGCCACCAGCAACCCAAGCTCCATGTACTGTTCCTTGTGTCTCCAAAATACTGCGGAATCCGAGATAAAACAGAGAATGTTGTCTGAAGATCTGAAACGTCACCCATTCCTTCTCCCCAGAGATGCTGCCTGCCTCGCTGAGTTACTCCAGCATTTTCGAGTTTATCTTCGGGATTTACATGTCTGGTCAGTTTGGAACAGGAGGACTTGGACAGAATATCGATCTTGTACACGAGAACTTTCCCATCCGAAATAACATCTACCCATCTGTTCTCCAGAGATGCTGCCAGACCTGTTGAGTTACTCCAGCACTTGTGTGGAGTGTCCTTTTGTGTAAACCAGCATCTGCAGGTCACTATTTCAACGTGTTTACCAAAATGGGTTTTGGGATGGGAATCAGGAATTGGATACAACTGTAGACATAAAGATCTGGAGATGCTGGTTTACAGAAAAAGACACAAAGTGCTGGAGTAACTCAGCAGCATCCGGGGAGGAATGGACAGGCCACGTTTCGATCATGTTTCAATGTCTCAGTCAATTTTTGGTGTCTCCAAAATGCTGAGGAATCTGAGATAAAACAGTCAAATCTATTCTATTCTTTACACGATCCACAATCAACGCTTATATTGTAACAAATGGGGATTTCTGTGTGCCAGAAACCACACTGCATTATGAGCCATCAGGTAAAGCCTGCCTCTTGCCAATTTATCACCTGTGAAACTGGCTTAAGTTAAAGTGGAGTTTCCACCTTCAGAAAATAAACATTACCCCGTGTGGAGGTGATTTAATGGCTGTAAAAGCAGTGAATCTACCTGATTTGTCAATTATAACGTTAAATAGTTGAGAGCAAGTTTTAGTGCGTGAACATATGCAACTAAATGCACGCATATTTTGCAGACTTCTGAGTAATTTCTGGAAATAATGGATTGAAAATATCTGACGACTTAATGTCAATAGTTTTTTCTTTTGGTATGAGATTTTAATGCTCGACAAGATAATGCTCCTCAAAGAAAATATTTTTTTATACTGTGTATGTATATAGTTATTCTCGTATTTTGTATTATTTTTTATAAAGTTTGTTTATGATAATTCATTTACTTTCTTAATTGTGCTTTGTTAAACATTTAAGATATTAGTTTTCCTCAAACAAAACTAATAGTGGTAGAAATCCATTCTACAGGGGTTGTTGAGTCCTTTTTGGCAGCTTCTTTTGAGGCCTGCAGAGAGACATGTCTCTTTGCTACTGGCAGCTAACACAAGGCAAAGCAATGAGGTATGTTTTGCACAATGCAGCACTTGCTCCATACCCAGGCACAGAGTACAATGGAAACAACCACTGTAGTATTACATTATGGTGGTAAATCTGTTATTTGCCACAGGAGGCTGTGGAAGGCCAAGTGGATATATTTAAGGCAGAGATAGATAGATTCTTAATTTGTACAGGTGTCAGAGGTTATGGGGAGAAGGCAGGAGAATGAGGTTAGGAGGGAGAGATTGATCACCCATGATTGAATGGCGGAGTAGACTTGGTGGATCGAATGGCCTAATTCTGCTCCTATCACATGATCTTATGATCTATGCACTAGTCATTCTGAGAAACCAAAGTCATTTAAAAAATTGAACTTTAGAAATAAACAATGGGGAATACCGAGTGACAGTGAAGCTGTAAGCTTGTTGGGAAAAACCGAACTAGTTCTCTCATGACCTTCTACGTCTGAACAGAATAACGCCACTAAAATTGGCATTTAACTACCTAAATAGAAACATAGAAAATAGGTGCAGGAGTAGGCCATTCGGCCCATCGAGCCTGCACCGCCATTCAATATGATCATGGCTGATCATCCAACTCAGTATCCTGTTCCTGCCTTCTCTCCATACCCCCTGATCACTTTAGCCACAAGGGCCACATCTAACTCCCTCTTAAATATAGCCAATGAACTGGCCTCAACTACCTTCTGCGGCAGAGAATTCCAAAGATTCACCACTCTCTGTGTGAAAATCTGCAACAAGTCAAGGAAACCCACAAAGTCACAGAGAATATGCAAACTCCACACAGACAGCATCCAGGAAGAGGATCAAAGCTGTCACTGGAGCAGAGTGGCAGCAGCTTTGTCGCTCTGTCCTCTTCTCATTCTGTCAGTTTATCTTAGTCCTTGTAGCAACCCACTGAATGTTTTTACAGCACAGCCTTTTTTTCCAAAGTTTAAAATATACTTTATATATTAAAAATATATGTAAATATATATATTGTATGTAGATTGGGCCAACCAAATTGGTAACAGTGCTGAGGACGAGGATTTCCTGGAATGTATACGGGATGGGTTTTTAAACCAATTTGTAGAGGAACCGACTAGAGGGCAGGCCATCCTAGACTGGGTATTGTGTAATGAGGAAGGATTAGTTAACGATCTTGTTGTGCAAGGCCCCTTGGGCAACAGTGACCATAACATGGTAGAATTCTGCTATAGGATGGAGAGTGACACAGTTAATTCAGAGACCAGGGTCCTGAACATGAATAAAGGGGACTTCGAAGGTATGAGATGGGAATCGGCTAGGATAGACTGGCAAATTATACTTAAAGGGTTGACAGTGGAGATGCAATTTAAAGACCGCAAGGATGAACTCCAGAGATTGTTCATCCCTGTCTGGCGAAAAAATAAAACTGGGAAGGCGGCTCAACTGTGGCTGACGAGGGAAGTCAAGGATAGTGTTAAATCCAAGGAAGAGGCATATAGATTGGCCAGAAGAAGCGGCAAACCAGAGGACTGGGAGAAACTCAACAGAGGAAGACAAAGGGGTTAATTAAGAGGGGGAGGGGAGGGGAAAAGCATGAAAGAAAGCTTGCGAGGAATATAAAAACTGACTGTAAAAGTTTATTTAGGTATGTAAAAAGGAAAAGATTAGTGAAGACGAATGTAGGTCCCTTACAGTCAGAGGCCGGTGAATTTATAATGGGAAACAAGGAAATGGCAGAACAGTTAAACAAGTACTTTTTGGTTCTGTCTTCACTAAGGAAGGCACAAACAATCCCCTGGAAATACTAGGGGACTGAGGATCTAGTGGGAGGGAGGAACTGAAGGGAATCCACATTAGTCAGAAATTGGTATTAGGTAAACTGTTGGGACTGAAGGCAGATAAATCCCCAGGGCCTGCTGGTCTGCATCCCAGAGTACTCAAGGAAGTAGCCCTAGAAATCGTGAATGAATTGGTGATTATTTCCCAGTTCTCTCAATTCTGGATCAGTTCCTGTGGACTGGAGGGTAGCCAATACTCCTCTTTTTAAGAAAAGAGGGAGAGAGAAAACAGGGAATTGTAGACCAGTTAGCCTGACATCGGTAGTGGGGAAAATACTCTATTCTATAGAGTCGATTATTAAAGATGCTTTTTATTAAATTAAAAATTGGCAGCGCATTTGGAAAGCAGTGACAGGATCGGTCAAAGTCAGCATGGATTTATGAAGGGTAAATCATGCTTGACCTTTTGGATTTTTTTTGAGGATGTAACAAGTAGAATGAATAAGGGAGAACCAGTGGATGTGGTGTATCTGGACTTTCAAAAAGCTTTTGACAAAGTCCCACACACGAGGCTAGTGTGCAAAATTAGAGCACATGGTATTGGGGTAGGGTATTGACATGGATAGAGAACTGGTTGGCAGACAAGAAGCAAAACATAGGAATTAAGGGGTCCTTTTCAGAATGGCAGGCAGTGACTAGTAGGGTGCCACAATGTTCGGTGCTGGAACCCCAGTTGTTTACAATGTACATTAACGATTTAGACAAGGGAATTAAATGTAACATCTCTAAGTTTGCATATGACACAAAGCCGGGTGGCAGTGTGAGCTGCGACGAGGATGCTATGAGGTTGCAACGTGACTTGGATAGGTTGGGTGAGTGGGAAGAAGCAAGGCAGATGCAGTATAATGTGGATAAATGTGAGGTTACCCACTTTGGTGGCAAGAACAGGAAGGAAGATTATTATCTGAATGGTGTCAGATTAGGAGAAGGGGAGGTGCAACGAGACCTGGGTGTGCTTGTACATCAGTAAGTGAAAGTAAGCGTGCAGGCAGTGAAGAAAGCTAATGGCATGTTGGCCTTCATTCCGAGAGGATTTGCGTTTAAGAGCAGGGAGGTCCTACTGCAGTTGTACAGGGCCCTGGTGAGACCGCACTTGGAGTATTGTGTGCAATTTTGGTCTCCTAATTTAAGGAAGGACAATATTGCTATTGTGGGAGTGCAGCATAAGTTCACCAGGTTAGTTCCCGGGATGGCGGGACTGACATATGATGAAAGAATGGGTCGACTGGACTTGTATTTGCTGGAATTTAGAAGGATGAGAGGTGATCTTATAGAAACATATAAAATTCACAGAGGATTGGACAGGGTAGATACAGGAAAATGTTCCCGATGTTGGGGGAGTCCAGAACCAGGGGTCACAGTTTAAGAATAAGGGGGAGGCCATTTAGGACTGAGATGAGGAAACATTTTTTCACCCAGAGAGTTGTGAATCTGTGGAATTCTTTGCCACAGAAGGCAGTGGAGGCCAATTCACTGGATGTTTTCAAGAGAGAGTTAGATTTAGCTCTTAGGGCTATGGGCATCAAGGGATACGGTGAAAAAAGCCGGAACGGGTACTGATTTTGGATGAGAAGCCATGATCATATTGAATGACGGTGCTGGCTCAAATGGCTTGAATGGCCTACTCCTACACCTATTTTCTATGTTTCTAAATACAAGATGTAGATACAAGGAACTGCAAATGCTGGTTTACCAAAAAACACAAAATGCTGGAGTAAATCAGTAGATCTGGCAGCATTTCTACAAGACATGGATAGGCGTCGTTTTGGGTTGGGATTCTTCTTCACTAAATTGGCCATAATTTTATTTAAATGTGGCTAGTTGACCTACTCCTAATCTGACTTTTTATCTTTCTGACCCAATAGATTTCAACCAGTGTGCAATTGATGATATTTTAGAACTAAGTTTGCTCAAACAATTCGCTTTGAACCTTTGCTCCACCTGGTGGGCTAAAGGCAAACTGTAGCGTTGATAATTTCTGGATAACACTGATAAGGAAATATGAGTCTGCAGATGCTGGAATCTTGAACAAAAATCTAAAGGCTGGGGGAGCTTAGTGGACCAGGCAGCAACTATGGAATGAAATGGATAGATGATATTTTGGTTTGGGACCCTTCTTCACACTGAAGACGTTTCTTGTCCCAGACGGTTGTCCATATTCGGTTATAATATTACCTAGTCAACAAAAGGAATCTATTTACTATTGGTGTGTAAGAAAAAACTGCATATGCTGGTTTAAACCAAAGATAGACACAAAAAGCTGGAGTAACTCAGCGGGACAGGCAGTATCTCTCGAGAGAAGGAATGGGTGACGTTTCGGGTCGAGACCCTTCTTCAGACGGGTCCTTCTGAAGAAGGGTCTCGACCCAAAACTTCACCCATTCCCTCTCTTCAGAGATGCTGCCCATCCCGCTGAGTTACTCCAGCTTTTTGTGACAAACGTCTATTTACTATGGTATTGAAATCAGCAGCCTGACATCTATAATTTTCATCTCTAACCTTTGTCACCATCTCCACCAATCTGCTAATCACCCCTCACCTGTATCCACCTACCACTTGCCAGACTTTGTCCAACCCCTACCAGCTACTCCCCTACTCCAATCTTGATCCAAAACGTGGTCTGCACATTTCCCTCCACAAATGCTGCCTGACCCCGCTGAGTTCCTCCAGCAATTTGTGCAAGATTCCTGCATCTACAATTGTGTCTCCTTTCAAACAATATTTGACATTTCTGTTATACTAATTTTTCCTTCTATCCACATAGAACCCTTTCTTCTCTCAAGGTCCCAGATCCCCTGTCATTCTTTCCAACATCTACTTCCCCTCACTTACAGATGAGCCAATGTTCACAGTCTGGGTTATAGGGTGATGATCCTGAAGGAACTACACGAGTGCAAATGATGGGAACAGATGTGCTATGTAAATTCTCTCGGGTACAATATGGCCAGAGACCCAGGTGTGTGGTGAACACACAAACAGTCAGTCAGGCTGGGGATGGGAGAAGATGGAGGCCTATTGCATGTAAACGATACAACAGGTGATGTTACAGATTGAAACTACAGTCTCCAGGGAAGACTTCTCCATACTTTTGTGATTTGACAAAAACCAATTCCTCACTGACAAGTTTTTCTTATTCTTACCTGCAGAACTGACTTTAGAAACTTCCGTAACAACACGAATGAGTAATGATGATATCTTGTTGATACTCACAATGTGCTAAAATAATTTATTTCAGGAAATATGGAGAAACAGTTACCCCTGGCATTTAAGTGACTTTTGGATTGACGTATGGATATGGAGGGATAAGGATCTCTTGCACACAGAGGAGATTAGTTTTACTGCATCATGTTTGGCACAGACATTGTGGGCTGAAAGGCCTGCTCTTGTGCTTTACTGTTCTTTGTTTCGTGGCGGGGGGAATCTAGAAAGGCCATGAGAAATGAAATCACAGAACAATTTCCTGCACTCATCTCAGTATTAAATTTTCCCAATGTCTGTATCTCAATAGAGCTTTATGACTAAGATCGATGTGTCAGGAGGACACAAACAATCTTCCTGATATAGTAGCGGCCAGAGGATCCGGGGTGATGGAGAACTGAAGGAAATCCACATTAGGCCACTTAGAACGGAGACGAGGAAACACTTTTTCTCACAGAGTGGTGAGTCTGTGGAATTCTCTGCCTCAGGTGGAGCCAGGTTCTCTGGATGCTTTCAAGAAAGAGCTAGATAGGGCTCTTAAAGATAGCGGAGTCGGGGGATATGGGGAGAAGGCAGGAACGGGATACTGATTGGAGATGATCAGCCATGATCACATTGAATTGCGGTGCTGGTTCGAAGGGCCGAATGGCCTACTCCTGCACCTATTGTCTATTGTCTATTATTGTCGGAAGGAACTGCAGATGCTGATTTACACCCAAGATCGACACAAAATGCTGGAGCAACTCAGCGGGATAGGCAGTATCTCTGGAGATAAGCAATGGGTGGCATTTCTGTAAATTATATCCCCTAGTGTGTATGGAGTTGTTGAGAAAGCGGGATAACATGTGAACGGGCGATCGATGGTCCGCATGGACTCGGTGGCCAAAGGGCCTTCTTCCACGGTGTATCTCTAAACACAGAACTAAACAATCTACAACTAGGGGATCACTGCTTAACATTACTTGTCACTCGGGTTAGATTGTTTTTTTTCTCTCAAAGGGTCATGAGTCTTTGTAACTCTTATTTGTCAAAAAATTCTCAAAGCAGAATCTTTATATATATATATTTATGGCAGAGGTAGATAAATAAGAAAGCAAGCGGTGAAAGGTTACTGTGGGCGGAAAGGAATGTCGAACTAAGGTTACAATAAATGGCAGGCCTTATGTGCAGGGCTGAGTGGCCTGTTCGTGCTGCTAAATGGTATGATATGTTTGTAAATTACTGAATGATACAGAGAGTACTCACTCTATACTCATGACTGCGTAGCCGGTCATAGTGCGAACTCCATCATCAAGTTCGCTGACGATACCACTGTTGTGGGACGTATCACTGATGGGGACGAGTACAGAAGTGCGATCGACCGACTGACCAAATGGTGCCAGCACAATAACCTGGCCCTCAACACCAGCAAAACCAAGGAACTGATTGTGGACTTTGGAAGGGGGAGGATGGGGACCCACAGTCCCGTTTATATCAACGGGTCGATGGTGGAAAGGGTCAGGAGCTTCAAATTCCTGGGCGTGCATATCTCTGAAGATCTTTCCTGGTCCGAGAACACTGATGCAATCATAAAGAAAGCATATCAGCGCCTCTACTTCCTGAGAAGATTACGGAGTCGGTTTGTCATGGAGGACTCTCTCTAACTCCTACAGGTGCACAGTAGAGAGCATGCTGACTGGTTGCATTGTGGCTTGGTTCGGAAACTTGAGCGCCCTGGAGCGGAAAAGACTACAAAAAGTGGATGTAGTGTACCTGGACTTTCAGAAAGGCCCCACATGGGATATTAGTGGGCAAAATTAGAGCACGTGGTATTGGGGGTAGGTGCTGACATGCATAGAAAGTTGGTTGGCAGACAGGCAACAAAGAGTAGGAATTAACGGGTCCCTTTCAGAATGGCAGGCAGTGACTAGTGGGGTACCGCAAGTTGATAGATCATGGGTGGTGTGAGATGTAAACCATTGCAACAACAACAATGACTGCAAAACTATTTGATGGTACTTGAGCATTTCATAATCCTCTAAAAAAAGCATGTAATAGCTATGAGCAGCAGGGGGAGCTAGAGGTCAAAGTGATATCAGAACTGTAATGATTTATGTGCCAGGATTAAAGCGATTCGTTGGCCCCTCACAACCAAAGATCCTATAGCGAGCAAGATAGTCCACTCGACAAAAAAGATGTAGTACGGTCATGGGCAGATTCATGGGTAATTTTTGGCCCCATTTCCGTAACCGGACCAAAGATCCCATAGGATAATAGAGCGGAGAAGGAAGCCGGTTACGGAAACATCCTCGTAAAAATAAAAGTTATTTGGTAAAAATCTCCTCATTTTCAGAATTTTAATTTATTAACACAAACTGTTCCCTCGCTGGATTACACTGCGGGTCGGGTTACTGAAATGGATGAAAAAAAGGCCCACGTTCCGTTCCATTGCGTACTACACGTCAGCCCATTGCATTTAGCAGGAGTGGTCTATCTTGCTCCGCTATAAGATCTTTGCTCACAACCTCAGGATGCTCCCATTCACCTTGCAGCTAACTGAAGATTATTAAGGTATAGCCGCAACAACAGTGTAAGAAACACAGCAGCCAATCAATTGCACAGAGCATGTTCCCAAAAGGTATTAAGACACCTGTTTTGAAATGTTGACTGAAGGATAGCTATTGACCACAACACCAGGAGGGTCCTCACTTTGTCTTTGTGTTTCGACCTGCGGAACTACTTTATCTAGTTAAGATTCATTTGAATGACGGAAATTCAGTGTTACCTCAGTTCTGTACTGGAGTATCAGCCCGGCTGAGAGCTCACCTCTGGGTTGACTGTGCGCCTTAGTCTTTTGGCAGCAGACAAACACAAATGCTACAGGATACACCTATTGATCTTCTGTGGGTTGTGACCTCCAGCAACCTTCCTACACAATCAACAGAGAGGAACGAGGAGCATCCGGGTGTGACTTCCTTAAACACAACTGAAATCTGCTCCTCAGCAAAGGAGAGGCAGCCTCTGACAATATTTAAACAGAATGTGGTGAAAGTGCTCAGAAGCAGAGTCAACACTTCAGGTCAATGATCTTTTATCAGAACTACACATCATTAATTGACATTCAGTGTTGTTCCGTTTAACTGCAGGGGCTCATGAAATGTTACCTGTTTGTTGTGTTTCTGCATTCAAAAGCTTCAGTTGTCTTTGGGAGTTTCATCGCAAACAGAATCCACTGGCATCAAATCCCCTTGCTTACATTAAACCTGTAACTCACATAGAAATAAATAGTATTCTACATATAAACAATTTTCTCCCCTCACCGCCATTCTCTTTGACTCCAATTTTCAATTTACACATGGATTTATGTTACAGTATACAGCAACCCCCCTCCTCCAACACATACCTATTGAATCCATTGATTAAATTTCATTTTGTAACCTCTTTTATTCTCCATTTAAATGACACAATAAACTTTTGGATTAGATCTTCTCTCTTCTTAAGCCCTTTGCTCCTCGAGGGAGCATAGGCCATTGACAAATGTCCTCCACCTCAATTGGTTGTTGGCAGTACTTTCGAGACCCCCCCAGTTGAGCCCACTCTGAGACATTTCTGGATTAGATACCATCCTGCAACTCCCAATATTCATTACACTTTGTATAACCTTCCAAAACCTTTGTATAGTTACACCATTATCTCTTTCCTAGATATTTATAAATCCATGTACAGAGTACATGAATTGCTTTGATTGTTATTAGAACTGTCTTTTCATCTTAACATCTGTATTAATAAGAACATTTCATGATATATAATTACTCTGGAGAGAAGGAATTCAGCTGATCTACATTGGTGTGTATGCAGACTGAGCGGAGGTGTTCGGCGAAACGATCGCCAAGCCTACGCTTGGTCTCACAGTAGATCAGCTGAATCTAGAGGAGCGGATGCAATAGATGAGGTTCCCTCCCGCACCACCCCCTCCCCGGACACTTTCCCTTGCAACCGCAAGAGATGCTACACTTATCGCTTTACCTCCCCCCTCGACTCCATTCAAGGACCCAAGCAGTCGTTCCAGGTGTGACAGAGGTTCACCTGCATCTCCTCCAACCTCATATATTGCATCCGCTGCTCTAGACACTTCTCCGGTGAGACCAAGCGTAGGCTGGCAACCGCAAGAGACTCGGTCCGCATACCAACCTGACCTCGCGGTTTAGCACTTCCCCCCCCTCCCATTCCGACTCCATTGAGCAAGGGACCAGCACCTCATATTGTGTCCCCTAGGTGTGACAGAGGTGTCACTCTGCCTCAGCCCTCCTCCTCTTCCTTTTTCCTTTCTTCTCCCCGCCCCCCCCACCTCATATATTGCCTATCCGCTGTCTAGATCTCAGCTGCACCCGCTGAGTTTCTCCACATTCGGTAATTTTCTACAGATTTTCCAGATATATAGCAATAAACTTTATTTTGAACTCAAGGCCCAGACAAGGGACAACATTACATAAAAATACATTGCAAAATTCCCCGCAACTTTACCCTGGCATCCTAGCCATGCTGATCCGGGCCAGACTTCCCACATGCTGTGGAAGGAACATAGGCATCTTTTTGCTTTTTATTGTGAGGCAGAAAGAAAATGAGGAGAAGATTTTTACCAAAGATGTTTGATTTTTACGAGGATGTTTCTGTAATCGGCTTCTGTCTCTGCACTAGTATCTTTGCTCTGCTATGGCGGACAAAGATGAGGGAGACGGAAGACAGTTACGGAAATGTGGCCGAAATTCGTCCATGAATCTGCCCATGACCGTACTACGTCTTTTTCATCGAGTGGACTAACTTACTCGCTATAGGATCTTTGATTGTTAGCTGGTTGTAGGGTGAAAATGAGAAGCTGTGTCGATTTGGGTGGGGGAGGGATAGAGAGAGAGGGAATGCCGGGGCTACCTGAAGTGAGAGAAATCAATATTTATAACACTGGGCTGTAAGCTGCCCAAGCTGGATACTTTAATTCTCCTTTCCATTCCTGCACAGATCTTTCTGTCCTTAGTCTCCTCCATTGTCAGAGTGAGGCTAAATGCAAATTGGAGGAACAGCGTCTCATATTACGCATGGGCAGCCTGCAGCCCAGTGGCCCTTCCTTTATCATCATTACTTTTTTGCATACCTTTTATTCATTGTTCTTTATCTCTCCACATCACCGTCTATATCTCTCGTTTCCCTTATACCTAGCCAGTCTGAAGAAGGGTCTCGACCCGAAACATCACTCATTCCATCTCTCCAGAGATGCTACTTGTCCCACTGACTTACTCCAGCTTTTTGTGTCTATCTTTGGTTTAAACCAGCATCTGTAGTTCCTTCTTACATATATAATTACTCTGCTGTTTTAAATTGCTTTTAAAGTGTTGAGTCTATAAATAATATCTTCCTTTTGTTATTCTTTTACCTCCTTCCAGCTCAGTATTAGTCATGAATCCTCTGGAGTCACTAATCCCTCCAGTCACGTCATAGACAACGACCCGTGTCTTACTTGGAATAAGAATTGCCCAGGTTCATACTGGGGTCAGATGCTAAAAGACTCTTGACCTACTGAACTCAATATGGCCTCAAATTTTTCGGTCCGTGTCAGTCAACCATCTGTGATACTATCTGAGGTTGTTTGCTTTTTATTCCCCCTTGTTCTGGTTTCCCTCTTTGGAAGTGGAGTACATTCCTAACCAGACCTCCTGCACTTGCCCCCTGACCTGCACTTCACAGCTCCCAGTCTTTAGTCTCTGTTCTCGCATCTCTAACGGCTCCCATTCACTCATGGATCATTTAACATTCTTTAAAGTTTATCCCACGATCACTCCAGTTTTACCCTTGCAGAAACAACCCCTTCCTGCACCCTCTCTGCAGCTTAACAAGTTTCTTTCTTTCTCATTCCCAGGTTTGCATCCTGAAACATGAACTATTCTCTTCCCACATAGTATTTCCAACGTGTTCTGCTTTTATTTGATGATTATTCACTGTGTTTGCCTCTGATCCATCTACATGCTGAGCTCCCAGTTTAAACCCCTGGGGAGATGCAGAGGAAAGGACAGTCTCATTAACAAGGCACTGGACAATCGTGTCACCCACCTGAACCTTTACGCTCCACAAAGTCTGCCGGGCCATTTAGAGTCTTTCCAAGATTTTCTGTTTTCATTCATGAGGCATCCATGCTTCTCCAAAACAACCAGTAAAAGAGTCAAGAGTGTTTTATTATCATATGTCCCAGATAGGACAATGAAATTCTTACTTGCTGCAGCACAACAGAATATGTAAACATACTACATAACGGGAGAAGGACAAAAGTTCAGTGTGTATATATACACATGCACACATATTCAATAAACAAGTTACAATTAACAGTGACAGCTTTGATTTAGGGAACAAGAAACCTAAAATCCTGAAACCATCAAGATTTACAGCACAGATGAGGTCATTGCCAGCCATGAAAAATCTATGCTTTAATCAGCCTGGTCATTTTCCAGTTACATGGAGTTTGGTCTGTATGGGACATCAAAATCCTTTATAATTTAATAAAGGACTATTCCTTTGGAACAATGGAGCAGCTAGCAGCTCTCGCGATCCGGGTTTGATCCCGACCTCTGGTGCTGACTGTGTGGAGCTGCAAGTTCCCCGTTCCCCGTGGCTGTCTCACGTGCTCTAGTTTCCTCCCAGATTACAAAGACTTGCAGCTTTAGTAAGTTAATTGTCCTCTGTGAATTGCCACTAACGTGATGGTTAGCGGTAGGATCTAGGAGAGTTGCTGGGAATGTGAGGAGAGTAAAATCAGTCCGTATAAATAGGTGGATGGTGGCCAGTGTGGACTTCTTGCTATTGAGGGAGTGTAGCGAAGGCTCACGAGGTTAATTCCTGGGATGGCAGGACGGTCATATGTTGATAGAATGGAGCGGCTGGGCTTGTATACTCTGGAATTTAGAAGGATGAGAGGGCATCTTATTGAAACATATAAGATTATTAAGGGATTGGGCATGATAGAGGCAGGAAACATGTTCCCGGTGTTGGGGGAGTCCAGAACCAGGGGCCACAGTTTAAGAATAAGGGATAGGCCTACCATATTCTGTTGTGCTGAAGCAAAGTAAGAATTTCATTGTCCTATCTGGGACACATGACACTAAACTCTCTTGAATCTTGAATTTAGAATGGAGATGAGGAAAAACATTTTTGCCCAGATAGTTGTGAATCTGTGGAATTCCCTGCCTCAGAAGGCAGTGGGGGCCAATTCTCTGGATGCTTTCAAGAGAGAGTTAGATTGAGCTCTTCAAGATAGCGAAGTCAGGGGATACGGTGAGAAAGCAGGAAAGGGGTACTGAATGTGGATGATCAGCCTTGATCGCAGTGAACGGCGGTGCTGGCTTGAAGGGCCGAATGGCCTATTCCTGCGCCTATTGACTTGGTGGACCGATCGGCCTGTTTCCATGCTGTATGATTCTATGCTAGGTTTGAGCACCTCATCATTCTCAGATTTAATTTGGAGTGGAAGATTGCAACCTTCACGTGGCCCGCCCTGTTTCGACGAATGCAATCAACCCGGCATGCACAATCAAATAAGATCAAGTAGAACAAGTTATCCCACAACTTTAGGCTGTGCATGCCATACGCAAGAAGAAGAAGAAGAAGAAGATTGAATTTCCCCTCAATTCTCTCTAGACCTTCCACCAATTACTTTTATTCTTAGCCCTCTGGTTATTTATTAACCATGTGGCTGAGTGAAGTATCCCTTACATATCCTTTGTATCCTAATTTTATTCACCTCAGTTAAATCCTCCTCCAAAATCTCCTCCATTCCAAAGTAAATATAATTTTAGTCAATATTTCTGCCTCCCTGCCTTTGGGGTCATGACTTGGAACCTGGAACATTGGGCAAGAGAGATTGGGAAATCTGTTGAATAGGTATGCCAGTTGGTAAACAACAGTAGGCACGGAAAGAAATATTACTAAATTCTCTGGTATGTACATTCTATTGGGAAATAAAAACCCCACAGAAAAATTGATCCATTGGTTGCTAAGTGACAAGGGCAAGAGAAACATTAGACTAAATGCACTATTATGGTCTGGTTACCTACAACACTGATCATTTATTGTATTATTGATTATTGCATATTTATTGCTGTTTCGTTGCATTAATTGATCTGTGAAGCTGCAGTAAGTAAGAATTTAATTGTTCCATTCCTGGTACATATGGCAATAGACAATAGGTGCATAAGTAGGCCATTCGGCCCTTCAAGCCAGCACCGCCATTCAATGTGATCATGGCAGATCATCCCCAATCAGTACTCCGTCCCTGCCTTCTCCCCATATCCCCTGACTCCGCTATTTTGAAGAGCCCTATCTAGCTCTCTCTTGAAAGCATCCAGAGAACCTGTCTCCACTGCCCTCTGAGGCAGAGAATTCCACACTCACAACTCTCTGTGAGAAAATGTGGGGTGGGGGGGGTGGGAAGGGGTTGGGGTGACTTAGTACGGGAGACAAGTGTAGGAGAGGTGTACTGACTGTGTGGGCAGACACTTTGGTAGTGATTGCCCATGGGGTTCACTGTCGAGGACTTCATAATGCAGAGAGCATTATAAACAGTGGAGCGATTAACCCTGGAAAGGGGGGAGACATCTCTTTGAGTTGGACCCCGGAAACTGAAGCAGGCTCACATAGACTTAATATTTTCTTGAGGTTATTAATGACAGATAAATGGATGGGAAAGGTTTAGAGGGATATGGGCCACATGCAGGCAAAAAGGACCACCCCAAGACGCCAACTTGGACGGCATGGCCAAGCTGGGCCGAAGGACCTGTTTTCCGTGTTGTACAGCACCATGACTAAGGCCTATCCAGTGGGATTGACATGTTTTGTATTTTTCCTTTCTAAAGATGCAGTGTATTTTGGTGACTATTGCACACTGCAGACCAGAAGCGCCTTCAATACCCAGATCCACACAAAATCTTTTTTTGCGGCAACTGTTTATAATGCTCTCTGCATTATGAAGTCCTTGACAGTGAACCCCATGGGCAATCACTTCCAAAGTGTCTGCCCACACAGTCAGTACACCTCTCCTACACTTGTCTCCCATACTAAGTCACCTCAACCCTCCCCCCACTCCCCTCCCCTCCCCCCCAACTTTCCCTCCCAACTCCAGTCATGTCCAAACCCACTGGTAAACTGAAGGGAGCGACAATCAACTGCTACGGATACAAATAATGTCATACACAAGAAAGGGCAGATGCTGGTTGACAAAAAGTGAACACACAGTGCTGGAGTAACACAAAGACGCAGCAGAATTTTGGAAACGTCATCCCGTCATCCATTCCTTCTCTCCAGAGATGCTGCCTGTCCGGTGAGTTAAAGAGTACCCACGGTAGACTCACGGGTCACTACGTTCTTACAACGAGTTTAAAAGTTTAACATTTTTATGTCAAGAGTAAATTTGACTCGTGGAAATCTTTCATCATGTTGAAAGATTTTCACGAGTTAACAAGTTTTCCGAGTACCTGCCGTTAGCTTTACGAGTTCCGACGTTCCCACTACGTTAATTCTATGTGATTACCACGAGATTGATTTGTTTTAAACTCGGGTTCACTCGTGGGTGGTATCGCACCGTAAGACAGGGCCTTTACTGTGCAATGGTGCATCAACGTTGACCAGAAGGAAATCGAGTTTGTTGTCCTGCAGTTCTCAGCTATTCTAGTGCAGAGACTACAGGAAAAACTTTGAAACAATGGCATCATTGTAGGCAGGCTGCCAGTCTGTAACTGATTGTTACATTTACCCACGGGATTTGCATGGAACAACAATGGAGGCACTGATTTAACTTTTCAGATCGGTAAAATAAGTAATTTAGTAACTACTCTGTGAGCATTCAGCTTATACTTCCAGAAGGAAAAAGTGCAGAAAAAAAAAGAAACACCATCAATTTGTATCTTGCCAAATAAGACCTGGGAGGATATTTTGGTAAATAGACACAACATGCTGGAGTAATTCAGCGGGACATGTGCCATCTCTGGGGAGAGAGAATGGGTGACGTTTTGGATCGAGACCCTTCTCTAGATGAGTCAGGGAAAAAGGAAATGAGAGATGTAGACAGTGAAGTAGAGAGATATAGTACAAATTAATGAAAGATATGCAGAATGATAAAGGAAACAGGCCATTGTTATTTGTTTGCTAGGTGAGAATGAGTAGCTGGTGCCACTTGGGTGGGGGAGAGATGGAGAGAGATGGAACGCAGGGGTTACTTTTAATTAGATTAATCAATATTTATACCACTGGGTTGTAAGCTGCTGAAGCGAAATATGAAATGCTGTCACTACAATTTCCCTTATGCTCACTCTGACAGTGGAGGAGGTCTAGGACAGAAAGGTCTCGTTATATCCGAAATAGCTCTCGGTTCCCACTCCACTGACTAATCTGAAGAAGGGTCTCAATCCGAAAAGCGTCACCCATTCCTTCTCGCCAGAGATGCTGCCTGTCCCGCTGAGTTACTCCAGTATTTTGTGTCTATCTATCTTCGGTTTAAACCAGCATCTGCAGTTCCTTCCTATGGGATATTTTGGTAACTAGGTTGCCCCAGATTCTTAATTATTCCATGGAAATTATAAATCCAGAGCAATGAACATCATGTTGAAGTAGAAAATAGGTGAGGAGTAAGCCCACCAAAAGAATAAACAATATCTTCTGCCTCTAAGTAACATTGCGTGCAAACGTTGCTTGTCCAAGGCCAACAGCATTATAAAAGACCCCATACATCTCCATCGTGGACTGTTCACTCTGCTGCCCTTGGGCAAAAGGTATCGTAGTATAAGGAGCAGAATGGCTAGGTTTTGCAACAGCTTCTTCCCCTGAGCCATCAGACTCTTGAATTCCATATAATGTGCCGCCACTATTATCTATTTTATCTTCTTATCTATTTTATCTTCTTATCTATTTTATCTTTTTGTTATTTTATGCTGCACGGTGAGCCAGATGCAACGAAATTTCGTTCAGACTTGCATTTGTTGGTGTATTTCTGAATGACAATAAAGTCTTTGATTGATGGTTGCCTATGTTATTTTGAAGCAGCTTTTCAAACCAAATGTGAGGTAAAATTGAATTTCCTTGCACACAAAATGTGATGTTTTTAATCATCTGTGCATTTCCTCTGGTTTGTCCTACAATTATGCAAAACAATCATTCAAAACATTATTTTGCTTATTGATGTCACCTCTCTCACACTGGGTTGAACTGTGTCCGACACACATCTTTCCACTTACAGCAGAGCTGATAACTTTATTCAAATCAATAGACAACTTTTCCAAATCAACTATGCACAAACCAAACGCAAATGGCTGAATGGCTCTATGGACTTGAAGAACGATTGGTTCGTTTAATTAAATATGCAAACTGCCAATTGAAATGCAAATGATTTAATCACAATTTGACTGAATCTGGAATTATTTTGGCAGGTGACAGGACAATGCCTTGCAGTTGAAGCCCTCACTCTGCGTAATTAGACAATGGTGAATATTAAGGATTATTATATGAGCACAATTATTGGGGAGTTTCCTTATTTTGATTGGAAGGACGTTGTAAGTTTTTCCCCCAAACCGGATACAAACCGACAAAGATTCAGTCTAGAAACACGGAAGCCCCAAAGACCAGGAACTTCAGTGCCGACTACCCGCTGACTCAAAATAAATAGAGCCTTGCGTTGCCATCCATTCTCCTGCTCCGCTATAATAGTGGAGGACAAAAACAGATCCAAATGCAAATATGCAGTAGATCTGACAGTATCGGCAGATGAGAGAGACAGAAAACAAAAACAACGTTCATGTCCCGGGTCAATGATCTTCTATCAGCACAGCTGGGGACTCCTGAGCCTCAAGCTGCGCCCACGACAACAAGCCGCTCCCACAAACTACATTTACATTGCAAAGTGCACACTTTGAGGAGATGTATTACACAGTAAAGCCGAGCGTGAGCCAGTGACAGAAAAAAAGGAAAATCCAGCGAGCTTCTCCAAGAATACATGTATTTACACGTCGGGAGACAGCACGGATGAGGGGGCAATCGCGGATTAGTAGAGCGTGGGAAACAATCGATGTATTCTGCTCTCTCCCAGGCCTTGCTCGGCGGGGAGGAGCTGTTGGGCATTGATTGGCCACGTCTGAGAGGGAAAGGCTGAGACTGGGGAGAGAGAGGTGTGTGTGCGCACGCGTGGATATCCGGCAGGGAGGTGGGTGGGGCGAATTCGCGCGCATGCGTAACGTCACGGCAGTGGGTGGGTGGAGCGAACGCGCGCATGCGTAACGTCACGGCAGTGGGTGGGTGGAGCGAACGCGCGCATGCGTCACGGCAGCGGCGGTGGGTGGAGCGAACGCGCGCATGCGTGGCGTCACGGCAGCGGCGGTGGGTGGGTGGAGCGGACGCGCGCATGCGTAACGTCACGGCAGCGGCGGTGGGTGGGGGGGGGGGAGAGAGGGAGAGAAGGAGAGTACAGAGACCCGCGCGTGCGCAGTGCCGCGGCGGGTGTCAACAGGCTGTGTGTGTGTGGATGGCGCGAGCGCCGGGTGGCAGTTGGCGGCTTGAGCGCCGGGCGGGCTAGCGGCTGCCATGCTAGTGCTCGGCTGAGGTGAGTGAGTGGCTGCTCCCGCCCAAATGACTCGACCTTGCTTTGTCGACGCCGCTCCCCTTTCCTCACGCTGGTCGTTGCCTCTGTCTCCGAGGGGTGGGGAGGGGTGGGGAGTTCGCCTCCCCAAGGGGTGGCGGCTGCGGGCTGCATCCCCGTCGGACATCCTGGCCGCAGGTCCGAAGCCTGGGCCCTCGTCCGCGCCGAGCTGCCCGAGTGAGCCGGGGTTCGCCGCCTCCCTCTTCCCCCCCACCCCCCCTTCTCACTCCTCGTCCTCTTACATAATTATGTCATAATTATAGTTGCAGTATGTAAGAATTTCATTGTTCAGTTGTCATTACCATGACAATTAAACACCTGACATTTTCCTGCTGCATCCGCAGCCTTCTGGATCTTCACAATATTTAACAGGAATTACTGTTCTGCCTGGAAACAAACAAAAAGTCTAAGGGCCATATGTTGGCAGAACTTTCCACTGCGCAAGCTTTTTGCGACTGAATTTATATTATGGAATTGAGTATAAGGTACAAATGAATAATGTGGACTATGGAGCATGTTCAAAGTGACTTTGAGTACAACATCCCTAAGTAAATACCGTACTATTTGTTATATCTAATCTAAATTATAGCTACATGTGAATAGTAAAAGAGTACTACCCAAGGCTGTAATAGATATTTAGTCTACAATTCAGTGTCTTTGAAGATGTTGTGGTTAGTTTTGTTGTTTCAACGCTGCCATTTAATCATGGGTTTACATTCTGAGGTGTATTCAAGAGACAGACTGGTTTCTAAAACGGTTATTGACACAAAATAAGCAATGGGATTGAGCTGAAGGACCGTGGTGATAAAGCAGAGGAGTCTTGTGGGTTGATGGATTTACACTTGAGAATTTATCAATGTTTACCTCTGCACAGTTTATATCTACTCATTCATTTTTGTACAAATTAGGAGCAGGCATATTCCACTTGCCCCTTTGTGCCTGGTTTGCCATTGAGAACATAAGTATTCTAAACCACTGTGATTGTAACCTCATGGGTATTTGTGTTTATCCACAGTATCCTTTCACCCTCTAATCAAAAATCTATGTACCCTGGCCTTTAAAGTACTCAAATTCCACTTCTCTTTGAGGAAGACAACCTCACAGAGTCATGATCCTATGACACAACTTTTAGATGGACAACCCATTGGGGATATTGGGCTTTGTCCATGGAACCGAGGGGACGCAATGTGACGTAACGCTGAGAATTATTTTCTGCCCTCTGTATCTGCTCTATCTATTGTAATTAAGTTTGACTTGATTGTATATCTGATCTGTTGGGCTAGCATACAAAACAAAGCTTTTCACTGTGCCTCGATACATGTGGTTATAATAAACATAAACCTATCTCCCCCTCACTTCATCTCAGTTATTCAGTCTTTAAGCCACGTTCTCCTTGGCTGAAGTCAGGAGCCAATCTTAGTCACCAAGTACAGAATTCTGTCTGTTGAAACTAGGCATTTTGCACCGATCTACCAATTTTATGTTGCCATTTCTTAATCATACCACAATATTATGTGACCTCTCCAGCCATTCACAATGTCAAAATAAATCCAAGGCCACAAATACAAGTGGAACTTTAAAACAATCCTGCTACTACAAATGCACATTGGAATAAATATACTATTCCCAACAGTTAAAGTAATATTTCTCTAAGAAAGGATAGTGCGTCACAAAATTTCATCGTGAATTACAATATTCTAATGATTATAGCGCATGATTGCAGATTTGGATCATTTTCTTCAAACGAGGGAAATACCAATTTGAAACAACTTCCTGCCAAACAGAGCTTGCCCTACTTACGATAAGTTCATGAAATTTAAAACAACTAGCACTCGAGATTAATTGTAAGTTATGCATGTAGTAGTGCACAATAGGCAATGATAGTCCAATTCTACACGGCCATCGTAGAGTCTGTTCTCACCTTCTCCATCATGGTCTGGTTTGGCTCAGCCACCAAGCACGACACCTGGAGGCTGAAGCGAATCGTCCGATCAGCAGAGAAGATTATTGGCTGCAACCTTCCCTCCATTGTTGAACTGTACACTGCAAGGGCCAGGAAGTGAGCGGGCAAGATCATTTCTGACCCCTCTCACCCTGGCCACAAACTCTTTGAATCACTTCCCTCTGGAAGGCGACTCCGGACTGTCAAAGCTGCCACAGCCAGACATAAAAACAGTTTTTATCCGCGAGTAGTTGCTCTACTCAACAGCCAAAAATCTGTAGCCACCCTTTGATCTGGTATTTTGTTGGTTTACATGCTTGATCAATGATGTTTTATCATTAATGTCTTATTATTAATGTTTAGTGTTTTCTGAGTCATCTGAAACTGACTGTATGTCATTTTGTCACTTGTGGGCGGAGCACCAAGGCAAATTCCTTGTATGTGAATACTTGACCAATAAACGTACTTACTAGTAACATACATTTATAATACATTCAAATGTATTAACATACAATTTTCAATTAAGGTGATTTAAACCATTAACAGGAAGATGGCATCTGTCAGATGAGATGTCTATTTGAGAGGGCAGAGACACGAGGTATCCTAACACTCTTCCGAGGAACAGACAAATTCTCCACAAATCATATGAAAGTTAGAACCAGAAAACAACAACATTTCTATGTGAAAGAAAAAACAGCCAACAACTGTGATTTGCATACAAAGCTGATAAAAGGAACCATGGAACACTTTAGCAAGGTCTTTTGACAAGGTTCCATAGGGAAAGATAAATCAGAAGGTTAAATCACATGGAATCCAAAGTGAGCAAGTCAACTAGATTTAAAATGGCGTGTTGGATGGAGTCAGAGAATGGTGGTAGAAGGATGTTTTTCTGATTGGAGGCCTGTGACCAGTAGTGTTTTGCAGGGATGTGCTGGGCCCACAATTATTTGTCATCTATATTAACAATTTGGATAACGTCAAGTCAAGTCAAGTTTATTTGTCACATACACATACGAGATGTGCAGTGAAATGAAAGTGGCAATGCTCGCGGAACAACAAAACAACCAAACAAATTATAAACACAATCATAACACATATTATTTTACATAATAAATAATAGAAGGAAAAACGTTCTGTACAGTTAGTCCCTGGTGAGAAAGGCGTTTACAGTCCGAATTGCCTCTGGGAAGAAACTCCTTCTCAACCTCTCCGTTCTCACTGCATGGCAACGGAGGTGTTTGCCTGACCGTAGCGGCTGGAACAGTCTGTTGCAGGGGTGGAAGAGGTTAGTAAATTTGTTAGTAAATTGGTTAGTAAATTTGTGGATGACCCAAAATTAGCCTTGAGGAAGTCTATCCAAGTTTACAAAAGGATCCGGATCAACTAAAGAAGTGGGCCAAGGAATGGCAGATTGAATTTAACTGTGGAACAGATAATAAGTGTACAGGTACACAATTTCCTGAAAGTGGTAGCACAGGTGAACAGGGTAGCAAAGCTTCCCTACATCAGATTGGTATTGGGTCCAGGAGTTTAGTTACATTTTGCAACTGTACAAGATATTAATGATTTAATAGGATACAAAGTGCACAGTAGGTCGGGTAGCATCGCTGGAGAACAAGAATAAGCGAAGTTTCAAATTGGTACCCATCTTCAGACAGATTGTAGTAAGGGGCAGAGAGATGGGGGTGGGATCAAGCTTGGCAATTTTCCGTTGAAGGTGATTTTTGATTGGAAGACGGTTGGGCAAAGGCCAGAGGTGAAAAGACAAAATGTGTGAGATGAGGAAATAAAGATGGAAGAGGTATGAAATGTGAAACCCAAGGAAGGAATATAGGTGGAAGGGGGTGGGGTAGAGGAGGGATAATTGCATGCACATAATTAAAGGATCTCTCCTGGGAGGTCATGTTGCAGTTGTATAAGACATTGGTGAGACCACATTTAGAATATTGTGTTCAGTTCTGGGCACCATGTTATAGGAAAGATATTGTCGAGCTTGTGGGTTCAGATAAGATTTACGAGGATATTGCCAGGACTAGAGGGTGTGTGATGTAGTGAGAGGTTGAATAGGATGGGTATTCCTTGAAGCACAGGAGGATTAGGGGTGATCTGAGTACTCCTGCTTATGGAAGGGCCATTTAGAATAAGATGGGAGGAAGCAGTTCTTGAATCTGGTGGTGTGTTTTCAAGCTGCTGTACTTTCTGCCAGATGGAAGCAGGGAGAACAAGTAATTTCTGGCTGCTTTTCCGAGGCAGCGTGATGTGTAGATTATGTTAATGGTGGGAAGTCTGGACTGTGTGGCAAACTGGCCTATATCTAGCATTTAAGCGTTAAACATTAAAGGAAAATGCTGTTTGTCAAACTTGCAAAAGAAAATTAGATATTGTATGTTCATAATCTCAGTCAGAAGACATTGTTTTTGCAAGTTCCTCAAGGCAGTGTCCAAGGGCACACATTTTCAGTTGCTTCATTAGTGGCTTTCCCTTCCTGAAAAAGTTAGAAACTGGTTGCATGTTAATTGTGCAATCTTCATTTCTATTTGTAACTCAAGATTATGAAGCAGTCATCGTTTTAATAGGGTAAGATCTAGGCTGCTCACTTTTCTTCTCTCTGTACTAGTCGAAGGCAGGGGACAGGGCATTTTGTGCCTGTGAGTGAGTTTGACAATTTGCTGCTGAGGTAGCATTGAATGGATATTTCTTTTGTATTATAAACTGCCTGGTCATTTTTATTTGTGTATTGTTTGATATATATAGATTTTAATAAATTATTTTAATTGTTTTATATTATGGGTGTAACAAATCAAACTACCCATTATGTTTATCCACTATTGGATAAATACAATGCAATACAATAAAACTCTCTGATAATCTGCTTCTATTTGGTAATCCCAGTGGTTTGACATCTGGCTCCAGACCCCAGTTCCTGCATTCTCTCTCCATCCAATAGGCCCCTGGGAGAGCTTACAGTGCCCTCCATAATGTTTGGGACAAAGACCCATCATTTATTTATTTGCCGCTGTACTCCACAGTTTGAGATTTGTAGTAAAACAAAATCACATGTGGTTAAAGTGCATATTGTTAGATTTGATTAAAAGTGTTTTTTTATACATTTTGGTTTCACCATATAGATATTACAGCTGTGTTTATACATAGTTCCCCCATTTCAGGGCACCATAATGTTTGGGACACACGGCTTCACAGGCGTTTGTAATTGCTCAGGTGTGTTTAATTGCCTCCTTGATGCAGGTATAAGAGAGCTCTCAGCATCTAGTCTTTCCATCACCTTTGGAAACTTTGGAAGATTGCTGTTTATCAACATGAGGACCAAAGGTGTGCCATTGAAAGCCAAAGAAGCCATTTTGAGACTGAGAAACAAGAATAAAACTGTTAGAGACATCAGCCAAACCTTTGCCTTACCAAAATTTGGAACATCATTAAGAAGAAAGAGAGCACTGGTGAGCTTACAAATTGCAAAGGGACTGGCAAGCCAAGGAAGACCCCCACAACTAATGACAGAATATTTCTCTCTATAATAAAGAAAAACCTCCAAACACCTGTCTGACAGATCAGAAACACTCTTCAGGAGTCAGGTGTGGATTTGTCAATGACCACTGTCCGCAGAAGACTTCATGAACAGAAATACAGAGGCTACACAGATGCAAAACACTGGTTAGCCGCAAAAATAGAATGGCCGGGTTACAATTTGCCTAGAAGTACTTAAAAGAGCAACCACAGTTCTGGAAAAAGGTCTTGTGGACAGATGAGATGAAGATTAACTTATATCAGAGTGATGGCAAGAGCAAAGTATGGAGGAGAGAAGGAACTGCCCAACATCCAAAGCATACCACCTCATCTGTGAAACACGATGGTGGGGGTGTTATGGCCTGGGCATGTATGGCTGCTGAAGGTACTGGCTCACCTATCTTCATTGATGATACAACTGCTGATGGTAGTAGCATAATGAATTCTGAAGTGTATAGACACATCCTATCTGCTCATGTTCAAATAAATGCCTCAAAACTCATTGGCCGGTGGTTCATTCTACAGCAAGACAATGATCCCAAACATACTGCTAAAGCAACAAAGGAGTTTTTCAAAGCTAAAAAAAGATTAATTCTTGAGTGGCCAAGTCAATCACCCGATCCGAACCCAATTGCGCATGCCTTTTATATGCTGAAGATAAAACTGAAGGGGACTAGCCCCCAAAACATGCATAGGCTAAAGATGGCTGAAATACAGGCCTGACAGAGCATTACCAGAGAGGACATTCAGCAACTGGTGATGTCAATGAATTGCAGACTTTAATAGCAGTCATTGCATGCAAAGAATATGCAACAAGATACTAAACATGACTACGTTCATTTACATGACTTTGCTGTGTTCCAAACATTATGGTGCCCTGAAATGGGGGGGACTATGTGAAAACACTGCTGTAATTTCTTCATCGTGAAACCAAAATGTATAAAAATGGCTTTATTAAAATCTGACATGGTGCACTTTAACTACATGTGATTTTTTTCTATTACAAATCACAAATTGTACCGAGAACTGAGGCAAATAAATGATGGGTCTTTGTCCCAAACATTATGGAGGACACTGCATATGTATAACAAGTTTTTAAAAAAACTTTGAGGTATTAATAGAAATAATATCCCCAAAACCTCTAGTTCAACACTACCAAAGTCCCAAACATGCCAGATTATCAGTATTTTACTATGTCTTAAGTGGTAGGACATTTTGTTTTCAGTTAAATGTTTTAACGTGTTCTAATGCAATTGTATTTAATGTGGGTGCTAGTCAATACTCTAGCAAACAAATTGTAGCATGTCTATTGATTATGGTGAGGTTGGTTGTTAATTTTAAATAAAAATGATTGCTTTTCCAAAATGAAAGTGTCCAACTGTTTTATATCGGTGATAGCAATAAAATAGATTTTCCTTTATTTTTCTGAACTTTGACCAGTGGCCATCATGGGTGAAACTTCTGGTTTATTTTTTTCAGTCATTCCATGATCTTGTTTTGTAAGCCTATCATACTTCCTATTTTGTGCATCTGGAATTTCTTTTCTACACCATTGGCACTCAGGTTCTATATTCTGGCATTCTCTTTCTAAGCCACTCCCACTTCCTCCATATAATGCTCCATAAATATACCTCAGACTAATTCTTTAATCACCTGTAGTAATATCCTTGGGTAGATGGGTGTCAAATTTTGTTTACATACATATAAAGTATATTGAAATGTTTAAGACAGCGAATGTAGCTGCTTGATGGAATACTAGAACCGTGGGTTAGTCCCAGTAAAGTTCATATGCTTTCAGATAAGGAAGAAGTTCAAATATTCAGCTATGTTCTTCGTTTTTAATTAGTCGCTGTAAGCAGACAAACTTGGGATACATTGAAATTGTTTGGGAATTGTTTGCTTTTACTTCTGGTTCTGCTTTTCTAAACAAAAGGGAAGAATTATACAGATGTTTAAGAAAAAAAAGAGCTTCGACTGTTTGAATTGTCAATCTGAAATTCAAGGTATTTATGACCAGACATAAAATTTGGACTTGAACTGTTGGATTTAACTTTTTTGCTGGTTCTCATTCCGATTTTAACTGTTCATTACATGTAGAGTTTAACGGTGAAATTAACTTTGTAGTGTTCGATATAATCATTTTACTGTACTGAAAATCAAGTGATATAAATAAAGGTTTATCCTTAACTGGTTATGTTTTCACTAGTACAGCAGTTTGCTGAATTTGATTTGGTTATACAAAATGCAACATTTAAATTTTCCTCAGCCGTTTTAGTTGCTTTATAATTCAATATATGTTAATGCAGCATGTGGTTGACGTAATTTGAAAGTGATTTGCCTCATAATTAACTGGTTATGTTTTCAATAGTACAGCAGTTTGCTGAATTTGAACCCTGATTTGGTTATACATAATGCGATATTTAAATCAGCTGCATTTGCCTCATAATTAAAGTATTTGAATGTAGACCTTTGATGGTTGTACTGATGCATCCGAAACATAAAAATTGTTTAGTTCGTCTCAAAATCTAAGTTGCTGTTCCAGGGATGAAATGAGGGAATGCTACACAAGGCGGCATAGTAGTGCAGAAGTAGAGTTGCTGTCTTACACCGCCAGACACCTGTGTTCGATACTGACTAAAGGTGCTGTTTGTATGGATTTTGTACGTTCTCTCTGTGACCTCGTGGATTTTTATCTAGGTGCTCCAATTTTGTCCAAAGATGTACAGGTTTGTAGGTTAATTGGCTTTGGTAAATTTGTAAATTATCCCTAGAGTGTAGGATAGTGCTTGTGTATGGGGTGATTGCTGATCGGTGGGGCAAAGGGCCTGTTTCTGCGCTGTATCGCTAAAGTCGAAAAGTAAAGTCTAAAGGAGATGGCACCTTTTGGATGGCATATGAAACCACATTCTTCATTCTGTCAAGTGGAGTAAAAGATCCTGCGGCAATAATTGGAAGGCGAGTTATCCTTCGTATCGTGACCAATATTTTTAAAAATAAATATTACTATAAAACACAGAGGAGAAATATCCAGATGCTAGAAATTTAAATTAAAATGGAAAGTATTGAAGCACTGCAGAGAGAGATAGTCTTCTATCTTCACCAACTTGGTATTCAGGTATTCTTTGACGCTGCCTGACCTACTGAGTTCCTCCAGCAGTTTAGGTTTTTACTCAAGATTCCAACATCTGCAATAACTTGTAATTTTTTCTTGTGGCACTTCCCATGCAACTGCAGGAGTTGCACTACCTGCCCTTTAACCTCTTCCTACCATCCCGAACCTGAAACTCCTTCCAGGTGAAACTGCAGTTTGCTTGTATTACTTCCAATTTAGTGTATTTCATTGTTTACAATGTGATCTATGTTGTAGGAACCAAATTCAGATTGTGCGACATCTTTGCAAAAGACCTTTGCTCAATCTGCAAAGATGACAATAAGCTTTCACTTGTCTGCCACTTTAATTTTCCATTCTATTCTAACGTCTGTCTTTATCTTCTTACTTGGTTCCAATGTGCTTGAGGAATTACACTTAATTTTTCGATGAGACTTAAGGCCTTAAGACTCAAAGATGAATTTATCAATTTCAAATAACCAGTGCATCTATTACACCACAATTCATGGGAGCGGTTTATCTCACAACTGGCCCATTCTGAAAAATCGTCCATCTATATCATTAACTCAGTTTTTCCTCTCTCTCAATATATACCATCTGATCTGCAATCATTCTTTTGCAAAGGAATTAGTTAAAAAATGTTAATGAAAAACTGTGTTTTGTTCCCAGATTATGAAGGATCGTCTCAGTTACTTTATAGAAGTCCATGTCTATTACCTTATCAAAAAGGCAACAAAGGCACTAAGCTATGTTGACTGTTCCTAATAAGATTGATTTCTAACGCGTTGGGAGGAAACTGGGAGGAGAGACTGGCGCCCCATCAATGTCAAACCAGGCCTATGAGGCAACAGCACTTAATACTGTACTATCATACTACTCTTGTATACCAAAGTACTTTGACTACAATGATATTTTTGCATAGTAAAATGGTTTGCATTTTAGCTTGAATTGCTGAGTAACATCACCATTTTAAATAGCAACGTGTCTTGGTTATTTTGCCTTTGCATTCAACATGCCTATCAATTCCACAACTTGAGGCACGTTTATATACAGGTGCACAACCCTTTATCCGAAAGCCTTGGGACCAGACACTTGTCGGATTTCGGACATTTTCGGATTTCCGAATGGAACATTTTTAGCGTAGATTAGGTAGGTAGCGCGGGCGGCTTGAAAAGTCTGGAGCAGCTGCCTCCTCCCCGGAGACCGGGAGAATCATTGTAAATCATTGCATAAATGTTAGTCAGTTAGTTTGGAGGGATTTTATGTGGTGGTGGTGGAGTAGGGGTGAAGGGGGAAACTTTAATTCTTAGTCCCCTACCTGGTCGGCGACTCCCAACCTCGCGGAGCTGGGGGCTCCGTCCGGCCGCGGGCGGCGCCGGTTGGAGCTCCGACCCCGGCAACTCTACCCCTGGCTGCGCGGCTCCAAATCCAGCGACGCTCCGCGAACGTTGGGAGTCGGCGGCCACAGCGCTCCGGAGCTTGCCGCACGGTGACCCGGTAAGGCATTGCCCGCTCCCCGCTGGTATCCCAGCGCTGCGACGCCGCCGACTCCCGACATTCGCGGAGCTGGGGCGTCCGGCCGCGGGCCGCGCTGGATTTGGAGCGCCTCGCAGCCAGGGGTAGAGTTGCCGGGGTCGGAGCTACAACCGGCGCCGCCCGCAGCCCCACCGGCCACAGCGCTGCGGAGCTTACTGCACGGCGACCCGGTAAGGCATTGACCGCTCCCCGCCTCTCCGACCAGGTAGGGGACTAAGAATGAAAGTTTACCCCTTCACCCCCCCTTCACATAAAAGCCCTCCAAACTAACTGACTAACATTTAGGCAATGATTTACAGATGTTTAAGCGTCTCCCGGTCTCCGGGGAGGAGGCAGCCGCTACAGTAGTACAGACCTGGGTTGACTGTGGGTCGTTTCGGGTCAAGTTTGGCGCCAAACGCGAGCTTTGGTGCGCAGACGACATCTGGAAAAAATGGCCGGTTTTCGGAGTTTTTCGGTTTCCGGAACCTGTACTTACAAGATCCACTAATCTTTTTAATACATTGATATTTGATGTTAGGCAAAGACTGACGGATGGAACCTTTTTCGGTGTGTCATGCAGACGAAAGGTCTTGCACATCATTTCAGATGTAACGATGCTGAGCAATTAATTTGTGGCAGATTTGATCCTTACATCCCTAGGAAAAGGGCGGAACGGAATGGGAATATAAGAAAAACATTTTTTTGTAATTGGACAGGGACGGAATGGAGTAACATTTGTAGTTATTAAATTCTTGATAAATATTTTAATCTGGAACTTGTGTACATGTTCTTGCCTGTGTGGGGGGCAGGTCGGAATTGGAAATTGAATGTGTGTGGAATGGGAACAAGGGAGAATCGGAGATTGGTGTCCATTGCTAATGTTTGTCTTGACAGTTGAAACTAGACCAATATGTTGATAGGAGGGATGGGAAAACAACAAGAATTTTACTGGCAAAGAAGCAGCTGATACTTTGGCAGTTGTTTACTGCAGAGTCTCAAAATTGTTGAACAAATCCATGGGGAATTTCTTAGAGAAATCCAATTTCAATTTCCCGAATACAGATCGTATAAAGAACAAGCTAAGAGTGATGACGAAATCTTGAAATTTGCATACAGGGAACTTGATCAATAGGCTTCCTGTTCAGAGTATTTCTGGATCTAGTTCTGGGGAATGAGACTAAACAGGTTGAGGGTGTGCAAAAAGAAATTGATAATGTTTAATATTAAAATCTCTTAAAACATTTTTTTTAATATCGAATCGCCTGTTGGAAAAGAACCACATTTAGTGACTTGAAGAATCTAACACAGGCTAACAGGAAAGCAAAACTTGAGGAATAATATAAATTAGTCTTATGGTACTTTGCTAGAATATAATCAGGGAACCTGAGTTATGTGAAGAATTTTAAAAATGTTTTTTGAGTATGGAAATTAAGGGGAGAGATATTCTTGTCTCTTTAGTTTGATTTATTCAAAGTTAGTTTGAAAGAGAAGTTAGTGAATTTATCTATATTTTAACTTGTCAAGAAACACGCACAAAATAGCAATTGATTTTAAACAGCACTAAAATGGAGACGAGACTGCAGATGCTGGCATATTGAGCAAAAAGCTGATCAATCTAAAGGTTTTCAATGAAAAATGTTGTCAAAGAAACTCGTCTCCAATGACTCCTACCAAGTTTTACAGATAAAACACACAAAGCACAACTTGGGTTAGCAACTTCTTTGCCGTAGACCGCAAGAAATTGCAGAGTTGTGGATGCCGTCCAGCCCCCCATCTCCCCCTTCCATCCCTCTTATCGACTCCATCTGCACTTCACACTGCTTTGAGAAAGAAATCAACCACTCTCACCCGGTCATTCGTTCTGCTTCCCACTCCCGTTGAGCAGAAGATACAAAAACTTGGAAGCATGTACAACCAGATTCAAGCACAGTAGATCACCTGAATGCACCTGTCATAAAAGTTAAGGTTGTGTTCTTGATCTCCCAATCTACCACTTTGCAACCCTTGCACTTTTTTGTTATCTGCACATTCTCTGCAGTTGTGACTTTACATTCTGCACTGTTTCCTTTCTCTTATTGCACCACTGGTTGATTTTGTGTATGGTTTGATTGCTCTCGTGTATGGTATGATTTGGAAATGGGTGAAAGGAGGTTACTCATATTCAAACCAAATCTTTTGTAGGTGTAGTTTCATCATTCTGTCATATAGATGGGGCTGAAATTGTTTTCCCATGTTTAATGTCTGTAGAGTATGTGAAAATAGTTTGTATCTTTTCATCTTGATGTAAACCTGTTTGTTATAAGAAAGAAAACCTAAAATGTATGGGAGGTTTTAGAAATAAACCCCTCTAAATAATAGAAACAAAAGTCACTTTCGCTTCAGATTCTAGCTTTTCTGAAAAGGGCAGTTAATTCAATCTTCTTGCGTATGGCGTACACAACCTAAAGTTGTAGGTCAACTTGTTCTATTTGATCGTTTTGTTTGTGCATGTCGGGTTGATTGCATTAGTCGAAACAAGGTGGACCACGTGTAGGCGGCGCGGCTCTGGCCAGCAGCGGCCTCTGCAGCCTGTCCGCGTTTTTGTTATTTTTTGTCTGTGTTTCTGTGTAGTTTTTGTTATTTTATGTTGGTGTGTGTGTGTGGGGGGGGGCGGGGGTGGGGTGGGGGGGGGGGGGGAAAACTTTTGAATCTCTCCCTGCACTGGAGACCCGACCTTTTCTCGTCGGGTCTCAGATGTCGTTGAGGCTGCAACGAGGAGCGGCCTCCAACGGGAAGAAGCCTGGGACTCTGGTGCCGACTCACCTCACCGTCGCGGAGCTGGCCGAGACCGGAGCGGGTGGAGCGGTGGAGAGCGCTGCTGCTGCTGCCGAGGCCGCTGCTGCTGCTGAGTCGGAGGCTGCTACTGCGGGTCTGCGGACGGCTCGGACGACCCCGCGCGGCTCCCTGGAGGGAGACCGCTTTTCAGGCTGCTGCAACGGCGAATTCTCCCGCCCGAGTTGCGGGGTCGAAGAGCTCCTGGAGCGGGGCCTAACAACATTGCCCCGCGCGGCTGGAACGGCTGCGGGACTTTGCGAGCGCACACCGGGGGCTCCAACATCAAGACCCGGTGTGCGACCTCGCACCACCCGGCGTGGCTTCAATGGCCGCGGGACAATCGCCATCGCCAGCCGGGGGCTTTGACTTTGACTGTGACATCGGGGGGGGGGGGGAGAGTGCAGTGGAGAGATAAGTTTTTTTGGCCTTCCATCACAGTTATGTGATGGATGTTTATGTTAAATGTAATTATGTTGTGTCTGGGGTCTATTTGTGTGTAATGTATGGCTGCAGAAACGGCATTTCGTTTGGACCCCCAGGGGTCCAAATGACAATTAAATTGACTCTCTTGACTCTCTCTTGTGTTAATTCCATGACCATATAGCAGAGTGGTTATTTCAATGGGAATTCTGTCAGTAGACCAACTGTTTTTGATGTGGGAAACCAGTCAAACTTCCTGGTATCAAGTCTTTTTACCCAGAAATAATTAATGATAGATTAATAATATCACTGAGTTTAATGAAGCGGGTGAATCAGATGATGGCATATAGTTGAAAGGTAAGGAAGAGTCTATTACAAGATAACACACCCATGAATGTCTAGCAGAATGAGCTATGGGAAGATTTTGAGAAACTTTGGTGTCTCTTCCATGTAGCCAGCAGCTATAGTGTACTAAATAATTGTATCCATGACTTTGTAATGGAGGTCCAATTATTTTTCCTCCGTCACTTGAAAGATTGCACGTTATTTATAGCTATGGAAAACCTATCAAGCTGAGGCCCTTTAGCAAGGGCTGGAGCTTTTACTGAGTCCTGTTCACTGATGCTTTCTTTTTTAAGCATACATCTGTGGTCTACTCCCCTCCGCGTGAAACAGCAGTAGCAGATTTTCTGAAATACCAGTAACAGCTTCTGCAATAGATGATGTTTTACTGAATGCATATAATGGTAGAAAAGTCATCTGAGACCTAATACCTATGGTATCGCCCAGTGTTAGAACAGTTTCTATTCAGCTATGGATGCTAGGTAACAGGAATATTTTATTGTAAATACAATGACTATTTTGGAAGAAAAAGGAAAGCTGATGACACTCACCTTGATGAGGTAGGGTATTGACATGGATAGAGAACTGGTTGGCAGACAGGAAGCAAAGAGTAGGAATTAATGGGTCCTTTTCAGAATAGCAGGGTGCCGCAAGGCTCGGTGCTGGGATCTCAGTTATTTACAATATATATTAACGATTTAGACGAGGGAATTAAATGTAACATCTCTGTGCATCCCTCTGCAATTGGATTCTCAACATCCTCATCCACGGACCACAGTCTGTTCAAATTGGCAGAAACACTTCATCCTCAGTAATAATCAATACGGGAGCACCTCAAGGCTGCGTGCTCAGCCCCCTGCTCTACTCACTCTATACTCATGACTGTGTAGCTGGACATAGTGCGTACTCCATTTTCAAGTTCGCCGACGACACCACAGTTGTGGGACGAATTAAAGATGGTGATGAGTCAGAGTATAGAAGTGAGATCGACTGACTGACCAAATGGTGCCAGCACAACCTGGCTCTCAATATCAGCAAAACCAAAGAACTGATTGTGGACTTTGGAAGAGGAAGGTTGAGGACCCACAATCCTGTTTATATCAATGGGACGATGGTGGAAAGAGTCAAAAACTTCAAATTCCTGGGCGTGCATTTTTCCGACGATCTGTCCTGGACCCAGCACACTGATGCAATTATAAAGAAAGCACATCAGCACCTCTACTTCCTGAGAAGATTACGGAGATTCGGTATGTTAAAGAGGATTCTCTTGAACTTCTACAGGTGCAAAGTAGAGAGCATATTGACTGCTTGCATCATGGCCTGGTTCGGCAACTTGAACGTCCAGGAACGGTAAAGACTGCAAAAAGTTGTGAACACTGCCCAGTCCATCACCGGCTCTGAACTCCCCACCATCGAAGGGTTTTATCAGTCAAAAAGGCAAAAAGGCAGCCAACATCATCAGAGACCCACACCATCCTGGCCACACACTCATCTCACCACTGCCACCAGGAAGAAGGTACAGGAGCCTGAGAATTGTAACGTTCAGGAACAGCTTCTTCCCTTCAGCCATCAGGCTATTCCTACATTACAACCTCATAAGCTCTGAACTACAATAGACTATTATTATTCATATTGCACTGTTATTGTTTGTTTTTTGTTATTATTTATTATTACATATTCTGTTGTGCTGCTGCAAGTAAGAATGTAATTGTTCTATCTGGGACATATGACAATAAAACACTCTTGACTCTAAGTTTGCGAATTGCACAAAGCTGGGTGGCAGTGTAAGCTGCGAGGAGGATGCTATAAGGTTGCAGGGTGACTTGGATAGGTTGGATGAGTGGGCAGATGCATGGCAGATGCAATATAATGTTGATAAATGTGAGGATATCCACTTTGGTGGCAAAAACAGGAAAGCAAATTATTATCCGAATGGTGTTGTATTAGGAAAAGGGAAGGTGCAACGAGACTTGGGTGTGCTTGTACAACAGTCACTGAAAGTAAGTATGCAGGTACAACACACAGTGAAGAAAGCTAATGGCATGTTGACCTTCATTCCGAGAGGATTTGAGTTTACAATAGACAATAGATGCAGGTGTAGGCCATACTGCCATTCAATGTGATCACGGCTGATCAACCACAATCAGTACCCCGTTCCTGCCTTTTTCCCCATATCCCCTGACTCCGCTATCTTCAAGAGCCCCATCTAACTCTCTCTTGAAAGTTTCCAGAGAACCGGCCTCCACTTCCCTCTGAGGCAGAGAATTCCATAGACTCACAACTCTGGGTGAAGTGTTTCCTCATCTCTGTTCTAAGTGGCTTACCCCTTATTCCTAAAATTTAGGAGCAGGGAGGTCCTACTGCAGTTATACAGGGCCCTGGTGAGACCGTACCTGGAGTATTGTGTGCAATTTTGGTCTCCCAATTTGAGGAAGGACATTGCTTTTGAGGGAGTGCAGCATAGGTTCACCAGGTTAATTCCCGGGATGGTGGGACTGACATATGATGAAAGAATGGGTCGGCTGGGCTTGTATTCACTCAAATTTAGAAGGATGAGAGTGGGATCTTATAGAAACATATACAATTCTTAAAGGATTGTACAGGCTAGATGCAGGAAAAATGTTCCCGATGTTTCGAGAGTCCAGAACCAGGGGTCACAGTTTAAGAATAATGGATAGGCCATTTAGGACTGAGATGAGGAAAAACGTGTTCACCCAGACAGTTGTGAATCTGTGGAATACTCTGCTACAGAAGGCAGTGGAGGCCAATTCACTGGATGTTTTCAAGCGAGACTTAGATTTAGCTCTTGGGGCTAAAGGGATATGGGGGAAAAAGCAAGAGCAGAGTACTGATTTAAGATGATCAGCCATGATCATATTGAATGGCGGTGCTGGCTCGAAGGGCCGAAAGGCCTACTTCTGCAACTATTTTCTGTTTTTATGATGATTTTCCGGTTTCTCTTTACAGGGCTGAAGTACCTTGGTTGTTCAGGTTAAAAGCCTGAGCATGAGGAAACAGGAAATAAATAATCTTTTCATTCCTTGAATGATCTCGTTCATGGTTGCTGGAACAGAATCTATACTTTAGTTTCTTCTGATTTGTATTCTGGCAATTATAGCTCAGTTTTCTTGATTTTATTATACGATTCTTTAGTTGTAAAGTACTGTTGGCAGCTCCAAAAATTATTTATTTTGAAAGGGTTTTCAGTTAAAGGGTGAACCTGGAAAGACATTGTTGATGTAAAATTTGCAAACTTTAGTTTGTTTTCTCAACAGATTACTTGAATTGTTTTTTGTGTTGTGAATTTACAGAAGTGTAATTTATGTATATACTTTATTTTTAGATTGTGATACTTAATGCAAGACTGCAATGACAAGTCAGAGTGGTAACAATGCAGAAAGAGCAGTTTCTATGTCGTCAACGCCAAAAGTGCAGGTTCAGCGCTCTGTTTCTAGAGAGACCATCACCATACACTTTTCTGCCTTTGGTAAGGAAGAGGAGGAGGAAGAGGAAGAAGAATTTGAAGATTCCTCAACAATACTTCCTGGAGAGGTGAAAGACAAAGGTTTTGTGCCAGAGCTTAAAGAAAAAGTGTGTGTATGTAAACATGGTGGCCAACATTTATCAGAGCCCGCTACCTCATCAAGTTCTTCGGCAATATCAACTGCAGTTACATTTTCCAGTCCATCCTCAGCAACGACGACAACTTCAGAATTATTAGAAACATCAGTGACATTGCCATCTTCATCGATTACTACATTGCCATTGTCCTCCTTATTGGACCAACCATTAAATTCCACAAGTTTGTCCTCAGAGATGAGAACTCCAATCTCAGCCACAGCATCTGATTCCACATCTAAATCTGTTGTGCCATTCAATGTCCCTTCATCTTCCACAGCAAGCGCAAAGCCATTCATGAAATTGGTAAAATCTCTTTCAACAGAAGTAGAACCAAAAGAATCCACTCCTTTAAGGACAAGAGACATAATGAAAACACTAGTTAAATCTCTGTCAACGGACACATCAAAAGAAGAGTCTGAATCTGTTCCAATCAGGACCTTTGATTCGAGGATAAACTTGCATCTGTTCAAACAATTTACTCAACCTCGAGTCACTGGGGGAGATTCTAAGACAGCACCTTCTTCTCCAATCACCTCTCCATCAGAAGGTAGGTCATTTTTTAAAGTAACTGAAGTAGAGGCCAGAATTGAAGACACTAAAAGACGTCTTTCAGAGGTTATTTATGAACCGTTTCAACTTTTAAGCAAGATAATTGGTGATGAGAGTAGCAGTCTGCGACATAAGGCCTTATCTTCCAGTGCAACAGAACTTTCCACCCTTAGTAGTTTAAATGGACATTTGGAAAGCAACAACAACTATAGCATTAAAGAAGAAGAATGTGATTCTGATGAAGACTACTCAGCAAAAGATTCAACTCCAAATAAAAGTAGTTCTAAAGTTGCAACTGAGCCATCAAAAGAGGACACAAAAAACTCATCATTGGGATCCACGAAGCAAATATTTTTGAAGGAATCTCCCTTAAGTTTAGACAAATGCTCTCTATCTGTACTTGCCAGCAAAGAAGAAAACGACTACTGTGATTTGTACCTTGAAGAATTAGAATTTGAAATTGAAGATGGTATTGTAGATAAACCTGCAGACTCCTTGGCTGCAGAAAAAACAATTGAAGAAGATGCTAAAATATTACAGCAAGTTGAAAAGGATTCTGAAGTTCAGTCTGCTGAAGTTCCATTTAAGACTTTATTATTCTTTACAATGCTTGTATATTCCTATTTAGTGTTGCCTCTTCCAAGTTATTTAAGTGGTCTGTTTCTAGGCATTGGCTTTGGGTTTATGATGGCAATTGGTGTTGTTTGGCTGTTAGTACCAAGAAAGTCGAGGGACTATCAACAGTCACCAAGGAGGAGTTATTTTGAACATCTAACAACGGAAACCTTGGATATAAAGGAGCCAGAAATATTTAAGGTGGGAATATATTAATCTTTGACATCATTGTTTTCTAAATTAAATGTTCCATCAAATTAGTCTGTTTAAATTGAACGTACCAACGAATAATTAAAATAATTACTTGAATATTTTTGAAGTAAGCTAGGAAATGAGCTTGTTTTGTAAAGTAGCAGAAAATATAGGAATAACCAACTTGCCTTTACAGTATCAGAACATTGTTTGGAAGTCAAATACAGTGGTGCAAATCTTTACGTTAAAAGTTCGGAATTTTCATGTGAATGAAAGCAGGGTCTTATTTCATTGAAATAATGGCATTCTTTCAGAAATTCCATTTACATTATATAGTAGCAATACCAAATTGTTCTGGAAGCTGACATTTGTTTGATATCTAAAGTGCTTTATTGAAAGCTAAATATTTTTCAGTAATTGATCATATGTTTTGGAAAGCAATTTTATTTTCTGGGATTGTTAATCATCATTCTGTTCACTTAGCTTCCAGCTAAAACAGCTGGAAAAACCTAGCAAACTGCTAACAATGGCCTGTTCCCTTTACGATTGTTCCTTTTTGCATATCTTCCATTCATTTGTCCTGCATCTCTCTACCTCATCGTCTATAATCACTCGTTTCCCTATCCCGTGACTTTCAGTCTGAAGAAGGGTCTCGAACCGAAACGTTACTTGTTCTTTCTCTCCAGAGATGTTGCCTCTAGCATTGAATTCCAGAATTGCCTTCTCCTGAGTTACTCCAGCATTTTGATTCCATCTTCTGCAAAAATAAGAACTTGCATTTCTATAGTTTGTTTTCTTAGGGTAGATTTGGTGGGGTGGTGAGGTGCTTTTGAGAAGATAGCATCTAAATATGCATGGAAACGCTCTTATAGCCCATCTTGTTTCTGCTGATCATGATGCTGATCCCCTTTGCCCACATTAGCTCTGTACTCCTTTACTCCTTTCCTATCCAAGTACCTAACCAAATGTCTTCTAAAGATTGTAGTAATATCTCCATACCTCCTCTGGAAGCATGTTCCAGATATTCGCATTTAACAGATTTGGGTGGATGTAAAAGATTCGATGGGAAATTTGTTCACTGTCCTGTGCAATATTTTTCCCACATTGTGTTCCAAAGCAGATGATCTGGCCACACGATTTAATGAACTCTGTGGGTTATTGCTTAAATTGGATTCAGTTTTCCAACATTCTGAAAGTGATCATGCATCATTGATTGTAAAGCATTTTGAAGTCAGGAGAAGCTTTTATTTATTTATTTATTTTTATTAAGGAATCACAGCAGATAATTTATTTATTGCAAGACCGGCAAACAATGAAATAAATGACCAAGTAATTTGCTTAGTGATGGTTGAGAAATACAGTTTGGCAGAAATTTATCGACTAGATTCCCACAGAGATGTATAGTAAAGCTACTTGTAACTTTCACATAACTAAGATGCATTTAAATGACCACTGATTAATGATTTTTTCAAACGTTATAAATCAAAGACATGGAAATGAGTTTGAAATGAATAATAAAAAGCTTAATTTCACCAATATTTTAATCCTGTAAGAAATGTTCCAAATATCAGCATAATGATTGTGATGCTTTCAAAATCTTCTGTACAAATTCTACCTTGTTAATTTTACTTCTCATCTGATGGTTTGATTTTAATTTTATGTTATATAATAGTTTTTCTAACGTATGATTTTATTTCTTTGAAAATGCTTAGGAAAGACTGTTCTCAGGATGAAAAGAGTTCAGTTCGAGATGATTTGTCTAGGCTATCATGCACTGCTTTAAACATATAAATTGAGGTCGATTAAAACTGGCTTTTATTTAGTTATAGCTTTGATACGGTTTGTCTTTACAGAATACTGAATACAAAAGCTTCATCTCGTATGCATATGAATGGGAATCATTTGTTTTGTTAACATGAATAATTCATAAGATGACAAGTCTTCAATCTGAAATGTTAATTTTGTTTCTCAGTGATTCTCACTTCGCATGCTTTGTTTTTCCAGTATTATCTGTTTGATTTTTTGATCTACATCATCCACAGTATTTTTGTTTGTGAAAATTGCTTGATAGCTTTTGTTTATTTAAGACGTGCTGAATTTTTAGTGTTCCATTTTTTAAGATTCCCATATATGTATGAACTGAAAATGTGAGAAAAATTAGTTGAACTTGGGTTATGAAATTGTACAAAACCCTTTTTGTTTCCATGAAGTGTTTACTTCATATGAGATGGCCGACTGATGATTCATTATTGAGACAACAGCTACTGGGGATAGAAAAGCCAACATATTTTAAGTCGTAGTGTCCTATAATCAAGGGTAATACAGCATAGAAACAGGCCCTTTGGCCCAACTCTTCAATGCTGACCAAGGTACCTTCTGGAACTAGTCCCATTTGGCTCGTATGAAGCTTATGGAAGTTAGGAAATTTAATGATCCTTGAATACCTCGACAATTACAAAGATGAGGTGGTGGCAGTCTTAAAGCACTCAAAGGCAGATCCCTACAGACTGACCAAGTATACTGTGGGACACTATGGGAAGCCAAGAAAAAAATTCCTGGACCCTGCAGAAATATTTGTATCATTGTTAGTGATGGCCAAGGTTCTGGTAGACTGGAGAGTGGTTAATGTTGTTCCTTCGTTTAAGAAGGGCTGCAAGCTATTGCCTAACATCAGAGGTGGGAAGGTTACTGGAGAGAGTCTGTGTGACAAGATCTACCTCCATTTGGAAAGGCAAGAACTGATTATGGACAGTCAATGTGACTTTGTGCATGGAGAATAATCTCATGAATTTGAGTTTTTATTGAAGGGCTGTCCCAGGTGATTGATGGGAACAGGGTGGTAGATGATGTCTACGTGTACTTTAGTAAGGCCTTTAAGGTCTCGCTGGTTCTAAAAGTTAGATCACATGGGATCCAAGGTGGGCTAACCAATTAGCTACAAAATTGGCTTTGTGGTAGATATCATGGGGTTGTTATTCAGATCGAACCCTGTGACCAGTGAACGCTCTTGATCAGGCATCCTCTGCAAAGATAAATAATTACTGTTTTCAAACGGGATCCTTCAGAATAGTGAGGGATAGATTAATTTTAATATTTAGTCCTGCGTGTCCATTGGATTTGTTGTGATATAACAACCCTTCAGAAAGTCCAGGTTTTCATTGATGAGAGAAAGGGGAAAAAATAGTGGTGTTAATGATTTTACATACTTATATCAAGTTTGAAGGCACTTTGGTTGTTCTTTTAATTGAATGTTATTCTTGAAAAGAAAGTATGTTTATAGTGCTTATCTTTTTATTTCCACTTTATTACAGGGTTGGATGAATGAAATCTACAATTATGATCCTGAAACCTACCATGCAACACTGACCCATTCTATCTACATTCGTCTTGAAGGAGCTGTACTAAGGCTTTCAAAACCAAATAAAAATATATCTCGAAGAGCTTCTTTCAATGAGGCCAAACCTGAAGTTACATACATCAGTCAGAAGATTTATGATTTATCAGACAGCAAAGTGAGTGGGTGCTAGAAAGATCTGTTTACTTTTTAAATTATACATTTTTAAAATTATAGTAGAGTGTGGTGCAATTGTGCTTCAAATGAACTATAACTGAATCTGCCCACCACATTCCTAATGCTGATTACTCTTTTGGCAACAAAACAAATTTGATCTTTTAAAGATAAGGACACTTAAATTGTTTAGTTGGGTTGAAAGATTAAAGTTGGAATTAAAAGAGAATGTTGTTTATCAACATATCTTGCATGAATGGTCAAGGTGCAGGTGAATGTATTTCTGAAAGCTCTGCAGCTGAAGCACCTTAAAAGGGACTTCCCACCACTGTTGGCCCTTTTTTCTTTAATATGACCATCATCTGCAGTTTATTTTCCAGACATTTTCCTTTAAGCCATAATATCTTGGTTATATTACCTATATGTTATATTGGAAATAACTTTTCAGAAGTGCAAGCAGTAAATTGTAATTTAAAAGTTTGGTTTTTATTTTGACAGGTGCATTTAGTCCCAAAAGATCTGGCTAGAAAACGAGTATGGAATAAGAAATACCCAATTTGTATTGAACTTGCCAGACAGGATGATTTTATGTCAAAGACTCAAACAGAGAAAGAAAATGCAGAGGATAAGTTATCTGCGGATAAGGTTGAAACAACACTTGAGGAGACAAAGAAACCTTCTGTTTCACAAGATTCTGCAAAGCCAATTTGCCAGAAGGACCAAGTTCTGTATCTCTTTGGGAGGACAGGTAGAGAAAAAGAAGAATGGTTCAGGAAATTTGTTTCGGCTTCAAAATCAAAACTTGATACTAAACGACCAGCCAATCTAGGAGGTGGCGGCATTCCAGGTGAATTGCTTTCTATGTTATTGAGAGGGTACTTCAGAAAATATCTATATGATGTGGATTTATTTTACGAAAAGCTGCTGGTTTGATTAGCAATGTACTCCTTTAGAATTCTGAAAATGTAATTATCGATGTTAGATGTTTGTTTCATTGTTCCTGTGCTTTCATTGCAATCTATCCCAGTCAAAATTCCCTGCTATTTCCTTACCCCAATAATTTTTCTTCAAATGTTTACCTCAATCCATTTTTTTATTGTGAATAGTTTGGCTTCATTTGTGATAATCCATATCCTAATATATTGCATGAATTCAGTTCTTTCAACCTCCCTTTTTATGCTTCTAGTACTAATTTTAAATTGCTGTTTCATAGTTGAGTGAAGATAATCTTCTGGTTCAGTGAATCTGTACTGGATTTTTTTTCTGAAGCTATTGGCAGACTTATCTTTTTGTACTTAATTCCTCGAATTGAATGCAGAATGCCATTTAACTTCATTTGCACCTGCATTCAGTTTCAAAATGTTAATCTGCACTTATCAAGTTTCTTGACTCAGTTTGAGCTTCAAAGATATCTGTACTCTCTGTCTCAAAGTTCACCATTTACATGTACTTTGATTCACGTGGCATATATCTGACTAATCCCATGTCCTATTTATGGACCATCTGATCCCAAAACATTTCAGTTTTTCCTCATGGTTTCAGCTTTAAAATGCTACACATTTTGGTTCTTCCCAACGAGTGAACAAGTTTATTGAGTTGTTTATGGGTGCACCCAGCAAAATACCTTAGCTTTTGTCTGCAGTGAGTTGGGCAGTTTTCAGTTTCAGTTTAGATTATTGTCATGTGCACCAAGGTACAGTGACAAGCTTTTGTCGCATCCTATCCAATCAACAAAAAGACAATATATGATTACAATCGGGCCATTTACAGTGTATAGATAAATAAGGGAATAACATTTAGTGCAAGGTAAAGGCCAGGAAAGTCCGATCAAGGATAGTTCGAGGGTCACCAAAGAGGTCTGTAGCAAGGCAGCACTGCTTTCTGCTTGCGGTAGGATGATTCAGTTGCTATTCTTGCAGTCTTCCTATCAGGTGTCTCCTGCCCACACTCAAGGGACTGGAGGGAGAAACCTATTGAAATATTTTTACATGAGTAACAATCACTTGGTCAATATAGTAAGAAGCCACTGAACACACAGAAGAACCAGGTAATCAAGTTGAAGTCTTTACTGGAAATGTATATTTTTAAAGAATGAAAACAAGTTATTGTCTGCGTTAATCTGTCATTTTCACACCTTACCCCTCCATATCTCTAGAGTCCCTCTCCCCTGACTCTCAGTCTGAAGAAGGGCCTCACCCCGAAACATCGCTCATTCCTTCTCTTCAGAGATACTGCGTGTCCCGCTGTTACTCCAGCATTTTGTCTCTATCTTTGGTGTAAACCAGCATCTGCTGTTCCTTCCTACACATAGATCACATGCACTAGCTGAAGCTCAGCAGCAAGTTGGGTGTTTCCTCCCCCAATGTTGTCAAATTGAACATCCTGTTTTATTTCTTTTCCTTGCTTAATTATGAATTTTGAAATATAATATGCAGTTTCCGCCAGAAAATTGCAATATAATTGATCACTTGTAAAAGATTTGAGAGCGAGGGGGAATTTCTTTAGCCAGAGGGTGGTGAATCTGTGGAATTTATTGCCCCAGATGGCTGTGGAGGCCAAGTCATTGGGTATTTTTAAAGGGGAGATTGGTAGGTTCTTGATTAGTAAGGACGTCAAAGGTTACGGGGAGACGGCAGGAGTTTGGGAGGGAAAAATAGATCAGCCATGATTGAATGACAGAGTAGACTTGATTGGCCAAATGGCATAATACTGCTCCCTTGTCTAATGGAATTAGTTAAATCATCCTTTTAAAAAAAAAAAATGGAAAATGAAATTCAAATACCTCCAAGTATGTAATTTCTTTCTTACAGGTTTAGAGTAGATTTTAAGTGAGTAAGTAGAAAAACATGTTTTGTCTGAACGAGCATTGAGCTAAACGTAATGATGCCATCTAATGGCAAGGCTTTGTGCATCTATGATGCAACAAGCACTCGTGCATTGTTAATGCATGTGATATTTCTTGTGCAACCGTAATTAAACTTTTAAATGTAGTCTTGTTGAACTCTAAATTCTCTCTGCCTCTCAGGAAAGTTTTATTCCGACCTTATAGTGATAGATTAGGTGAAGGGAGTGTGGTAAGAGAAGTAATAAATATGCAAGAAACATTTTGGGAGTTTGCACGTTCTTCCTGTGACTGCATGGGTTTCTCCGGGTGCTCTGGTATTCTCCCACATTCCAATGAGGTTTGTAGGTTAATTAGCTTCTATAAATTGTACCTAGGGTTTAGTATAGAACTAGTGAGGGGTGATCATTGATCAACATAAACTATGTGGGCCGAAGGGCCTATTTCCACGCTGTATCTCTAAACTAAACTAAAATTTCCTGCTCATCAATTTTCTCGTGGAACCTTTCCAGATTAATTAATTGAAATGAAACCCACACATGCCAAGGATTATATTTCCATTGTCTTCAGCTTCTTGGCTCCCGTGTGTTCCTTGCAAGGACACATTACATCCTGAGATAACTTTGCAGGTTCAAACGGCAGAGATAAGAGCATTATGTGCAAACATGGACTTACTCACTTGCATGTACTCTCAGGTTCATGGGGCAATTGTATTAAACTTCAAATGTTTTTAAATTAAATTTATAATGTGGAATAGATTTATTTTAGTATAATATTCAAATCCATAAAATAATTAATAAAACTAGATGGTTATTGTAAATATCTTGGGTAGAGTCATAGAGCTATATAGCTTGGGAACTAATATTTTGGCCCAATTTGTCCATGTCAACCAAGTTGCACATTCAAGCTTGTCCTACTTGCCTGCACTTGGCCAATATCCCTCTGAACCTTTTCTGTCCATATTACCTGCACAGGTGTGTTGCAATTCTACCTTCTAACTCTTCCTCTGTCAGAGGATAAAAAGCAGCATAGAAGTTGAGTCTTTCCTTTTTTAAAAAGTTAATAACAAATTTAATTTATTTCTGAGACATTGCACATGCACAAAAAAAATTCTGATGTGTTTTTTAATTAAAAATAGAAAAGTAACCTTTTATTGACATGTTATTTTATTGACTATTTTTGGTTATTCTGTTCAATTAATATTCTGACTTGAATCTCCACAGTACTGCACTTCATTATGTTACCTGTTCAGTTTATCAAATTTTATTTGAAATGAGCAATACCTTTTCAGGTAATTGAGGATTAGCTTCGTTTTCCTCTAGTTTCAAATTGCTGCAAAAACCAGGAATTGCCCCTGAACCTGAGAGTACGTGCAAGAGAGCAAGTCCATGTTTGCACATAACCAGGGATATTGCAAACATTTGTCAGATTGCACGTACAAACATTGTGAGGACGGCAGATTAATTGAGTTGTGCTTCATTCTAGGTTTTGTGCCAACACACAGTAGAAACAATAGCCAATCTGGAATGTTGACACATAGTCGCAACAGCAGTAAAGGAAGTGTTGAAGAAATCGTATCACATTCCAAACAGAAAGATCTAATTTCTGGTGTGCGTCAGAAAATGCTTCTGGACTATGCTGTATATATGACAAAGTATATTCCCGACGAAATTTCCAGTTCAAACTCTAGTCCTACCCATAGTGCTGAAGGTAGCCCCACTGCTAAGGTATGGAAAATTATCTCGTTTGGCGCCTTTGCTGCATTTCATTCTTTTTCTGCAGCACCCTTAAATTAAAAAGTTATTGTGAAACATCTTAAGTAGGACTATTGATCCAAAGATGTCCCCATGAATGTTATCTGTGTTATATTTTTGATTGAACGTAAGAAAGAATGAGAAGATGTTTAACTTTTTTTTGCATTATAAGTTTCACCTTATTGTCGGCATTGGTGTGAATTCTTCCTACAAACAATTAAAATTAAAGTCTAACTGGATAGTATTAGAATTCTCTTTAAGTGTTAGGTGGATTAGAATTTATAATTCCACCTAAAACTTAAAGATAATACTATACACTTAATACCAGATATCAGGTTGATATGCAATCTCATGAAAATGTAAAAAAGTTGTGTACTGCAGAAACTTTGATTCATTTTTGTAAACAAATTAGGCATGTCATTCTAGCAAATTTAAGATTCCTAATGTACATGGAACAATGCACATGGATTTACATATTGAATCATTTAATACTACTGTACATGATAGTTACCAATCATTCTGAATGAGGACACAGAACAACGAGTAGCTTGGGTCAATGCGTTGCTTGGGCGAATCTTCTGGGACTTCTTGGGTGAAAAATACTGGTCTAACTTGGTCTCTCGGAAGATCCAGATGAAACTCAGCAAAATTAGGGTACGTGCTCAATTGTCACAGTTCACTTGTATCAAAGTTTATCTGTAACTGTGATTATAGATGTTGAATTGTATTTTTATTTATTCCTGCTTGGTGGAATTGGAAACATTTGCACTTTTTAATGTTAGTATTACATTATGGGACCATTGTGACCAATAGTCATTAATGTCCATGTCAGCTCCTAAGTCATTAACACTCCTTGCAAGTTGGGCATCTCAAACTATTCAATGCAGACATAATCTTTTTAAATCAGTTTTGACTTCCACTTTCTTATATTTTTATCACTTTGTTTAGGATAATTTTGTACTAATATTTATTTGCTGATGGGATATGATGACAGGTTGGGAAGTTATTGTTTAAAACATATATATAGTGGTGATCTCAACGTACCATTATTTGCTGAAGCTCTCCATTCCACTGCATGTGCCTGGGAGGTCATATTCCTGGATACTGGGAACAGATATGTTTGGCCTCAGATACAACTTTCAGGAGAGGAGGTCCATGGGGAAGAACGAATGCCACCTGAACACAAGTCGTGGTCTGATCAACCACGGCTGGGTCGCTTGAGTGAGGGTGTCTGATGTTGAAAGACCCGAAACACCCAATGACCCCATGTTACATCACTGATGATGTGTTCAGGAGCATCAATAGATGGTTTTTTTTTTCCAATCACACTAACAAGATTGTGTCTGAATATATTTGAGAATATTTGTAAGGGCATCTAAATAGATCAACTGCACTTAGCATAATATGTTAGGATTGGGTTAATTTAACCAAGGACTAGTAAGGATCACGGTAATAGCAGCAAGGATGGATGTAGATGATGTTGGAGATCAAATGGGCAATCGTAATGACTAGGATATAGAATTTTAAATTCATCTTGTAGAATGAAACGTGCTGATTTGACTCAAGCAAAAGGAAAAAGGAATGGAATATCTCCTATATATATATTTTTTAATGCATTGAGATTTTTTGGTTTCATAGTTATAGGATAATGGAAAAGAACAGGTAGTATCATGTCAGATAGCACAATGAAATCCTTTCCACTATTCGCTGTTTCCCTGAATATTTATTTTTCTTTAACTTGGAGGCAAAATAATATGTTCTTCTGATGTTTTTCTGAATAACGGAATTTGTTACAGTTTCTAAGAATGAATGGTGAAGGTGCACTTGGGAATATGGAGGGAAGAGGTGTGATTTAGTTTCTTGCTATCACTTATAGCGCCTCTGAAAATCTGATTGTTTTATTAAATTTGACAGCTGCCTTATTTTATGAATGAGCTGACCTTGACTGAACTTGATATGGGAGTTGCTATGCCAAGAATATGTCAAGCTTCAAAACCTTGTGTTAATTACCGGGGTAAGTGGACTTCATAAGTTGATGTCAGTAAATGGACTTCATGAATAATCTTTGGCATTTATCCTACATTCAGAATTTTATTGACACTTCCATTGATGTAGATGGAGAAGTCAGCTTGGAGTGGCATATAAACCATACTGTGCAACGATTTCTTTCCTAAAGGATGTTGGTGAACAAACTGGGATGGTGATTAGTTTTGGTCTTAAATGGTTTTTGTTTATATTCTTCCTCAAACCAACATACTAGTTATTGGCCTGATGTACAGAAATACAATCGAAGTCCATTTCTTAAACTGCAAAAGTACTTCCTGTTTTGTCCCTGTGGTAATTTTCAGAGCTGTAACTTACAATGTAATTAGTGTATAAAGGATGAATAGATGGAAAGGAAAAGATGAAAGGAAATGGATACATCATGCATGGCAGACTGTGTGAGGAAATGTAGATTGGAGGAAGTAATATTGAACGAAAATCGGCTTTTATGGTTCAACTGAGGGTATAAAGCCTGAAAGCGTGCACCGGCAGACTTGGGCTTTTTCCCCAAAGTTATCAGGCTTCTGAATGGTCATTCTAAAAGCCAGAGTACTGTTTGATTTACCTCTGCCCTATTGTGGACATTGGACTTTATGGAAATGATGCGCTACAATGTGCAGGAAAGAATTGCAGATGCTGGTTTAAATCGAAGGTAGACATAAAATGCTGGAGTAACTCAGCGGGTTAGGCAGCATCTCCGGAGAGAAGGAGAAGGAATTCCTTCCCTCCAGAGATGCTGCCTGACCCGCTAGGTTACTCAAACATTTTGTGTCTACCTGATGCGCTACAATGCTGAGAACTAATTCTGCACTCTATCTTCTACTATGCACTCTTTGCTCTACCTATTGTACTTGAGGTTGAATTGATTGTATCTATGTATGGTATATCTAATGTATTTAGGTAGCATGCAAAACATAGCGTTTGACTGTGCCTTGGTACATGTGACAACAATAAACCTAAACTTAATTCTGCCAGCCTGAAATTGGATGATGGCTTAGTTGAACATAAAGGACAGACCTTTACATAACATAACATAACATAACATAAATACACACCTGAATTAGATCTAAGATTAGCAATTGATACTAAGATTTCGTTTTTTGTTAATCACAGAGATGTGGGAGAGTGGACAAAGAAAATGGATGTATGATTAGGTTGCAGGAGGCATTTTATTGATTGGCGGATGGATTTGAGGATCTGAGTGGCTTCCTCTTGTTCTAATGATTCTGTATCTTTAATTCTGTAATGGAGTACTCTGCAGATGCCTTTTTACACTATGAATGACGTTCAACATTAGGTATCTTATTCAATTAATTATATTTCCCCATTTCATCTTCAAACCTTTTTGTTTCTTGTCTCATCTTTGCTCCTATTTCCTGGTATTATCACCCTTTGTCACTTAATCTATACTTTCCACTACATCATCAATCTCATTCTCAAATGTTGTATACTTAACTTTCCATTACCAATTCCATTAGCTTATTTATATCCTTCTGTTCCTTCTCTATACACCAGTGTTTAGATCCTAGACTGCAACTCATCAATGCTGAGCCAAAGCCTTTTAATATGCAGACACTTTCTGCAAATCCGATTACCATGAATCCCAGTGATTCCATCGGTATGTTTTCCTTCATCATTGTCCTTGATCTGCTTTCTTTAACCAGCCGCTTACATAATTCTCCTCTCATAACTCCTCTCTCCTTTCATTAAGACTGACCTACAATCATGTCAAACCATTTTTTTACATGTCAAATCATATCCAGAACTCTTCCAGCAATGGCTTTCAACGTGTTAGCGCTTTGAGCATCCTGAGAATTTATCCTTGCCTCTGCTTATTGAAGCTATCTTAATTTTTCTAAATGGCCCTATTACCTTAAATCTATTCTGCAACATGCTGCATTTTATAGAGGCACCCAAGGTTATCTGTTGCTATTCAGTATAGATTATACAATGTCAAAAAGGTGTGGTGCAATTTCAATTTTTAGTTTTGGAGGCTCTGACATTCTCAGATGCACAAAGGATATCTTAGATTTGAGCCAAGGTGATCTTTCTCTCTTTCTTTATAGTCACACATAATAATTAGACTTTGTTCTGTGGAATAATTTTGAAAATTGCCAGTTTTATCACTTGCCAGTATTGTTGCCTTGTATAACACTTCAGTTTTTGTCAGGGCATTCTCCAATCAACCATTCCAGCAACTCTAATCCTGGCATTGTTTTATGTCTGTTTCTTTTGAAATAAAGCCACGTCTTGTTTTATCTGAATGCTGATTTATCTACATAGTTGTTGTCTATTAACTCTTTGAGGGCTTTAGCTCTGTGAGAAGTAGACGTGTGTGGAAACACTTACCTCTCAGATCCCTTTATATTCTCCCCTGTCACCTGCCGTCTAGTCCTAGATTCTCCTACCTTGGGAGAAAGACTCTTGGCTATCTATATATCTATGCCCCTCAAAATTTTATAAAGCTCTAAGCCTATGTTCCAATGACAATATATCCAGCATATCGAATCTCTCCTTACAAATCGTTTTACCATTCCAAGCAACATCCTGGTGACTCTCTTCTGTATTCTCTCTATGGTGATACCATATCCTGTAGCATGGCGAGCAACACTGTACATAATTCTCTAGATCTCCAGCAATCAGATTAATGACTGAGCCTACGCAGCATCGAGTGTAGGGAATTGCAAAGATTGCCTGCTCTCTGCAAAAATAAATATCTTCTTAACTCTGTCACAATGGCGGTACCTCTTATTCTGAGACTCGGAATACGTACAACAGGCTTATGTGATGCCTCTATAAAATCCTCCAAATAAGTGAGATAAGTAAGTGAATCAGCATTGATTACCTTTCCTAGGCATGGGAAATGGTTAGCATGTGAACAGAAAAACATGAATCAATGATATTCTTAAACTAGGTATAGCACTGAGAAACTCGTCAATGCCTCAGACACACCTAGAAGTCCAGAGCAAACTGGAATAAGCACACAACCTCCCAAACTGTTCATCGGCCTTCCCCAGCTGTGGCAAAATCTGAATGTCTCTCAGTGGCATTATCAATCATCTCGGAACTGACTACTGGAATGGAAGCAACACATCCTTGATCCCAAACAAATGGGTAGGATGTTGATTTTTCTTCCTATTTCAATGTTAAAACTTGTGTTCTATCATGAACATTATAATAAAGGCAGGCAAACCTTTTGGCTAATGAAGTTTTCTTATTTACATATATACATATAAGTCTGAAGAAGGGTCTCGACCCGAAATGTCACACATTCCTTCTCTCCAGAGATGCTGCCTGTCCTGCTGAGTTACTCCAGCATTTTGTGTCTATCTTCGATTTAAACCAGCATCTGCAGTTCTTTCCAATATACAGGTGCAAACCTTTTATAGAAACATAAAATCCTCCGAATAGCGGCCATTTTTCGGTCCTTGAAGATAGGTGCAGGAGGGCGGCCATTCGGCGGAACCTTCGAGCCTGCACCCCCATTCAATATGATCATGGCTGATCATCCAACGCAGTAGCCCGTACCTGCCTTCTCTGCCATACCCTCTGATCCCCTTGGCCACAAGGGCCACATCTAACTCCCTCTTAAATATAGCCAATGAACTGGCCTCAACTACCCTCTGTGGCAGAGAGAGTTCCAGAGATTCACCCCTCTCTGCGTGCAAACAGTTCTCCTCATCTCGGTTTTAAAGGATTTCCCCTTTCATCCTTAAGCTGTGACCCCAGATACAGCCCAGCCCCGCACAAACCTTTTATCCGAAGCGATCCAAATACTTCGAAAAGCTCCGAACTGCCGAATAGCGGCCCATTTTTTCCTCGGTCCTTTTGAAGACTAGGTCCTTGAAAACGTTCACCGAGGGCGGCCCGCAGAGGTCACAGCGGAACCTCCGGTGGGTCCTCGAAGAAAGGGGAACTAAATCCCCATTCATAAAAGAGGTGAGGGTATATTGCGCGGGAGGGTTAATAATTGACAATATGCTGCTACCTGCCCGCTGAGTTAAAAGGTTCCCACGGTAGACACGATACACAGTGTATCGTGAGTCTTGCGTGGGAACTTTTTAACTCGGCGTGCAGGCAGCAGCAAATTGTCGCTTCCTTGTGTTTCACCCCACCTACACCCCTCTGCTTCCCGACCATGTGTGTGACCCCTTCCCTCCCCTCTCCAGCTCCCCGCTCATTGCACCCGCGCGGGGGCTTTGTACTGTCTTCATGACGGTGATGGCTGCAGGTCAGTGCAGTCACCGGAGACGTCAGGACCAATTGGACGTCGACCACCAGGCCCACCGCAAGCACAGAGATCCCAGAGACCCACAGCCAGCAGCAGCCCAGCCCCGCTCCAACTTCTTCTGCCGGGATCAAGGCGCAAACTCGCGACCTTGCGGATATGAGCCGAGCACTCTACCACTGAGCCAGCCATTAAAATCTACGCAAAAAAATTTCCATTCCGAAGACCGCCAAACTCTGAATTACGAAAGGTGTCTGGTCCCAAGGCTTTCGGATAAAAGGTTGTGCACCTGTGTATATATATATATATATATATAAATATAGCTCCTGTTGCTATTCCTATTGTCAGCCTTGGTGGAAACTAGTTTAATATATCATACTTTTGATTGTTGTACTTGTATGAAAAATAATACAACATTCATTCATCCTGTGATAAATACCTGGCTAGGCTGGAGAAATTAGGATCTGTTATAGAGCAGAGAAGTGATTTGGTTTGTTAAATCTTAGCCAAAGCCGTAAATTTCATGAGCCAGAGACGACACATCCAAGATGATAGGAAGAACTTCTAAGGAAAATCCTTCAGTCAGTGAATAGTTTTGATTTTAATTTAGCTGTGATCTGGCATGTACTGTCTGAATTATGGTGGTTCAGTCATGGTTTTAAAACAAAAAAAGGAATCTATATTCTTGAAGAAAATAAAATCAAAGGCCACAAGGAAAGAGGAAAAGGAGTATGCAAAAGCTGTTTTCTTTAGTTCTGTGACCCAAATAGCTATTCTCTGTGTTGTGATTTTTTTTTGTTATCTCTGATTACTACTACCAAACAAATCGCAAGTTATAGGCTGTTGAAAAGAGAGATTTTCGATATCATGTAATTCTTCAGAGGTTCGGACAGTTATAGTCACAAATTATTTTCTTCAGGACTGTGGATTGATCTGGAGATTTCTTACAATGGTTCATTTTTAATGACCTTGGAAACTAAAATGAATCTGACCAAATTGGGAAAGGAGTCTTTGGGAGAAGGATGTAAAGTAGGCGATATTGGCAAAGAAGGGTAAGTTTTTGCATGCATTTATTTTATTTACAACTACTTAGGATTGACCAAGTCCGTTTGTGTAACATGTAGTACATTAAACTGTTTCTCATGTAATATCAATATAAACATACTGAAATTTGATTTAATAAGATATACGATATTGTTGCACTGCACACTTTCTTTACTGAATAGGACTACATTTTTTTTTACTATATTCCCAAGTGCTCTGAATAAGTCTGAAGAAGGGTCGCGACCCGAAACGTCACCTATTCCTTCGTCCCATAGATGCTGCCTCACCCGCTGAGTTTCTCCAGCATTTTTGTCTACCTGCAAGAAAGACAATGTTGGCTCAGATTTTTTAGATCAGCGCTGAGTTGACTGTGCTTGCTCTCGAATTTGATTTTAAAATCATTTCCCACTTAATCTTCAATCCCGGAGATTGGAACGGATTGTGTAGACATAAATGCGATGCTGCACTCGGTGGTCAAAACTGCATCCCCCAACTTTCTAGTAATACAGCAATCTACTTGTACCTTTAAGTTGGGATGGTGTATTTGGTTTCCACTGCATTTGTAAAATAGACACAAATTGGGGGACTGATTTGCAGAAAATCTCCATTGAGTTCACAAAGATGTTCTCAAAGTTCCAGTTGCCTATCACTTTCACTCTCACCCCTCTCCCACTCTGACCTGCCTTTGACCTCCTACATTGTTCTACGAAAGCTCAATGTAAACTCAAGAATAGTAATTAATTTTCCATCTAGGCATGTTGCAGAGTTATGGACACAATGTTGGTTTCAACAATTATGAATGAAACAACCACATGTGTCTCACATTTTCAACATTTCATTTTTCTTCATCTTGTAACTTCAGCTTTTATTCCTCATCTCCCATTTGTATCTCTCCATCACAAAGCTTTGCCCACGAGCCTTTAAGACGTTCCTGATCTCAACACAACCACGGAGCTTCCATTTTGTTCTCTCCGTTCCTCACACCTTTCTCTGCCATTTTAAAGCATGTCATTTCTCAGGACTCTCGAAACATCAAATTTATTTTTACAAAATGAACATCCTGGGCAGGAAACTAAATTTACTTCATGGAAAAAGGAGCTTGAGCCAGCAACCCACCCTCCCTTAAAGTACACAAACCTCACACCTTATCTCTTGATTTCATACTTGTTGTGGGTGTGTTCCATCTATGTTCTTATCATGGTTAAACAGTTGTTCTGGAATCTGCAATGCAAGTTGGAAAGTTATGAATGTTGTTCCTGGAGAATGAAGTTTCACATTTTTAATCATAGGATGTGTTAGTGGAAAAATAGCCTATTTAGATCAGGAAATGGGAGGAATTATAAGCGATAGGTGGGCATTTGGCCAGTTGATACTCGTGTAATCATATCATATCCATTCAACCCAACACTTCCCTTTCGTTTCCATTTCATACTTCTATTCTTTTAAAGTCTCCCTTTTAAAATGTTCAATTCCATTCAAAATGAAATTTGGGATGCATGTTTGATCACTGTCAAGATATAGATTCATACTTATACTTGGAAAGTGGCCCTTTGAAGTTGTTTGCCTGTTAACCAGCATTACTTCCTTATAACAAGCTCTGGGAATTCAGCCACCTAATCAAATGATCATTGTGATACCAGGTGTTCTTACTGATTATTCAGACAATGTTTTATTCTCTCACATTTCACATTATGTAATGGTGGGAATATGTGCAAAATAGGAGAATTTGCTTCGAAGTGGAAAGTGGCCCTTTGGCCCAATTCCATGCCTATCAAGTTGCCCACTTCATCTAGTCTCATTTGCCAATGTTGGCCTATATCCCTCTAAACCATTCCTAACCATGTACCTATCCAAATGTCTTTCAAATGTTGTAATCATACCTGCCTCAACAGTTTTGTTTGGCAGCTCATTTCACACACCCATAACTCTCTGTGTGGAAAATATATCCTCTCAAGTCCCTTTCAAACGGTTCCCTCTCACTGTATATCTATGCCCTCTAGTTTTAGACTCCCTTTTTGTGGCGGAAAAATACTGTGACCATTCACCTTATGTATGCCCTCGTGATCCTGTATACCTTTAAGGTTACCCCCCAGCTTTCTATGTTTCGGGGAAAATGGAATTCAAGCCTATCCAGTCTCTTATAACTCAAGCCATCTGGTTTGGTTTAGTTTAGAGAGACAGAGCGGAAACAGGCTCTTAGGCCCATTGAGTCCACATCGACCAGCGATCCCTGCACACTAACACTATCCAACACACATTAGGGACAATTTACATTTATACCAAGCCAATTAACCTACAAACACGTCTTTCGAATATGGAAGGAAACTGAAGATCTCGGGGAGAACACACTTGGGTCACGGGGAGAACGTACAAACTCCCAAAGTCTGGATTGATCCTGGGTCTCTGGCACTGTAAGGCAGTAGCTTTACCGCTAGGAAAATGATAAATCATCCATAAGACTCTTAGCTTGCATTGAAGCAAATTCTCCCATTTTGCGCATATTCCCACCATTACATAATGTGGAATGTGAGAGAGTAAAATGTTGTCTGAATAATCAGTAAGAACACCTGGTATCACATTGATCATTTGATTAGGTGGCTGAATTCCCAGAGCATGTTATAAGAAAGTAATGCTGGTGAACAGGCAAACAACTTCAAAATATGTTGCTTGTCTGCAATTACCTTGGTAAAAAGATCTAAATAACACCTTTTCACTAACAGATCCTTCATAGCTTTTCTGGTTTGAATGATGGGGCCATTGTGGCTATTACATGTTTACCTGTTGAGTATAATCTGCACTGCACCTATGCATCTATGAAATTTGGTCACTTTTGCTAATAATTAAATTTTTGTGTACATACCCATTGGAAACTGATTGAGATTGCCTCATCTCATTGCATAGATTGTCCTGCTCCCTAGAGACAAAAGTGTAACTCATACTGTTTTAGATTATGGGACAAAATACTAAAATCAATTCTCTACCATTTCCCCAAAATCTGCTGTGGCTTTCCATAAATTGTTCAAGCTCTCCTAGGCCATTTTTGTACATTTATTGAACTATATATAACCTGGACAGTTGATTATATGTTCCATTGGAAGTATCTACCAATTCTTAATTTTGCAAAATGTATTCATAGGTATTATTCGCATTCATATAGGCAGAAAGGAATTAAACTAGTATTGTTCTTATTTCAGACCACCTGGATTAATGTGCAATGCTTACAGCAATGTTATCATGTATGTGTTACAAGATGAATTTATTTAAAGCATCTGCTTAAAGCTAAAGTACCTGACCTTTTGCACACGTGTGTGCATGTCACTTGATAAATGGGCTTTTTTCACTAACTTCTGTTTATACGTTTTTTCTTCATTTCTCCATTTATAATGTGTTTGATCGGAATCATCTGTGGATTTGTGTGATTCTGGTGAGTGGTAATTGTAATATATAATCCATATACCATTTGTAACCTGTGGGAATGTAGCTATGTCGACGTTCCCTTCAGGAAATAAACATTGCGTTGCTCCTATACAAAGGAAAACCTGTTACTTCATCCTTGCTTGTGCATGGGAATTGTATCTATCATGCTGTGTGTTAATAAAGGGGCATCGTCACAGCAAATTACTTGACTATTTCCAAAATGTGCAATTAGAATTTGTATTGAAAAATGTTGTTGTCATTTGATGTGATATAGTGGACATTTGTGGCATTGCTCTTCCTGGTTCTTTATCTTCATTGTGACAATTCCCCTTTATTTTCTTGCATTTTGGTAAGCATGCAGTTTTTCTAATGCTTGTACTAATTCTATTTCCTAAGGGAGTTTACTGCCTTAAGGGTTTCTTCATTTGAACTCTTTGTTAATGTGCCTTTAACATAACTTAAATGTAGGGGGTATTATAAAGAAGGTTGCAGTTGAGGAAATATGTTGTGTGGTTGAAAGTGGGAAGTAAAGCTTTAGACTACAGGAAGATGTAGATGACTCGTTTGGGCGCAAATTTAATCTGGACCTGTGTGGGTCAATGCATTTGGGAAGAGGCTAAAAGACAAAGGAATGTACAATAATTGGTATGATACGTGAGATATGAAAGAACGAAGGGATCTCAAGATGGGGATGTAAACACATCTTGAAATGTACGGAGGGATCTTGGGATACAAGTCTGTAGCTCTCTGAAAGTGACAGTACAAGTAGAAAAGATGGTAAAGACAATGTTTGCTATACTTGCCTTAACGGTCCAGGCACTGAGTATAATGTTGGAAAGTCTTGTTCACCCAGAGGGCAATCTTTGGAGTTTACTCTCCAAGATGGCTGTAGAGATGGATGGATACAAGGGGAATCAAAGAATATGGGACTTAGTGCAGGTTAGCTGTGATGTAAAAGATCAGGCATGATATTTACCGAATAGTGGTTTGAGGGGCGTCGGTCTACAGCCTACTACATATGAAAAATGTGTCGTTATTTGGAGAAAATTAGTGTGCAGTGACAATAATTTCTTATTATTGGCCACTGGCAAGAATAAATTGATACGGTAATTGTGTTATCTTTTATATTATCAATATTGCAATTGTAAAATGCATAACTAGAAGAGCTGCTGTTGGCAAAGTTAGACTACAAAAATGAATTTAATGCCCTTTATGATCTTTGAAATAGATTCCCAATTCAATACCTGGAAGTGATTAAATGATTAAATTGAAGTATTAAGATATTAAACGAAACTGTAAAACATTATTTAGTCATTAGATTTTGTCAATTAAGATGCTACCTTGTAATCAACCTTGGACATCATCCAGTTACGCAAGTTCAAATTTCATATCCCACCATGGCAGCTGGAGGATTTAAATGAATTAAATTAAATCAATCTGGAATAAAATGGTAGTGTCAATAGCAGTCATATGTAAAATCTTCCCTAGTACACAGAATCTGTTTTTTGCTCTGTCTGTGACTTTAACCAATGTTAATTTGCTTGAATCTTAACTTTTGCTGGATCATTTGGTTAATGCATTTACTGTTTGCTAAATATTGATATTGATAAATCTGGTTGGTTCAGCGGCAATTAAGGTTGGGTGAAAATTATTTGACTTAATGACAATTAATTATTTGAATGAATATAAAATAGTATTCCATGGGGGAGATGGGCTTAATGCTGGAAGCATATAAGTGAATACTAATCGAGTAAAGTTGTACATGACCCAGATGCTTTCTGACATTGCTTTCTTCATGAAGAGTGCCATTTTGATAGCTTGCTGAATCAATGCTGCTCATGTAATTGCAATACTACGTGCAATACTAACTTCAGGACAATTATAGTAATGAGAAATATTGAGGACAGGAGGAGGAGTGTAAATCTTGAAACACTGCCACTGCACCGCCTGTTGGGATCTAAACATCAACTTTGGATGGAATACATCTTGTACTGCTAATTTCAGCTGCCTTCTGCAGAATCCTATTTGATTTAATCTTATCTATTTAAAACAAAACTTAGTTCAGATGATTGTTAGAAACTGTTTTCCTTTCCCCAATTTCCTTGATAAAGGAGCAGACCAAAAGCCTACTCTCTTGCTGATAGTGATGAGGAATCCTCAAGTGCTGGATCATCAGATGAAGAAGATGCACAGGATGTGATTGGAGGAGACAAACTGCTTCCAGCAGCTGCAGAAGGGTATGATTTATTACCTAAAATGTTTTGAAGCAGTATGTTGTGACTCAATTCAAATATGCTTTCAATTGGTCATTATTCCGATCAGTAGTGTAATTCACGTGCACCTTTTAATGACTGAAATTTGTTGTAGTTTCCACGTTGGATAATCAACAAACTCTGTATTTCCAGAGTTGATTTGTTTGTCTGAGAGATCTGGCTGTTTTTTATTTTAAATCGGTAAGTAATGGGTTAAGACAACTTAACTCTTCAGTTTGAAGATGCATAGAGCATTGACTCGCAGCATACCCCCTCAATTTCCACTCTTAGTGATTGCATTTCTTTTGTCCTTTAAACGTATATCTCTGATAGTGTGGTTATGAATAAACATTGTTTTTTGTGGATATACTGGTAATGAAATATTTGTTACCATGGAAGTTGAATGAAAAATGCAAAGTGTTCCAATAACAAATGAAAATGAATTAATTTTCCATGTGCAGATACATGGGTGGACATCGACCGAGCAAGATTATGAGACTTGTGGATAAAATTACTAAGTCAAAGTATTTTCAGAAAGCCACTGAAACAGAATTTATCAAGAAGAAAATTGAAGAGGTCTCTAATACTCCATTACTGTTAACCGTAGAGGTTCAAGAGTGCAAAGGAACATTAGCTGTGAATATTCCACCTCCACCTACTGACAGAATATGGTATGAGCAATATTGGTTACAATTTTAATGAAGTTGAGTGGTTTTGTACAATTTTAAGCTGACCATGCGGTATCGCAGAGACGAGCGTAACATAATTTGTACAATTTTAAAATGATGAATGTCAATGATCCATCAACAGTTACGAAAACACAGGGCTGTAATGTTTTATTGTCCACAAATTCTGATTTGTACTTTTGCTTTAAAATTGAAGTAGTTGCCTAAGATTTCCAATGCTTGCTTAAAGGTACGGTTTCCGAACACCACCACACCTAGAATTAAAAGCGCGTCCCAAGTTGGGTGAACGTGAAGTGACTTTTGCACATGTAACTGACTGGATCGAAAAGAAACTTGAACAAGAATTCCAGGTAAAGAAATTACTTTGCATGGCAAATAATTTTGTTGCATATTTTATCATTGCGTCTTTTTCTCTGTTCTTTTCCTTTAACCTTAACAGCCTAAATAAGCGTTAATAACTTCTAAATCTATTCATAAGATAGATCACGTTGTAAATAACTCCTAATAGTTTCAGAAATTATGTATTTAAAGTTCATAATAGCGTTTCGACAAAGCACTGGAACGAACTGTGCACAATGTGAGGGGAGATGTCTTCAAGGGACAGAAGAGCTTTTCATAAATTGTAACTATTTTGCTTATTGAAATTGTCCCTTTTTTTTGCTTTGAGATCAGGGGAAATTATATCTGTTATGTTTGACGCCATTAAAAACTACAGTTGCAAAAGATTCTACAGTAGAATTTGAGTGTTTGAATAATGCAAATTAAAATAAACTAACATGCAACTCTTAACTGCTGGTGGCAAAGCCCACCGATATTTTTCACCATCTAAGCTTGGATGTAAATTATATGCAGTAAAATAGTTTTAAAATCCAAACAGTGTATTTATTGCTGAGCAACCATTGGTTTTGCCCGAGCTGGCTCTGTTCTGCGTTCCAGCTGCATATGAGTGGTCCAGCAGATGACCTTTCAAAAGGTAAATGTGCAATGTAAATGTGAAATAGGTGAGTTTGTTTTGTTTTGTTTTTTTTTAGCATTTTTTGACATGACATATGTTAAACTTCTTTTTAAAGTTCTTCAAATGCAAGTGCAATACGACCATTTTTTTCCAAGGCTTCACGCAGTCCTTAAACACCTCATTTAGGTAAAAATACTTCTTGCTGGAATCACAATACGTCAACAGGCACTAAACAGAACTCTAAAACTACCAGCCCTGTATATTTCAAACAACTTAAACTACCAATGTTTAACACAGTTACTTTTTTGTTAAATTTTGCAGAAAATTTTTGTTATGCCAAATATGGATGATGTGTATGTTCCAATAATGCATTCAGCCATGGACCCACGATCATCCACAGTGTGGCCTTCAAGGGAGACACAGACAGAATTTGCTGAGCGACTGTAATGTATGGAAGTTTTATGTTTACAGTATTATGAAGTTGCTGTTCATGTGCTTTCAGCTGTGCCGTCTGTCTTTTGGAACCATTCGTGCCACTATAGTTTCCTGGAATACTTGCGATCTGTTGTACTCGGTATGTGCAGTTTGCTAAGTGTGTGACTTTTTCTGTGTGGTGTCGACAGCTAATATTGTTATACCCTGTTTATTTCTTGGCCATTCCAAGAAAATAAAAACCTCAACATATATAGAGAAACTATATTTAACTGTACTTGTAGATGACTTTTTGGCATGAAATGCTTCAGTTTAGTGAGGTTCTCACAGGGCTGAGAGAAGATTTTCAGACACGTGATTGTATGGTTGCCTGAGGTAACCTTGATGCAGCTGCTGAAATGATGCATGATTGCTTTATTGAGATTGAGTATTTATAAAGTACAGTATAATGCATCACTACAATGACAAAGCCAATCTGTAATTGCTAATTTTATGTAATAATATCTCATTGCCTGGTGATGTCTTATCATTGGAATTGTATTTGCAACTGCATCTTTTTTTACTGAAGGATTCTGCAGTCTCTGCAAGCAGTTGGTAAGTATGCAGCTGTGAGAAACATCAAGATTACCCCCATTATATCATTATTATGTGGGAAAATACTTTGAAATTTGCCAACAAAATTTCAATGGCTAATCTGATGCATATTATAATATACGCCTATGATCCGATTTGGGACAATTTAATTACACAACCCGTTTCAACTTTTTATCTCTTTAGTTCATGTGATCAGCAATCACCTCCTGAAATAATCCACTTTGGTGTGGGTATCTGGGAAAACACTGTGTGAAAGAAAGGCACTGTGATAATTAGTTTATTTTTTTAATTTATGAATTATAAAGTCATAAATGCTCTAAATATTTGAAGGAATGGGCTAACCTTCCTTCGTCTATCAGAATGCATAAAACAGAAATAAATTTTTAAAATCCTGTAGTGATATCACAAACATAATCCATTAGTGATATAGTTAAGTGTACTGTGTGATAGTTGGTGGATACATGAGCTGGTGAATTTGTTGGGAATTTTATTTATCACATTCTGGTACATGGCAGAGGTACTTCAGATTAGAGTCAAGCCACTCCCAAATATAAGTAGTGAGCAAACGACTCCATCCAATGCGAGCAGGTGATGTACCACCGAACCATTTGATTAAAAAAAAAAAATCTATTTGATTTAGCAAAGAAAAACCTAATTATATTGGGAGAAGGATGTTGCAGCTTCACTAAAGGTTGCATATGCTTAGTCATTAGCTAACAGCAGGCATTTGTAGCTCTACCACTGTTTACTCTTGTCTGCAAGATAACGCTTGCCAAATGAGCAAATGATGATAAGCTCATGCTGCTTTTATATCAATAGTTTGAAAGAAAAGTTGACCATTTGTTAAAACTTAAGGCTTTCAATTTAAATTTTCAACTGAAAATCACTACATTTTTCAAAGAAACTTTGTCCAAGAAGGAAATGTGATGTAATTAAGATGCCATTTAAGTTTTTAAATTACCTATGTGTGAGCAGAAATGTTCTCATTGTTTTACTTGAACCTCAGCTGGTTGCAACATTTCTACTAAAGGTCTTCAAAAATGTCAATATTAATTGTACTTGAGTGCCATTATGCCAATGATTATAATTTGTTTTGATGATGCCACCTTGTTGCTTTATAAATCTCTTGAGCTGTATGTTATCCCACTCGCAGATGTTCATCATATGTAAATTGCCATTCACAACATAAAGTGCAAATAGATAATGAAGAAGCCATCGTGTGAAGGATTTGGCAAATCGTTTTTCAAGATGAAGTTACTTTGAAAAAACTTAACCATTTGCAGAATGTTTAATTAAAACTAAGTAATATATTTTAAGATGTGTATAAAATTGTATTTTTAATTTTGTACATTTATTTTAATTTGGGACTGCTTTGTTTCTAATACCAAGGATAGAGTAGCTACACACTGTTTTACAGTCTTAACCCACATTCTTGCTTTGCTCTATTTACAGTAGGCAATATTTGCCTGCCAAAAGAAAATCTCTGCATGTCGTGTTGGTAGTTGGGCCATTGGTTTGGTCTGAATTCAGTGTGCAATAATGATTATGAGTCCACGGACTAAATGCACTATGCATAATCAAAATTAAATAATGATTCTTATAAACTGTCATTGTACTTCACATTATCAGATTAACATTGTGAAGGACTGGCCGGCTATGTTTTAATAAATTCTTCATTCTAGCAAACTGATTTGTTTCTGTTGCAACTGCACTTGTATAACATGGCAATGTCTTGGTGATCCAGAATGTCCCAGAGCACTCTTCCAATTGTTCAATTAATTCCAAGGATTTCATCCCATCCATATTCTGTTTGTGTCGTTTTTCCCCCCAAATATTGTGTATACTGATTTGAAAGACGTTTTTTGAAGTTTGCATGCTTGCCATAGAGAAGAGGAATAAGAAACTACAGTACTTCCATGGTGGTGTCCATCCAGAGCACAAGATAGTTTGTGCATGATTACCTAGTGTGGCTAATATTCAATTGCTTTGCAAAGAGGTCTGTATTTTTGCTATAAAGTAATTGCAATTCTGTATGGAAATGTGTTCAGGACCAGGGTTTTATTTACCCACATCCCAAACTTGGTAAAGGTGCTGAGTGTCTAAGACACTCTGCTATATTACCCAGGGTGTACAATAATGGCGCTCAATCTTTCATTCAGAATCAAAATGGTTAAAGAAAGCAAACAGGAAGGCATCTTCTTGTTTGGTTAAAAACAAACATTCAAAGATGAAGTAAGTAAAATGAACAATATCAGAGGTGGTGTAGGAAGGAACTGCAGATGCTGGTTTGAATCTAAGATCAATAAGAAAAGCTGGAGTAACTCAGCATCTCTGGTGAGAAGAAATGGGTGACATTTTGGGTTGAGACCATTCACACTGAAATCAGCAGTTGATTGCCTCTTCAGCAGCTGGGACTTTGCTGGTTGTCCAGTTTTCGGGAGGTAGAGCTGAAGCTGAACCCTAGGTTAGCTGCATGCTTCTGGTTAATTATGCAAAGCAGGCTGTCCTCAAACAAATCACTTTGCTGTGAATATGCGCATGTCACAATTGCAAGCAGTGGGTACAGGCCAGTAAAACTGACCCAGACTATTGTGGAATTTGTAAAAATGTTGCTCATCGTTATTCCTTTGGTTTGGTTCATTCTCAAATTGTGAAGTTCACTTTTGAATTGAAATATGGTGATTCAAATTTTTTGACCATTCTCAAAAACAATCCAGCTATCCTCGTGGCCCTTTCTTTAAAAAAAAAACTGAAATATAATTATTTAAGTCTAATGTAATAAGAAGGAACTGCAGTTGCTGATTTATACTAGACATACACAAAGTTGGATAACTCTTGAGTCAGGCAGCATTTCTGGAGAAAATAATTAGGTGACGTTTTGGGTCGGGCCGCTTTTTAGAAGATTCTGCCTGACCTGCTGAGTCACTCCAGCACTTTGTGCCAATACTTAATTAAGTCTCCTAAATTCATATTGATTACGCTAGGGCTTGTACTCAAGTGCAATTAGTTGGATAGGTATTTTGCTGCTCATTCTTTTACCAATCACTTTGAATTTGTCGTCTCCTCCACTTCCCATGCCAAATGTGCAACTATCCTTTTATCCCTGACTGGTAACAGCCATTTGATATAGTGCACTGCACTCACGACACATTGGGCTTCGACATATGACCAGTAGGATTTTAGCCTGCAAAAAGCATACCAAACCTAAAACCAAGAACATCTACATCTACCTGCACATAATCCATATCTCTCAATACAGATTACCAGTCTAAAAGGTTTCGACCCAAAATGTCACCCATCCCTTATCTCCAGATATGCTGCCTGTCCCACTGGGTTACTTCAGCATATTGTGTCTATCTCCCTCAATAACCATATGCCTATCCAAGTCCCTTAAATGCTACTATCATATCTGCCTTCGCCCGCTTTGTAAAAAAACCTGCCCTGCAAATACATTAAACTTTGCCCCTCTCACCTTAAAACTATGCCCTCTAGTGTTTGATTTTTTTCCAATCCTGGGGGAAAAGGTTGTCTACCCAACTATGCCTCTTAATATTATATTTAAGTCGTATTTCCATCAGGTCTCCCTACAACCTCCTGCATTTCAGAGAAAATCTAAAACCGCTTTGTAGCTAATACTCTGTTATCCAGGTATCATTGTAGTAAACCTCTTGTGCAACCTTTCCAAAGCCTCAATGTCTATTCTGTCATGGAACAACCAGAACTGCATGGGGTTAATCAAAATCTTTTAAAACTGATCATGACCTCCTAACTCTTAATACCCCAACCAATATACTGTATGCCACCTTTACCACCATATCTACCTGTGTTGCCACTACTTGTGTTGGGACTAGGACCCCAACATCCCTCTATACATCAAAGCTGTTAAGGGTCATGACATTGTGTATATTTTCCCCTTACATTGGACCTTTAGCACCTCGCACTTGCTCAGACTAAATAAACTCCATCTGCCATTTCTCCACCCATTTCCGCTTCCTTTTCTATATCGCAGTGTATACTTTGACAACCATCCGCATAGTCTGCGACCCCAGCAATCTTGGTGTCACCTGCAAACTTGTATCCAACCCATCTAAGTTTACATCCATGTCATTTATGCCACAAACTGCAATGGTTGCTGGTCGCCCATCTATTTCACTGTTTCAATGATGCACCACACATCTGCAGTATTTTGCCTTTCAATTAAATATTAAGGGGAAAATAAGTGTGAAAGTTGAAAATCAATTTTTAAATGCATCAAACTTGTAAATCTTTTATTACATTGGGGTTAAATATTTTCACTAAAGAACAAATTAATATAGGGACCATTAGTAAGTAAGCTATATTCTCAGGTAGGCTTTTGAATTTGATCCAAAATCAGCTTTATTTCACAGTAGTTGCAGCCAAAGTCACACCGATTTACAAATATTAAAGGACTATATCAAAGATTAAATAATTCATGAAGTAGCTGCATAGACAGGCATAGATATGGTGTTGTTCCTTTCAGATAAGGCTGCAGTCTCAGTGTAACCACTCCTGTGATTATTCCATTTTCCTCCTCTTGACCTTTTGCTAAGATTCAAGAAAAAAAATAATCAAAGAATACAAGAAAATGTGGTTGGTAATAAGTCACACAGAACATTGGAATAAAGCTTACCAGGTTTTGTACTTAATATTAATGCTGATGGCTTGTCTGCCACTTTAAACGGCACACTGGGATTATTCTCATCCTAGTGCGAATGTATCTCAATTGCAGTATTAATGCTCCAAAAGAATCACAATTTTCAAAATCATCTTAGTCACATAATGGTAGAGCTACTGCCTACATTGCCAGAGACCCAGGTTCGATCCTGACTACGGATGCTTGTCTGTATGGAGTTTGTACATTCTCCCGGGACCTGCGTGGGGTTTCTCCGAGATCTACGGTTTCCTCCCACACTCCGAAGACGTACAGGTTTGCAAGTTAATAGGCTTGGTAAATAAATGTAAAAAAACTATCCTTAGTGTATATAGTGTAGAGCCTGTTTCTGTGCTGTATCTCTAATCTAAAGTGCTTTATGCAGAAGTAGAACTGCATTGAATGTAACATTGCTAAATGGTCTGAAGAAGGGTCGCGACCCAAAGCGTTACCCATTCCTTCTCTCCAGAGATGCCTGCCCCACCGAGTTACTCCAGCAACTTGTATCAATCTTTGCTAAATGAGTTGTCCACCTTATTTCACAAGATCTCTTTTCAGTCATAACTGCCCTAATCAGCTAGCACCTTTCCAATGACGGTGGCTAAATGTCCAATATATTAATGAAATGCCCGTTGAAAATCTTGTGATGACAAAATACAATATTAGTAATACACAGCCAATGATTTCGCAGCCCTGTACTCCAATCTGAAGGCATTTTTAACTGGAAAATATCTACAAGAATGGTTAATGTGATGAGAGACTACAGTTACAAGCATAGATCAGTGAGGCTGGAATGTTTTATTTTTAAAAGATTGAGGGTAGATTTAATAGTATGTAAAATAATTGAGTTTACACATGAATAATGGAAGCTACTCCCTTTTGTGGAGAGGACTAAATGTCACTGATACGAAAAGGGGAGTCAAGAGTAAATGTAGGGTGCTGTTAGATTCTTGTGTGCCATCTCTGCAGGTTCCAATGCAGCTTCAATGCAAAGATTCAAGAAAAAAAATGTTCTTCCTGTGTTCTAACTATCTATGACCATAAGAATACCTCCAACAATCTCATTCAACTACAGTACTTGACACTCGGTGAAAGTGAAGAGAATGGAACAACCTCCATGGTCACAGAACCATCAACGGTTTCTCCCTACAACTGCTGCCCGATCTACTTAAACCCCAATATCATGGTTTCTACTTCAACTGGTAACAATAGACAATAGGTGCAGGAGTACGCTGAATATCGCTGGTGGAATCTGCAATCTCAATGAAAATAAAACAACCTACTCTTCATCTATGGTTCCTCTACATACTTTATTTTGCACCATCATGACCTAGTTCAGTGGGAATAACTGAATATATTTTATGTTTATTTTTATTGCATCTAGTGTGCCTGTAAAGCTGCAGGCAGGATATCATTGTTCTAATTCACTTTTAGAGTTGCAGATAAACTGCCCATCTCTGCCCAAAGCTTTGAGAAACGCAAACAATTTACCTACTATCAGGGCTTCTCTTAACACAACCAGAGTTGTTGCAGCAAGCTCCAGAGGAATCTGAGGAAAAATAGGAAGGAAAATTAGTACATGGGGAGAGAAATCAATAAGATATACTGCAGGTTTACTGACTGGAATCAGATTTTAGTCATCTTCATCTGTATCAGAAGTCTAACACGTGTAAATCATCATTTCCAGTAAATTAGCATAGTAACAAATTGGGAAACAATTCACAAATATCCTAAACAGCCTCTGCAAATTTCATAACCCCCCCCCCCCCAATTTCCCTTCAATCTCAACATTCTTTCTTGGGAGAGACTTGCCTTTCTTTTTTCCAGAAAGAAAAACACAAAAAACTGCCCCTCTCCCCCCCCCCAAAAGCCCCATTACTCTCTGCCTGACCAACTATGTATTTTTACTATTTACAATATTTTATTTGGTAGCAAGGTCTCTTTTCAGACACCTTATCTTGAACTCAAGGGGAAAATACACGAGATTTCAGATGCTCGAATCTTGGGCAGAAAAAAAACAAAGAGCTGCAGGAGCTCAGCAGGCCAGGCAGTATCGGCAGAGGGAAATGTGCAAACAATGATTTTTGGTCGTCCCACTAAACAGACACTGCCTGGCCTGCTGATTTCATGCAAGCCAACAGTTTAGCTCCCTGCTCCAACAGTTTACCCACCACGAAGGCGTTGGGAAACAATTTCCATCTCTTGCTCAAACTTCACAGAGCTGTAGAAACAAGGAAGTACAGTTGCATGCTTGCAAAGGAAACTTATATATTTCAATTTACCCGTTATAATGTTTCTTCCTCCTGCGATTTTCGTAATTGCCGAGAGATTAAATTCTTAGACGTAAATTCATGACCTGGAAGAAAATGAATGTATTAAATACTAGGAGAAGGAAAGTGAAGTAGCAGCGTGGGCTGCTTGATTGGAATCAGACCCAGTTTGTCTTCAGTTGCATCAGAAGTCTAACACGTGTTTGAGGATCATCACATCCAGTCAATGGCCGTGAACAAGGCCACGCCGATTATAAACGGCCCCGTATACCGGCGCTTACTTCAAATCCACAACCAGCCCCGTTTCCCGCAGTCACTCACCCGTCGCCGGCCTCCACGCTCATCCTGGAGACGGGACCATCAGCTGCACCCGCCGGGCTCCCTCGCCCCTCCGGGCCCTAAGCTGCCCGCTCTGCAAAAGCAAACACAGAACATTCTTCAATATCACCCCACAGGACCCAATTACAAAATCATGTCCATGACTATTGCCACCTCAATAACACTTTAAAGTGCAGCGATGGCTAAATGAGAGAACAACCGAGCCGATGCGAACAGATTCACCCCGGTCAACCTCACCTCGCTCATCTCCAGCCTCCAGGCATAGGGGACTTTCAGTGAAATACTTCCTGCCTCAGCTGAAGATCCAGCCGGATGTACTTGTATTTCCAGACGCATCGTGCATTGCTAATCTGGATCCTCTAGTACAGTAGTTCCCAACCTTTTTTAGTTTGTGGGATCTTTTAATTTTTCTGTGCCCCCCCCCCGGCATTATTAGCGGGGAAAAAGAACTTCAATATTATAATACCTTCCATAAAAATATCAGTGTCTATTAATTGCACATATATTCTCTTTTATTCTATTCCACAAACATCAAAAATATTTCAACTGCGTAGATTTAAATTTATTAGAACTGAAATTTAAGAGGCAACAGGGTGGTAGCTCTGTGGCCCCCTTCATTGAACCTGTGGTCCCCTAAATCCCAATTTTTTTTCTGTGGCCCCCCTGAAATTTGCCATGGCCCCAGCTTGGGAATCACTGCTCTAGTGTATTTGATGTAGATAGACGATATTTATATAATGGTATATGGACACACTGATCTGTTCTGTAGTCATGCCTACCATGTTCTGTTGTGCTGAAGCAAAGCAAGAATTTCATTGCCCTATCAGGGACACATGACAATAAACTCTTGAATCTTGTCTCACAGTTTTTGAAAGTTGCAGCGTCTGTGGTAGACAAATGCTGGAGAAACTCAGCGGGTGAGGCAGCATCTACTGTAGGAGCGAAGGAATAGCGAAGGAGACCCTTCTTCAGACTGTGCGAGTTCAGAATCAACCCGGCCTTAGTGAAAATTCATATGCTGAGAAAGAGAGAGACATTTTTTTTAATTTCCAAAAATAATCTTTATTCAGAATAAAAAAACATATACAAAACAAGAACAGTGCAAAAACTCTTCAGACAATCTCAGCATCTTACATTAGAGTCAGGAGAGTGTTTTATTGTCACATGTCCAAGACAGAACAATGAAATTCTTACTTGCAGCACCACAACAGAATATGTAAACATAGTACACTGTGAACAATATAATAAATGAGAAAGATACACAAATACACACATATATAGATCAGATATATATACATACACACACCTACAGTACCCTCCATAATGTTTGGGACAAAGACCCATCATTTATTTATTTGCCTCCGTACTCCACAATTTGAGATTTGTAATAGAAAAAGTCACATGTGGTTAAAGTGCACATTGTCGGATTTTATTAAAGGCCATTTTATACATTTGGTTTCACCATGTAGAAATTACAGCTGTGTTTATACATGGTCCCCCTATTTCAGGGCACCATAATGTTTGGAACACATGGCTTCATGGGCGTTTGTAATTGCTCAGGTGTGTTTAATTGCCTCCTTAATGCAGGTAGTCTTTCCTCCAGTTTTTACATCACCTTTGGAAACATATTTCTGTTTATCAACATGAGGACCAAAGTTGTGCCAATGAAAGTCAAAGAAACCATTATCAAACTGAGAAACAAGAATAAAACTGTTAGAGACATCAGCCAAACCTTAGGCTTACCAAAATCAACTATTTGGAACATCCTTAAGAAGAAAGAGAGCACTGGTGAGCTTACTAATCGCAAAGGGACTGGCAAGCCAAGGAAGACCCCCACAGCCAATGACAGAAGAATCCTCTATAATAAAGATAAATCCCCAAACCCCTGTCCGACAGATCAGAAACATTCTTCAGGGATCAGGTGTGGGTTTGTCATTGACCACTATTCTTCATGAACAGAAACACAGAGGCTACACTGCAAGATGCAAAACACTGGTTAGCCGCAAAAATAGAATGGCCAGGTTACAGTTTGCCAAGAAGTACTTAAAAGAGCAATTACAGTTCTGGAAAAAGGCCTTGTGGACAGATGAGATGAAGATTAACTTATATCAAAGTGATGGCAAGAGCAAAGTATGGAGAAGAGAAGGAACTGCCCAAGATCCAAAGCATACCACCTCATCTGTGAAATTTATTGGCAAGTATGTATACATACAAGGAATTTGACTTGGAGCTTTGCTCGCACATGGTAAAAACACGAAATACAGCAATTAAAAATAAAACATAATTTAAACATGTGAAAATAAAGTACCAGAGTAAAAAAAAAAAAGGGGCTACAGACTGTTGGCTGTTGAGTAGAGCTACTGCTCAGGGGAAGAAGTTGTTTTATTCTTATATCAAGAGGACTGGAATGCAAAAGCAGAGATGTAATGCTGAGGGTCGATACAGCGCTGGTCAGGCCAGATTTGGAGTATAGTGAGCTAATTTGGGCCTGTATCTGAGGAAGGATGTGCTGGCACTGGAGAGGGTCCAGAGGAGGTTTACAATAATGATTCCAGGAATGAGTGGCATAGCATATGATGAGCGTTTGACGGCACTGGGCCTCTATTTACTGGAGTTTAGAAGGTTGAGGGGGACCTTATTGAAACTTACAGAATAATGAAAGGCATAGATGGAGTTAATGTGGAAAGTATCTTTCCACTGGTGGGAGAGTCTAGGACCAGAGGTTATCGCCTCAGAATTAAAAGACGCTCTTTTAGAAAGGAGGTGAGGAGGAACTTCTTTAGTCTATGGAACATTGCCACACATGGCTGTGGAGGCCAAGTCAGTGGATATTTTTAAGGCAGAGATAGCCATTTTTTGAATTAGAACGGGTTTAAGAATAAGGGGTAAGCTATTTAGAACGGAGATGAGGAAACACTTTTACACACAGGTGAGACTGTGAAATTCTCTGATTCAGAGGGCGGTGGAGGCTGGTTCTCTGGATACTTTCAAACAAGAGCTAGATAGTGCTCTTAAAGATAGCGGAGTCAGGGGGTATGGGAGAAGGCAAGAACGGGGTGCTGGTTGGGGATGATCAGCCATGATCACATTGAATGGCGGTGCTGGCTCGAAGGGCCGAATGGCCTGCTTCTGCACCTATTGTCTATTGTTTATTGTCTATAAGGGTTATGGGGAGAAGGCAGGAAAATGGCATAACGAGGCAGAGACCAGCCATGATTGAATGGCGGAGTAGACTCGCTGGGCCGAATGGCCTATTTTGTGAACTTGTGAATCTCTTTTGCCTGCATGTGATCCATAACCCTCCATTCCCTGCATAGACAAGCATCTAACTAAAAGCCTCTTAAGTACCACTATAATATCTGCTTCCAATATCACCCCTGGCAGAGGATTCCAGGCATCAAACGCTTTATACTTGAAAGGAAAGATCTCCATGATTAGAGATTATGGTCACAATCAAACAAGCCATGATCTTGCACAGTGCATAGCAGATGTCACTCCTACTCGAGTTCAGGTGCACACGGATGGAGCAGTGGAAGGCGTGCAACAACCCACAAATAAATGAATGAACATAAAGCCCGCAAGGTCAAGCACCTTCTGCCTCACTGTTGACAGACTATTGATCTCCTAAGCCATGGAACTGAAGCACATCCAAGGCACTCTCGACCCTGATACAACACAACTGTCACATTCAAAACACAAAATGCTGGAGGAACTCAGTGGGTCAAGGAACACCTGTGGAGGGAATGAAGCCTGTCCATTGTTGATTGATTGAAGGATACAGTGTGGAAACAGGACCTTTGGCCCACTTGGTCCATGCTGATCATTGATCACCCGTTCATACCAGTTTTATGCTATCTCACTTTCTCATCCACTCGCTACACACTAGGTGCACTACACACAACAAACCCACATGTCCTTGAGATGTTGGAGCCAACCGGAGCACCCGGAGGAAGCCCAAGTAGTTACAGGGAGAACGTGCAAACTCCACACAGACAGTACCCGAGGTCAGGATCGAACCCGTGTCTGTGGTGCGGTGAGGCAGCAGCTCTACCAGCTGCGTCACCGTACTACAACACTTCCCTCCACAGATGCTACCCGATCTGCTGAGTTCCTCCAGCAATTTGTGTTTAGCACAAGATTCCAGCGTCTGCAGGATTTTAGTGCCTCCACGTCAATCACGGAGATGGGGGCGGGGTCCGGTATGCAAATGATGCTCACGTGTCGTTACACGCCCCGCCCCCTGCCATCAGACCCCGCCCCTACCGGTGATTGACAGTTCGGCTGTCCGCCCCGACCAAAGATCTTTGGCCCCGACCACGTCGCCTATTTCCTTCGCTCCATAGATGCTGCTGCACCCGCTGAGTTTCTCCAGCTTTTCTGTGTAACCTTCGATTCTCCAGCATCTGCAGTTCCCTCTTTAACCCTGTCCGTGACTGACGGCCGTCCGCCACGCCCCTTCGGTCGCTGACCCCGCCCCCTGTCCGTGATTGACGGCCGTCCGCCACGCCCCTTCGGTCGCCGACCCCGCCCCCCTGTCCGTGACTGACGGCCAGGAGCACCCGCCCCCTCCCCCTCCCCGCTTGGCGGACCCGGGCCGCCGAGTGACGGCGGGTGTCGGCAGAGCCGCCAGCAGTCGCGGCGCGGCTCGGCTCGGCTCGGCCATGTCCGGTTCACGGGCTATCGGAGACTCGCTGCTGCCGCCCGCCCGCCTCCTCATGTTGTTGTTGATGTTGTTGTTGTTGGCGGCGGGGAAGGTGAGTGTGAGGGCGGCGCGGAGAGCGAGGGGCTCTGGGCGGTTGATGCCGCCGGTGGCGGCGGGAAGAGCATCCACTAGGCCCGGGTAGTGATGGTGGTGGTGGCGAGGACGATGGGCTGGCCGTGGGCCGTCTCCTGCACTCAGCCTGGCTACAAGGGGAAAGTCTGAGAGAAAAAAATATTTAAAAAAAAGACTCGCCCTGGCCTCCATCAGCCGGATAACGCTTAGGATTTGTGTGAAAGGCAGTTGTCAGTCGGGTGAGATAAGTGTGTGTAGGGAGGTACTGTGCATCTTCTTCTTGCGAATGAAACATAAATAAACCAAAGGAATAGTTAGATCTCAAGCCGGGTGTTGAGCAGCCAGGTTGTTGGCTCTGCTGGTTCAAACCGAAGATGGACACAAAATACTGGAGTAACTCGGCGGGTCAGGCAGCATCTCTGGAGAGAAGGAATAGGTGGCTTTCTTCTCTGAAGAAGGGTCTCAACCCGAAACGTCACCTGTGTTAAAGAGGGAACTGCAGATGCTGGAGAATCGAAGGTTACACAGAAAAGCTGGAGAAACTCAGCGGGTGCAGCAGCATCTATGGAGCGAAGGAAATAGGAACCAGTCTGAAGAAGGGTTTCGGCCCGAAACGTTGCCTATTTCCTTCGCTCCATAGATGCTGCTGCACCCGCTGAGTTTCTCCAGCTTTTCTGTGTAACCTCCGAAACGTCACCTATTCCCTTTCTCCAGAGATGCTGCCTGACCCGCTGAGCTACTGCAGCATTTTTGTGTCTATCTTTGATGTCCTCTGTGGCAGGGTGACAGACTGTCCGCATTTGAGTTATTTTCTTTAATTCATCTAGAGTATTGTGTGCAATTGTGTTCGTCCCGTTACAGGCTTTTGAAAGGGTGGCGTAAAGGTTTACCGGGATGCTGACACAAGGAACTGCAGATGTTGGCTTACAAAAAAAGTCACAAAGTGCTGGAGTTTAGTTTTAGTTTGAGAGATGCAGCCCTTCGGCTCACTGTGTCCGTGCCGACCAGCGATCCCTGCACACTAACACTATCCTACACACACTACACAATTTACAATATTACCAGGTCAATTCGCCCACAAGGGAGGGAAGGGAACCAGAGCATCCGGAGAAAACCCAGGCAGGTTACAGGGAGAACTTACAAACTTGGTACAAACAGCACCTGTAGTCAGGGTCGAACCTGCGTTTCTGGTGCTGTAAGGCAGCAACTTCTACCACTGTGCCTCCGGACCACACTAATAACTCAGTGGGTCAGGCAGCATTTGTGGAGAACGTAGACAAATGACGTTTTCAGATAGGTGATGTTTCCAGATCCTTCTTCTGACCCTTCAGTCTAAACAACGTTCCCATCCAGAAACAATAAGTATCCATATTGTCCAGAGATGCTGCCTGACCCGCTGAGTTACTCCAGCACTTTGTGTCTTTTTTTAATCGGAATACTGCCTGAATTTGCTATAAGGAGACGTTGGACAAACTTGAAATGTTTCTTCAGGAATGTTGGGGGTTGAGAGGAAATCTGATAGGCATAAAATTATGGGAGGCATAGATAGGGTAGACAATCTGAGCCTTTTACCCAGGATAGAAATGTCAATGACAAGAGGCATAGCTTTAAGGTGACAGGGGAAATGTTTAAAGGGGATATGCATTTGTACAGAGTGTGGTGAGTGTCTGGAATGCATTGCCAGGCATGCTGGTGGAACAGATACCATAGTGGCGTTTGAGGCTTTTGGATAAGCATATGAATATGCAAGAAATGGAGGGATATGGATCACGTGCAGACAGAGGAGATTAGTTAATATTTGCATTATGCTCAGCACAGACATTGTGGTGTGAAGGGGCTGTTCTGATGCTGTACTGTTCTATCAGTCAGTCTTAATTCGCTTGATGTGTATGATGCAACAAAGTAGAATTCAGTAAAGGAGGCCAAAAGGATTGATTAAGAAAGTTAAAAGAGGGTAAACTTGCAGAGATAATTCAAATTCACTGGGTTTAGGTTTAGGTTTATTATTGTCATGTGTACCGAGGTATTGTGAAAAGCTTTGTTTTGCATGCTGTCCAATCAAATCAGATAATACTATACATAAATACAATCAAGCCAAACTCAAATACAATAGGTAGAACGAAGACTAAGATACAGAGTGCAGAATACAGTTCTTAGTGTTGTAATGCAACAGTTCCAGTGACAAAAGTCCAATGTCTGCAATGGGGTAGAGATGAATCGGACAGTAGGTTAGCTCACTATAAAAACTTCCACAGATACACAAAGTAAAAAAGATTCGTGAAAACTAATGTGGTTTCTTTAAATTGAAAATTGAGGGAATTTATAATGGGGAGCCTGACATTAGCACTGGGGAAAATACTAGAAGATAGGCACAAAGCTGGAGTAACTCAGCGGGACAGGCAGCATCCCTGGAGAGAAGGAATGGGTGACGTTTCGGGTCGAGATCCTTCTTCATAAAATATTAGAGTCTGTTATAAAAGATGTATTAGCAGAGCAGTTGGAAGATTGGTTTAGAATTGGTAAAGTGAATATGAATTTCTGAAAGGGACATCATGCTTGAATGTCCTGGATTTCTTTTGAGGATGTATAAATGAGGGAGAACTAGTTTTTGTTTCTGTATTTGGACTTCCAGAGGCTTTCAGTAAAGTCTCACATAAGTGACTGGTGCTCTAGATGAAAGTCCCAAGGATTGGAGGTAAGGCAGTGACACAGATAGTGGGCTGGCTGTCAATCGGTAGAAGCAGGCTATTTACCGGGTGGGAGGCTTTGACTGGTTGAATACCACAGGAATGAATGCTGGAACCCCAGTTACTTGCAATATATTAATGATGAGGGAATTCAATTCCCAGTTAGAGGTGATGCAAAGCTGTGTGGGAGTGTAAACTATCGGAGGTTATGGTGAAGTGATGAAAGTAAGTGTGCAGGTGTGGTAAGAGGTAAAAAGGCACTGGTGTGTTGGCCTTCGTTGTGTGAGGACTCCAGTGCAGGAACAGGGAAGTGTTGCAGCAATTACACCTACATCTTGAGTATTGTGCGCAGTTGTGCCATAGAGTCATACGCCCCAGAAACAGACCCTTCGGCCCAACTTGTCCATGCCAACCAAGATACCTCATCAAAGCGCGTCCCATTTGAATGAGTTTGCTCCACATCCCTCTAAACCTTTCCTATCCATGTACCTGTCCAAGTGACTTTTAATTGTTGTTATAGTATCTGCTCAACTATCAGCTCATTCCATAGATTCACCACCCTTCAGTGAAAAGTTGTCCCTCAGGTTCCTATAAAATCTTCCACTCTCATGTGGCCTCCTTTTCTAAGGATATTTTTGCTCCGCCGGGAATGCATTTAAGATTCATCAGACTGGCTCACAATTATACGCACATAAATAGGTTCCTCAGTAGGTTCATGCTACCTGCAAGTGGCCAGCTATACTAATCCTATTGTCCAGCACTAGGGCAGCAGGCGTCTATGCCTTGCCGATTTGAGATGCTTGTCCAGATACAGCTTAAATATTGTGAGATTCTCTGCCATCCCTACCCCTTCCATGCTGGGATGGCGGGACGGATGTGTGAGGTGATTTCGGTCAATTAGGCTCAGGATTTTAGAAAAATGAGAGGGAATCCTACGGAAAATTGACCGGACTAAACAAATTAATGCAGGAAGGAGTGTATACGTAAGTGGGATAACTTAGAACTATTATTAATGGGTGATCGATGGTTGGCATGGTCTCGGTGGGCCAAAGGGCCTGTTTCTATACTGCGTCAATCAATCAATTTGAACTTCATGTCATGAGAAAAAATGAAATTATTAATTTTTGATTAAATCGAAATTGGCTTGATGGCTGAACAATATATTTGTTTGCTACTCCTACCTGGGATAATAATCAGGATAATCTGACTGAGTTGACCTTGGGGAAGGAATAACAAAATATCCAGTGAATCCTTGCGGGAATATAAGCACAGTTAAATAACTTACTGACATTTACTAAACAACACATGATGAATGATCTCTTGATTGTGGTAATGACACTAATTGGTCAATACCCCATCAGAGAAAGGAGATTGAAAGCAGAGAACGTTGGTGGATATGGGTGGGGTGAGGTGGGGTGTGGGGGGGGGGGGGGGGGGGCGGGAGGGATGGCAGACGGTATATTCTGTGAGCATTGCATTTCCATCTCATGGTGGAAGGTTTGTCCATTTGTTTCCATAATACTCTTTTGAGAAGGCAACACTTGGGTGCTGCTCATTGAATGCCGAGAGATGTGCAAGGTTGGTATTCAGAACCCAAATGCTTAGTTTTTCCCCTTGGTGCTTCGGGCGAGCTTTGAAAGAGCTTTGGCCCACTGGTGACTGAATAGCCACAGCCATCTATTTAATTGGGAATCTTTTTAATGAGGGAATTCACCTCTACTATCTTGTCAGCGTCTACGTACCACCCCAAGACAATGCCGCCCATTACAGTGGCCAACTACAATGCCAACTCGATCCGTAGGTTTGCCAATATTACCACTGTTGTCATAGAAACATAGAAACATAGAAATTAGGTGCAGGAATAGGCCATTCGGCCCTTCGAGCCTGCACCGCCATTCAATATGATCATGGCTGATCAACCAACTCAGTATCCCGTACCTGCCTTCTCTCCGTACCCCCTGATCCCCTTAGCCACAAGGGCCACATCTAACTCCCTCTTAAATATAGCCAATGAACTGGCCTCAACTACCCTCTGTGGCAGAGAGTTCCAGAGATTCACCACTCTTTGTGTGAAAAAAGTTCTTCTCATCTCGGTTTTAAAGGATTTCCCCCTTATCCTTAAGCTGTGACCCCTTGTCCTGGACTTCCCTAACACCGGGAACAATCTTCCTGCATCTAGCCTGTCCAACCCCTTAAGAATTTTGTAAGTTTCTATAAGATCCCCTCTCAATCTCCTAAATCTCCTTATGTTGTCTCCTTGTCAACCCGATCAACCACAACAATGAGACAACATAAGGGAAGGAGGCTGAGAATCCAGATCATGGTATCAGGACAGCAATCAACCCCCTAACGTAAGTAAGATGAAATAGTTGGTTGTTAACCTAAGGAAGCGAGAGGTGAACACAATCATCTTCAATGGGAGAAGAAACATAGAAAATAGGTACAGGAGTAGGCCATTCAACCCTTCGAACCAGCACCGCCATTCCATATGATCATGGCTGATCATCCAAAAGCAGTACCCTGTTCTGGCTTTTCCCCATATCCCTTGATTCCCTTACCCTAAGAGGTAAATCTAACTCTCTCTTGAAAACATCCAATGAATTGGCCTCCACTGCCATCTGTGGCAGAGAATTCCACAGATTCACAACTCTCTGGGTGAAAAAGATTGTCCTCGTCTTAGTCGTAAATGGCCTACCCCTTATTGTTAAACTGTGACCCCTGGTTCTGGACTCCCCCAAAATCGGGAACATTTTTCCTGCATCTAGCCTGTCCAATCCTCTAAGAATTTTATATGTTTCTATAAGATTCCCTCTCATCCTTGTAAATTCCAGCGAATACAAGCCAAGTCTTTCATCATACGTCAGTCCCACCATCCCAGGAATTAACCTGGTGAACCTAGCTGCACTCCATCAATAACAATAATCCTTGCCCCTAAACTCAAATCCTCTCGCAATGAAGCCGTTGCCATTGGCTTTCTTCACTGCCTGCTGTACCTGCATGCTTATGTACAAGCACACCCAGGTCTCATTGCACCTCCCCTTCTACTAATCTGACACCATTCAGATAATAATCTGCCTTCCTGTTCTTGCCCCCAAAGTGGATAACCTCACATTTATCCACATTATACCGCATCTGCCATGCATCTACCCACTCACCCAACCTATCCAAGTCACCCTGCAGCCTCAGCATCCTCCTCGCAGCTCACACTGCTTGAGTCTCTTGAAGAAGGGTTTCGACCCGAAACATCACCTCTTCCTTTTTCCCAGAGATGCTGCCTGACCCACGGCAGCATTTTGTGTCTATATTCATCAAGGGAGCTTCTCCAGGCATCCATATCATCAGCAACCTAACCTAGTGCCTTCACACTGATGCAGTGATCAAGGAAGTGCATCAGCGTACATTCAGCATGTCCACGAGGAGTCTCTCAAACTTCTACAGATGTGCTGTAGAAAGTATTCAGATGGGACGCATCTTACCCTGGTATGGTAACTGCTCTGCTTTTGACTGCCTGAACGTGCTGAGTGGGAGTGGTGAACACAGTTTAGTCCATGACAGGTTCGTCACATCCTTCCATCCAGTCCATCTTCACAGTGCATTGCATCGGGAAGACTGACTGGAACCATCATCAAGGATGCCTGCCACAATGGCCATTCCCTTTTTCCCTTCCACCTTCTGAGAGAAGACCCAGGATCTTGAACACTCAAGACACCATCCAGACGAGAACACCTTCTTCACTGCGATCCCTCCTGAACCAACATCTTTCACACTCCATACCCAGAGCTCCTGCCATGTATTCTTACCCCTAACTCTACCTATCTCCAATATCTCCAAGTTTGCGGATGACACTATGCTGGGGGACAGTGTTAGCTGTGAGGAGGATGCTAGGAGACTGCAAGGTGACTTGGATAGGCTGGGTGAGTGGGCAAATGTTTGGCAGATGCAGTATAATGTGGATAAATGTGAGGTTATCCATTTTGGTGGCAAAAACAGGAAAGCAGACTTGTTATCTAAATGGTGGCCGATTAGGAAAAGGGGAGATGCAGCGAGACCTGGGTGTCATGGTACACCAGTCATTGAAAGTAGGCATGCAGGTGCAGCAGGCAGTGAAGAAAGCAAATGGTATGTTATCTTTCATAGCAAAAGGATTTGAGTATAGGAGCAGGGAGGTTCTACTGCAGTTGTACAGGGTCTTGGTGAGACCACACCTGGAGTATTGCGTACAGTTTTGGTCTCCAAATCTGAGGAAGGACATTATTGCCATAGAGGGAGTGCAGAGAAGGTTCACCAGACTGATTCCTGGGATGTCAGGACTGTCTTATGAAGAAAGACTGGATAGACTTGGTTTATACTCTAGAATTTAGGAGATTGAGAGGGGATCTTACAGAAACTTACAAAATTCTTAAGGGGTTGGACAGGCTAGATGCAGGAAGATTGTTCCCGATGTTGGGGAAGTCCAGGACAAGGGGTCACAGCTTAAGGATACGGGGGAAATCCTTTAAAACCGAGATGAGAAAAACTTCTTTCACACAGAGAGTGGTGAATCTTTGGAACTCTCTGCCACAGAGGGTAGTTGAGGCCAGTTCATTGGCTATATTTAAGAGGGAGTTAGATGTGGCCCTTTTGGCTAAGGGGATCAGGTGGTATGGAGAGAAGGCCGGTACGGGATACTGAGTTGGATGATCAGCCATGATCATATTGAATGGCGGTGCAGGCTCTAAGGGCCGAATGGTTTACTCCTGCACCTAATTTCTATGTTTACCTCATTTGCCTATTCTGTTATTGTACTTTAATGGCTTTTGTGTGCTAATTACTGTACAATCTTGCACCATTTTGCAGTTTTGCACTTGTTTTTTTAATTTATTGTTGTGTTTAAGAACAAGGGGTAAGCTATTTAGAACAGAGATGAGGAAACACTTTTTCACACAGTTGTGAGTCTGTGGAATTCTCTGCGTCAGAAGGCGGTGGAGGCGGTTTCCCTGGATACTTTCAAGAGAGAGCTAGATAGGGCTCTTAAAGATAGTAGTCAGGGGATATGAGGAAAAGGCAGGAACGGGGTACTGATTGGGGATAATCAGCCATGATCACATTGAATGGCGGTGCTGGCTCGAAGGGCCGATTGGCCTACTCGTGCACCTATTGTCTATTTATCGTTACTGTGTGTATACAGATATCTTTGAGCTTCATGGGAATTATGGATTTCATTGCACCCTGGTCTATATGGCAATAAACTATTCTGATCTGTATCTGAACGTAAGACTTGGTTTATGTTTTTAATGTTAGCAGTGATGTTTTTGCATCTGTGCTGCAGCTATTGAGACACAGTCACCCTCATCAGCTAGACTCTCATGGAACCATAGTTGCTTAATATTTAATTTGCTGATTGCACTACCAGTCTGTTTGTGGGCCTTTGTATGTTTGGCAGTACAGTGGACATAGAAAACATTCCTGTTGCATGGTTAGTCTTTGTCATATTTTTAAAACATTTTCAGTTTGTTAATTAGTGTCATAGTTCATAAATTCTAGGAGCAGAATTAGGCCAGTTAGCCCATTGAGTCTGCTCCACCATTAAATCATGGCTGATCTATCTTTCCCTCGCAACCCCACTCTGCTGTCTTCTCCCCATAATTGCTGACTCACGTACTAATCATGAATCTGTCAATCTCCTCCTTGTAAAAAAATATCCACTGACTTGGCTTCCACATCCGTCTGTGGCAATGAATTTCCCAGATTCACCACCCTCTGACTAAAGAAATTCTTCCTCATCTCCTTTCCAAAGATACATCCGTTTATTCTGAGGCTATGACCTCTGGTCCTAGACTCTCCCACTAGGTTCAAATGCTTGTCCAGCTGGTGCTTAAAGTTGTGCTGAAATGTCTTCATTGTGAATGCTGCTGCAGGGGCTTTGACCTCAATTGTCAATTCCCTTTCTCCTTTCACAGATTCTGCCAGACTAGTGTGTTTGCAGCATTAGCTGTGGAGAAGCTAATTCCCGTCATCTCCCTTCTCTGTTCACTGTTGTTGTACCATTCTGTTTTCCAGTTTCATAGATAACGTGACTTAAGCAGCTCAGAAGTGACCTTGATGGAGCATGGTTGCAGAATAAGCAGCCAAGATTGTGATGAGTTGGAATTTCTTGCTTCCTCTAGGCTTGGGAAGTCATTGAATTTGCTACTACAGAGAACTGTCAAGGCCATCACTGAATGTATTCACAGCTGAGAGATGGATGATTGGACCATGGCAGGCTGGCAGGCAGTAAAGTGAAGACAAGGTTTATTGTGAGATTTTAATGGACAGTGGAGTAGGGACTATTTGCCTTGCCTCTCCTCGTCTTTGTCCACATTTACTCATTTTTTCAAACGTAATATTAAAGACAGTTAATACAGTTTTCTTATCAGAAATAAAATTTGCCATTTGACAATATTTTGCATCAGATTAATACTTCAAAGGAAGTCTGTGAATTGGTAGAATGGGCACACTCAGTTCTGTTAAAGGCAGAGAAGGCACAGTATACTGATTATATTTACATGATGAATTCATTGTCAAAAAACGCACTCTTGATCAAGCATAACATTTGCCAGAAGTGAGTGCTTGTTACCTCGTGTTGTATAGGATCTCTTGGCCAAGTACAGCAACTTATGCAAAACGCTTGCTTAATCAAAATGTGCTTGCTCGATTATTTTTTATTTGCATTTGTTACAGATAATCTCTCACCATGTGACCGAGAGCTTTCAAAAGTCTCATTGCTCTCATTGTGCTTGATGCAAACATGACATTCCTTGGAAGTTGGTCTATTTTATCAGGATCAAATTTTGGTTGAACTTGAGAAATAATGCATAGGTGATGGACAAAATAGCAGCTGAAGGTTTTGAAACAAAGACAAACAATCTTGGAAAAAAATGTCATGCTGTAGGTTTCTCTGTTTAATTGGTGTGCCTTTGCATGTTCCCGTAAAAGGTGGAGATATTTTTCTTACTATTAAATGAAGATATATTCCGTCTACTATCCTAGCTATTGTGATACTGTTTTCCTTTGGTGCTCAGCATCTGCCAGTACAGCTCTTATAGTACAAAGCACAAAGTGCTGGGGGAACTCGGTGGATCAGGCAGCAGCTGGGGAGGGAAATATGAGGAGAAATGTGAGGTATTGCATTTTGAGAAGTCTTAACATGGGCAGGACCTACACACTGAATGGTAGGGCTCTGGGGGGCATTCTAGCAGAGGGCTCTAGGAGTGCAGATGCATGGTTCCTTGAAGGTCAAGTCACAGGCAGATAAGGTGGTCAAAAAGGCTTTTGGTACATTGGCCTTCATAAGTCAGAGTATTGAGTATAGAAGTTGGGAACGGAGACGAGGAAACACTTTTTCTCACAGAGAGTGGTGAGTCTGTGGAATTCTCTGCCTCAGGAGGCGGTGGAGGCGGGGTTCTCTGGATGCTTTCAAGAGAGAGCTAGATAGGGACATAGGCACATAATAGTGGAGTCAGGGGATATGGGGAGAAGGCAGGAATGGGGCACTGATTGGGGATGATCAGCCATGATCACATTGAATGGCGGTGCTGGCTCGAAGGGCCGAATGGCCTACTCCTGCACCTATTGTCTATTGAGGTCATGTTGCAGTTGTATAGGATGTTGGTGAGACTGCATTTAGAGTATTGTGTTCAGTTCTGTGCATCATGTTATAGGAAAGATGTTGTCAAGCATAAACGGGTAAAGAGAAGGTTTAAGCGGATGTTGCCAGGACTAGAGGTTTTGAGTTATAAGGATAGGTTGAGTATGAGAATCGCAGGAGGATGAGGAATGATCTTATAGAGGTGTATAAAATCATGAGAGGAATAGATCGGGTAGATGCACACAGTCTCTTGCCCAGAGTAGGTGAATTGAGGACCAGAGGACATAGGTTTAAAGTGAAGGGGAAAAGATTTAATAGGAATCTGAGGGGTAACTTTTTCACACAGAGGGTGATGAGTGTATGGAACAAGCTGCCAGAGGAGGTATTTGAGGCTGGGACTATCCCACGTTTAAGAAGCAGTTGGACAGGTACATGGATAGGACAAGATTGGAGGGATATGGATCAAATGCAGGCAGGTGGGACTAGTGTAGCCGGGACATGTTGGCTGGTGTGGGCAAGTTGGGCTGAAGGGCCTGTTTCCAGACTGTATTACTCTGACTCTATGAATGGACAGGTGACATTTTGGGTCAGGATCCTTTTTCGGACGGAAGTCGGGTCCTGACTGAAACGTCACTGGTCCATTCCCTACCCAGATGCTGCCTGACCCGCCAAGTTCCTCCAGCACTTTGTCCTTTGCTCAAGATTCCAGCATCTGGTTTCTTGTGTCTCCTCTGGTTCTTAAAGTAACCGGGTAGTAATGCTCCTACTTAAATGTTGACTTAATGAGTGGTTGCTGGCAAGGTTGATAATTGAAATTGGGAGGTAGTTTGTTTCGAAGTCATATCTTCATCCAACTGCTTGGGCGATGCCTTATGAATAAGTTCCAAAGTGCCGTGTGTAGCCTTCTCCATGTGACCTTGCATCACTTCTTTACCAAACGGTGCTGCACCTGCTGAAACAGGGTATAGCCGTGCAGAATGGATTTTAGGAACTTGGAAAATTCATAAAGCAGAGTAGGTAATTTAGTTATTGATGCTGGTGGAAAAGAGTGCCTAATCCCATCTTTAAACTTTTGGTGTATGGTCCTGCAGGCCATGGCTTTTCTTGGTTCTTGATTCTTGGTTTCTTGGTCCTCCAAAATATTCCAAATGGAATTTAAACTGGAGGTGGTGAAGGGAGGGCTTAAGCCAGAAAGGGTTATTGGGAAGAAAGAGCTACTTTAAATTTAGTTGCATCTGGTTGGGTAACTATAGTAGGGTGGAGATTATTCCATGCTTTAATTGTGCGGGGGAAGAACGAATTGCTGTACACGTTGGTCTTTGTAGCTGGGATCACAAATTGGATCGAATGCCCTCGTCTGCTCCTGATTGGTTTGGGTTTGGTGTAGGTCTTGTAATCTATGTCGAGCTGACCAATTAACATTTTGTAAAAACAGGTCAAACGGTGAGCTTCACGTCTGTCTGTCTTGGAGAGGGTTCCACCCCAGAGAATTCAGAAGTTTGGTGACACTCGCTTCTCTCTCATAGGTGTTAGTAACAAATCGAGCTGCCTGTCTTTGGACACGTTCGATGGAAGAAATTTTTTTATTTATGTATGGGTCCCATGCTGCAACTGCGTAGTCCAAATGAGGTCTCACGAGGGTGAAGTATAGCTTCTCCTTGACAGAAGTTGAACAATGATGAAAGTTGCGCCTCAGAAAGTTTAGGACACCTGTTGCTTTCACCGTTGCATGATGAGTCTGACCATTCCAACACTTTGTTCACACATTTATCTTGTTCGCACAATAATATCTATCTCACTGGAAACCTTCGGATTATCTTCAATCGGATTTTATTGGACTTTATCTTGCACTAAGCATTATTCCCTTTACAATGAAGACAGATACAAAAGGCAGGAGTAACTTCGGCGGGTCAGGCAGCAGCTCTGGGGAAAAGGAAAAGGTGACATTTTGGGTCGAGACTCTTCAGACAAAGTCTTTCTCTGAAGGGTCTCGACCCGAAACATCACCTATTCCCTTTTCTCCAGAGATGCTGCCTGACCCGCTGAGTTACCCCAGCCTTTTATGTCTGTCTTTGGTTTAAACCAGCATCTGCAGTTCCTCTCTACACATTCTCTTTATCATGTATGTGCACACTGTGGATGGCTCAATTGTAATCATGTATAGTGTTTCCACTGACTGGTTATCATGCAATAAAAGCATTTCACTGTGCCTCGGTACGTGTGAATATAAATTATACTAACTAAAATATCATAAGTAGACAATAAATGCTGGAGAAACTCAGCGGGTGAGGCAGCATCTATGGCGAAAAGGAGTAGGTGATGTTTCGGATTGAGACCCTTCTCCAGCATTCTTCAGAAGGGTCTCAACCCGAAAGATCGTCTACTACTTTTCTCCATAGATGCTGACTCACCCGCTGAGTTTCTCCAGCATTTTTTTTTGTCTACTTTCGATTTTTCCAGCATCCTTCTTAAACTAAAATATCATGTTCTTTGACTGAAATTGTTCCTATAATCTTAAATGCAAGTTTTTCTTCAGTTTCCTACTAACCCCCCCACTCCAGTGGTGTTAGCGTTTTGAGCTTGTACAATCTTGCTGTCCCTGGCAAATCACTTCAAACTGGTTACTCATTTCATGGCTTGAAAGTTGAACATGCTTCACAGTCAAGCCTGATCTTGCACTCAACCGATCTTTGGACCTTCCTGGACTTTTTGAAACTTTCTTTGCTTCCTTCCAATCGTAATGGGATGCTAAAGCTACCTGTAAAGACGCCCCAGCTGATGTATTAATTTTCACAAGTCTGGGATCTGGGCGGTAATCTGTGATGTTCAGCGTCACACCTGGTTACAATTTTCCAGACATTACTGTGCTGCGGCCAGTTCTGTGAAGATTTTACATAATAGTCAGTCTGGATTTTGTGCTAGTTTGGGAATTGCAACCTTCTCAGTCAAACAAGAGTGCCTCCAACTGAGTTAACATAAGGAACAGTAATAATAACAGGTTTTTTTTTGCTATTCATCAACTTCATGGTTGATCTTCGACCACTGCCATTTTCCAGCACTATTCTCGTAACTCGTGATTCCTTTTATGTCCAGATTTATTGTTCGCTGTTTGGAATGAACACTGTAAATGTGATAAATGTGCCCACACAGCTGTCCCAGTAGAGAAACCCTCGGAAGAGACTTCTCCACATCACAATCCTAAACACCCGGTCCCTTATTTTTCCCCGGAACCCCACTCTGGGGAAACATCTTCCTTGCTTCCAGCTTGAATTGCTGTTCAAGAATTTTTTAGGAGATTTCCACTCATTTTCAAAAACGTCAAAGAACAGAGGTCGTAGTCTACTCAATCTCTCCTTGTGTGGCAAACCCAGGCCAGTGCAGTGAATCTTTGCTGCGCTCTCTCCTGAGCAAGTGTATCTTTTATAGAAGGAGACCAAAACTGTACCGAGGAGTTGTGTGGCATTTTCACACAGGCCCTATATAATTACTGTGAGACATCCTTAATCCTGTAATCAAACCTTGCACAACATGGCTCTCTTAAGTACTTGCTGCACCTGTAAGCTGCCCGTCAGTAACTTGTGTACAAGTACACCAAGTCACTTTGAGCATCAACAGCATCCAATCTTTCAACACTGGATCTTTCAAGCATTTCCCCGGGTGCTCTGGTCATTACATTGTCATTATGTTACCACCAACGCAAAATGGCCCCCTTTCGTTTCCCTCCACAGATGCTTCCTGAGGTGCTGAGTTCCTCCAGCAATTTATTTTTTGCTTAAGATTCTAGCATCTGCAGTTCCTTATGTCTATTAATTCTGTCCTTCGTTCTTGAATTACTGTATGTGTGAAATATGATGAGCCTTTTTGAAGTAACTTGAAATTATTTTGGAGGACGAGATTTGTCAGTGGGGGTGCAGATGGATTTTAAATTGAAAATCTCGGCTCTTTTTATATTGGTTAGCACAGACTCCATGTGATCACTTTTAATAGATGAAATTTCACTGATACTACACCGAATTGCATCATAATAAGCAGTTGAAGGGTTTGTTTGGCTTGATTCTGCTAACTTTCTTGTAGAGCAACGGTTTTTGGACACACTCTTCAATATTTTGCCAATATTTATATACCTGGTCATTGTCACGTTGCTGTTTTGTGGCAGCATGTCTTTATTTAAACAAATAATTACTTTTTTAAAGTGCTTCAATGACACTTTAGATATGCGCTTGTTATTTCTGCAAGAATGATTTCCTTGCATAGAGAATACAGATTTACTACCAAGTGCCTTGTCACCATGTAACCTCTATACATATTTCAATGTAGACCACTCTCATACTCCATAAAGTAAGATTTTGAATATTTTGTCTGTCTCAGGAATCTATTTGTTTTGCCAGAAACCGAAGAGTCACCTTAAAACCTTCCTTTTTGATCAAGCTTGTGCTTACCTATCCAGTATCCCCTAGAAGGCAAGTGGCAGCTTTCGATGCTGCTCCCCAGAAGCACCTTAGGATGTTTTCAGTGAGATTTCTTGTGAGGCCATGGTTTCAATAAGCTTGTCCTATTTAGATTGAACCTTTGAAGATGTTGACATGATTTTATGAATAGCCCTGGTGTTAAGTTTACATTTTTTTAGGTCAATTCAGAACACACCAAACTGAATTGTACTGACTCAACTTGGAATGAAATCTTTTGATAAATATTTAATTTCCCAGATAATTCTGATGCCGATGCAACTTGTTGTCATGACTAGGAATCGTGTTTAGTGGCGAGATATTTAGAATACAGAGCATTTCTATATTTCCGTGTGGGGACACCCTTTCCGATGGAGTAAGGCTGCGGGTCAGGCAGGATCCCTGGACAACATGGATAGGTGATATTTATTCATAGCTGAATTGTGCAGTTTAAAACATCACCTATCCATGTTCTCCAGGGATACTGCCTGACCAGCTGAGTTACTGCAGCACTTTGTGTCTATCAATGTTCAGCACTATGTTACTCTAAAGCCAGTTCCTTTTCTATAGTATGTTGTCTCCTGCATTTCATATATCATTGTTTCGTACATGTAGTCAGTCTATTTGCCTCTTAGTCTGAATAATTCTCCTGGGATAGGGTGGAATGGGAGACATTGCATTACATTTATGAATGCTTAATTAAATGTACTGCCAAAAGAAACAATAGACAATAGGTGCAGGAGTAGACCAAATCCCCAGCTCCGCCATTCAATGTGATCATGGCTGATCATCCCCAAACAGTACCCCGTTCCTGCCTTATCCCCATATCCCCTGACGCCCCAATTTTTAAGTCCTAAGAGCTCTCTCTTGAAAGCATCCAGAGAACCCACCTCCACCGCCCTCTGAGGCAGAGAATTCCACAGACTCACCACTCTCTATGAGAAAAAGTGTTTCCTCGTCTCCGTTCTAAATGGTTTACTCATTATTCATAAACTGCGGCCCCTAGTTCTGGACTCGCCCAACATCTGGAACATGTTTCCTGACTCTAGCGTGTCCAAACCCTTAACAATCTTATATGTTTCAAAGAGATTCACTCTCATCCTTTTAAACTCCAGAGTGTACTTCGAGTAAGGAACAAAAGATTCCACTATAGCTCCAAATTTCACCTCCAATTATATGTTCAATTCGGTTAGGCAGTTTAAGCTGCATTATTGCTCCCATTCTTATGTGAGACTATCTTTGGGCCGCTATGTAAAGTAAATGGTTTGCTTTGCCCCACAGATGTTGAATTTGCATTATTTAAATTGTACATAAGATCTTTGCTTTAGCCTATAAAATGCATTAGGTAAATGTCTTTTGTCTAGTAAATGTCTCATGCTAATTTGTGTAGGAAAGAACTGCAGATGCTGGTTTAAATCGAAGATAGACGCAAAATGCTGGAGTAACTCAGAGTAACAGGCAGCATCTCTGGAGAGAAGGAATGGGTGACGTTGCGGGTCGAGACCCATCTCATGCTAATTTGTTTAGCAACTGGGAGATCCAGCAGCCCTTGCCGGTCTAACTGCAAGTGTTTGGCAAAATGATCGCCGAGTCTGCACTTGGTCCCGCTAATGTGAAGGAGGCCACCGAATGCAGGTGAAGAGATTAGAGGAGGTCTCAAATACTGAGGTCTTTGAATGGATGCGAGGGGGAAGGTGTAGGGACAGGTGTGACATCTCCTGCGGTTGCGGGGTGGGTATCTGGGTGGTTTTGGTGGGAAGGGACGAGTGAACCATGGAGTTGCGGAGGGGGTGGTCTCTGCAGAAAACCTGCACAAACGCGCTGCCCGTCGCCTCCTGCAACCGGCCCTCCACTTCTGTGCGCCGTGGACCACTTCCTGAGCCAATCATGGAGCTTTAGGGCACTTTCTGGCTGTGTGAGAGGCGAGTTCATGTTCACAGCTGTGACTTTCCCCATCAGCTTCCATTCACCATCTCGGAAGGCTGGCTGTTTATAGTTGGGTATAATTGTAATCAGGAAATGAAACGCATAACCTCGTGTAATGACTGGTAAGTTCCAAATACCCGCAATCTAAGCTGAGAAACCTACTTTACACGAGTGAGAAAGGGACCAGCTGCAGATCGACGACTTATCCTGAGCTGCTACTGCTGCTACATGCGCTGTATCATTTGCCATTTATTCTCATAAAACTTATAACCAGCTTTCCAACTTTCAATATTTTCAGCTTATTTTACCTTCAAGAATCCTCATTTGCCTGCCTGTTGTATCTTATTGAATGAGATATATTAGTATTTAAAAGAATATTCATATTTTTGCAGGCATTTAGGTTAAAAGTGCCTGAGTGTCAGTGGTGCAATGATGCTTTATGTCACATATGCAAATGCACAGGGACATTCAATTTTCATATACACTTGCTGGCACCATCATTTTTGTGGCATTAATCAAAATCTTCAGCCCTGTCAGACCATGTGCTCCATGTACTGGAGCTGTTCCCAGGCACCGATGGAGAGGGGGAAAATTTATCGGTGTTTTCCAAAGTTGAAACTGGGTGTGGGCGAAGAGTGGAACATAATTTGGTGGGCAATACACCTTAGCTGAAAACTAAGGAATACACTTGTCCATTTTAATTTCATATTCTAAGCATCCATTGCACTTGCTTTTGATTTACTTTTCTGTTTACAAACTTCATTTTAATTTTTTCGTTTGACCTGTCTCAATGTCTGTCAAAAAACTGCAGTGACCAAGTGTGCTGGATCCACTTTTGTTTACTCGTTGACTGGGATCTGAATTTATGTTGGGTGCTGTTGCATATTTCTAGACTGTTCACGTGTCTGGTAAAGTTTACTTCTCACTGTGCCAAACTTCAGCATGCAGAAAGTTCTTCCAAGTGTTGGTCAAATTCCAAGGGATTGTAGGTTAATTGTTCCTTTGTAAATTGCCGCCAGCATGTAGGGTGTGGTGAGAAAGTGAGAGGACACAGAACTGGTGTGAACAGGTGCCCGATGGTCAGCATGGAATCGGTGGGTCGAAGGGCCTGGTTCCTTTGGTGTACCCCCTAAACAATACTCAACTAATATTTGGGTGATTGAAAAGCGGTTTTAGTAGTAACTGTTCTACATGCTATGTTCTAATAATATTACAAGAAATCATAACTCAAGCCTAACATGCATAAAATCATGAGAGGAATAGATCAGGTAGATGCAGAGTCTCTTGCCCAGAGAAGGTGAGGTTCAGAAGACACAGGTTTAAGGTGCAGGGGAAAAGATTTAATAGGAATCGGAGGGGTAACTTTTTCATACAAAGGGTTGTGTGTTTAATTTTATTTTTTTTAGTTTTAGAGATACAGCATGGAAACAAGCCCTTCGGGTCTGTGCCGACCAGCGATACCTGCACATTAACACTATCCTATACCCACTAGGGACAATTTTTACAATTACCAAGCCAATTAACCTACAAACCTGTATGTCTTTGGAGTGTGGGGGGAAACTGAAGATCTCGGAGAAAACCCACACAGGAGAACGTACAAACTCCGTACAGACAGCACCCGTAGTCGGGATCGAATCTGGGTCTCCGGCGCTGCATTCGCTGTAAGGCAGCAACTCTACCACTGCGTCACCATGACCGCAGGGTATGGAACAAACTGCCAGAGGAGGTAGTTGAGGCAGGGACAATCCCACCATTTAAGAAACAATTAGCCAGGTACATAGATAGGACAGGTTTGGAGGGATATGGACCAAGCGCAGGCAGGTGCGACTATTGTAGCTGGGACATGTTTGCCAGTGTGGACAAGTTGGGCCAAAGGGCCTGTTTCCACACTGTATCACTCTGACTCTAAATCAGCGGGACAGGCAGCATCAGTGGAGAACATGTTTTGATGACATTTCGCGTCAGGGCCCTTCAGACTGATTGCGGGGGGAGGGGGAGCAAAGCCTGGTGAATGATAGGTACATACAGGTGAGGGGGTTGACAGCCAGATGGTTGGAAGAAAGCCGGAGATGAAAAGACAAAGTGTGGGAGAAGGATATTGTGTAGCTAGATGAAATAATCTAGGTACCGGGGGAGGGGGAAGGGGAGAAATGGGTGCAGGTCCAGGGCACAGTGCAGAGAAAGGTGAAAAAGGGGGGAGAGGGGTTGTATGTTGGTTAGTTACCTAAAATTGGAGAATTATTTGTTCTTATCGTTAGGTTGTAAACTACCCAGGTGGAATATGAGGTGCTATTCCTTTTGTGAGTGGCTTTACTCTGCCAGTGGAGGAGGCCCAGGACCGACGGTAGATGTGGAAAAGGGAAGAGGAGTTGAAATGGTTAATGACTGGGAGAGGTTATTTCAGAGGATGTGGTTCTTACAATGGAGACGAACATATAACCTGAACATAACTGATAAATGCAGTTATTTGCAGATTAGTCTTTTGAGGTTAAATGAGCGTAAATAAGGACTCTGCATCATGAAATGTAATTCACCGTGAAAGAAATGACTGGTTTTTAAGTGGGTGTGATTCGTACAGGTTTGTCATTATAGTGTAGTTAACTACCATTGTAGCATTTTGCTCTTAAGTGAGAATGTGTTCAGCTAAATTATAATATGTGGTGTCTTTACCTTTGCATTTGCATAACTTTGCCAGTGCCTAGAAACCTAATCAAGCATCAATAAACTTTAAGAATATTTTCAGGCATTACCTTAGGTTCTATCTCCTTCCCCACTAACCTTTCAACCTAAAAAACCCCCCAAAGTGCTGGAGTAACTCAGCGCGTAGGAAACATCTCTGTAGGATGTGGACAGATGACATTTAAGAAAGGTCCCAAGGATCCCCGCTCAACGTCGCCTATCCATGTTCCCCAGAACTGCTGCCTGACCCGCTGAGTTTACTCTAGCGCTTTATTTTTGGGGGTAAACTACCATTTAATGTTCCTTGTGTCCAACCTTTTCAACCTGAAGGCTGGATTTGGAGGCTACTCTTAAACCTCTGTTAACATTGTTACTAAACTTTCTTGAGGAGCCATGGAAATTAGATTCTCATAGAAGGGCTACTTGTGACTCAAACGGGAGCTCTTCCTTGGTGGTACATTTACAGCTGAAACGGAATTTTAGAATGTATTAGACCAAGTGGGACCCGTTCCCTCAACGAGCGGTTTGTGGGGGGAGGGGCGGCCTGCGGCGTCACACACACACACTAACCCCCTCCCCCTTGATATTATATTAATATTATTCATTTGCTCCTCCTCCCCCATCCCCCGCTCTATCCACTCACACATAGCCCCCAACTGCGCAGGCGTGGTGGGAGAGGGAGGGGGGTAGAGAGGGAGAGATTTATAACTACTAGGGCATATCTATGTTCTACATTCAACTCTATATTTAAAACCATATTCTCAGATACAATCTTCTCACGTCTACCAGCTTTATAAATCGTAAAATGGTAAAATGGTATATGAAAACTCTTGTTTTGTTGCATCACAGTTGAACATAATAATACAGTACTTGTACGGCAATTGACAATCATGCTTTCTCATGAGGGACTAGTTCGTCCTATCTTGGTTCGGTTGCGACTCTGAAGGAACCGAAAACTGATTTTGTTGATCCTTTGGGATAATAGTGTGTGTGGACTATGAATTTTACTGCTAAACTGGATGTGCTTCATATTTTGACATTTGTATCTTGCAGTGCTGTGGAAGTTCAGGCACGGTGCTGCCCGAGACACTACTATTTATATCAACTCTGGATGGAAGCTTGCATGCTGTTAGCAAACAAACGGGCTCAATCAAATGGACCCTGAAAGAAGGCAAGTATATCTTGTACATCGGCGATAATTTCCCTTGGTCTGCCAAGACCTACTGGATCTCCCGGTTGCTAACCGTTTTAACTCCCTTTCTGATTCCCAAACTGACCTTTCTGTCCTCGGACTCATCCATTCTCAGAGTGAGGCCACACACACACCCACACACTGTAGGAACAACACTTCATATTCTACTTTGGTAGCTTAATACCCATGGACATTGAATGCTCCAATTTTAAGTCACCTCTAACAACCCCTCTCCTCTCTCCTCCTCCCTCCTACCTTGTACCCCACCTGGACTGGTACCCGTTTCCCCTACCACTCTTCCTTTATTTCCCCCCCCCCCCCCCCCCCCCCACCCCGACCCGAAACGTCACCTATTCATGTTCTCCAGAGATGCCGCCTGAACTGCGGAGTTAACCCAGCACTTTGTTCCCTTTCAAGTATCTCTTTCATCCTGGCAATAAAATTGGAACATGTAATTTTCTCTCCTGGTTGGCTAGTGGTTTGAATTTGCATTTTTTCATGGTACATCCGTAGTTGATTAGTGGAATGAAGTTTATGCAAACATTGATACTCTGACCAAACCGGTCCTAGAACGGGGCATGCTGGCACCGCTTGTGTAAATGGCAGTATTTTGACTGTGTCGTTATAAATGAATGCTTTGTTCAGCTGTGTGCTTGATTGTGGATCCAAGCTGGGTTGCGATTCAAATAATCAATGTAGCGGGTGACGCCTGTATGGTCATGAGTAGTCGCCCAAAGAGTCGTACCTCTTTCTGGTCGCCGCTGGATTTTCAACATGTTGAAAATATTCGGCGACCTGCTGTGACTATGACGGGTGCCGGCAGTTGCCGAAAAAATCGTGTAAGTGGGACAGGCCTATTACTCAGCGGGTCGGGCAGCATCTGTGGAGGACATGGATAGGGAATGTTTTGAGCCGGGGCCCTTCTTTCAGACTGCTTTCCGAAGAGGGGTTCCAACCCGAAATGTCACGTATCCATGTCCTCCAGAGATGCTGCCTGACCCGCTGAATTACTCCTGCACTTTGTGTTCCTGGCACATGTATATGCAGGGAATGGAGGGATATGGATCACATGGGGAGATGAATTTAACTTGGCATCATGTTCAGCGAGGACATTGTGGGCAGAAGGATTTGTTCCTGTACTGTATTGTTCGATGTACATTACGCCATTTAGCTGTATTTTCCTTCTTTTCCTGTGCCAACCCCAACAGCACCATATACAAGTTGGAAAAGTGGGTAAAATGCAATCTAGTGCGGGTTATAAACTGACCTGGTCAGCGTGTAGTCTGGTACAAACTGACCAGGACACCTATCAGTAACAAAGTCATGCCGCTTGTTTGCTCGCCAGTCACACATGTTGGCACTCTGCCAATGTACATTTAGTATGTTTGTGCAGGTTTTCTAGCTGATAATGTATGAACTTTATAGAGCAGGGTATTCTGGAAACTGGCAGTCACAAGTTAATTTCACTTCAAATCATGTTTATCAAAAAACTGACCTTCAACTGGCTTTCCGCCCACAACCACCATCTATTTAAAGATGCAATGAATAACATTCCAGTTTAAACATTTTGAAATTTTCTGTGACAATGCATTTAAACTTCAACTATGTGTGGAAACATTTGAGTTTTCCCCTGTCCATTGCTAAAGTTATTGTTTTTATCCCCGTACAATTACTATTTTATGGGTGCAAACTGTTCCCTTTCTCGTGTGGCCTGTATTTTCATTATTGATAATGAACAAGATCTTGGTTGTCCTCTCCTCCATAGACAGCAGGCTGTTAAAGCCCTGTCCCACCGTACGAGTTCATTCAAGAGTTCATCTCCCCGAGTTTGCCCTGATTCGAACTCGGAGATTTATGGTAATGTCCGCTCGTAGGTACTCGGGGCTCTCGTGGACATTTTTCAACATGTTGAAAAATCTTCCCGAGTTTTCCCGTGCTTACCTACCATTAGCGAGTACCTGCCGTTAGCATTACGAGCCGCTAAGAGACGTCCCTGAGCTCCGACGTACCCGCTACGTTCATTCTACGTGCTTACCACGAGTTTGATTATTTTTTTAAAACTCAGGAGAGCACTTGAATGAACTCATACAGTGGGACAGGGCCATAAGGTTGCATCACAGCTTGGTTTGGGAACAGCTCCACCCAAGACCACAGGAAATTGCAGAGTTGTAGATGTAGCCCAGTCCATCTCACAGACCTACCATTAACTCACTGATATCTACACTTCACGCTGCCTCGGGAAAGCAGCCACAGAGTTGTCCCAACCCAGTCATTCTTTCAGAAGATATAGAAGCTTGAAAGCGCACATCAGACTCGGGAACAGCATCTTCCCATCTGTTATCAATCTTCTGAACTGTCCTTCCACAAGTTAGGATACTGTCCGATTCACCTCTACCCCATTGCGAACATCGGTGTTTGTCATTGGGACTTCCCTTTTGCTCTACCTATGGATTAGAGTTTGGTTTCATTGTATTTATGTATAGTATTATCTGATTTGATTGGATAGCATGCAAATCAAACCTTTTCACTGTACCTCAGTACACATGACAATTATAAACTTAAATGTAAACATCCCAGGGATGAACGAAAGAGTTCCACTTCATCAGTGTGTGGATAACAAACACGATGATCGATGCCCATCAACTGAAATTAGCTATTGAACCATCCAACTAAAGCAGCAATAACTGGAAACATGGCTGAACCTAAGACTGAAAGCCCCGTTTCCATACTGTATGACTCTTTCAATTTCCTTGGACCCAGTTTTCATACCACCCTTATTTGTGAACAGGAATGAAATGAAATTGAAGAGGAATCATAGCCCTATTTTCTCACAGACAAGTTTGATATCACTACATATCCAAACCTGAGATTGGGTCATTTATAACGGACCAGAACTGGCTATCAGTTTAACTTCAGCCATAACATTTACACCATATCACAGCAAACTCTTCAGAGTTTATCTTGAAGGACATTTTCCAACTGAGACCTCTGATTCTGAAAGATGCAATAATATTTTACCTTGGATAAATAAATATTTATACGGGCTTGGCAGATTTGGCAAATATAAAACTTTGTGGCCATGAGTTATTGATATATTCATGAAGTTAAAAGGAGAAATCCGTGTTGATGCTTCAGTGTCTGGTCTGTGTGCTACTTTATAAACCGCAGATTGAAGTGTTCCTTCGGTGTGGTGTTCAGTAATTTCTGTACAGACAAGAGTCTCCACCTGTTTCTTCTGTTATTTCCTTGCCAAGTTTGTAGAAAATGACTCAAATCCACTGTCAAGTCGCACAATGTGTAGGAAAGAAAGAACTGCAGATGCTGGTTTAAAACGAAGATAGACACAAAATGCTGGAGTAACTCAGCAGTCTGAAGAAGGGTCTCGACCCGAAACGTCACCCATTCCTTTTCTCCAAAGATGCTGCCTGTCCCGCTGAATTACTCCAGCAATTTATGCCTATTTTCAAGTAGCACAAGACCATTGTACTATTTTTTATATAGTTCATTTATTTTGTATGTGGTAAGGGAAATTGAGATAATTCAGAGATGTTTTTGAAGATTTTTTAATGTTTCCTTTAATCTGGAGATGTTGGGATTACTTTACTCCTTTTGTGAATTGTTTTTGCTCTTTTCTCTTACCAAGCACAATACTTGTTGGCCTTACCTTTCCATGCACACGTACAGTTATAATTACATCTTTACTGTCCCTGCAGGTAAATTCCACCATCTGACCACTTAAAGCAATAATTTATCATTAAAGGCGGTTATTTACTGCTTTAGAAAAATACTTTTGACGTCTCCCTCCACCCTAATCCCTGAACAATTATCTAACTAATATGTATTCTGATTACCAGCCTTCCTGCTTCTCCCTACCTTTTGACTGTTCATTTCCTGTGCAGGTCTTGAAATATTATCTTAATGTTTTGCATTGCTAGTCTTTTTTACATAAATAATCACCCAGTCCCTGCAGCCATTCTTATCGGTATCTCTGAATTTTGAACCGTGCAGCATAGGAACGGGCCTTTTGTCTCACAGTGTCTGTGCCCTACGTGATGCCAAGTCTTAGTTGCCTGTACGCAATCCCTGCATATCCATGTACCATCTTTTGGATGCATATGTGATGGTGTATCAGAGAATTATCTTGAGAGGTTGCATTTATTGGGAAGGGTCTTCCAATTTGTCCACCCATAATACTCGTTCACTCACAGCTATTGGGAAGATGAAGATAAATTCCCTGAGTTTTTGAAGTATGTTTTTTGGCACTTGAGTCCAATTACAGTACAGGGACCTTAGATACTGGTACTGCTTCAGTAAACTAGTGATCACAACAGAGACAATACTGAGAGTAGAACAGAAAACCACCGCAGTTACTGTAGTAACGTTGACATCTGTATTGGCCAAATAGTGTGTGTGTGTGTGTGTGTGTGTGTGTCGTAGTATAACTGGTTTACAGGGAGTCTAGGCATATGATCCAATGATAAGTGGATGTGCGGAGCAGTGCTTGCAGAAGAGTTAAACTATGCTTCAAAATCCTTGAAGTAGAACATTCAACCAGAATTTAGCTTCCCACTTGTGTTACAGTTGATATTAGACACACTATATTTAAGCTAGATTGGTGCTGTTTCAAGTAACTATTCATATGCAGTTAACAATGTGCGTGCAGATAGTAACAAAAAGTTAGCCTAAGACACAAAGGTTAATAAATTTGAAGTAACCACTCAACCAAAGTTTAGTTTCCTCTTCCCACTTGATATTAGACACACTGGTATTTAAGCAATGGAGTGTCTCGATTAACATATCCAGAACAATCCCTTGCTGTTAGTTCAAAAACAAGCCTAGGTGTTCCCAACCACCCCCAAAGTTTAGTCCTCTTCCCACTTCAGATTGATGGTATCCAATGGAGTGTCTCGATTATATCCAGACAATGGCTTGCTGTTGAGTTCTTGGTGTTCCTCATCCAAACTATTATATTCTTAATAGGCCTTTGATTGTACATATCTTGTGGTAGTATATCACGTATTGTTCCAATGGATGCAATGATATCTTAGTTATTACTGCATAACTTCTTTGTGGTCATAATTCAGATTTTTTTCATTAATCATTGAAGTAAAACAATTGTATTTCATTATCTCTCTTAATTATGTTCTGATCAACTTTCTCCACTTTGAGAAAATCAATGTCTTGTGTGCCTCTTTTTACCCACTTGCTCCCCCCAACCTGACCCTGGCCCTGGGCAACATTTATTATGCCTGTGCGTATATAGCCATAAAAGGTGAAATGTTGGCCTTCATAACAAGAGGAGTTGAGTACAGGAGCAGTGGTCCTTCTGCAGTTGTACAGGGCCCTAGTGAGACCACATCTGGAGTATTGTGTGCAGTTTTGGTCTCCAAATTTGAGGAAGGACATTCTTGCTATTGAGGGAGTGCAACGTAGGTTCACAAGGTGAATTCCCGGAATGGCGGGACTCTCATATGCTGAGAGAATGGAACGACTGGGCTTGTATACTCTGGAGTTTAGAAGGATGAATCTTATTGAAACCTATAAGATTATTAAAAGTTTGGACACGCTAGAGGCATGAAGCATGTTCCCGATGTTGGGGGAGTCCAGAACCAGGGGCTACAATTTAAGAATAAGGGGTAAGCCATTTAGAATGGAGATGAGGAAACACTTTTTCACACTGAGAGTTGTGAGTCTGTGCAATTCTCTGCCTCAGAGAGCGGTGGAGGCCGGTTCTCTGGATGCTTTCAAGAGAGAGCTAGGTAGGGCTCTTGAAGATAGTGGAGTCAGGGGATATGGGCAGAAGGTAAGAACGGGGTACTGATTGTGGATGATCACATTGAATGGCGGTGCTGGCTTGAATGGCCGAATGGTCTACTCCTGCACCTATTGTCTATTGTCTATTGTCTGTATTTGTATGAGTAATGTTTCAAGAATGTAACCACAATCATTCTGTGAACAATCAATAATTGGTTGTTAGTAAGGGGACAGAAGTTTGGCTGGGAAGCTAGTGGAATTTTATCATGGGATCCTTAGCTTGCAGCTGAACTGCCAAAAGACTTGGTCATGTATCATGTTTCTTGCTGATAATGCAGCAATCCTGATGCATTGTATTGATGCAGGATTTGAACCTTAAACGTGACCTGCAGGTAAAGATGCTATAAAAATGAACCAAACACGCTTACACGTCTTGTTACACTGATGGCATGCATGGTCTACATTCTTCAGTATTTTTTAACTATATTTTTAATATCTCTAAATTTGTCCCTGTTTGCTGTCTTGTACTCGTCTACCCAAAACGTCACCCATTCCTTCTCTCCAGAGATGCTGCCTGTTCCGCTGAGTCACTCCAGCATTTTGTGTCTACCTTATTCAGAGTGGGACCCTGGTTTGGGGAAAGGATCTGAGGGTTTGGGGAAAGGATCTGAGGCTTTGGAACTTTTATGATTTAAAAAAAGAATGTACCTGCTTCAAGACCAGGAATGTTGGAAATTCTCAGTTGTTTAATGTTGATTTGCCTGTTTCTCTTTTGTAACGGCATGAGACTTTAAGCATGCTCATCGTTCTTTGTTCTTTGCAGATCCTGTGCTTCAAGTGCCCATGCATCTAACTGAGTAAGTTTCTGGTGTTATCTGATCACATGTTATATACAGTGTGATATATGCAAAGGCTTTTGGGCTGTAATTCTGGGTCATTGCTCTCCCATTCCTTGATGCACCATGATGAAGATGACTGTTGCTTCACAAATGGCTCCATGTTTTGGATTTATTGCTTTTTCAAGTCATAAAGTCACACTGTGCTGAAGCCCACCATGGCCAATCTGATCTCATTTACCAGCACTCGGCTCACAGCCCACCAAGTGCTTCTCCACTGGCGTAAATGCTGAGCTGGAGCTGCTGCCTCACAACACCAGACTCATGGGTTTGATTCTGACCTCGGGTGCTGTCTGTGCGTGGAGTTTGCACATTCTTCCTGTGACCGCGTGGGTTTCCTCCAGGTTGGTTTGTAGGTTAATTGACCTCTACAAATTGCCCCGAGTGTGTAGAGTGGATGCAAAAGTGGGTTTTCATAGAACTAGTGTGAACAGGTGATCAATGGTTGAAGTGGATTCATGGGGCTGAAGGGCCTGTTCCCGTGCTATGTCTTTTAGCCTTTCTGTTAATTTCCTCTGCACCCTCTCTGGTGCAAACTGCATATCGTATATCAAAATATTCCTGCTCGTATACTCCATGTCCATACACAAGTTACCTTCGCCATCCTATCTATCTGTGTTGCTAACTCCAACGATCGTTGGATTTGTGCACCAATTTCCCTTTGTTCTCAATACTGTCTTGGTTTCTGCCATTTACATAGAAACATAGAAACATAGAAATTAGGTGCAGGAGTAGGCCATTCGGCCCTTCGAGCCTGCACCGCCATTCAATATGATCATGGCTGATCATCCAACTCAGTATCCCGTACCTGCCTTCTCTCCATACCCTCTGATCCCCTTAGCCACAAGGGCCACATCTAACTCCCTCTTAAATATAGCTGTGTGTATGTCCTACTTTCATTAGATTCCTCCATCATCTCACGCTTATCTATCTGCCATTTCTTCTGCCCTCTTTACATTGATCAATATCATTCTATAGCCTAAGACGACTCTCTTCACGACCAGCAGCACCACAAATGTTCATGTCATTTGTAAACTTACTAATCATATCTCAGTCATTCACTGTTGCCTCCACCATTTTCTCTGCTCTGCCTCTCAAACACTTAATTACTACCACCCAAAATGATTCCACCAGATGCAGCCTCTTTCTTTATTCACTGTTCTTCTCGGAAATTATTCCCCATCGGCACCTTATATGTTTGTGATGTGACTGTGAGCTCAATGATAACCCTGAGAAGTTGATGAGAGGCCTCCAGTTTTTCCACTGCAATTTTCAGAAGTTCAGATATACTTGGGTAGTTTCAAGACCACTTCAGAAGATAACTAAGATTATACAGCTTGTTTCTTAAACTGAAGGCACAGACAACAATGATTTCTTGATTCTCTCCCTAAAGAACTTCAGAGAGACAATTTCACCAAGTTCCGATAGATTAATGTTTCATTTTTCTGGATTATAGTCTAATAAAATGACAACTTTGCTGCCACTATTTTATTAACTCACATCCCATAAAGGCAAATCTAACTGAACTGCTTTCGAGTTGTTTTAATGCTCCTTGTGGCCTGTGTTCTTGACAGCGACGCTCCATTGACCTGCTATTTGCAAGTGGTTCACATATCCATGACATGGTTCAATAAATTTCAGCATCACTACTGTTGGATTTTAACTAAACACAATGAACACAGATAATGTGTTTTTTTTAATATCGGCTAACAAAATGTTTTAATCTTGACCAATGCTCTTGGGAAATTTGCCGATCAAGTGCATGTAGCTTTTTCTACAGCACACCGCAGCAGTGCCAGTGCCAGAGCATGCAGGCATGTAATAAGTTGGCTGGGCCAAGGTTTCAGTGGCCTCCAGTTGCTTTTGGCATTTTGGAGTTTAGCCATCTAAAATTGCTTGGATTACTGTGGAAAGTTTGGAGTTTTGTACGCCAGAGGTTTGATTTAATTCTAAGCTTTTAAATGGATAATAACTGTGTACGGTCTTGTTCCCAAATTGTCCATTAAAGCAGGATCCCCACATTCCCGCCCGGCAGCACGGGCAGTCTTACTTACCTCTTGCTTACCGGCAAACTCCTGGTTAAGAAAACTTGTGCCTCCCATGTTACTATGTCACGGTGTTGTTTGTGCTATTGTAGCTCCTTCACATTTACCAAGTATTGACGTATTGCCGTCCTTTAGCTACTGTTAGTCTCTCCCTCACTGCTGCATTCCGTAAGGTTGGCGAAACATTACTTGCACTGTACTGCACAGTTAAATCGCCCAGTTAAGAGAGTCAAGAGTGTTTAATTGTCATATATACCAGCAATGGAACAATGAAATTCTTACTTGCAGCGGCTTTAAGGGCCTGTCCCACTTACGCAATTTTTTTCGGCGACTTGCCGGCACCCGTCATAGTCGCAGCAGGTCGCCAAAAATGTTCAATATGTTGAAAACCCAGCGGCGACCATAAAAAGGTACGGCACCCGGCGTGGCGCCTGTATGGTCGTGAGTAGTCGCCCAAAGAGTCGTACCTTTTTGAAAATCTTCGGCGACCTGCTGCGACTATGACGGGTGCTGGCAGTCGCCGAAAAATATCACATGTGGGACAGGCCCTTAAACACAATTCACGCAGGTAATACATATTAATTAACAAATCAATAAACTGATAATCTAAATACTAATGCAAAACTTAAGTACAAACAAAGACAGTCTATGTAAGTTCATAGTTACAGAGGTTGTTCACGAGCCTGATGGATGTTGCGAGAAGCTATTCTTGAACCTGGTGGTCATGGTTTTCTGGCTCCTGTGCTTTCTGCCCGATGGCAAGAGTGAAATGAGAGTACAGCCAGGGTGGTGTGGGTCTTTGATGATGTTGGCTGCCTTTTTGCGGCACCGTCTCCAATAGATCCCTTCGATGGTGGGGTGGTTTGTACCCATGTTGGAGCAGGCAGTGTCCACCACTCTTGTGTGATCTCCTTCGTTCCTGGGCATCCAAATGCCGAGCCAGTCAGTCGAAGGTAGTTCTTCATCATGCTCCGTACAAAGGCAGCGCCTTTACCACCTCAGGCAATTGAGGAAATTCAGAGTGTCTCCGAGGATCCTCCAGTGCTTCTACGCAGCGGCGGTGGAAAGCATCTTGTCCGGGAACATTACCATCTGGTTCGGGAATTGCTCTGCCAAGGACAAGAAGGCTCTGCAGAGAGTAGTGCGTTCGGCCGAACGCACTATGGGAACTTCACTCACCCCCCTGCAGGAACTATACAACAGGAGGTGCAACTCCAGAGCAAACAAAATCATGCGAGACCTCTTCCACCCCTGCAACGGACTGTTCCAGCCGCTACGGTCAGGCAAACGCCTCCGTTGCCATGCAGTGAGAACGGAGAGGTTGAGAAGGAGTTTCTTCCCAGAGGCAATTCGGACTGTAAACGCCTTTCTCACCAGGGACTAACTGTACAGAACGTTTTTCCTTCTATTATTTATTATGTAAAATAATATGTGTGTTATGATTGTGTTTATAATTTGTTTGGTTGTTTTGTTGTTCCGCGAGCATTGCCACTTTCATTTCACTGCACATCTCGTATGTGTATGTGACAAATAAACTTGACTTGACTTGACTTGACTTGACTTGGAATGCTAATGCCAATTGTTTGTTTGCCTTGTGTAGACCGGCATTTCTTCCCGATCCTAACGATGGCAGCCTCTATACACTGGGAGGGAAAAACAATGAAGGACTAACTGTAAGTTCATGCTTTCATCACCCTCTGATTTTGTGTGTCCCTTTACAAATATGTTTATATAGGATGTTGTATTATATGTTGAATCTCAGTAAACTATTTACCAGTTTTTATTTGTTATGAGTTTTCATCAGCTTTGTACGTGGCAAAGTGGTTGATGTTAATGCTGGAAAATAGGACATTTTCTGTTTGACGTTTCCAGTATTATTAGATATCGTGAGATATTACCGGCAATAAGAAAGGCTGTTTTCTCAAATTCATCAGAAAACAAAGCGCTGGAGTAACTCAGCGGGTCAGGCAGCATCTCTGGAAGACATGGATAGGTGACTTTTTAGATTGAGACCACTCTTCAGACTCTGCAGGAGTTGCTCCAGCACTTTGTGTTTAGTTTAGAGATACAGCGCAGAAACAAGCCCTTCGGCCCACCGAGTCACAGGGAGAACATACAAACTCTGTTCAGATAGCACCCGTAGTCGGGATCAAACCCAGGTCTCTGGCGCTGTAAGGCTGCAGCTCCACCCGCTGCACCACTGTGCCACCACTGTGTGCAAGAATCCAGCATCTGCTGTCCCTTGTGCCGAGTATTCAACTCGTTGACTTCAACTCATTGACTGTTAATAATGGTCTGAGAACAAGTGAAGTGCGTTCTACTGGGGCTCTGCCGTACATTGCCAATACTAGTGTGTAATCTTTAAATTTTATATAGAGAATGACCTTCTGCCTGGTTTCACTGCAAGTTGTTATTTCTCTGATGTGCTTCCTGCTGTTCTATCAATATAGAATTCATGATATATTTAGTTTTTGCATCTGCTCTGAAACTACCTCTTCTATTTCACAGAAACTGCCGTTCACGATTCCTGAATTGGTTCAGGCCTCACCGTGCCGAAGTACTGATGGTATATTGTACATGGGTGAGTGAGCTGCCCTTGCACAATACACCTCTACCTGTTCATTTACTTTTAGAAAGTAATTGTCCTTATCTGTAGCGTCCTTAATTAAAACCTCTGGCTATGTCGGATAGAAAGAAGAATTTTCATTGTGGAATGCTTCAACAATCTTTATGTTGCTGGAGGGATCCAGTATTTGACATTTGCAAACGTTCCTTAGCAAATGCAGATGAATTACAATCAAATGGACTTCAATTTGAAGCTTATGCTCTGTGTTATATGTGAGTAAAGTACAAAGTAGAATCACAGGGTCATACAGAGTGGTAACAGGCCCATCGACCCAGCTTGCCCACGCTGACAGACATGTCCATCTACGCTCGTACCACCTGCCTGCGTTTGGCCCATATGCCTCTAAAACTGTCCTATCCACGTACCTGTCTAAATGTTTCTTAAACGTTGCGTTTAATGATTTTGCACTTTAATCTGCGGCAACACGTTGTGTGATTGTACTAACAGTAAGATTCTTTGCTCAGTTGGGAGATTGTAAAAATATACAGCTAGGTCAAGGACTAATAATTGGAGGTATGCTTGCGCTTTTAGGATGTATAGCGGTGTTTGGGAGCGAGGAGAGGACATTTGTGATTGGTGAAAAACATGCAGGTCAGCAACTCCAACAGCAGCTTTGGGGTTTTGAAGATGGAATGGACAGCACAGTGATGGTGCTGGCCGGCACAGTCTGCTGCACAGCAACATCACTGATGCACAATGCTGGCTGGCTCGGAACTGACAATGAGAAGTTGCCATTATTTTGTCTGTGCCCGGGAGAGGCTGGAAACTCGAGGAGCTGCAGATGCTGGAATCCTGAGCAAAGCATGAAGTGCTGGGGGGAACTCGGCGAGTCAGGCAGCATCTGTTGAGGGAGAGTTTTGTGTCTGAAGAAGTGTCCTCACCCGAAATGCTGTATTGTGTCCATTCCCTCTGCAGATGCTGCCTATCCCGCTGAGTTCCTTCAGCACTTTATGTAATTCCAAGACACTGGTGGAATACACTGATTGAACACAAGGAAGGAATTCCTTTCCTTCCGATTGTGCCATACAGTAATTGGGAGGGAAAAGATACTTAGTTTTATCAGTGAGTTGAACACTATTCCCAAAGAATGCTTGCAGGTATATGAGCTAACATTTCCAGTACATAACAGGAGTTGGCTTTGGCCTGGTTGCCTCAGTCAGTCATCATGAGGTTAACTCAGTATCTGACTTTCAAACTCTTTATTCTGGCCGCACTGTATTTATAGAAAAGTTCTTGGCAAGCGAAGATTTGGATAACGTCTGTTAAACAGTCAATCATCTGATTAGACCAGGTACAATGAGTTCTCTATTTTTGGACTAATTTAAAGTGGTTTACAGATCTTGAGATAGTTTAAAACCAGACCAGAGTGCTGGAGCCACAGCTGCAAACTGCAGTCGCCCTCGATAGTGGCAGTTTTGATGAGCAAATAGGATAGTGAAAAATGTCTTATTTTTAACTGAGTTATTTATAGAACAGTACTGTTTTAGTAAGACTCGTTCAAAGTGCCCACTAATCTTGCTGATTTACCTGAAATTGTATAAATGGAAGGATTAGTAGAACCGTTACAAATCCCCCTGCAGCACACATGGCCACCGTTTGGTAAATCTTCTCATTTTGGGTTAATCCACATTCCAGCTCATAATCCTGCAGGTTCTGCTCTTCAAGGGCCATCACACCTTGAAAAGCTTCCCACTTGCCAGCTGTCCCTTTACTTACAAACAATGTCACTCGTATGACCTCTACAAAATCCTGCCTGACGCTTCCAAAATTGGCCTTGCCCTAATTTAGAGTTTTAACTTGTAGACCAGTCCAATTCTATTCCATTCGGTGGCGCAGTGGTAGAGTTGCTGCCTTACAGGATCTCCAGTTTCCTCCCACATTCAACTGATGTACAGGTTTGTAGGTTAATTAGCTTGGTATAATTGTAAATTGTCCGTAGTGTGTGTAGGGTAGTGTTAGTGTGCGGGGTTCGCTGGTCGGCGCGGATCCGGTGCGATGAAAGACCTGTTTCTGCACTGTATCTCTAAATTAAACAAATTTGAAACAAATAGATTTATAGCCACCAGCCTGAAACTGCTCCACTGCTGTCTGCGTCACTTGTCATACCTTGCTCCCTCAGGAGGTCCAGTGTTACACCCTCTTCAATGGGACCCACTATACGTTGATTATGGACATATTTAACACAACCAAGCCTTCCCGAGTAGCAAATTTCCCCCCTGAAACTAATCACATCAGGTGCCACACTGCAGTCACTTGCCCTACCTCGATGACCTGACTCAAATGGGACCTGGCTGGCATCCATGTATGCTGTAGAGTGACACCGCAGGCAGTGCCACTGTAGCCGACTCTAGTGACTAACTTCTTGTGGTGTCTAAGTGTACCCGTTTCCGATGACCACGAGGTACCCTGAGGTGTTCCGGTTCCTCCCACATCTTGAACACCTGTGGATCGTTAGATTAATTGGTTGTAGCAAATTGTTTTAGAGAGATGTGGAAACAGGCCCTTCGGCCCACCAGGTCCATGCCGACCATCGATCACCCGTTCGCACCAGCTCTATATTATCTCACTTTTACATCATATCTATACACGAAGGGTAACTTACAGAGGGGAATGAACCTACAAACCGCACGTCTTTGGGAGGTGGGAGGAAACCCACGCAGTCACAGGGAGAAGGTGCAAACTCAGCAGCCAGGATCAGGATGGATGCCGGATCTGTGGCACTGAGAGGCAATGGCTCTACCTGCTGCGCCACTGTGCTGCCCATGGCTCTGATTATAAGTGGGTGGTAGGAGGATTATATGGATGTTAATGGGGAAACTGTGGGAGCAGAATCACAAGGAAATTGGGGAATGGGGATGCTCTGAAATGTAGCATGGGCTTGACGGGGCCAAATGGCCTCTTCCATTGTAAGGACGGTATGAAAAGGACTTGGTGTATCAATGCTCCACCCACATTGTCATTGGTGACTACTTCCGCAAATAACTCCATTTGTTGGTCAAGAAAACTTCCGAAACAAATTGATGCTGATTGTTCTTGATTTATCATCCCCTGCAATGACTGATTCATGCAGTCCTTCTAGATGTCTCACGTAAATGTCCCAGGACTAATGTTAGACCAATCCCCCTGTAATTATTCAGCCCATCCCTTTCTCCCATTTTAATCAAGGTTTCACAGCGGTGGGCCGGTATGATGGGTAGTGCCACTGCCACACAGCACCAGAGATCTGGGTTTGAACACAGTTTGTGCATTCTCCCCGTGACCTGCATGGGTTTTCTCTCGTTTCCTCCCACACTCCAAAGACGTACACATTTGTAGTTTAATTGGTTTGGTAAAAATTGTAAAATTGGCCCTAGTGTGTGTGTAGGGCAGTGTTAGTGCACGGGCATCGCTGGCCGGCGTGGACACGGTGAGCTGTTTCTGCACTGTATCTCTAAATTAAACAAATTTGAAACAAATAGAATTATAGCCACTGGCCCAATGCTGTCTGCATCACTTGTCATGCCTTGTTCCCTCAGGAGGTCCAGTGTTACACCCTCTTCAATGGGACCCACTATACATTGATTATGGACACAACCAAGCCTTCCCGAGTAGCAAATTTCCCTCCTGAAACTAATAGCATCAGGTGCCACACTGCAGTCACTTGCCCTACCTTGATGACCCGACTCAAATGGAACCTGGCTGGCGTCCGGGTATGCTGTAGAGTGACACCGCAGACAGTGCCACTGTAGCCAACTCTTGTGACTAACTTCTTGTGGTGTCTGTGTGGAGTGTACCCGTTTGCGATGACCACGAGGTACCCCGAGGTGTTCTGGTTTCCTCCCACATCTTGAACACCTGTGGGCGGGGATCGCTGGTCGGCATGAACTCCTGGGCTGAATGCCCGGTTTCCGCACTGTATCTCTAAACTGAAACTAAATCAGCGACCCCTCTGACACCATATCTGTACTCGGAGAACATGGAAACATGTTCAGAGCCTGCACTGTTTCGTCAACTGCAGGAGTTGAAGGCTGCGATGTGTTTCGTCTGTACTGATTAGATGATTTTACTTGAGCTTGGAGTTTGCCTGAGTTTGGTGTAAACAAAGATGTCTGCTGCGGCTCGTGAAGGGGCTGCTGGTAATTTCTGAAGAAACTCTTAACAATTTATTAAGATCCAGTTTCAATGTGTGTCCTCAGGAAAGAAGCAGGACATCTGGTACGTTGTCGACCCGATGACTGGTGTAAAGCAGCAGACTTTAACAGCATCTTTTGCAGAGAGCATGTGTCCATCTACACCTCTGCTGTACCTTGGACGTACAGGTAAAACACGGCAGGTATTTAGCTTTGTAAATGCTCTCTGAGCAGCAGTGGCCATCTGCTACCTCGGGCCACACAGTGGCTACCTTACAGCGCCAGAGACCCAGATTCCATCCTGACTACAGGCGCGCTCTGAATGAAGTTTGTACAGTCTCCCTGAGACTGTGTGGGTTTTCTCCGGGTGCTCCAGTTTCCTCCCACACTCCAAGAACAAACAGGTCTGTCAGTTAGTTGGCTTCTGCTCAAGACTCGAAGAGAAGAAATGTCTTCTCGTCTCTTGGTGAATCTTTGGAGTTCTCTGCCCAAGAGGGCTAAGGAGGCTCCATATGGATATGTGGGGAATGGAGGGTTATGGATCATGTGCGGGCAGATGAGATGAGTTTGTCTTGGCATCATGTTTGGGAGAGACATTGTGGGCTGAAGTTCCTGTTCCTGTGTAGGCTTATTATTCACTCAGTACATTTTGGTATTTACGGTATCTCTAAACAAAACTAAAAATGATATACGAACAGCTCAGGGAATTGCTATTGTGATAAAAGATGTGTATATATTTACATAATGGTATATGGACACACTGATCTGTTTTGTAGTCAATGCCTACTATGTTCTGTTGTGCTGAAGCAAAGCAAGAATTTCATTGTCCTATCAGGGACACATGACAATAAACTCACTTGGAAAGGGGTTGCATTACTACACGTGTTCTGATGCAACACTTGGATATCATTTGGTCCATTTTGTGCTTCAACTGAGTGACTGGGGCTCCCTCCGGTGGCTGCTCGCGTTTCTGCAACTGCTGAGCCAACTGAATAGGATTGTCAGACAGACTGGGACTAATTGGCAGCTTGAGGGAGGGGGAAAGCTGGGCAGGATTGTTATTTATTTTGTTGCTGGGAAAAGCCTTTGTCAGTGTGGATTCCAGATGTGAGGCAATACTAGGAAACCACAGACCCACAGTGGAAGAAGGATGGATTTGCTGGGAATGGAGGGGAATGGATCGCGTGTAGTGTTGCGATATGGCATGGAAATGAGTCCACGCTAACCAGTGACCACCCGTTTGCACTAGCTCTATGTTATCCCACTTTTACATCCACTCCCTACGTCAGGATTAAACCCGCCTTTAGCGGAGGAGATTAGTTTATCTTTATATTATGTTCAGCACAGGCGTTGTGGGCCGAAGGGCATCTTTCTGTGCCGTGCTGTTCTATGTTATAAGATACCAAAGCTCAAAGTTAAGCTTCACGGAGGAATGCCAGCCAGACGATGGGACTTGTGGAACAGAGGTGGCAGTATTGAGTTTATTGTCACATGTACTGAGGAACAGTGAAGAGCTTTTGTGGCGTGCTAACTAGTCAGACATATTTGTCAGGGGGAAAGGAAAATGAGTTTGCCTTGGAAAGAAGAGTGCTATTTTTAATGTCGCCAGGTGACATGGCAAAGAAAGTGAGATTGATGGCAATCTCGAGACACGAGGAACTGCAGATACGTGTTTACAATAAAAAACACACAATGTGCTGGAGTAACTCAGCCGGTCAGGCAGCATCTGTGGGGGGCATGGGCAGGCGACAGTTCTGGGTGGACCCTTCTTCAGACTTTTGTACATCAGTCTTGTTCTGAAGAAGTGTCTCGACCCGAAACGTCATCCATTCCTTCTCTCCAAAGATGCTGCCTGTCCTGCTGAGTTACTCCAGCATTTTGTTGTGCCTATCTTTGGTTTAAACCAGCATCTGATCTACTCTGATTAAGAAGGTCTACTCTGATTAAGAAGGTCTACTCTGATTAAGAAGGCTCATCAGCGTCTCTTCTTCCTGAGGAGACTGAAGAAGGTCCATCTGTCTCCTCAGATCCTGGTGAACTTCTACCGCTGCACCATCGAGAGCATCCTTACCAACTGCATCACAGTATGGTATGGCAACTGCTCTGTCTCCGACCGGAAGGCATTGCAGAGGGTGGTGAATATTGCCCAACGCATCACCGGTTCCACGCTCCCCTCCATTGAGTCTGTCCAAAGCAAGCGCTGTCTGCGGAGGGCGCTCAGCATCGCCAAGGACTGCTCTCACCCCAACCATGGACTGTTTACCCTCCTACCATCCGGGAGGCGCTACAGGTCTCTCCGTTGCCGAACCAGCAGGTCGAGGAACAGCTTCTTTCCGGCGGCTGTCACTCTACTAAACAACGTACCTCGGTGACTGCCAATCACCCCCCCCCCCCCCCACATACACTTATTATTTTTTAAATTCAAATCGTTTGCTATGTCGCTCTTCAAGGGAGATGCTAAATGCATTTCGTTGTCTCTGTACTGTACACTGACAATGACAATTAAACTTGAATCTGAATCTGAATCTGCAGTTCCTTCCCACAGTCTCATTCTGAAGACGAGTTGGAGCAAAGAATACAAGCGTGTCAGTGAATGTAACCACTTCCTTTAATGAAAATAATTTAATGTTGCCGAACCTCTAGCTTTCAGTGTTAGCAACTTGTCTACTGAAGTCAGTGCTCCCTTGATCCTTTGTTGCGATCTCACACACACTTGTCTTTTGCAGAGTACATGATCACCATGTACGACACCAAGAACCGGGAGGTGCGCTGGAACGCCACCTACTTTGATTACTCATCCACGCTGCCCGATGAAGACACTGAATACAGTGAGTGCGTTCAGTTGTTCGGCTAATGTTCTGCCATCTTGATCATTTTAAAAGGAGTTCTGTAGTCATGCCTACTATGTTCTGTTGTGCTGAAGCAAAGCAAGAATTTCATTGTCCTATCAGGGACACATGACAATAAACTCTCTTGAATCTTGAACCTTGAGATGGTGCATCAACACTCAATTAAATGGCATGAATTTGTCGTTCAATTTGGCAGTCCACTTGCTGACCACTTTAAGTCCCATCCCATTCTCATACTGCCCTTTCTGTCCTGTGCCTCCTCCATTGCCAGAGTGTGGCCACATGCAAACTGGAGGAACAGGTTTCTGAATGGTCCTTCCATAAGCTAGGGTACTGTATGGGTGGCACGATGGCACAGCGGTAGAATTGCTGTCTTACCGCGCCAGAGACCCGGGTTCGATCCTGACGGCAGGTGCTTGTCTGTACGGAGTTTGTTCATTCTCCCCGTGTGGGATTTCACTGGGAACTCTTCCCACACTCCAAAGATGTACAGGTTTGTAGGCTAATTGGCTTGGTATGATTGTCCCTTGTGTGTGTAGGATAGTATTAATGTGCTGGGATTACTGCTCGGTGCAGGCTCGTTGGGCAGAAGGGCCTGTTTTCGCTCTGTCTCTCTAAAAAAACTAAACGGCCTGTGTCCCAGCCAAACCCCACTGGATTACAACTCTTGAATTACCTCAAAACAAATTCCATTTGGTATATTTTACAACAACACAGTTGTTGCTTCCCTGTTTGTACTGGTTCATGAATGATGCTTTGAGAAGTTGAACAGGAATTTGAGGGAAATGACGATAAGATGTAAATTTAAGAGCAACTTGCATGGAGACCATTGATTGCAGCTTCTTGTACGGATAACATCTCTCCACCATCTTTCAGAAATGCTGCACTTTGCATCAAACGGAGACGGGCTTGTGGTGACGGTGGACAGTGAGTCGGGCGATGTTCTGTGGATCCAGAATTACGCCTCCCCCGTGGTGGCCGTGTACATCTGGCAGCAGGAGGGGCTGAGGAAAGTCATGCACACCAATGTCGGCATTGAAACTCTCCGCTACCTCACGTTCATGTCGGGGGAGGTGGGACGCATCACCAAGTGGAAGTACCCCTTCCTGAAAGAGGCGGAAACCAAGCAAAAGCTGATGTAAGTGCACTTGTACCGTTTGTTGAGCAAATGCGTGCGTTAGGAGATGGCACAAATGATCACGTATCCTTCACAGTTGCAACAAGATGGAGTGAATGATTCAACAGCACATTTAACTGGTGAAAACCCAGAAGCAGCCTCCACCTGTGCAATGCCTTCAAAGTAGCTCAGGTCAGCATTATAGAACAGAAACCGATGGGCTTGGAGGAAATATCAGTTGACCAAGGGTTTAATCAAGGAGGAAGTTTTATGGAGCATCTTAAAGGAGCAAGGTGAGGCATGGAGTCGCCATTGGAAGTGCGCTGATAGTTTGGGTGTTTCCAGGCTGTGGGCAGATTACAGAGATGGGAGGGATGGACACTGTGAAAATGCTTTCTTTAAATTGCCCCTTCCTGGGTTCTGCTTCCGGCCGTGACAGTATTCCTAGACTTGATGGGACGAATGGCATAATTCTGCTCCTAGAACCTACGAGACGGTGGAGGAGGGGGAAGGAACTGGTTGACAGTGTGGGGGGAGCTGGGAGAGCGGAAAGAAAGGTGTATATGGGTGTGTGTGGTGGGAAGATTTCTGATGGGCAGCTGCATTTCCATTCCATTCTGTGACCTTTCCTTAGGCCGACTCTGTACGTGGGGAAATACTCCACCAGTCTGTACGCATCATCGTCATTGGTCCATGAAGGAGTGGCTGTTGTGGTAGGAAATTGTACTTTCATTTACCTTTATATATCAAATCGGGCTTTATTTAAAATAACCATTATCTGATAGTATCAGTTCATAAGTTCATTTATTGTCACATACACCAATTGGTGTAGTGAAATTCTCTGGCCAGGTCAGTCATACAATTTAATAAGCAACAGACTCAGAAAACACATTTTAACATAAACATCCATCACAGTGACTCCTACACATTCCTCACTGTGATGGAAGGCAAAAATAAAGTTCCTGACCTTTCCTGAAAGTATATGACTAACATTATCCAATGTCTCTCTTCAGTTGAAGGTACACAAAATTGCTGGAGAAACTCAGCGGGTGCAGCAGCATCTATAGAGCGAAGGAAATAGGCGACGTTTCGGGCCGAAACCCTTCTTCAGACTGATGGGGGGTGGGGGGGGGGAGAAGGAAGGAAAAGGGGAGGAGGAGGAGCCCGAGGACGGGCGGATAGGAGGGTGGGAAGAGACAGCTAGAGGGTTAAGGAAGGGGAGGAGACAGCAAGGGCTAGCAAAATTGGGAGAAGTCAATGTTAATGCCATCCGGACGTAAGGTCCCCAGGCGGAATATGAGGTGCTGTTCCTCCAATTTCCGCTGTTGCTCACTCTGGCAATTGAGGAGACCCAGGACAGAGAGGTCGGATTGGGAATGGGAGGGGGAGTTGAAGTGCTGAGCCACCGGGAGGTCAGGTTGGTTATTGCGGACTGAGCGGAGGTGTTCGGCAAAACGATCGCCCAACCTGCGCTTGGTCTCCCCCGATGTAAATCAGCTGACACCTAGAGCAGCGGATGCAGTAGATGAGGTTGGAGGAGATGCAGGTGAACCTTTGTCGCACCTGGAACGATTGCTTGGGTCCTTGAATGGAGTCGAGGGGGGAGGTGAAGGGACAGGTGTTGCATTTATTGCGGTTGCAACGGAAAGTACCCGGGGAGGGGGTGGTGCGGGAGGGAAGGGAAGAATTGACAAGGGAGTTGCGGAGGGAGCGGTCTTTGCGGAAGGCAGACATGGGGGGAGATGGGAAGATGTGGCGAGTGGTGGGGTCACTCTTCAGTTGATTATTTTCACTAAACTGCTATGTAAAGCTGACAATTAATATGAAACTGAGATACTTGGGCACTTAGTGAGAGGACAAAGATGTCGTCAGTGTTTAGTTTAGAGATACAGCACAGAAACAGGCCCTCATGCCCACCGAGTCCGCGCCAACCAGCGATCGCCGCACATTAACACTATCCTACACACACTAAGGGCAATTTTTACATTTTTACCAAGCCAATTAACCTACAGACATGTACATCTTTGGAGTGTGGGAGGAGACTGGAGCTTCCCGGAGAAAACCCATGCGGTCACGAGAAGAATGTACAAACTCCGTACAGACAGCACCCGGAGTCAGGATCGACCCGGATCTCTGGCGCTATAAAGCAGCAAGTCTACTGCTGTGCACTGTGCTGCCCCGGAGGAGATTTTGTGTACCGTTAGTGATTTAAGGAATGTGTTTTCACGCAACCACTATTTAACTTAGCAAACTGGCCCATTTTACAGGAGCAACAGACGACACTTAGCAAGACGCAGAGAGTTTGGATAAATATTTGATGAAAGTGCTAGGTTTCATGGGTTCTCTTAAAGGTGCAACTGTAGCGTATCTCTAACACCGCCTCTGTTTTCACAGCCACGAGGCAGTGCCTTCCCACTACTTGAAGGTCCTAAAACAGAGCACGTTACAATCGCAGACCGTGGAGAATGTGACACCACCCCCAGTATCAACGTTAACTTCGCACCAGGTGTCAAAAACACAATCGATTATCTAAGGAACCAGTGGTTTCTGATCGGTAAGAATCATTGTGGGCAGCAGGGGGCAGTGTGACCAGTGTTGCTCGGTGTTAAAGGCTCCCCCGGGAAAGGTCACCGTCGGCACAACTCCGCAGGAAAGCCGGCTCTAGGCAAGGTCCCCAGCAATGGCACGGGATCAATCCTGACCTTGGATGCTGTCTGTGTGGAGTTTGCACGTTCTCCTCGTGATCAGATTAATCCGGATACTCCAGTTTCCTTTCACTCAAAACAAACCTTTGTTGTAATTTGGGTTTGGCCGTACTGACATTTGACCACGTGAAGGGATTCGGGCGGCACGATGGCGTAGCATTAGAGCTGCCTTACAACGCCGGAGACCCGGGTTCGATCCTGACTATGGGTGCTGTCTATACGGAGTTTGCACGTTCTCCCCGTGACCTGCGTGGGTTTTTCACCGAGATCTTCGGTTTCCTCCCACATTGTCCCCAGTGTGTGTAGGGTAGTGTGAGCGTGTAGGTGCGGACTCGGTGGGGCCGAAAGGCCTGTTTCCAGGCTGTATAACTAAACAAAACCGCAGGGCTCGCACTACCCTCAGTATCTTCACCGCGCTGCCCTGTGTGATGCTCACTGCTCTGCTCGTCCCTGCAGTCAGCGTTGAGCTCAGCTTTAACAGCACGCGTTATTTCCCTTTTTTTTAATTATTTTTATTAGAAGCAATTGTACAAGAATAAAACATTTGGCATGTAAAATTATACAATTATTGTACAGCTTCAATTTTGACCTTTTAACCTGAAAATGAGGGAAAAGAAGAGAAGGAAAAAGTGAAAAGTGAAGAGAGTAGTGTGGCCAAAGAGCGAGTAAAGATATAAGAGAGGAAAAGGGGGGAAAAAAAGAACAAAGTGGAGATGTACCTGCCCCTCGGTCCCCCCCCACCCACCTATCCCAACCCATAGTTGGATTTCAAATCCAAATTTGTGTGCCATACTATCCTTGTAAGAATTCGGTAATGGGTGTCCATGTCTTGAAAACTTGATCTGGTTTTTCTGCCAAGACAAGCCTAATATTTTCCAAATGTAGTGCCTAGGACATGTTTGTAATCCACATCTTTACAGTAGGGACTGATGTGTGTTTCCAAAATTTAAGTATTCGTTTTTTTCGCCGTTATCAGGCCATAATTAAGGAAACGTCTTTGAAATAATGTTTACTCAGAACAGACTTCTGACGTACCTAGACTAATCAATTCTGTGTCGGGGTCCAATTTTATTTTAAGTATTTTAGAAACAATTCCAAAAATTCCTCTCCAGAAATTATGTAACTTTATACAGGAGGCAAAAGAATGAGTTATGGTTGCTTCCTGAAATCCTGAAAATGAATGGTTGCTTCCTGAAATCCTGAAAATGGATGGTTGCTTCCTGAAATTTATCACAAATAGAGGAAACATTTGGGAAGATCTTATTCAGTTTAGACTTTGAATAATAAAGTCTATGCAGTATTTTAAATTGTATTAACGAATGCCTAACGTTAAGAGAACAGTTATGTGTATATGACGAAGGCTTTCCTCCACTTGTGTTATTTCCAGGTCACCATGAACTGCCACTGGCAGCACACACCAAGATCCTCAACGACTTTCCTGAAAATGTGCAGAAAATTCCCGACAACATCATCGCCACCAGCCCGCAGAATGACCTATTTGAAGATGTACGTATGTCTTACTACTTATGGACTGTTTTCAAACGTACCGACGTGCCACACCGTAACAGTGGCGTAACAACGCCTTTCAAGTGAAAATGTGTTTTGGGTTAAGCATGGTGTTTCTGTGAGTGGCGACGTCTCTTCCTGCATCGATTCACATTTGCCTTTTTCAGACACGCTGTTTCTTTTTCAACATTTATTTCAGCATTACCCAAGCATTGATGAAGTTGCGGAGGACTTTGACATTCTTAACGGCCTCAACGAAAAATACAGCACATCGCAGCCAAAGCACGAGGCTCCTGTGGACTCTGTGCTGAAGGACATGGCCACCATTGTCTTCAGTACCTTTCTGCTGGCTGGATGGGTGGCCTTTGTCATCACCTACCCTAAGGTAGTACGCACTGCAACTCTGTGTAGTGGTTGGGGCAGCATTTAGATAAGGCATGTACGAGATAGAGTCCGATAAGAGAGCGTGGCCCTCAACAAATGTGCCATTTAACCCAGGTTTTTGTATGTACTGATTGATTGAAAAATCCAGCATGGAAACAGGCCCTTCGGCCCATTGAGTCCTTACCGACCATTGATGACCTGTGCACATCGGTTCCTTGTTATCCCACTTTCTCATCCACTCCCTACACAGTAGAGGCTGTTTACAGAGGCCAATCGGCCTACAGACCCACACGTCTTTGAGATGTGGGAGGAAACTGAAGCACCTGGAGGAAATCCATGCAAGCACAGGGAGAACATGCATATCCCACAAGGACAGCACTCGAGGCCAGGATTGAACCTGGTCTCACTGGCGCTGATCTACCATTTGCACCACTGTGCCTTCTCTTTCTGTTAACTTGCCTCTCAAACTTTGCTTGTTTGTTTAATAATACTGCTTTGTTTTGTTGAAAGATATAAGTTCATCATTTCATAAGTGATTAGGCCATTTGGCTCATCAAGTCTACTCGTCCATCCAATCCTGGCTGATCATCTCTCCCTCTCAACCCCATTCTCTGGCTTTCTCCACTAAGGGAGATCTCAGTTGCAAGATCTGCATTAATTGGAGCCTGTGTAAATCCAAATCTCCTGAGGATGGTGAGGAGTTGCACTCGGACTTTTGGCCCTTTCACTGGGGACACACAGAAGTCCTGAGTAATTAGCAGGAGGAGTGCAGCATATCCCACACAGCCTGCCTGCCTGCCTGCCTACTCTCCACTTTGCGGTTGCAGCTTCTAGACTGTGGAACAGCATCCCTCTTCCTATCAGAACTGCCCCCTCCATCGACTCTTTTAAGTCGGGACTTAAAACTCATCTTTACTCTCAAGCCTTTCTTGACGTCCTCTGAGGGAGGGCTACATGTATGTATTTATGTATGTACTCAATCTATGAACCATTGTTGTATAACGTTAGTACCTCCACCAATGTAAAGCACTTTGGCCAACGAGAGTTGTTTTTTAATTGTGCTATAGAAATAAAAGTGACTTGACTTGACTACATGACCTGTTGCTCAATCTACAGGCACCACATTGACCTAGTCCACCACTTCACAGTTCATAGAGCAGTCATTCTATAACGCCAGGCACTGCCTGGGCAGAAGGTCATCTGTGCCGTACATGCATCTGTGTTATTTGAACAAAATCTGTTGAAATGCAATACTAATTTCTGTATTAATGTGGTGGCTCCGGTAGTTAGCCGATTAAAAATCCTTCTTTTTGCTTAGACTGTGCAGCAGCAGCAACAGTTGCAACATGAGCAGTTTCAGAAGCACCTGGAGGAAAGGCTGGAGCTCATGCAGAAGCGGCAACTCATTTTCCGCCCCCCCATCCTAGGCCCAGGGTCCGACTTTGTGGAAACGCCGCGACTGAGGACGGAGAGTTCCAGCACCAACACTCCCAGCGTGTCACCTCGAGTGTCCAACCATTCCGTGTATTCCAACCACTCCATCTCCGAGTTCGGCAGCTCCGCCACGGAACAAGAAGATGGAGGTAAAAGGGTGGGGGTGGAGTCGAGCATACCTCCCGCAGTGGATGGGTGGGGGTGGGGGCGGGGTGGGGGGGGGGGGGGGGCGGGGGGAAGGGGAATCTGATTGATTCTTGCAAATGCTGGTTTATACCGAAGATAGACACAAAATGGTGGAGTAACTCAGTGGGACAGGCAGCATCTCTGTGGAGAAGGAATGGGTGACATTTCGTGTCAGACTGAAGAAGGGTCTCGACCTACAAACCTCTATGCCTTTGAGTGTGGGAGGAAACCGGAACAATAGGTGCAGGAGGTCCATTTGACCCTTTGAGCCAGCACTGCCATTCAATATGATCATGGCTGATCATCCCCAATCAGTACCCCGTTCCTGCCTTCTCCCCATATCCCCTGACTCTGCTAATTTTAAGAGCCCTATCTAGCTCTCTCTTGAAAGCATCCAGAGAACCTGACTCCACCGCCCTCTGAGGCAGAGAATTCCACAGCCTAACCACCCTCTGTGAGAATATGTGTTTCCTCGTCTCCGTTCTAAATGGCTTACTCCTTATTCTTAAACTGTGCCCCTGGTTCTGGACTCCCCCAACATCGGGCACATATTTCCATGAACACCAGGAGAAAGCTCACACAGGTCACGGGGAACGTACAATCTTCACACGGACAGATTGGGATTGAACCCACGTCTCTGGCGCTGCAGTTAGCAACTAGTACTGTGCCATTGTGCCACCTTCGAGAGAGTATGAGGGAATCGTATTTACTGTTTTATTAATGTATCTTGTCTCAAAGGAAATAGGTTTACCCCTTTGCCGTTGTTCCTCAGATGACGATTCTGATATGGTGAGAGTTGGGAAGATTGTGTTTCATCCAAAGGATGTCCTGGGACATGGAGCTGAAGGAACGATTGTATTCAAGTACGTACCGTTCATTTCCACGATCTGGAATATGTGATTTAAACAGTCGCTTGTGGTGAAAGTTAGCTTCTTGTGGACAGAGATTACTCCTGGTTGGAGATGCACAGTACTGCAGATGCTGGAATCTTCAGTAAAATACAAAGTGCTGGAGGAACTCAGCGGGTCAGGCAGCGTCTGTGGAAGGAATTGACAGGCGATATTTTGGATCTGGACCCTTCTTCAGTCTTGCTTCAGTACTGAATAACTCAGCGGGTCAGGCAGCCTCTCTGGAGAACATGGATAGGTGATGTTTTGGGTCAGGACCCTTCTTCAGACTGATCCCGACTCAAGCCGAAACGTCACCTATCCATGTTCCCCAGAGATGCTGCCTGACCCTCTGAGTTACTCCAGTACTCTGTTGTTTTTTGTAAACCAGCATCTGCAGTTCCTTGTGTTTCCTCTTGTTTGAGCACCCTTACTACTCAACCTAAAACAGCTGTCTTCCTTTAAGCAATGAATCCGGATGTTTTTAACTTGCGACTTTCTGGGCCTTGTCTTCCCAAGGGGCAGGTTTGATGATCGATACGTGGCGGTCAAGAGGATCTTGCCCGAATGCTTCAGCTTCGCGGACCGCGAGGTGCAGCTTCTGCGCGAGTCGGACGAGCACCCGAACGTGATCCGTTACTTCTGCACCGAGAAGGACCGGCAGTTCCAGTACATAGCCACGGAGCTGTGCACTGCTACTCTGCAGGAGGTGAGGACCGCAGTGGCTGCATCACTGCTCAATGCCGCGGCAAGAGTGGCATCCAGCAGACAGTGCCACAGTGGTGTGAACTGTCATCTATGCCAGCCATTACATTTATAAATAGACACAAACGTGTTGCAGCAACTCAGCTGATACAATAGTGGTGTTTCAAGGTCAGTTTATTGTCCCATGTACCAAGTAAAGGGCCTGTCCCACTTGGGCGTTATTTGCGCGTCATTTATGCGTCACGACGCGCGCGTGGTGAGACGTGCCGTAGGTTGTGATGCGCGGTAGCCCGTGGCGCCCTGGGATGTTGCGATTCTCAAAATCCTCACGTGCCACCTGTGTGTCACGCAAATGGCATCCAAGTGGGACAGGCCCTAAGGGACAGTGAAATTTGTGTTCCATTACAGACATACTAAGTGAAAAGCAACAAGACACACAACCGCATAAAAGTTAACATAAACATCCACCACAGTGGTGGGCACATGGATATGTACATGGATATGCAGGGAATGGAGAAATATGGATTAAGTGCACATTAGATTAGTTTACCTTGGCATCACACAGTGACCTCCATAATGTTTGGGACAAAGACCCATCATTTATTTATTTGCCGCTATACTCCACAATTTGAGATTTGTAATAGAAAAGCAATGTCATGTAATGAACGCAGTCATGTTTAGTATTTTGTTGCATATCCTTTGCATTCAATGAGGTTCAAAGGTTCATTTATTGTCACATACACCAATTGGTGTAGTGAAATTCAAGTTGCCATTGCAGCACATTAATAAGAATACAACATAATATTATAAAGGAACTTAACATTAAACATAAAAACATCCTCCCACAATGGTTCCTACTGTGAGGGAAGGCACAAAGTCCAGTCCCCATCCCCTTGCCAACCCATAGTCGAGCCTATTGAGGCCCCCGCAGTCGCCGCTACAGCAGCCCGATGTTTCAGGCCCTTCTCGCCGGGTGATGGTGCTCCAGCGTCGGGAGAACCCTCTCAGCGCCTTGGGATACCTGGAACGGCCGCTTCCTTACCGGAGACCGCGGCTTCCGAAGCCGACAGGCCACGTTGGACAGACCTCCACCACTGGCGATCTCGGCGAAAGATCCCAGGCTCTGCGATGTCAAAGTCAGCGCCGCCGCCCGCGGCTGGCCGCTCCACAGACCCGCAGAAGTCTTCTGCGGACAGTGGTCATTGACAAATCCACACCTGAAGAGTGTCTCAGATCAGTCGTACAAGTGTTTGGGGATTTTTCTTTATTATAGAGAGAATTCTTCTGTCATCAGCTGTGAAGATCTTCCGTGACCTGCCAGTCCCTTTGCGATTAGTAAGCTCACCAGTGCTCTCTTTTTTCTTAATGATGTTCCAAACAGTTGATTTTGGTAAGCCTAAGGTTTGGCTGATGTCTCTAACAGTTTTATTCTTGTTTCTCAGTCTCATAATGGTTTCTTTGACTTTCACTGGCACAACTTTGGTCCTCATGTTAATAAACAGCAATAAAAGTTTCCAAATGTGATGGAAAGACTAGGTGCTGAGAGCTCTCTTATACGATTAGAAATTTCTATTAGAAATCTCAAATGATGGAGTACAGAGGCAAATAAATAAATGATAGGTCTTTGTCCCAAACATTATGGAGGGCACTGTATCTGGCACAACATTTTGGGCTGAAATGCCTGTTCTATTGTTTGTTTTGTGGTTGCACCTGACTCTTGTAACAAATGTCATGGTTTTTGCTCTTTCTCAGTATGTTGAACAAAAGGACTTTGATCGCCATGGCTTGGAGCCTATAATTCTTCTTCAACAAACCACATCCGGCCTGGCCTATTTACACTCGCTCAATATCGGTAAGCAAAGCACACGTACCTGCCAGCATCTTCAGCCTTGCTGCTGACTGTGGTGCCCTCAATTCACTAAACACGTGTGTGGGGCAGGGCACGGGGGAGGGAGAAGGAAGATCCTCCTGAGCTCTCGGCAGAAGGAATAACAGTGGCAGTACAAATATAAACACACCGTGCTGTGAATATGAAATATGTAATGATTTAGGTCCTTATTTTGATTTCTTGAAACTATAGATTTCCCTTTTAAATTTGGAGGGCCCAGTTTGAGACGCCTGTGTAAAGTTTAGTTTAGAGATACAGCGCAGAAACAAGCCCTTCGGCCCACCGGGTCCACACCGACCAGCGATCCCCGCATATTAACACTAGAGACAATTTTACATTTACCAATTTATCAATTAATCTACAAACCTGTACATCTTTTGACTGGGAGGAAACCGATCTCAGAGAAAACCCGCACAGGCCAAGGGGAGAACGTACAAACTCCGTACAGACAGCACAGACAGAACCCAGGTCTCTGGCGCTGCATTCGCTGTAAGGCAGCAACTCTTATCGCTGCACCACCCTGCCGGTGATGATATTAATTTGGGGAGTGTACTAACTGCTTTTCAATTATATAATGAAATTAGACCAAGTGTGGACCCGTTGGGCCCACTCCCCCAACGCAATATTCCACCAAACTGCACAGGCGCGGCTGCCGTGTTCAAAGTTGTGTCGTTGTCGGCTGAAATTAAGTTAAAGTTAATAAAGTGAATCGAGGACCCGTGGAGGCATTTGTAAAGTAGAAGGAAACTTACCCTTGGAGTCGTTGGGTCCCCATTGTGAGGCCAAGCAAGTACACGGGGGAAAAAAAACATGGCAAATTTTTTTGAAATTAAATTCGGGATCCCATTGTGACGTCATGACGTTGTACGTTCCGTGACGTCATGACAATGTATGCTGCTGATGTTATTTTTGTCAAAGTGCTTTTTGTAAAGTTTAAAATGTGAATAACTTGTAAAATATACCATCAATTTGAACAAAACCTGGTACACTACACACCAGGACAATGGTGAGTAAGGTGGGCCAGAAATTGTAGTGCTATTGTGTACCATTTTGACGTAATTACAGGAACCCTGCACAGACAAACAGACAGGGACAGACAGACATAATAATAAACAAGATGGGTTTTAGTAATATACAGATAGATAGATGTAATCACACCACCATAAGTTTATACACGGAATATTCCATTGACTTTACACCAGCAAAACCAGACCAACTGCTCCCTCAGTATTGTCTTTGCACAATATTTACTTTTTGATTTATATTCCTTTCTCTTTCATGAACATAGATAGCTTTCCTTTAAGTACACTTACGCTAACCATCTCATCTATTCTCTAATATTCTCCCCTATCCCCTCTTGCAAAGCAAGCAGAACATTTGTTTTTCATGGACCATGCGATGCCATTCACTTCATTGTATATGTGAGCTGTTTGAAAGCACTTTCTAATTCGCCCAGCTTTATCCCCCACATCCATGCAAACTAATTGTACGTAATTGAGGAGAGTTTGGACAAACTTGGACTGGAGCATCGGTGGCTGAGGGGGGAACTGATAGAAGGTTATAACATTATGAGAGGCATAGATAGGGTGGACAGATACCTGAGGGCTGAGCTTTAAGATGGGGAAAGTTTATAGGAGATGTGTGGGGCAAGTCCTTTTGCACAGAGTTGCGGGTACGTACATCACACTGCCAGGGATGATGGTGGAAAATACATCAGTGACGTTTCAGAGACTTTTAAATAGGCCCATAGATATGCAGAGAATGGAGAGGTGTGGAGTGGGTGCAGGGACAGGAGATTGTTTGATTTGGCATTAACATAATAATAATAATAAACTTTATTTTGGACTCAAGGACCAGACAAGGGGCAACATTACATAAAAATGCATTGCATATTAAAAACATAGTGGACTGAAGGGCTTGTTACTGTGTTGTACTATGTACGATAACATTAGAAAGCTGCAGTCTTGGTTCTTGGTTCTTGGTCCTCCAAAATATTCCAAATGGAATTTAAACTGGAGGTGGTGAAGGGGGGGCTTAAGCCAGAAAGGGTTATTGGGAAGAAAGAGCTACTTTAAATGTAGTTGCATCTGGTTGGGTAACTATAGTTGGGTGGAGATTATTCCATGCTTTAATTGTGCGGGGGAAGAACGAATTGCTGTACACGTCTGTCTTTGTAGCTGGGATCACAAATTGGATCGAATGCCCTCGTCTGCTCCTAATTGGTTTGGAGCAGTCCTAGTGAAGACAAATGGGATTAGTGTACTTGAGCAAAATGGGTGGTGTGGATGCAGTGGGTCAAATTTCTGCGCTGTCTCTTATAATTTAAAAAATATATAAAGTTACTATTAAGTCTTTAAATTCCAGATCACAATAACGATGCAAACCACTAGGTGGCAGTGGACCCTACAGGCCAAAGATAGCAAGTTACCTTAAATAAATGAAACACTTGGGTATTTAACAAAAAACACAGATGCAAGAATGTGAAATAAAATTGCTGTAAATACTCAGCAGGTCAGGCCGTATCTGTGGAGAGAGAGAAATGGTTAACACTTGAGCTGGGTGAACTTTCATCATCACCAGGAAATCAGCCCCGTTACAGAGCGGAAGCGGTGGAGAGAATGAGTGATGGTAGACAAAAGAAGGGTTTGAAACCAGAGACCCGGGTTTGATCCTGACCTCGGGTGCTATCTGTCTGGGGTTTGTGCGTTCTCCTTGTGACCGTGTGGGTTTCCTCCAAGTGCTCCGGTTTCCTCCCACATCCCAAAGACGTGTAGGTTTGTAGCTTTGCTAGCCCTTGCTGTCTCCTCCCCTTCCTTAACCCTCGAACTGTCTCCTCCCATCCCCCCGCCCTCGGGCTCCTCCTCCCCTTTTTCCTCCCTTCTCCCCCCCGACCCCCATCAGTTTGAAGAAGGGTTTCGGCCCGAAACGTCGCCTATTTTCTTCGCTCCATAGATGCTGCTGCACCCGCTGAGTTTCTCCAGCAATTTTGTGTACCTTAGGTTTGTAGCTTAATTGGCTTCTGTAAATTGCCCCTAGTGTGTAGGGAGTGGATGAGATATTGGGACAACATAGAATTAGTGGGTAGACAAATATGCTGGAGAAACTCAGCAGGTGAGGCAGCATCTATGGAGCGAAGGAAATAGGCAAAGTTTCGGGCTGAAACCCTTGGTTTCAGCCCGAAACGTTGCCTATTTCCTTCACTCCATAGATGCTGCCTCACCCGCTGAGTTTCTCCAGCATTTTTGTCTACCTTCGATTTTCCAGCATCTGCAGTTCCTTCTTAAACATAGAATTAGTGGGAATGGATATCGATGGTCAGCATGGACTCAGTGGGCCGAAGGGCCCATTTCATGCTGTATCTAAACTAATGAGAACACAGTGGAGGAAAATGGGAAGTGTTACTGGAACTGCAAGATGTAAACAATACATGCAGATTTTAGAAATCTGAAATATTCAGGCCAGGCCGCTGTTGATATAACCTGGAGCAGCTGAGTATCTGACACTGCAAGGCTCAGTGTTGAACGCTGAGAGGCCTGTGTGTCTTGTCAGGAGACATGCTATTCCTTGACCTCCACCCATCCCTTCAGTCTGATCTTGGCCGACGGAACTCATTCCTTCCTGCCTCAACTCTAGTCTCTCTCCCTTTATCCACTCTCTTTCTCTCTAACCTCTCGCTTTACAGACACTCCAATTCTTCCTGGTTCTGAAGCGAAGCCATCGACTGAAATGTTAATTAAAGGGCCTGTCCCACTTACGCAATTTCTTTCGGCGACTACCGTCACCCGTCAAAGTCATGTTGAAAATTCAGCGGCGACCAGAAAAAGGTACGACTCTCTGGGCGACCACTCACAACCATACAGGCGTCACCCCGCGACATGTCACCACGTGACGCCTGTACAGTCGTGAGTTGCCGCCCAAAGAGTCGTACCTTTTTCTGGTCGCCGCTGCATTTTCAACATGCTGAAAAGTTTCACCGACCTGCTGCGACTATGACGGGTGCCGGCAGTTGCCGGAGAGATTGCGTAAGTGGGACAGGCCCCTTTGTTGCTCTCTCCGTTGACGCTTCCTGACCCGAAGATAGACACACAAAGCTGGAGTAGCTCAGTGGCATCTCTGGAGAAAAGGAATAGGTAATGCTTCGGATCGAGATTCTTCAGCTGAAGTTGAGGCCCTTCTTCAGACTCCAGCTTTATGTGTCTACCTTCAGTTTAAACCAGCATTTGCAATTTCTTCCTACACTTCCTGACCTGATGCAGGTTCACAGGTAGTTTATGCACGTACCTTTTTTATTTCTAGTTACTTGAAGTGAACTGAAATTCTCAGCCAGTCATAGTGGGATTTTAAACGTTCTCTGGATTGTCGGACAGGTAACTCCACCGCATCCGAGTTTGAATGCTCGTTTAATTAATGTTGTCATTTAAAAGTGTGTAAATTGCACAAACTTTCCCTCAGTTCACAGAGACCTGAAACCGCACAACATTTTAATCTCCATGCCCAATGCCCATGGCAGAGTGAAGGCCATGATCTCTGATTTTGGTCTGTGCAAGAAGCTGGCAGTGGGCAGGCACAGCTTCAGCCGCAGGTCTGGAGTACCCGGCACGGAAGGCTGGATTGCCCCAGAGGTGCTGAACGAGGACTGCAAGGCAAACCCGGTGAGCTCACCCCAACATCTGTATCATTCACATGCACTACGGGGCCTGTTCGCTCCCAAACAGCTGATAGTAGAAGTTCGGAAAGGGATTTACCAATATGCAGCACAGAAACGGGTGTTAAACAAGTTGATGTAATATGTGGGGAATGAATATCTTTAGGTGGGATGTTAACTCCCGCATTGCTGTGTGTGTGAACGTTCTGTCCTCCGTAACACACGTGCAGCACTGTGTCATTGTCACAGGTCACTGGATAAGTGGAAATCACTTAGGGGTAGCTTTTTCACACAAAGGGAGGTGGGTATACACAACAGGCTGCCCGAGTTGGTAGTTGAGGCAGATACAATACTAACATTTAAAAAGCATTTGTTCAGGTACGTAGACAGGTAAGGAAAGAGAGATGTGGGTTGCACATGGACAAGTGGGTCGAGTGCAGATGGGAATCTTGGTCGGCATGGACTAGTTGGGTTGAACGACAGAGAGAGAGAAAGAGCCTACACCAACCATCGATTACCCATTTACATGAAAGCTACCTTCATCCATTATCAACTTTTTTTTCTCGAAAGGAACTGCAGATGCTTATTTATACAGTAGATAGACACAATGTGCTGGAGTAACTCAGTGGGCCAGGCAGCATCTCTGAATGAAAAGGGTGGGTGAAGTTTGGGTCGGAGCTGTCGGAGTGAAATAGTTTAATGCCCTGTTCTTTCTCTTTCCCTGTGTGAGTGTCCCTGGTGTCCAAGAGCAAGAGTGTTCATCACTCAGCTGTAGCTGACGTGGGCAGATCCGTTTGAAACAAACGTTTACTTGCTTCTCCCCAGACATGTGCGGTGGACATTTTCTCTGCTGGCTGCGTGTTCTATTATGTAATCTCGGAAGGGAGTCACCCCTTTGGCAAGGCCCTGCAGCGACAAGCCAACATTTTACTGGGTGTCAGCAACCTTCAATGTTTCAAACCAGATGCACACGGTGAGTCTGAACATCGGTCTCCGAATGAAGCTCTTTGTTGGCGATGTCATGCCCTCATTGATTGATTTAAATTGTAATTATGGCCACAATGTTAGAAAAACTGCTTTGTTCTTGTCAATCTCTAAATTGATGTCAAGTACATTATTGGTGAATACAACCACAAAATGTAAAGAAAACAAAAGAACAGCTGCGCAGTCATCTGGTCACCATTGATATATTATTTTTAAGTAAAGAATGTGATAACGTGTACTTATGAAAGGGATATCACTTTTGACTAACCTGACTGTGTTTTGAAGATGTCATTGGTAGACTGGAGAAGAGAGAACCAGTGGTTGGGCTGCATTGGGATTTTCAGAAAGCGTTAGACCAAACCCCATGGGGCTTGAGGTACATGGATGGGAATGGAATAGTTATGGGCCAAATGCTGGAATGTAGGATTAGCGTAGACGGGCGTTTTGGTTGGCATGGACTGGTTGGGCCAAAGGGCCATTTACCTTAATGTTCAACTTGGGTCCACTTAAATGTGAAATCACTTCGGCCGATCATCTTAATCTTTGCAGATTGAGCCTGGTGTTTCTAGAAACAGAAACGTGGAATATGGGTGCAGGTGGAGGCTATTCGGCCCTTCGAGCCAGCACCGCCATTCATTGTGATCATGGCTGATCATCTCCAATCAATAACCCATGCCTGCCTTCTCCCCTTGATTCCACTAGCCCCTGGAGCTCTATCTAACTCTCTCTTAATCCATCCAGTGATTTGGCCTCCACTGCCCTCTGTGGCAGGGAATTCCACAAATTCACAACTCTCTGGGTGAAAAAGTTTTTTCTCATCTCAGTCTTAAATGGCCTCCCCTTTCTTCTAAGACTGTGGCCCCTGGTTCTGGACTCGCCCAACATTGGGAACATTTTTCCTGCATCTAGCTTGTCCAGTCCTTTTATAATTTTATATGTTTCTATAAGATACCCCCTCATCCTTCTAAACTCCAGTGAATACAAGCCTAGCTTCTGTCGTCAGGAAGGCAGCAGTAAGAGATTGATTTCTCCGGATTCATTTATTAGTAATTTGTTTTATTTTCCAGACGATATTATTGCTCGTGACTTAATTCAAGAGATGATAAACATGGACCCTCAAAAACGCCCCTCGGCCAAGTGTGTCCTGAAAAACCCTTTCTTTTGGAGCCTTGAGAAGCAGCTTCAATTTTTCCAGGTTTGCTACTGTTCCATTCAACACCGAGCCGAGTGTTTTATTCCGCAGGTCGTACATGTTAATGAATTGTCTAAGCCTGAGTCATTACACCAGGTACAAGATGTCCAATTGTTGCACGCCAAGATTAAGTTATCTTTGGCTTAATCGTTACAGGATATCAGTGATCGAATAGAAAAGGAACCTCTGGATGGACCAATAGTGAGAGAACTCGAACGGGGAGGGCGAAGTGTGGTTCAAGGTGACTGGAAAGAGCATATCACCGTCCCTCTGCAGACAGGTGAGCAGATCATGTGGGTTGTGCTGTAAGTAAATGATTAATCTTAAACTCTGCTGATTCATCCCAAACACAGTGTTACACAAATTGCTACTCCTTTTCCTTTCCTCTGTGCTGACCCAGGTTTAATGGGATCAGAGGTATATGTTAACGGCACCAGCAACTGTTGAAACTTTGTTATCCTGGATTTTATTTCAAACTGAGATTAGAAAAGAAAATAGATAATGAACATTTACTGGAGTGAAAAACTACAGCAAGGGATGTCTCAGATAAGTTGGATACCAAAGTGGCCAAGGCATTAATTGCTTTGCAAATTACCAGTTCGAAGTAGATGAAGAAAAAACAATCTGATCTGAAAAGAACAGTCGCATCTGTAGAGAAAATAATATTTTTTTGGGGCTAGACAATAGGTGCAGGAGGAGGCCATTCGGCCCTTCAAGTCAGCACCGCCATTCAATGTGATCATGGCTGATCATCCTCAATCAGTACCCCGTTCCCGCCTTCTCCCCATATTCCCCTGACTCCGCTATTTTTAAGAGCCCTATCTAGCTCTCTCTTGAAAGCATCCAGCGAATCTGCCTCCACCGCCCTCTGAGGCAGAGAATTCCACAGACTCACCACTCTCTGTGAGAAAAAGTGTTTCCTCGTCTCCGTTCTAAATGGCTTACTCCTTATTCTTAAACTGTGGCCCCTGGTTCTGGACTCCCCCAACATCGGGAACATGTTTCCTGCCTCTAGTGTGTCCAAGCCCTTAACAATCTTATATGTTTCAAACTCTGCAGACAACAATTCTCAGTCCTCATTCTGCACCTGACCAGCCAGCTCCAGCTGTTGCATCGGTTGCTGAAGGTGGGCTAGCGTGTCAGCTTTGTGTGTTTGCTATCTGATCGCCGCTCACACACGTCAGTGAGGCTGGTTGGTTTGCGATAAGGATGTAAAGCCCAGTGTTTGAGATCGGTTCATCTGAAACAATCTTCTTTTTGTAGATCTCAGAAAATTCCGATCGTATAAAGGGAGCTCGGTGCGAGATCTGCTGCGTGCAATGAGGAACAAGGTACCACACAGTTAGTCAATGTCAGTTGTTCTAAGATAAATCAACTGATCTAAGAATGATCTATTGTATCCTTGAATAATTGCAGTTATGTCGCTTGCAGGTCAGCTGTTAAAACGTGATCACTGCTCTGACTCGTCAGGGGTCAGCTGGCAGTTGAATTCATTTGTGAGATGTGTGGGGAGCAGGCAAGACCCTCATTTATTGCACAACCACATTGCCCCTCTGCTAAAGGCACTCCCATTGGATTCCAGCATTTAGGAACAATGATATATCTCCAAGTTGGGATGGGGTGAGACAAAGAGCTGCAGATGCTGAAATCCCGAGTAAAACCCAGAGTGCTGGAGAAACTCAGTGGAGCATGCAGCATCTGAGGAGTGGATGGCATTTCCTCCACAGACGCTGCATGACCTGCTGAGTTCTTCTAACACGAGTTTGCTTTTTTTAAACTCGGGAGAGCTCTGGGAATGAACTCGTACCGTGGGACAGGGCTTTAAGTGCGGGTGAAGTAAGGACATGTATTAGAGTCATAGAATTATACAGCATGGACACAGGTCCTTCAGCCCAACTCGCCCCAGCCAGGCTGGTCCCATTAACCTGAGCCTAACCATATCCCTCTGAACCATTCCTATCTGTACCTGTCCCAAGATCTTTTGCATGTTGTTTTAAAGCTGCCTCTACTACTTCATCTCGAAGCTCCTTCTACCCAAGCAGCTGGTTCGGGAAGAGACAGAGAGCAGCATCCCTGTGAAGGTGGAATAGAATGAGTTGTAACTAGCCATGTTCACCTCCTCGAGGCAGGCCAGTTGTAGAGTGACTTTCAGAAGCAGATCTCAGACCGTCCTCTGCAGGAAAATAAGGGAACAGAGTCCTGGAGCAAAATGCTTAAAATATTCTGTGACAGCAAAATGATTGGAACTGAATCATTTTTATTCGATGGGTTCAGTGATGTGTGTTTGTTCCCCATTCACCATGTAGACAGAAGCTGCTGTGGGTGAGTTCATTGGGACGGGGGGGGGGGGGGCTGAGGTTTGTTGTTAAAGGGTATCTGTTTGAGGATTAGGAAACAAACGTGCCAGGAGTCAAGGGTAAATTGGTCACACAAAGGGTGGTGGGTGTAGGGAACAAGCTGCCAGAGGAGGTAGTTGAGGCTGGGACTATCCCAACATTCAAGAAACCATTAGACAGGTAAATGGATAGGACAGGTTTGGAGGGATGTGGACTAGTGTAGCAGGGACATGCTGGGCTGAAGGGCCTTAACCCCACACAGTATCACTCTATGACTGTCCGTGTCTGTTTTCCTGGGTACTAAGTCTTGCTTTCCCTGTTGTATTTACAGAAACATCATTATAGGGAATTGCCCGAGGATGTACGTGAGACTCTGGGCTCGGTCCCGGACGAATTTGTTTGCTATTTCACTCTCCGTTTCCCCCACTTGTTACTCCACACGTACTTGGCAATGCGGATCTGCAGCCAGGAGAGAGTGTTTCATCCGTACTACTACCAGGAGGCAGCGGAACTGAGACAGTTGCCACCGTTCGTGACTGACAACTTCCAATAGACCAAGGGATGGAAGGTTGAAAGGGAAATGTTTCAGTTTGTAAATGCATTCCAGCCGCGAGGCCTTCAAAGGGCAACGTGGCAACGTGTGAAGAGACTACTCCTGGCGGTCTGACACTTACAAAATAGACATGTCGACAAGCCAAACCTCAAAGTGCCTATTAAAGCTGCAGGATAATCTGAGGCAGAATGTGAATGCAGTTCTCCAGTTAATGGAGCTGCAGTTTGACTGCCTCTACATCTTTAATACAAGTCAATATTTTCCTCACAGGAAGAACATTTTTTTTTTATGAAGTAAAACAAAAGTCGTGGTGACAAATGCCACCAGTTCTGGGCTGTTACGTGCTTTATTGTTTCGGTGAAGAAGGAGGATATCAGCCAAGTTATAATCCTGAAGTATAAATGTGTTTCTTGGTTACGGCTGCTCCTAGGATTGGAGCATGTCCGACACCATTGTGGATCAATTTACCTGGATGGATAGGGCAGATCAGCACAGTATCGTGTGAACCGCAACATTTCTCAGTCCATTGATCATTTCCCATAAACAGGACAACGAACGACTAAATCAGCAGGAGATTGGTTATCCAGACAAAACAATGAGCCCATTGAAAGCTGTGCTTTCAGACCTCCTTGAGTAGAGGTTTGTTCTGGGGCACTGTCCTTATTTAAAGTCTCAAATTTATAGCTTTATATAACTCTGCACTGTTTGTAATCCTTTTTCATCTTTAAGTCCAAATGCAGGTGATCATTCCCTAAGTTTACACTCGAGTTGAATGACAGTGTTCTTCACACTCTTATCCATGTAGCCAAAGCAGTCCACATGCCTGTTTAAATGGGGGCAAAATGTACCAAAGGCTTGTTACCCTGTGCCCGCTCGAGCTGCACACAGCAGCATATCATGGTCATAGCAATGCACGTGGATTAGGCTCCACTGGCATTACTTACCCTTCTCATGTTAAACACATTAACTACTGTATTTTCAGATAAAACAATAGATAATAGGTGCAGTAGGAGGCCATTCGGCCCTTCGAGCCTATTCAATGTGATCATGGCTGATCATCCAAAATCAGTACCCCGTTCCTGCTTTCTCCCTATATGCCCTGACTCCGCTATCTTTAAGAGCCCTATCTCGCTCTCTCTCTTGAAGGTATCCGGAAGACCGGCCTCCACCGCCCTCCACACTCACAACTCTGCCATCCTAAATAGTTTCTCCTCCCTCTTTGTTTCCCTCCCCAAGCTCCCGTGCACGGTTTCTGATCTGAGGCAGCACAAAATCCAGGTGTAGTGTTCATCGGGACAGGACCATGCGGCTACCAAGCAACCGTATCCTATCCTTTGTGTACTATTGTCACTGTGTGCTACCTGGTCTCTGCTCGAATACCGTCTGACAGAAGGGCCATGATCACCACCTCACACGGAACATAAATCCCACTGCTCTTCCCAGTGGCAGCAGTCCTTGTTGTAAACAAAAGATGGACACAAAATGCTGGAGAAACTCAGCGGGTGAGGCAGCATCTATGGAGAGACATTTTGTCGCCTATTCCTTTTCTCCATAGATGCTGCCTCACCACTGAGTCTCTCCAGCATTTTTTATCTCCCTTCGATTTTTCCAGCATCTGCAGTTCTTTCTTAATCAACTGGTAGTAAACAATCTGTATTTGGGACTTTGAGTGGGAAATGGTTTTTCACAACACAGTGCAGTCTATGTTTTAATTATCTGCATAATCCTTTTATGGTGCTGATAATTAAAAGGAGTAATTTATTTATTTATTGGGGGGGTTATCTTTATATCTGGTGAGTGATAGATTTGACTTTATAATGTTTAATGTATGTTCAGAGCTGATTTTAAAGTACGCGTTTTCTGCATAGTTTCAAATTTATTTGTTTGCAATGTAAGATGTTTCTGCTGAGTGTTAATATTCTGTTGGTTTGTTAGTTGTGAAAAATAATGTGAAAATAATGAGCATTGCCTTCACTCTAATAAGAGTATGTGTAATGCGATCGGGCTTGGTTCCTTTATATTTTGGCAATTGCACTAAACGATTTAATCTGTCTGTAGCTTTAATGGTTCATATGAAGCAGTTCCATGGATATGATTCATTTTGTTTTACATGTCATGAATCTGAATTGCTGATAACTAACGATTTTCCATTCTGAGGTCAGTAGAATAGTGATTTAAGCTTTCAAAGTGCATTTGCACAACCCGTTTCTCCCTCCATCCCTCCAGTGAAAAACATTGCCGTTACTAACATTGTTTCACCTGTTCAAACACACTTACATTTCTGAAAATTTCAATTCTGACACAACAGCTTTTGTCATGTTTCTGGTTTATGGACCTTGGATGTGAGCAGCCATGATGTGATGGGGTGGGCAGGGGGGGGCAGGCTTAATAGCCCTGCCCCACGGTACGAGTTCATTCCATGAGCTCTCCCGAGTTTAAAAAAAAATCAAATACAGTGAAGCTCTTTCTTCCCAATAACCCTTTCTGGCTTAAGCCCTCCCTTCACCACCTCCAGTTTAAATTCCAGTTGGAATATTTTGGAGGACCAAGTAACCAAGAACCAAGAAGAAGAAGAGCGGGGTACGTTGGAGCTCAGGGACGTCTCTTAGCGGCTCGTAACGCTAATGGCAGGTACTAGGGAAGACTCGCTAACGGCAGGTAAGCACGGGAAGACTCGAGAAGATTTTTCAACATGTTGAAAAATGTCCACAAGAGCCCCGAGTACCGACGAATGGCCATTACCGTAAATCTCCGAGTTCGAATCAGGGCAAACTCGGGAGAGCTCTTGGAATGAACTTGCACCGTGGGACAGGGCTTTTAGGGAGTAAATGGTCCACACCTGCCCATCTGTTCAATCACATACAGCTGGATGTAAGCTGCAGTCTGATCCTGGCATCAAGAGTCAAGAGCTTTATCGTCATGTGCCCCATATAGGACAATGCTTGCTTGCTGCAGCACATCATAATATGTAAACATACTACATAATGGGAGAAGAAAAAAAGATCAGTGTGTATCGTCAGATGTGATAATTTCTCTACCCTACACATACACACTAATCCTTACATGCTAAGCAATTAGTTAATGTCGAATAAAGACACTCTGTCTTAAAATGTAAAATTAGTTGAAATTGCATCTTTTACTTTACTTCCACGATGTGATCTGTTAATTCCCAACATGCTGAACTGTACTGCAGGGGCAACATGCTACTAGTGGAGTATTTCTCCATTTGTATGAGACGGGTATTAGCTGCCAGTTATCAGCTTTCCTGCTCAATATTGCAATACGTTGGCTGGTAGCCACTTCCTTTCTCAACAATATCCTGGCCACTCTGGTTTGGGGAACGTGGACATGTTGCCAATCAGATTGAGACCATCCAGACAGCTGGTTGACTCTGTCCCTTAGCCCACTGGCCACATTTTCCCAAGCGATTGCTCCCATGTCCTTGTGCATTAGCCTCCTGCTCCTTTCAACCTATTCCCACTAACCTGCTGTACAGCGACTTCTCTGCCTGGCCTCAGAGACAGCTAATATCGGTAATGGTTCACTCTCTTCCATACAGTTGTCTTCTTTAAAGCTGATGTCACCACCGCTCTAAGTTGTTGGCCTCCGACTACAGCCTCTCCTCCAAACCCCTTGGTTTAGTTTCAGTTCAGTTTATTGTCCCGTGTACCGAGGTACAGTGAAGAGCTTTTGTCGCGCGCTAACCAGTCAGCGGAAAGACAACACATGATTACAATCGATCCATTTACAGTGTATAGATACATGATAAGGGAATAATAACGTCTAGTGCAAAGTGAAGCCAGCAAAGTCCGATCAAGCATATCCGAAGGTCATCAAAGAGGTAGATAGTAATTCAGCACTGTTACTCTGGTCCTAAACTCTCACCTCTCAATCCACTGCATTGTTTCTGAACTTCTTCCATTCAAAAGCCCTCTGGCCCTGTCGTTGACGTTTTTATTAAATTGATAATCATGTGCTGGGTATTATGATCTATCTTCCCCTTCATCTTCAAACCATTGCAGCCTTTACATGGTTGGCCAAACCAATCTCCCGAGGGGACCCTCCATTCCTGTTCAGCTGGGTGATGTTCACAGCACCCACACAATTGGCTTCTCCTGCTTACTGAAGTGTCCACTCGTTGGTTGTAACATACTCAATCTTTTCAGATTTTGCCAGGGCCTCACTATCTCTCTCTAATCCTCTCCAGCCCTCCAAGACAACCACGCTCTTCCTGTTCCCAACTTCCGAGCATCCTCTATTTAATTCTTTCCGAACCACATCTAGTCTTCTTTCCTCCCTCTCTCTCTCTCTCTGGCTGAAGGGCCTGTTTCTATGCTGTATGACTATGTCTTGGAGATGAAACATTCCGACATAAATGAGCTGGCAGCTAACAACAATAACTTGTCGTTGCCCAATGTAATAGAATTACAGCAGCATGTGCTGATCACGTAAAATAATTGATGCATCATTTCCCTAAATTAAAGCTTACAGTTATAATACAGAAAGTTTCTGTTCCACGTGGCAAGTGAATGTGCTTTCATTGGATGTTCTAAGTCCGCAGAGTTTGTAGAAGAATGGGAGTGGTCCATTGATGTCACAATCTGCCATCAAGTAGCTGTTTAGATGACTGGTGTCTACAGTAGGTAAACGCTTAATTCTAGTTGACTTGTCCTCAAATAATCTGACAACAGTGCCTTTATGTGGCCGTGATTAGAGTGATGGGTCTGTTCAGGAAAAACAACGAACGGCTGAAACTACAGCAGTCTGTGTCCTGCCGACAACTGAAACGACAAGCTCATTAACTGCTCAACCATAGACATGTGGCAACAAGCAGTTAAGTCCTTCTGGAGTGACTGAGCAATGAGCTGGACCGAACTCATGAATTTGTCATGTGAAGTTTACCGATAATATGCAATGTTTATAAAAATAGTATCGGCTGCTGTGAAAGGAAGATGCAGCAATTCTAATTACGTTATCGTGCGAGTACAAATCTGATCCAATGAAAAGATATGTAACCGATATATGTTTTGGTATGAATTGTGAAAAGCATGAATCATTTTGGATGTGTCCAAGAAATAAGCAACTGCTGAATGGAACTTTTTTTACTGGATTTCTGAATTATTTCTGAATTGTTTTAGACTTGCACAATTGCAATGGTAAATCATGCTTTAAAATACTGGGAATGTAATTTTTTTAATCTGTTGCTCTGGGTTAATGCAATAAAATATTGGACTATATTCTTCATTAGTGTAACTGAAGTGCATGTGGCCAATTGTTTAAAGCTAAGAGCTCGCCAATGGAGTTCATTTCAATAATCTCGTACCTGATGGTATCCTCGTGAAGTCCCGTAGGCATTTATTTGCTCAGGACCACAGTGCATTTAGTACAGCACAGGAACAGGCCCTTCAGCACCACACTTGTTCATGCCTAACAAGATGCTAAGACCCATTTGACTTGGGTGCTAAGCATAATCTTACAATCAGAAAAAGGCACAAAGTTTTGGAGTAACACAGCAGGTCAGGCAATATCTCTGAAGGACATGGATCGGTGACGTTACTGAGCTGCTGAGTTACTCCAGCACTTTGTGTCTTTTTGTAAGCCAGCATCTGCAGCTCCTTGTTTCCATGTCGTAAAATGAGAGCCTGTCAACTCTATTGACATTTTTACCTCTTATTGTGAGTCTCTGATGATGTTGGCTGCCTTTTTGAGGCAGCGACTCCGATAAATCTCTTCAATGGTGGAGAGGTCGGAGCTGGTGATGGACTGGGCAGTGGTCACAACTGTTTGTAGTCTTTTCTGCTCCTGGACGTTCAAGTTGCCGAACCAGGCCATGATGCAACCAGTCAGTATGCTCTCTACAGTACACCTGGATCATCATGGCTGATCTATCTATCCCGTACCTGCCTCTCAATAGATCATGGCTGATCTATCTCTCCCTCTCCACTCCATTCTCCTGTCTTCTCCCCATAACCCCCGACACTCTTACTAAACGGTTCTAGCCTACTGTACTGAAAATATAAATATCAATGAAATATTTTCACATCTGAAGGAAATGTTTTAATTAAAATAGTTGTGGGATCCCTAAATAAGAGGCCATCTGTAAGAGATTAAATAATAGAAAGAGAATCTGTCACTCAATTTCTAAGTACGACCCGTATTAGTGGGAGACATATCAGGATTTAGGCACAGCAATGATGAAGGACCTGGACAATCCTTTTCCGAGTTAGCGTGGCGTAGCAGTGTTCCCAGGCATCTGCTGCCCTTGTCCTTGCCGGTGGTAGAGAACGTGGGTTTGGAGGTGCCGAGACTGGTATCTGCAGTTGTAGATTGGACATGCTGCAATCCTGTACACTTCTTCAGCTAGGCTTTAGCCGCAGTTAGTTCCAAAGCACAAACCCCATAAGAATCATCCAGCGTTTGGATCTTCTCTTTAGCTTCAATTTAATGTTCCCCTTTTCTGCATCGATGCACCAAATAATGACCGTTATTGCCGGCTGTGAATGTGACATTTCATAGCTTTCAAACAAAAGATATTTAGTAAAAACAGAACTATTCTTTCCCAAAATTACGTAACAAAGTCACCTCCCAAAATGCATGAGACACAAACGTGTTTACGCTATTATTTGTAAGATTAGGTTTATTGATTATTTTTGTACATGGTTTCAAAAATTACCAAAATACATATCAGAACACAAAATTGAAAATAGATTATAAATGGCATAATCATATTAAAATTGGCCTTCAAGTTCCCCATAAGGTCTAGTCTGGCTACAAGTCCAACATTATTTGTAACAACATCAGCCAAACTTGCACTAAAGTGCTCCTTAGAATTTTAAAAAGTGCCTATTTCCAAATTTTAACTCTGGAATCTTGGATTAACTGGGTGAAAGATTGACGTGTAGTTAGATGAGATATGTAGAGATATTACACAGACGTCATCGGCTATTTAGCTGTCAACATTATACAGCAAATTCCAGAATTTGTGTTCTAGACATTCCTTGTACATTGGGTTACACGACCAGTGGCAGCAATATTTACTGGATTTCCCTTGTTTAGAAAATATAACACAAGGAAAGGTATGCTGGGATTCAATCATGTTACTGAATTAGAATTATTGCTTTTCTCCACCAGAATCTAAAAGTAATATCCTAATTCTGGGATGAACTATTTCCCAATTTTATTTTAGATTCTGCCCTGTTCCGGCAAGGTTAAATCTGTTACTACTTATGGCTTGAGTTTTTGCCATGACATTATTCTCCTCGAAAGCCACACCAATCATAAGAGTCTGTTGCAATGAAATTCATTTTAGAAATCGCACCAAGTAGGTTAATAGAAATTATCTTTCTAATGATCAAATTAGTTGTTAATGAAAGGACGCCAATGGTAAAGATTTCAAATGCAGGGATAAGTCAATGTCAGGATTCAACGGTGGAACTCAACATATACAAGTAGACCAGCTCTCATCATCAGCATTTACACTATTGTATCACTCCATTTGCTTGTCAGCTTGAGATAACTTGAAGTCAGTTGTCTAGAAACACATTGCTAATACAGGTTAAAATCCTACAACATAAAATAGATAGCCACAAAATGCTGGAGCAACTCAGCGGGACAGGCAGCATCTCCGGTGAGAAGGAATGGGTGACGTTTCAGGTCGAGACTCTTCTTCAGACTGGTTTGGGATAAGGGAAACGAGAGATATACACGATAATGTAGAGAGATAAAGGGCAATGAATGAAATATACGCAAAAAAGTAACGATAAAGGAAACAGGCCATTGTTAGCAGAGAAGTGAGTACAACTTGGGTGGGCGATAGAGAGAAAGAAAATGTCGGGGTTACTTGAAGTTAGAGAAATCAATATTCATACCACTGGGCTGGAAGTTGCCCAAGCTAAATATGAGCTGCTGTTCCTCCAATTTGTGTTTAGCCTCACTCTGACAATGGAAGAGACCTAGGACACAAAGGTCTGTGTAGGAATGGGAAGGAGAATTAATGTTTAGCAACCGGGAGATCAGGTAGGTTCGGGCGGGCTGAGCGAAGGCGTTCAGCGAAACGATCGTCCAGTCTATGTTTAGTCTCGCCGATGAATAAGAGGCCACATCTTGAATGACGGATACAGTAATAGATAGCTATTTTTTAGTTCTGCTGTTATCATAAACAGTTTGTGAGTTCTAACATTTACTGTCATTGAAAACACAAACTTTAAAAGTTCATGAATCCATGTTGCTAACAATGCAATCAGTACTGGCAAATCACAGTGGGACATGAAACATAGACATTATACGAGAAAAAGTCGTAGTTGGCCTCGTAACCACCTCGTTACATTCTCATCACAAAGCCAACTTTACAACATATTTAATCCCATGCTAACCTATTTTCAACAATTTTAATGATTATTTACTTCCTTTCCAATTCAATTAATAGATAGCCAGCATCACTGCAAACATTACATTTCATATTTTGACCTTCGTTGTGTGTTTATAACTTCTTGAGTCGCCAACGTTCAAGACTTTGATCACTGTTTATTTGGGCACCAGCGGCTGAACAGACTTTACATTCTGTAAAAAGTGAGATAAACGAACATTACCAAATATGTATTTTCTCTAACCAAACTATTAATGTGATTGTAACATGAAAACATCGAGATAGAGCAAGGGGCGGAGTGGTAGAAACGGAATCCAAACCACAAACGTTCCAGGGGAAACCTGCACAAACACCAGCAAATATTTTTTAAATAGCAAATACAATTATTCAGGATTAGAGGTGCAACATTTTCATAAGGGGGTGAATCAGAATTCTTCAACTTCAGATATTGACATTAAACACCGTACAACATAATGACACATCCATTTATTCCCTAATCACTGCTTATACACATTCACAACTATCTGCGTGTGCCACAACAGTTATGTGATTTTACCTGAGCATTAGAAGAATGGTGACCTGTAATGAAGATTTTTTCAGGAGTGGTTTCCAACAGTTCTATGGCCTGTGAAAAAAATAAATTTCAATGAGTATCACTCAAACCTTATTTTCATCCCTTCAATGATATTCAGAACTATGAACAATTATGAATGGAAGTTTGGAAAGCTGAATAACTAATGTTTAGAGTTTACATACAGTTGGTGTTAAAAAATGAAAAATAATAAAGAAAAAACTGCAGGATAAAGAATGTTCGCAAAGACAAAGACAAGTTTCAATTGCAGTTACGGAGAATTCTAAATAACATGAGTGATCTAAAGGAATAAAGGGAATTGAGGTCACTTCTTCTTATCAAATCCACACAAGAGATTAGAAGTTGTTCAGACAGAACTGAACACAAGTCTCGGCATCTGCACACACTGGTGCCCGTGTTGTCGCCTCTTGTGCATGGTGGTGGACGGATTGGTGGAAACAGGGCCGTGCTGAGAACGCTCTTTCCTTGACCCCATTGAGGTAACTGAGACACGGCTTAGCCAAGAGCAGAATGACACCAAACACAACAGAAAGTTTCAACTTCACCGTGGGCAAGACATCGACCAGAAAATACACCAAAACGTGCAGAAAAAAAAGTTTTTATGCATGATTCACAATAATTTACACATTCTGTTGTGCTGCCGCAAGTAAGAATCTCATTGTTCTATCTGGGACACACGACAATAAAACTCTTGACACTCGACTAAAAGCAGGCGCATTTTCAGAGTGGACGCTCGAGTGGAAACTCATGGGAATTACACTTGCCCCCCACCCCCCCCCTCCCCCCCCCCCCCCTCCCCCGACCCCTGGGCCCTCCCAACAAATGGGTGAAGCTCAGAAAAGTGCCAAATTATTCACCAACATTGGGAAACACACTGAACTGTAAGATGTTTAATACCTGCGCAATCTTAGTTCATGCATCTCGTCTCTGGTGGCATCTAGGGTCGCCAACGTTCTCACTCCCAAATAAGGGACAAAAGGTCAAATTAAGGGACAAATTCCCGTAGGCAATTTGTTGAGCGACTGGGCCGTGGCTGGGTGAGTGATGAGATGGCCCGGGTGCTGGACTGCACACAAAGCCCAGCCGGCACCCCATCTAACTCATGAACCGGTGATCGGCCAAGAGAAGGAGGGGTGTTGGTGGTGTCGGCGGTAAGCGAAGGTCCGAAGGTCGGACAGCTGGCCGGGCTGCTGACCGACCGATGGGGACACGGGCGAGGCGCTGCTGTTGCACTCCATGGGCTGCACTACGTCGGGACGAGTGAGGCGAGACTGGATGCGGCGCTCCGACCCCTAGGTCCCCTCGAGTAGTAGCGGTAAAGTAGTAGACGGTGGGCGGTCCCGTATGGACACAAAACAATTTAGCCCAATATACGGGATGTCCCGGCTAATACAGGACAGTTGGCAACACTAGTGGCATCTCAGATCTTGTGAAAGGTCCTCAATAATGCAACAATCACCTGAGATTACATGGATCACAAATTCAATTTTCAACGCTGAGTTTGTATTAAGGATCTCATGGCTCAAAGCCAAGGGGGCTACCTGAAATCCAAGAATATAAGCTAAAGATGCAAAATAAATCCTATTAATTTCAGGGAACGTGACAAAAGTTTTACAATTTAATAATATTGAGACATACAGTGTGGAAACAGGCCCTTCGGCCCAACTTGCCCACACTGGCCAACAATGTCCCATCTACCCATCTACCCAATCCCACCTGCCTGCATTTGGTCCATATCCCTCTAAACATGTCCTATCCATGTACCTTTCCAGCTGTTTCTTAAACGTTGCGATAGTCCCTTCCTCACTACCTCCTCTGGCAGCTCATTCCATACACCCACCACCCTTTGTGTGAATGTCACATGCCCATTCCTTCCACAAATGCTGTCTGAAGCACTGGGTTCCTCCAGCACTTTAGGTTTTACACAATACTCCAGCATCTGCAGTTTTTGCATAGGAAGGAACTGCAGATGCTGGTTTAAACTGAACATAGATGCAAAATGCTAGAGTAACTCAGCAGGACAGGCAGCAACTCTGAAGAAGAGCCTCGACCCGAAACGTCACCCATTCCTTCTATCCAGAGATGCTGCATGTTACTCCAGCATTGAATAATTTGGCCATTTAAACATATTAATATTATTAAGATCTTTGTGTCTTCATAATACTAATATGTTTAAATAGCCAAATTATTAAATTCCAATCTAATGATTAACGAGAGCTTGGTTGAATGATAACTAACTTACCGTCTCAGGCAATGGTTCAGCCGGCTTCTTTCTAAACAGAATCTCGTGAATGGTGTAAAATATAGGAGCAATGAGTTCTTTCTCCACGTTTTTGCTGCCTCCTGAGGTGGGGAGAACAGGGTTATTGATGACGGCAGCAACAATGAACCGACCGCATTCAGACTGAAGTTTCTAACTTTTGGGTCAAATGCTATGTTGAAATTGTTCAACAGTGAAGATGAAGATTTTATGGAGCACAGACATGTTATAAATCAGTAGAGGAGCCGAGCAAACACTGTGCATTATTAACATGTGTGAAGACATTTATACAGGAAGAAATTTAAACCATGGAAATTTCACGGAAGTTATCATGTTGTTAATTTGTTTAAGAAAGAACGGCAGATGCTGGAAGCATCGAAGGTACACAAAAATGCTGGAGAAACTCAGCGGGTGAGGCAGCATCTATGGAGCGAAGGAAATAGGTGATGTTTCGGGTCGAGACCCGGAAGGGTCTCGACCCGAAACGTCACCTATTCCTTCGCTCCATAGATGCTTCCAGGTCTCGACCCGAAACGTCACCCATAGGGGGATTGCACATAAGGTCACTGGGTCATAGGGCTCGACGCACGGAGCCGCTAGATCCAACTGGAAGACATCCGTCACTTCCGGTATATGTTATTCATGCTAGAAACGCGTACTTTCCTACCAGTTAAAATACGCCAAAATGTTGAATTTTTGCGCTGAAAAAAATTGTGGGAGTCGGGGGTAAGTGTGAGAGACATCGTACCCAACTTCAGAATTCCAAACGTGAAGCGAAATGAAGGTATAGAGAAGCGAGAGCTGAAGGGACTACAGCAGCGAAAGTGCTTGGTAAACATTGAAAATACTGGGAATTATCGCGTTTGCTCGCTGCATTTCATCAAGTCAGGCATTATTTGTGTTTTTTCTTGATTCCTTTGGTATCTGAAAATTCTCAGAAGTGATAAATCTGGCTGTATAATTTTTCTTCAGATGCGTTTTCATTTTGTATGTAAAAACCCACTTGGGAACCATGGGCGATTAAAAAAAAATTACAGCCAGATTTATCACTTCTGAAACTTTTTAGATGCCAAAGGAATCAAGAAAAAACACAAATAATGCCTTAGTTGATGAAATGCAGTGAGCAAACGGCCAATGTTCGCCAAGCACTCTGGCTGTTGTTGTCCCTTCAGCTCTCGTTTCTATCTACCGTCATTTCTCCTCACTTTTGGAATTGCGAAGTGGGCTAAATGTCTCACACGCTTATCCCGATTTCCATAATTATTTACAGACAATTTCAGTGGGTTTTAACGGGCCCCGCTGCGCTGGAAACAATGGTAAGTGCCTGCCTGCTGTACATCGCGTGGAGTAGAGTAGCAACAGTACGGGTCATGGGTCGTGACCCGACTGCCGTGAAACCTCCCTATTCCTTTACTCCATAGATGCTGCCTCACCCACTGAGTTTCTCCAGCATTTTTGTCTCCCTTCAGTGTACATATTGATCTATATTATACAGTTCATCTGCATGTAACTGGTAAGCAACGAATGTTGGGTACCACCCCCATCGGAATGAAAGTAAGCAACATAATTGATTCCGTGTTGCTCCCTAAGGATTCTCCACCGCACTAATCTGCAACATCCCATTCATCCAGTCTCCTGGACAAAGAATTGTGATCAACTACAAATTGTTTAATAAAAAGGAGTGGCACGGTGGCGCAGCGGTAGAGTTGCTGCTTCACAAATTGAGAGACCCCCGGTTCGATCCTGACTACGGGTGCTGTCTGTACAGAGTTTGAATGTATCTCCCTTGACCTGCATGGGTTTTCTCCGGGATCTCCAGTTTCCTCCCACACTCCAAAGACGTACAGGTTAGCAGGTTTAATTGGCTTGGCATAGTTGTAAATTATCCCCAGTGTGTGTAGGATAGTGTTAGTGTGCGGGGATCGATGGTCGGAGCAGACTCGATGGGCCGAAGGGCCTGTTTCAGCTCTGTATCTCTAAACTAAACTAAAACTAATAAAATGATTTAATGTGGAACACCAGAGATATCTCATATGACATGAGGTATGAGATCCTCTCGGAGTGGAATGAATAATGCGATCTTATGCAAATATTGATCAGGTCAATGCCAACTAACAAGACTCCAGCTTCTAAACCCTAATATAATTTTATTTTACTTACCAGTAACCATACTAACCAGCAAACCGATTATAATTGTAATCAGACAGCCAATAGGGGTATAATATCCATAGGATAGTGAGCAGACGTTTTCTATCATGCTCTCTCTAAAAAAGATTCAAAACATTTATGATAAGAGATTTTATATGATATGGATAATCTGTGAATCTTTGAAATCTGGGTCTTTATGGAGGAACCTGAGTCATTATTGTCGAGTTATGCTTGTAATAAGGCTCGTACGACGACGTAAACAGAGTATATCTTTATTTAACAACTCTGTACCACAGCAGCAACAGCAACAGCAACAGCCTCATGTGCCAGCCCAGGCAACTCCCTCACTGCCCACACCCCAGGGTTCCAGTCACATCCGGTTACTGGAGCCTGGCTTCTGTCACACAGGGTCCTAGTGCCCGTCTGCCCAGCCTTACACTATTATTGCATAATACCACAATTATCACAATATTACATTTAACTGTTCCTCCCGATTGCACTAAAACAGGAGAAATGCTCACAATAATAGATCGCCACTCAATCTGTAACACCGTAAGGTCATAAGGGATAGGAGTAGAATTAGGCCACTCGGCCCATCGGCTGTCATTCAATCGTGGCTGATCTATCTCTCCCTCCTAACCACATTCTCCTGCCTTCAGTGCCCGGACGACAGATGGCACAATGGGCTAAGTGTTCGGCTGGCGACCGGAAGGTAGCCGGTTCGAATCCCGCTTGGAGTGCATACTGTCGTTGTGTCCTTGGGGCAAGACACTTCACCCACCTTTGCCTGTGTGTAAATGTAATGTAATTATGTGAAGCACTTTGGGGTCAATGCAAGTTGACTGAAAATGTGCTATATAAATAAGATTATTATTATTATTATTATTATTATTATTCTCCTCCCCATAATCCCTGACACCCGTACTAATCAAGGATCGATCTATCTCTGCCTTAAAAATATCCACTGACTTGGCCTCCACTGCTGTCAAATGGTCATCATAGGTTAAACCACTCATTCCAGAGATCATGCTAGTAAACCTCCTCTCCAGAGCCAGCGCATCATTCCTCAGATATGGTGCCCAAAAATGCTCACAATATTCCAAATGCGGCCTGATCAGTGCCTTATAGAGCCTAAACATTACATCCCTGTTTATGTATACAAGCCCTCTTGAAATAAATGCTAGCATTGAGTTTAAGAAAGAACTGCAGATGATGGAAAAATCGAAGGTAGGCAAAAATGGTGAAGAAACTCAGCGGGTGAGGCAGCATCTATGGAGCGAAGGAATAGGCGACGTTTCTGGTCGAGACCCAAAACGTCACCTATTCCTTCGCTCCATAGATGCTGCCTCACCCGCTTAGTTTCTCCAGCATTTTTGTCTACCTAGCATTGAGTTTGCTTTCTTTACTACCAATTTGACTTGCAGATGAACTTTTTGGGAATCCTCCATCAGCACTCCCAAGTCCCTTTGCATTTCCATTTTCTTGGCTTAATCCCATGTCCTTTGATCCACTCAGTATTAAATAAGTATTGATCTCAGCTTTCAATGTACTTAATGGCTGTGAATTACATCACACTCTGGGAGGAGATTCCAAAGTTTCACAAGTCTTACGGAATAAATTTCTCATTCCAAACTTTTGAGACTGTCCTCCAGTTTAAAACATTCTAAAACCCGGGGAAGAGTTCCCGTGAATCCATCACGTCAGGCACTTTAAGAATTCCGTACATCTGGTAGAAGTCCAAGACGTGGCTATGCCTAGTCTTTGTACGAGTTCCTACTCTCCAGGAAACGAATATTCCCATTTCTGGTTTTGCTTTTTGTTATTTACTGTACGAGTCGCAAAACATGGCTGCAATTTTCCCATTGATAGACACAAAACGTTGGAGTTACTCAAGTAACTTCTAAGCCTAGTGATTCACAAAGTCAGGATCTGCACCTTACCTGTGTAGGAAGGAACTGCAGATGCTGGTTTATAGACACAAAAAGCTGGAGTAACTCAGCGGGACAGGCAGCATCTCTGGAGGGAAGGGATGGGTGACATTTCGGGTCAAGAACCTTCTTCAGACCTGAAACGTCACCCATTCCTTCTCTCCAGAGATGCTGCCTCACCCGTTGAGTTACTCCAGCACTTAGTGTCTACTTTCGATTTAAACCAGCATCTGCAGTTGTTCCTAGGCACCTCCCATTGTTGTAGATCTATACATGCAGTGAACAAGCAAACTGGACAATGAAATGATTCAGTGTAAACTGACTGACTTACGTTTTGTCCGGTCTCACCATGGTGGTGAAGAAGGATGATCCATTCATGGGGCTGGAGGTGGTGGCATTAGAGATGTAACAGCCTGCTATTGATGTTTTGAGTTTCCTTGTGAACCTTGCAGCAGCGGGGTACATTTGAGAACAGATTCCCAAAAAAAATGAACAGCCACAAGAGATCAGCATTCCCACAAATGCACCCTGTGAGAATCAACGTGAAGAAAAGATTATTTCCGTGTGTAATATTACTAATAATATCACTAATCATTAGCTTCACTAATCATTCTGTCTTGCTAGATACGTAGCAGTGGTGAGCTTCAGTTAACAATGGTCTAACTGTTGCAAATAGAATAGCTGCAGGCCCGGTGGCGCAGCGGTAGAGTTGCAGCGCCAGAGACCCGGGTTCGATTCTGACGGGTGCTGCCTGTACGGAGTTTGTACGTTCTCCCCGTCACCTTAAGGATAGAGGGGCAATCCTTTAGGAACGAGATGAGAAAAACATTTTTCACACAGAGAGTGGTGAATCTCTGGAACTCTCTGCCACAGAAGGTAGTTGAGGCCAGTTCATTGAGTTTACCGTTAGCGTTACGAGTCGCTAAGTTACGTCCACGAGTTCCGACGTTAATTCTACGTGATTACCCCGAGTTTGATTTGTTTTTATCTCGGGCTCACTGGTGAGTGGACTCGTACCGTGAGACAGGGGTTTCAGTAACAGTTTACAACTTCTCAAGCTGGTGATCTATTTTCTCATTTCCAAGTTGGCTTTGCCTGACCATTAACTTAACACTGCGCCAATTATTTTGTTTTAACAGAAGTTTGAGATCTTGAAATGTTCGGAAATGTAAAACTAGTCCCAAATCTATATTTAATACCAGGTCTTACCTTCCCATTACTCTTTGGAAACAACGCTGCCAGTGTGAATACGCCCAGTATAGGTCCAAGGATCAAGCCATCAATACTTCGAGCTAGCTGAGTAGAAAAAATGACAGGAACATTCTTATGCTAACAGGGAGAATAATATTGATGCCAAGAAAATCTTTTAAATGTTAAATTACAACTTAAAAAAAAAAGTTTAAGAAAGAACTGCAGATGCTGGAAAAAGCGAAGGTAGACAAAAATACTGGAGAAACTCAGCGGGTGAGACGGCATCTATGGAGCGAAGGAAATAGGTGACTTCGCTCCATGGACTTCGTCTGAAGAAGGGTCTCGACCCAAAACGTACACCTATTCATTCGCTCCATAGATGCTGCCTCACCCGCTGAGTTTCTCCAGCATTTTTGTCCAATTCAAAATTCAACTTAATTTTTAATTTACCTGCATTACATTTTCTTGAAAGAGGGATGTTAATGCTGCCATTCCCATTGTTGCAATTCCAAATGTCATAGCTAAACAAAAGTTTAAAAAAAATTAGAAACATAGAAAATAGGTGTAGGAGAAGACCATTCGGCCCTTAGAGCCAGCACTGCCATTCAATAAATGGCTGATCATCGAGAATCAGTACCCCGTTCCTGCTTTCTTCCCATATCCCTTTATTCTGTTAGTCCAAAAACAAGGGTTCCCAATCTTTTTCGTCCCATTGACCCCAGGCAATTTTAATAGCAGGTAACAATGTTAATTTACTTATTTATGACTAACTAATGATGAACAGATACCCGTATTACCAGAATCAAACGCAGTCAGTCAATGAGAAAAAATATGTACAAATCTAAAACCAACAAATTTGACCCCTTGGGCAGGCAAAATGTACCCCAGGTTGGGAACGCTTGCCCTAAGAGCTATATCCAACTCACACTTGAAAACATCTATTGGCAGGAACATAGTGTACTGATATTCGGAACACCTTATTTTACATTTCCCCGCGAGTTAAATTGCTCCTTCCATCTGTCCAGACGTCCGTCTCTAACCCTCTCCATCTCCCTTCCTCCGAGAACGACCCACCCGGTTGAAGCCTGTAGCTACCACCACAATACGGTGGTGCAACGGTAGAGTTACTGCCCTACAGCGCTGACAGCGCCAGAGACCCGGGTTCGATCCTGACTACGGGTGCTGCCTGTACGGAGTGTATATGTTCTCCCCGGGGTCTGCGTGGGCTTTCTCCGACAACTTTGGTTTGCTCCCACACTCCAAAGACGTTCAGGTTTGTAGGTTAATTGGTTTGGTAGAAATGTTAAAACATTGTCCTCAGTGTAGGATCGTGTTAACCTGCGGGGAACATTGGGGAAATGGAAGAAAAGTCGCTTATATCATTCAACAGACAAAGGTGCTATAGGATCGCAGGGGCTCACATTATCCAACAGTTCAAGTTGGAAAAGCAATGCAACCACCCACCTCGAGGATGTTGCCAAGACGCGATGTTCTGAGCTACAGGGAGAGGTTGAGGAGGCTGGGACTCTATTCCTTGCTGCGCAGGAGGATGAGGGGTGATCTTATAGAGATGTATAAAACCATGAGAGGAATAGATCGGGTAGACACACTGTCTCTTGCCCAGAGTAGGGAAATCAAGGACCAGAGGACATAGGTTCAAGGTGAAGGGGAAAAGATTTAATAGGAATCTGAGGGGTAACTTTTTCCACACAAAGGGTGGTGGGTGTATGGAACAAACTGCCAGAGAAGGTAGTTGAGGCTGGGACTATCCCAACGTTTAAGAAACAGTTAGACAGGTACAGGGATAGGACAGGTTTGTAGGGATATGGACCAAACACAGGCAGGTGGGACTAGTATAGCTGGGACATGTTGGCCGGTGTGGGCAAGTTGGGCCGAAGGGCCTGTTTCTTCACAGAATGAGTCTATGACTCTCGATGACCTCCTGACTTTGAGAACTTTGGATAAAAATACACCTTGGTCAAAAATTAAAGAATGATTGTAGAATCCTCCAATTTATTTCCTCCTTTATATTTATCTATTTTTATCTATAAATTAGGTTTGCTCATCATTAAAATAAAATGGTGTTTTATCCTAACAATCTCCAACATTCAATCTTGTTTAAAATAGAGTTAGTTGTTCACACATCTGTAGATTGTGTGCAGCAGGTTTGCCATTGCTCCGATCTAAAACCGTCCAAATCCACCCCGAGATCATCAAACGAAGATACTGTCCATTCTTATATATCATTGAAACATATAATGAAACAGATGAGATTATTAAGGGTTTGGACACACTAGAGGCAGGAAACATGTTCCCGATGTTGGGGGAGTCCAGAACCAGGGGCCACAGTTTAAGAATAAGGGGTAGGCCATTTAGAACGGAGATGAGGAAACACTTTTTCACACGGAGAGTTGTGAGTCTGTGGAATTCTCTGCCTCAGAGGGTGGTTCTCTGGATACTTTCAAGAGAAAGCTAGATAGGGCTCTTGAAGATAGTGGAGTCGGGGGATGTGGGGAGAAGGCAGGAATGGGATACTGATTGGGAATGATCAGCCATGATCACATTGAATGGCGGTGCTGGCTCGAAGGGTCGTATGGCCTACTCCTGCACCTATTGTCTATTGTCTATATGTCATGGCCAATCATCTCGTCACTCTTTCTGTATTTTACATTCAGTCGTGTGGGAGTTTCAGAAGCAGATGATATATAAAGGTAACCTAGAAGCTTTGAGATCCGCGTTCTCTTGCGTTCGGGAAAGTGTGCCCAAGATTTGCAGTTTGGCTTTATAAGATCTTCCACAAAGACTGCAGCTATAGAGTTGATGCCTGAAGAGATTGTGCTGTGGACAAGTAAAAATAAAACAATGTTGAAATAAGATACAGTATGAACATATGTAAGAACATCAATATTGATCAGACTGAACACTAGTACTGGTCTGCAGAAGGGCCTCGACCCAAAACGTCACCTATTCGCTCCATAGTTGCTGTCTCACCCGCTGAGTTTCTCCAGCATTTTTGTCTACCTTCGATTTTGCCAGCATCTGCAGTTCCTTCTTAAACAACTAGTTCTGGTCACATCTTTTGTCCCCAATCACTTGTTATCTATCATTAAAATAAATATAACGCTTTGTCCTCTCCACATTGGCAGTATACTTTGGGAAAAATTAGCGCATTAATAAAAATAATTTAAAAAAAAATAAATAAAAAAAGTGGACTTTTACATCTGTCCATTTCACACATGTTGGCTCAACTCAATTCAGAATTGCTTCAGCTGTTTGGAACAAAAGTAAATGGACTGCTTGAAATTCCTGGGATACATACGAAGGATGTACCTACTGATAGTGTAGGAAAGAACTGCAGATGCTGGTTTAAACCAAAGATAGAAGGGTCTCGACCCGAAGTCTCCCATTCCTTCACTCCAGAGATGCTGCCTGTCCCGCTGAGTTACTCCAGCATTTTGTTTCTACCTAATGATAGTTCTCAGAGACTCTGGTACTAGATTGCAGAATGTTAAGGAAAAGACTGGTTGCTACTTGCTCCCTCATTTCAGGAGTAAAGACACTATGCAGCTAACATTTCAGAAGCTATAATCATATCTACTAACATTCATTGTTATTGCCATCAATTTACACTAATGGCACGGTGGTGCAGCGGTAGAGTTGCTGCCTTACAGCGCTTGCAGCCCCGGAGACCCGGGTTCCATCCCGACTACGGGTGCTGTCTGTACGGAGTTTGCACATTCTCCCTTGATTCCATTAGCCCCAAGAGCTAATCTAACTCTATCTTGAAAACATCCAGTGAATTGACCTCCACTGTTTTCTGTGGCAGAGAATTCCACAGATTCACAACTCTCTGGGTGAAAACATTTCCCTCATCTCCGTCCTAAATGTCCTACTTCTTATTCTTACTCCATGACCCCCTGGCTCTGGACTCTCCCGACATCGGGAACATTTTTTCCTGCATCTAGCCTGTCTAATCCCTTAAGAATTTTACATGTTTCTATAAGATCCCATCCTTCTAAATTCCAGTGAATACAAGCCCAGTCGACCCAATGTTATATAACTTTGGGGTCTTAAGGGGGGCGCTGTTCTGGCGGCAGCCATGGCAGCAGCGCGTCAGCCTTTCAATTTTATTTTTTATTTTTAGTATGTTTTAAAGTGTGTATTTAGTGGGTTTTTTTGTGTTTTGTGTGGGGGGTGGTGTGGGTGGTGTAAGGGGGAAACCGCTTCGGTCGCCTCCTCCATGGAGAGGCGACTTTTTCCAGGTCGCCTCCCCCGTGGCCTACCATCAAGGATCGGCGAGGTGTTTCCCGGAGACGTGCCCGGGGCTTCAGCGGCAGGCGCAGCGTGGACTCGGCGTGGAGCGGGTGAACCCTCGCTGGGGCTTGCCGGAGGGGAGTGCTCCGTTTCACTGGCCCGGGGCAGCCGGCAGCCTGAAGTCACAGCCTGAAGCTGCGGTCTGCAGAGTTCCAGCTGCTGCGGCGTCTACAGCCCGGGATCCCTCGTGGGGGACCCGGGGGAAGAAGAAGCCGCCATTGCCGGCCCGCGGATAACTTCTACCGCGGGCCCGGCATGGACTTACCATCACCCCTGGAGGGGAGCTTCGACCGCCGGCCCTGCAGTCTACGGTGCTTCTGGCTGCGGCGGGGACTTTAAATCTCAACCGCCGGCCTGCGGCCTACACAATCTTGAAGCCGCGGTCTCCGGTGAGGAAAGACCGATCCTGGACCGGACTCTGGACTCTGGTCTTGTCCACGGGGGGGAAATGGAGGAGGACGGCCAAATTTTTTTGTGCCTTCCACCACAGTGATGAATGCTGTGGTGGATGTTTATGTTACATGTTGTGTCCTGTTTATGCATTTTATTATTTTGTTAACCCATCTTTATGCTTTGTATGGAACTGATTTTTAAATTATGTAAAGCACTTTGGGGTCAATGAAAATTGACTATAAATGTGCTATATAAATAAACTTATTATTATATTATTATTATTATGACTTACCTCAGTGTGCCACTAAATGCACTTGCAATAAAAAGCCCTGAAGCTCCAGGTACATGAGACAAGATCTCCAAAACAAGTAACGGTGTCAACTTGGGAAAGATTTTAAAATAAAAAATAAGTTATTAGGCAACAATTTGCGATATCTGCTACACCAAATTAAATAGGTCTTACAATTTGTCATGGTTCATAAAAATGAATACAGTACCAAGTATGATCACTTTAAAAATGAGCTGAGGCTCTATAAGGCCGCATTTCAGGCTGCATTTGGAGTACCGTGAGCAAATCTGGGCTCCATATCTGAGGAAGGATGTGCTGGCTTTGGAGAGGGTCCAGAGGAGGTTTACAAGAATGATTCCAGGAATGAGTGGGTTAGCATATGATGAGCATTTGACAGCACTGGGCCTGTACTCGCTGGAGTTTAGAAGGTTGAGGGGGGACCTCATTGAAACGTACAGAATAATGAAAGGCCTGGATAGAGTGGATGTGGAGAGGATGTTTCCGCTGGTGGGAGAGTCTAGGACCAGAGGTCACAGCCTCAGAATTAAAGGGCACTTTTTTAATAAAGGAGGTGAGGAGGAACTTCTTTAGTCAGAGGGTGGTGAATCTGTGGAACTCGTTGCCACACAGGGCTGTGGAGGCCAAGTCAGTGGATATTTTTAAAGCAGAGATAGACAAATTCTTGATTAGAACGGGTGTCAAGGGTTGTGGGGGGAAGGCAGGAAAATGGGATTAGGAGGCAGAGATCATCAGCCCTGATTGAATGGCGGAGTGGACTTGATGGACCAAATGGCCTAATTCTACTCCTATAAATTGTGAAAAGGATATTTAAACAAATTGCAGAGCTGTGTCTGTCCATATTGACAATATTTTATACATACTGTATTTTCTTTCTATTTCATTCAAACATTCTATGTTAACTTCTCCTCCGACTGAAACATTAATCTCTTCGAATTTAAATTTTTAACTTAAGTCCAGGGACCGGATCCTGTCATTTGTCCAAATTGCTGAATTATTTATAACAGAATTAAAATGAGTTCAGTTGAAGGATCTTGACCCAAAATGTCAACTGTCCATTCCCCTCCACAGAGGCTGCCAGGCGCACACAGTTCCTCCAGCTGCAGACTCCAGCATCTTACACCGCTGACAAGAGCTGGTGCCTTGTTGAGGAAATCACATCAACTGCCTGATACTGTTCCCAGCTAAATCCCATAACCCCTCAGTTAGACTATTGTTCTTCAGTGTAAAAGTCACGAGAATCGAGAGTCAAGTCGAGGATAGTTTATTGTCGTGTGTCCCAGATAGAACTATGATATTCCTACTTGCAGCAGCATAAAAGAATGTGTAAACAATACAATAAACGAGAGAGAGAAAAAAAAGTTCAGTGTGTGTATATATACACATACACATATATATAGATCATACATATATATACACGCACACATGCACATATATGTACATACAAAAAAAACAAATAATATTGAAAGCCAAATAAAAAGAACAATAATGGTAATAAGTACATTTTCTACACCAGACATCCCATTGTATTCTGTGTTATACCGTCAAGTATTAATTAGAAATAGCGGTGACCTATAGACCATGCGTGAGGAACTGGGTTGAGATTGGCCAAACCCACGTATCGTAAGACACAGAGACACAGGTGAGGGATGTGCTTTTCATCCACCTGCACTAATCTCATCTCAAGATCAGAATCTAAGGGGACCAGAGGGGACTGTGCTAACCAGCAAGGCTGTCCAGATTCTCAAAGACTCCCAAGAAGCTCTGACTTGTTAAACGTGCGTTGACGTACCTGGTTGGTGTTGGTGATTCTGTTTGACTCCATTGGATCACAGTTTTCATAAACAGCATACATAACCAGGCCACACATACACGCAGTAACTGATATCACAAGCATCCCTACCCAGTTCAAGAATATCGCCCTGTATAATATGAAGAAACAGCAGTCAACGCAGAATTGTAACATACATGAAATGGACACGCTAGAGGCAGGAAACATGTTCCCGATGTTGGGGGAGACCAAAACCAGGGGACACAGTTTAAGAATAAGGGGGAAGTTGTTTAGAACGGAGATGAGGAAAAACATTTTCACACAGAGAGATGTGAGTCTGTGGAATTCTCTGCCTCAGAGGGTGGTGGAGGCTGGTTCTCTGGATGCTTTCAAGAGAGAGCTAAACAGAGCACTTAAAGATAGCAGAATCAAGGGATATGGGGAGAAGGCAGGAATGGGGCACTGATTGTGGATGATCAGCCATGATCACATTGAATGGCGGTGCTGGCTTGAAGGGCCGAATGGCCTTCTCCTGCACCTATTGTCTATTGGCTATTTTCATGCATTCCAGCATTTTGAACATGGAAACATTTGTGAATAAAATACTTTCTTCCAATGAGGCTGTTAACTTTAAAAGATTTGGTACGAATCAGGATTCAATTCAGTGCACAAGAAATGAGGTTCTTCAGATGGAATTCCAGAGTGTGGTTTTAAGATAAATACATCTATATCTGTCCTATTGTTGAAGAAGAACAATTCTTCATGAGAGGAATAGATCGGGTAGATGCACAGAGTCTCGAGCCGAGAGTAGGGGAATCAAGGACCAGAGGACATAGGGTCAAGGTGAAGGGGAAAAGATTTAATAGGAATCTGAGGGGTAACTTTTTCACACAAAGGGTGATGGGTGTATGGAACAAGCTGCAGAGGAGAGAGTTGAGGCTGAGACTATCCCATCGTTTAAGAAACAGTTAGACAGGTACATAGATAGGACAGGTTTGGAGGGATATGGACCAAACGCAGGCAGGTGGGACTAATGTAGCTGGGACATGTTGGCCGGTGTGGGCAAGTTGGGCCAAAGGGCCTGTTTCCACACTGTATCACTCTGTGACTCTAAGAAACTCCATTACACTTGAATATTATTAATTTATGAACGGGGAGAATAGTGAGAGAATTTGGAATGCAGAACAACAAAAGAATGTGGGTCTGCTTAGGTGCATATGAACTAGAAACAGGGGTATGAATTGGACCCTCAAACCTCCTCTGCTATTAAATCAGATCATATTATTGGAAAATAGTTTAAAATTGGAAGAAAACGATTATCCAATTATTTGTTTTGAACAGAAACAATGAGTTTAACTTACTTTTTTGCCTCTTTTTCACTTCTGCAGGCGAGATATCTTTGAACCTGAGCTTGGTTGCAGCTGTATATTGCCATCCATACAAATGTGCCTCCGAAGATTGTCGTCCAAAATGTGTGCCTTCTCCTTGGATCAGGATCAAAGCTGAAAGAAGTATATTTCTCAGCCCTATGCAGCATTTATATTATATTTACGTAGAGGCCACTGTTAAGGGCCTGTCCCACTTAGGCTATTTTCATAGTCGTAGCAGGTCGCCAAACAAACGGCGATTGGACCCCCTACGACATAACATTTGGAATAGAATCATTACTTTAACAACAGAAAAAACAGAAGTGAGCACCGGCGACAACCTACATCACCCAGCGACAACCTACGCCAACCTACGACAACTACTCGAGCACCTACGTCAGGAGAAATCAAGCTACGCTCATTGGCGTCAATCCCACCGTCGCCGACCGTCTCCAAAAATGTTTCAACGCGTTGAAAATCCAGCGGCGACCAGAAAGACGCTACGACTCTTTGGGCGACTGAGGAGACGACACACGGCCAATACTGTCTCTAAATAGCATTATGCCCATTTACTTGCATGGGACAATAAATGTAACTAGAACTTGAACTTACTCAAAGAAATTGAGGCGTCCACCTCTCTCTGCGATTCTCCAGACCTTCTCTATCCCTCCAACATAAATTAATCCTTGAATCAACACAGCGAGAAGGCCGGCCACCATGATACAGATTTGGAAAACATCTGTCCACACAACTGCTTTTATTCCACCCTAATAAAAATGGGAAACAACATTTCTTTCCATTTTATAGCCATCTGAGCGATGAAGAATAAATTAAATACTTCAAAAACCTTGAGCCCAGCGAATGCGTCTAATTATATATGCATTGATATTTTATGCTATGTCTCTCTAGGTAGTAGTAAGATACATTAAAAAGGATGAGCCACAGAGAATGTTGGTGACATTAAGCTTAAGTCAGTATATTATAGCCATTGGTTTTTATCCGTCTGTACTCTTGTAGGTGGGATTTGATACGTAGAGGGGTGTGTCTACTTTGGAGGAGACTAGCGCAGATTCATAGATTTGAGTTTTAGTTTGTCTCGAGGGACGGGAAGACTAAAATAAAGTGTGACAGATAGAACTGCCTATGAAATTAAGGTCATGAGGTCACAAAAAATAGGAGTAGAATTCGGCCATTCGGCCCATCGAGTCTACTCCGCTATTCAATCATGGCTGATCTATCTCCCTCCTCATCCCATTCTCCTGCCTTCTCCCCATAAACTCTGACACCTGTACTAATCAATTAAACAATCCCAGAAGAAAAATCACCAGGGGAAGGAGCTGGAAATGGCACAGGGCACGAGAGAGACAAAGACATGAAGGCCATATCTGGAACTGACTATTGCTAAGTTATTGGCCAAAAGCTCATCTCTCCAAACTATGATCGGCTTTCACTATTCCAATAAAGAGTCTTTTCGAGCCATATACCACCTACCATACATCGTACGTTAATACATACTATCAACATTATTACATGATATATTATTTCATGATATTGTGACATAATATAATATAAGACCTTGTTACACTATGCAATACAATAATACATAAGTATTCTTTAAACATTCATATTGATCTTCCTTACGAGAGTTGTATACAGCGTACACACGAATCCTGTTGAAATCATTGAAATCCACAAGTTAACGCCAGTAACTGAAATAAAGAAGTTATAGAGAAAGGTTAGAATTAGATGGCAAATTCAAGCACTTACTTTCTGAAATCATGACTTAGCTAATAGATCTATTTATGATTATTTACAAAATTAACTTGTCTAATAGACCCAAAGCATTGACTATCACATTGTCTCCAGAGATGCCTGACCCATTGAGTTTGTTCTCTGCTCCAGATTCCAGCATCTGGAGTCTCCTATGTCTCCTGCAATGAACAATAAAGGGCCTGTCCCACTTACACGATTTCAACATGTTGGAAATCCAGCGGCGACCAGACAAAGGTACGACTCTTTGGGCGACTACTCACCACCATACAGGCGTCACCCCGCGACATGTCGACAGGTGACGGCTGTAAGGTCGTGAGTAGTCGCCCAAAGAGGCGTACCTTTTTCTGGTCGCCGCTGGATTTCCAACATGTTGAAAATGTTCGGCGACCTGCTGCGACCATGACGGGTGCCGGCAGTCGCTGAAAAAAATTGTGTAAGTGGGACAGGCCCTTATCTGGTTGACCATCAGAAATAAAATCCCACTTACCTTCACTAAGAGCTAACGCGGGTGTGTATGTAACAATACCGAGATAAACGCACTGAAAGATAGAGAGAGTAACAACATTGAAACAAATGAAAAACTTCTAAATGTCCTATTCTTGCAATGGTAATAACACGATAAATGTTGAAGTTTTTCATTTGTTTTCATCTTGTTCACAGAATTATTATCATTGCAATTTCTACAACGCATCATACATCTTTGTAGAATCAAAAGTAATTTTATACTGTTGGAAATTATAAATATTGGGAAATGTTAAAGGGAGTTGGCGGCATGGTGGCGCAGCGGTAGAGTTGCTGCCTCACAGCACTACAGACCCGGGCTTGATCCTGACTATGGGTGCTTTCTGTACGGAGTTTGTATATTCTCCCCATGACCCTGCGTGGATTTTCTCCGGTTTCCTCCAACTCACCAAGTTTGGAGGTTAATTGGCTTTGATAAAATTGTAAATTGTCCCCAATGTGTGTAAGATAGTGTTAGTGTTTGGGGATCGCAGGTTAATAGACAATAGGTGCAGGATTAGGTCATTCGGCTCTTCGAGCCAGCACATCCTTCCTCAGATATAGGACCCACATTTGCTCACAATATTCCAAATGCGGCCTGACCAGCACCTTATAGAGCCTCAGGCTTTATAAGCACATTATTGGAATGTCAGATGCAAATTCCATGGGAGACTAGGAATGTGGTGTCGGTGGGAGTCTATAAACATTGGTCAGTAGATACACTGGAGAAATTATTATTATATTTTGTTCATCTTTTACAAAGGTAATTCTGTCAACCCAAACAGCTGATTAATCAAATGATTCGATCAAATGATTTTGAAACTTACCATGTATACCAAGAAGCTAATAGAAACTTGATACTTCACAGCAGAACCAAATCTTCTATTAATGTACTGTGGGAACAAACTCAAAGATTTATTGTTAATTTGATATTTTTGTAATTCATCTGAAAATAATTGCAAAATAAAAGCTTCAAACTCAACGTTGGCCCACATGCATTTAAAGTATAAACTGTGCAGTGAAATCATGGATAAGCAGCCATGTATAATGTCCTTAAATGTGCAAACCTTTCCCCATTCAGTGATAAAATCTTGGGTAGCTTACAACCCAATGGGATGAACATTGAATTCTCCAATTTTAAGTAATACCCCACCCAACGAACACCCATACCTCCCCCAATCCCATCTCCCTACCACCCCACTGCCCTCCCCAGCATGGCCCCCTTCAACTATATCACTCCCTCTGGCTTAGGGTTGCCAACTTTCTCACTCCCAAATAAGGGACAAAAGGTCAAAATACGGGACAAATTCCCAACGACAATTTGTTGACCGACTTGGCCGTGGTTGGGTGAATGATGAGTTGGCCCGGGTGCTGGACTGCACACAAAGCCCAGCCGGCGGGCCAGCTGTGGAGTTTTGGCCCGGGTCTCGCGCAAACCCCGGCGCCCCGTCCAACTCGTGAACCGATGATCGGCCATGAGAAGGAGGGGTGGTGGTGGTGTTGGCGGTAAGTTGAAGGTCCAAAGGTCGGACAGCTGGCCGGGCTGCCGACCGACGGGGCCACGGGCGAGGCGCTGCTGCTGCACTCCATGGGCTGCACTACGTCGGGACGGGCGAGGCGGGGCCGGACGCGGCGCTTGGACCCAACAGTCCCCTCGACCTGAGTAGTAGCAGTCAATTACGGGACAAGGGCGGTCCCGTATGGGACAAACCAATTTAACCCAATATACAGGATGTCCTGGCTAATACGGGACAGTTGGCAACTCGACTCTGGCTCCAAATTTTATTCCTCTCCTCTCCTCATCTGACATCCGTTTGTCTGCTTTTCAGCTCGAGCCTTTGTGCCTTTGTCCACCCATCAGCCAACCCCCCCCCCCCCCCCCCCCCCCCCCCCCCCCCCCCACCTTACTTCTACCCACCTATCATTTTTAGTTTTTGTTTTGTTACGTTTAGAGATACAGCGTGGAAACCGGTTAGTCAGCCCACCGAGTCCTCGCTGACCTCCGACAAACTCTCATCACAGGTTAGCCTACTCATTCCTGGGATTATTCTTGTAAACAAAGCATTGTTGACCTTGACTGAAGGTCTTTATTCTTTTTTTATCATTACGATTTAATGTTTGAAGGATATTTAAGCAAGTGTGTTATTTTGTAATTGCTTAAAAATTATTCTTCAAATTATTTATATCTACTTGGAGAGACAGATATCCACAAATTGTTCAAGGTCTTTGATGGCTGTAGGTTGAAACAAAAAATGTTATCAATGCGATATATGGAACCAGCCCACTGAGGTGATTTTTTCGGCCACTGCCGGCGAATATGACATTGAAATTCACCGAAGTCACCTGGCGACAACCTATGACAGCTCCTACGTCAAGCTACGCTCATTAGGAGTCAAACTGAAGGTCGCCACTGTCGCCAAAAAATGTTCAACATGTTGAGATATTTTTGCCGACCAGAAAGACGCTACAACTCTTTGGGTGACTGAGGAGACTACTCACGACCATACAGGTGACATCCAGACGAACATCGGCGACCATGTGGTGACTGCATAGTATCCTGTAGATAAAAATGCTGGAGAAACTCAGCAGGTGAGGCAGCATCTATGGAGCGAAGGAATAGGTGACGTTTCGGGTCGAGACCCTTCTTCAGACTGAAGATCAGATTCAGATTCAATTTTAATTGTCATTGTCAGTGTACAGTACAGAGACAACGAAATGCATTTAGCATCTCCCTTGAAGAGCGACATAGCAAACAAAGATTTCAGCCTCGGTCCGATTTTGCGCGCAACGTCGCACGGCCCGGGCTAAAACTCTTCACCAGTTCCTTCTCTGCAGAGATGTTGTCTGTTCTCCATCAGCATTTTTGCGTCTACCTTAGGCAATTTATTACTAGTGCTAAGTGAATAAATAAAGACCATGTCGTCAAGCCCACTAGAACAAAAACAAATCAAGGCTGTAAAATGTGTTTTCCTATGAAAGAAAATAACTGGTAGCAGAGAAATAGGAGAGAAAGTGAGCAAAATTAATCACCTCATAAGTACTGATTATGTTTAACCTGTAGAAGAGTGGAATGTAGATCAGACAGGTGAATGTCATTGTAAATAAGCAAGCTATGGTGTATATCACAACCATTATCCCATACAGATAGACTTCTGCAGGACCTCCAATCACTGCAACGAGAATTAGAAACGTTTAATGAGTAGTCTCACAGAAAACAGCTTCCACACAATAAAGTTAACAAAGCACATCCCAAGTTTAAAAATAAAACTAGCATGATAACAAAGACAAATTATACTGGCACAGTCTGCTCTGACAGCATTGGCTAAGCTTTTCTTAAGATGTATTTTACATTTATGGATATTTGCTATAGAAACGTTGCAACTTAATGGCTGTCAACTAAGAAAGTTGCTCATCCTGCTGCTAATTCAACTATTTAAAATAGTCATCAAAGATATCACAAAATGAGGTAAAGTCATGGATAATATAAATGATAATATCACAAGAAAACATCAATAACTTTTTTTTTATTCACTCATGGGATGTGGACATTGCATTTTTTGACCACCTTGTGGAGCTAGAACTGCAGGGACAGTGAAGAGTTGACCCATTGGGAGATTTGGAGTACATCGATATCGGGCCTCTGCCTCGGAAGGCCTTTAACGAGTTAGATTTCCAGTTTGTCACCACTTGGGGCTTCTGGTTTTGGTGTCCAATTGTTTAATTCGCTTACATTTCATTTCAAGGAGGACTGACCTTAAAGAAGGTTTGATTTGTGTTGGATACAATATTCAGTATCTTTCATATTTGTCAGCTTTCAGACGGAGGGCGATGACTATGAAGAGCGAGCTGGCAGAGGAAGTGGAATAGGCGGCACAATGACAGCATTTGGCCAGGTTCATGGATAGGACAGGTTTAGAGAGATATGCACTAGACTTGGGCAAATGGGATTAGCTCAGGAAGGCACCTTGGTTGGCATAGATGAGTTGAGCTGAAGCACCTGTTCCCATGCTGTATAACTCTAAGACCAATTATTGTTATATGATCATAAGCTCATAAATAACAGAAGCAGAATTAGGCCATTCGGCCCATCAAGTCTCCTCCGCCATTCAATCATGGCTGATTTATCTCTCCCTCCTAACCCCATTCTTCTGCCTTCTCCCCATAACCCCTGACACCCACACTAATCAACGTGTGATCCAGGTCTGGTATTTCTAGCAGGATAAATGATCGCCATCTCCAGCATGCCTTTTTACCTCCAATGAACTTGTTGAAAGAAACAGTGGGATAGAGATCGGCTGTAGGTTTGGGTGGAGAGGTGGCAAATGGAATTTAATCTCTAGAGATAAGGGGGAGGTCATGCAGTTTGGGAAGTCCAGATGCAGGAAGATTGTTCCCGATGTTGGGGAAGTCCAGGACAAGGGGTCACAGCTTAAGGATAAGGGGGAAATCCTTTAAAACCGAGATGAGGAGAACTTTTTTCACACAGAGAGTGGTGAATCTCTGGAACTCTCTGCCACAGAGGGTAGTTGAGGCCAGTTCATTGGCTATATTTAAGAGGGAGTTAGATGTGGCCCTTGTGGCCAAGGGGATCAGAGGGTATGGAGAGAAGGCAGGTACGGGATACTGAGTTGGATGATCAGCCATGATCATATTAAATGGCGGTGCAGGCTCGAAGGGCCGAATGGCCTACTCCTGCACCTAATTTCTATGTTTCTATGTTTATGTTTCTAAGTCAAATTCCGGCAAGATATGTGGAGTAAATGGCAGGCATCTCAGGAGAGTTAATGTGCAGAGAGACCTTGAGACAGAAGTACACTCACTCCTGAAAGCGGCGACACAGGCTAGCATGGACAAGTTGGGCCGAAGGGCCAGCATCCATGCTGTGTGTCTATGACTATTTACATTAATGACCTGGAGGAAAGAACACAATGTAAGGTTTAAAAATTGCTGATTTATGAATAGGGGTAGAAGGCAGGATGTGATAAAAAAAATATTGTGAATGTGTAATGAAATATTGGTAGATTGCGTGAGCGAGAAAATGATTGTCAAATAAAAGTTAAAATGTGAGGCTAGACACAGAATACTGGAGTAAAGGGCCTGTCCCACATTCACGACCTGATTCACCACCTTTTCTACTCGTGGACATTTTTCATCATGTTGAAAAAACGCCCCGACATACTTGATGCCACGAGTACCTACGACTAGCATCACGACCTACCCTCGACCTCGTGACGACCATGCTGCGAGTATGAGTCAAGGGCAAAGGTCGTGAATTAGGTCGTGAAAGTGGGACAAGCCCTTAACTCAGCGGACAGGCAGCATCTTTGGAGAGAAGGGATGGGAATTTAAAATGTGAGGCCATGAATTTTGGTAAAAGAAGTACGAAGAGATTATTATTTAACTGGGAAGCGACTGCAAGTGAGTAGGGTACAGAGGGGTCAAGGTGTTCTAGTGCCTTATATGTTATCACAATAAGCCGACAGGCAGGCTCGACAAGTAGTTAAGGCCGCAAACAAAAGATTGGCTTTCATTGCAAATGGGTTGGAGTTTAAGAATAGGGTGGTTCTGTTGCAATTGTACGTAGTGTTCGGTGAGGTCTCTGAAGTTGGCGAGGACAGGTAATAGTTAGACACGGGCAAGGGTTTTTGTTTTGATAGACTGACCTTAGGAACAAATGCCGGCGATTAAAACCACGGGCCACAGTTTAAGAATAAGGGGTAAGCCATTTAGAACGGAGACGAGGAAACACTTTTTCTCACAGAGAGTTGTGAGTCTGTGGAATTCTCTGCCTCAGAGGGCGGTGGAGTCCGGTTCTCTGGATACTTTCAAGAGAGAGCCAGGTAGGGCTCTTAAAGATAGCGGAGTCAGGGGATATGGGAAGATGGCAGGAACGGGGTACTGATTGTGGATGATCAGCCATGATCACATTGAATGGCGGTGCTGGCTCGAAGGGCCGAATGGCCTACTCCTGCACCTATTGTCTATTGTCTAAAAGAAAAGGTGTGAGATGAACAGATTGTAGAGTTGCAAATATCTTCTTGTGTACACTTTTCTAAGAGAAAATAAACAACTTCTGAAATGATATAGGTTCAGTTCAATCTCCCAACAAATGAAGGACTTTGCTACATTAGTCTAGCTTCAGTTTGACAAGTTACATGTTAATCCAACAATATTTGACCAGGGTTATAGACTGACTTTGGTCATACAATAAAATTCACTTACCCGTAATAGCAGACAGGAAACTGGCAGCCAATGAAAGAGCTATTGGGTAAGCAGATATCTGTCTGTGGGGTAGAAATAATAGTTGTCTATTTTCCTGTTAAACTCCATTTCCTCACCTACTTATCTTCTTGTAAGTGCCGACTCTAACAGGCACTAAGTAACATTCTCTGCTGCCATCTCTGTGAATTCCGTTCCATTCTAATCTATGAATTTTATAAATGGCAGAGTCGGAACATTATACATTTAAATCTCCACTCCAGAAACTTGAGTAAGCATACAAACATTGCAAATAGGTGCAGCACCGCCATTCAATGTGATCATGGCTGATCATCCAGATTCAGTATCCCGTTCCGGCTTTCTCCCCATATCCCTTGATTCCATTAGCCCTAAGAGCTAAATCTAACTCTCTCTTGAATGCATCCAGTGAATTAGCCTCCACTGCCTGCTGTGGCAGAGAATTCCAAAGCCCAGCTGACTCTTCAGCGAAGTAATGAGGTGGACTCCATTATCAGCAATGCTATGTTTTGGACTGGATGTTAAAACAAGGCCTCTCTGTCCTCTCAGACAATTGATAAAGGTCCAAAGCACTCCTTTGACAAAGAATGGCGCAGTTATTCCTGATCAATATCTATCCATCAAACAACATCGATGAAAAGTGTTGAAACAAGGAACTGCAGATGCTGATTTACACTAAAGGACACAGAGTGCTGGAGTAACTCAGTGGGCCAGGCAGCATCTCTGGAGAACATGGATAGGTGACGTTTCACACCAGGACCCTTCTTCAGACTGAAGAAAGGTCCCGACCCAAAACATCACCTATCCATGTTCTCCAGAGATGCTGCCTGACCCGCTGAGTTACTCCAGCACTCTGTGTCCTTATCTATAATTATCCAGTCATTACCACTTTGTTCGTTGTGGGGACTTGCTGTGTCCAAATTGACTGAGGGTTTTTCCACATTATCATTGCAATGACTTCTCACCAGTATTTCATTGGCTGTAATTAATTTTTCGGAACAAGCTGAAGTCGTAAAAGTTACCACATAAATACACGTTTTATAATTTTGGAGCCAATTCTTTCCTCTAATATCACAGCCAATTTTTTCTGTCACTTTTTCAGATCCTGCTGAGGTAATAATGCAATCCCCATTGATGTTGGTGACTTAGCACAAATTCAATCTTACTAAACCTTTGAGGTTGACAGTACAACTCCATTAAATTGCATAGTATTTCCCATGTTCAAAAATCCTACCATATCTCATGTAAGATTTGCAACAATCTTTATTTTGTCGTCTCTGCCAACGGTAAACTTACCGATTTCCTATTAAGAACTCTTCTGTAGTTCCTCCCTGTGTCCCTCCACGTTTAAAAGCACAATATAGTCCAATCACGGCAGATATTATCAGCATAGCGGCAAAGACAACGTAATCCCAAGCCTGCAGGACATTTTTCTCGGACATTGCTGCTTCTCCTGCTGAGATAAAATCCTAATCCAGTGATCAGAGTGAAATCAGGTTAAAAGTCCAATATTTTATAACCAACCACATGATCTATCGGTCACTTCTTGCATCTAAGAATGATTGTTTGACCCACAGTAGATGTGGTACAGCAATGCGACTGTGTGGAGTTTAAAGGAACTGCTTGGAAGCACTCAAATAACAAAGTGTTTTTGTTTTAATCAGTTGATGAACGCCAAACAGTAATGGAATAAACAGGACTTTCTCAGGGGGGCAGATGGTGACTAATGGGTGGTGCTTGGGCCCAGCTATTCACAATGTACATCAATCATTTGGATGAGAGAACTGATGTAACTGATATGGGGAGAAGGCAGGAACGGGGTACTAATTGTGGATGATCAGCCATGATCACATTGAATGGTGCTGCTGGCTCAAAGGGCCGAATGGCCTACTCCTGCACCTATTGTCCAGTGTCTATTGTCAACCGACAGCACAAAACTGAGTGAAACTGGGAGTTGCGAGGAGGATGCAAAATGGTTTCAGGGCAATTGAGAGGTTGGGTCGAATGGCCTAATTCTGCTCCTATTCCTTATGACCTAAGTTAAATGAGTGGGCAAATATATGGCAGATGCAGTATAACGTGGATAAATGTGAAGTTCGTTTCAGGAAGAACAAACACAGAGAGATTATCTGAAGAAGGGTGTTGGGCCTATTTCCTTCGCTCCATTGATGCTGCCGCACCCACTGAGTTTCTCCAGCATTTTTGACTGCCTGAGATTATTTGAATGGCAATAGATTGTGGAATTTGCTAAAAACAAAAGACTAATGTCCTTGCACACTAGTTACTGAAAGCAAACATGTCAAGCAAGCAAGTAGCAAACAGTGAAGCAAGCAAATCAGCACCCGGTTCCTGCTTTCTCCCCACATCTCCCTTGATTCCGTTAGCCACTCGACACCCCAATCTCGCTCTACACCCCAATATCATCAATTTTTCCACAGCCTTCTGCATCTGCCCATGGTTTGGTAATAGGACAAACTAAAAAAGGACATATTTACATTACAAGAAAGAAATACCAGCCAGTCATTTTTCTGAAATCTGATTATTTTATTGATTTATTTTATGGGGATTGAGTAGTGCTTCATTAAGAAACTAATTCCCGTCTGAAGAAGAGTCTCGACCCGAAACGTCGCCTATTCCTTCTCTCCATAGATGCTGCTTCACCCGCTGAGTTTCCCCAGCACTTTTGTCTACCTGCCATTGACCCACAAGTTCGGTATCTGAAATCTTGGTCAATTTAAGGATTTAAAATTGCGTTGTTTTTCCACAGCTTGCAGAATTCTCCTTGAACATTGGACATGAGGTTTGAGACTTGTTCATCTAGACAAATGAAAAGAATATGGGAACATGAACGATCAGGTATGTTCACAAACGTTGAGAAATTCATGAAAGAGAGCAATTTCGGAAACAGGTACATTATAGCAAACGTAGACAAACAATCCAAGCTTTTATTTGAAGGGAAGTAAAAAAAAAAATCAGCATCTGTCTGTCACATCTTATCATAGTTTCTTCAACTTTGGTTACTGCACTTTAGTAAGGACATATTGACTCAAGAAGAGATCCAACAATTTCATTGGTGCGATACCATAGCTCAAAGGATCACATTTTGAAGACATTTTGCATAATAGGTAGAATTTCCATGAATATAGCGGACTGAGTTGTGACCAAATGAACTTATGTGGAAACTTAAAATGGTTTAAAAACTATAACCTCTTGAGGACTCAAGATTAAGGGAGCACAATGTCTTCACAAGAATAGCCAAGGAGCACTTAGTTCATACAAAGGAAATCCAGACCTTTATATAAATCCCATCAATAAATGTATTCATAAAAGAACATCATAAGATCATGTGATAGGAGCAGAATTAGGCCCTTCGGCCCATCTAGTCCACTCCGTCATTCAATCATGGCTGATCTACAGTATCTCTCCCTCCTAACCCCATTCTCCCGTCTTCTCCCCATACAATACAATACAAATTTATTATCATTTGAGCCCCAGTGAGACTCAAACGAAATGTTGTTTCCACAGCCATACAAACAAAGACACTGTCTTACAGACATACACATAATTAAATTCACACAAACATCCATCACAGTGAAGCCACTGTGATGGAAGGCAAGTCTTTTCTCTCCCCTGTTCTCCGTGTCTCTCCCGATGTCCAAGCCCCAGGCGGGCGATGATGAGTCCCACGGCCATTTTAGGCCGCGCGGCGATTTACGGCCCCGTGGCAAAGTCCAAGGTTGGAACCCCCACGGGCGATGGTGAGTCCCCACTAATGACATTGCCGGGTCATGTACGGTCCCGGTCCTAAAAACAACACGGGCTTTAGATTCTGAGGAGCTCCGGGAAGCCTCTCCCCCGGGACTCCCGTCCCAGTCCACCGGACCTGCGGCTGCGTTGCTGGAGCCTCCGAGCCCCAGGAGTCGAGTCGCAGCAGCGAGTACGCTCCGAGGCCGGCCAGCCCCACGGTGTGAGTAGTCCGAGCTCCGCAGCTGGCAATCCCGAGCCCCCGGGTCGTTCAAAGGCTCACCCGCTCACGGTGCTAGGCCCCACGACAGCCGAGACCCGACAGGGTGGTTCCCGTTTAGTTTCCCCCGATCATTTACACATTTAAAAATATTCCCAAATCTTCAGCTAGACAAAAAAAAAAAAAAAAAAGACAGACAGGCTGGGGCCGCTGCAACGGGTGATTCGCGAACCTTTAACACTACTAATCAAGATCTATATCTCTGCCTTCAGTATATCCTGATGGCCTCCGCAGCTTCTGTGGCAAACATCAACACTATTAGACAAGACCCTATCTCCTTCCTAAAACAACGTCTTTATTTTTTGTGACCGGTCCGGGATATGGAAACATTAACACTAATAAACCAAATGTTTTTTTGAAATGGCAATTGGCAGGTTAAAGGTCACCTTCACAGGCACATGGTGTTGTTTAATTTCCAGATCATTTAAACAGATTCCAAATCTTCAGCTGCTGCTGCGATATTTGAACCTTTGCTACTAGATCATTAGTTCAGTATAAACTGTTGCTAGGGTAACATCAACACTATTAGACAAGACCCTATAATCATATTTTTTTAACGGTTATATAATTATCTTACCCTTTCTCGTTTTGGAAGTGATTGTTTGATTCTGAAGATGAATTTGTGAATGGTTGGTACAATCGGAGAAATTAGCAAAGGATCCACTTTCTCATTCCCACCTGTAATAAAGAGACGGAAATGAAATACTGAAATCTTATGCCAGGATTTTTTTTTTTTTTTTGCAAGTTATACACACTCAGTAGTACAGACAGGATTCCTATGCAATTGAAGATAGACACAAAAAATGCTGGAGTAACTCAGCGAGACAGGCAGACTGAAGAAGGGTCTCAACCAAAAAGGTCACCCATTCCTTTTCTCCAGAGATGCTGCCTGTCCCGCTGAGTTACTCCAGCATTTGAATGAATGAATAAGTTTATTGGCCAAGTAGTCACATACAAGGAATTTGCCTTGGTGCTCCGCCCGCAAGTGACAACATGACACACAGTGACAGTTAGGAATGACATTAAAAACATTAATAATAACGCACAATATCGATTGAAACATGTGAATTAAATAAAATACCAGAGCAAAAGGAGGCTACAGATTTTTGGTTATTGAGTAGAGCTACTGCTCGTGGAAAAAAGTTGTTTGATATGTCTATCTTCAGTTTAAACCTGCATCTGCAGTTCCTTCCTACACATTCCCTATGCAATCCATTGATATTGGACCCGGCTAATTGCTGATGAGAGAATGCCCAGTGAGTTGGAAATTGCAGGTGGAAGTCTGTGAGATGGGGAACGGGGGTATATCACGGGCTATAGGCTATAGCCTAGTCCTGGATGCTGCTAGTTGTGGAATATTGAATTTTGTTTCACTGTAATACCACAGCTACTTCAAAGATATATAATAGGCTGAAAAACACATTGGGATGAGTTGACGTCTATAAATATAAGTATTCCATTTTATAGCGAAGATCAGACTGTGAAGAAGGGTCTCTCGACCCGAAACGCCACCCATTCCTTCTCTCCAGAGGTGCTGCCTGTCCCGCTGAGTTACTCCAGCATCTTGTGTCGATCTTTGGTTTTAACCAGCATCTGCAGTACTCTAGTGCTGTGCTGTGATGCCACCAGCTGGAGAATGGGTTGTGCACCAAGGAGAATTCAAGCAAATAGATCACTGAAGGTTACACAGAAAAGCTGGAAAAACTCAGGGTTGCAGCACCTATGGAGCGAGGAATAGGCAAACGGGCCGAAACCCTTCTTCATCAAATCTGACAAGAAAGGGAAAAGGAGGAGTAGCCAGAAGCTGGAGGGTGGGAGGAGTCAGCAGGGGAGCTGAGGAAGGGGAGGAGAGAAGGCTCTTTGCTGCAGTAAGTCCCAGAGACCGCTGTGCAGGGAAGTTGCATTTGGAATCTTGAGGCCACTCACATCTCCAACATTAGAGATAAAACTGATAGTTGAGATTAATAACTGAAAACCACCGTAAACCCTACCTCCTTCACAGCATCTTCGATTACATCCGATAATAGATAATCAGACCCAACAGCCAAGGGGCGGTGCAGTGGGCCAGCGGTAGAGTTGCTGCCTTACAGCACCAGAGACCCAGGTTCAATCCTGACTACTGCCGCTGTCTGTACGGAGTTTGTACGTTCTCCCTGAGACTGCGTGGGTTTTCACCAGGTGCTCCGGATTCCTCCCACACTCCAAAAACGTACATGGTTGTAGGTTAATTGGCTTCGGTAAGAATTGAAAATTGTCCCTAGTGTGTAGGATAAGTACTAGTGTATGGGGATCGCTGGTCGGCACGGACTCGGTGGGCCAAAGGGCCTGTTTCCGTGCTGCATGTTTGAACTAAACTAAAATTGAAAATTTGCAGTAAGAAACAAAAACTGGTGTGAATTTGCTTTGTGACAACATGATGATTCTCAAGGTCAACCTGATGAATTAAAATATTAACTTTCCCCACCTGTGAAGAAACTAATTGTTAATCCAACAAAAACTGTGCTAAGACAAGCAAGTGGGCTGTAGTAGAGATAAGATAAGGAGTAGAAATCTTCTGCTATGCTGGGTCTGAAATATATTAAGAAAACAAAAAGCCGAACTGTAATTTATGTAAGAAGTAGCTCATGATTATTTTAAAATATAATCTCATCACCAATGTTACACCATCAGTATATTATAATCGCTTTTTGTCCTTTCTTCTATGGCCTTTGTCTAACCATCTGACAACCAACCCCCCCCCCCCCCCCCCCCCCCCCCCCCCCCCGCATCCACCTGCATCTACCTATCACTTGCCTGGTTTTGTCCCCCCCCCCCCCCCCCCCCCCCCATTCAGACTGAAGAATGGCCCCAACACGAAACGTCACCTGTCCATGTTCTCCAGAGATGCTGCAAGACCCGCTGAGTTACTCCAGAATTCCAGGGCGGCACAGTGGTAGAGTTGCTACCTTATGCCCCTGTCCCACTTAGGAAACCTGAACGGAAACCTCTGGAGACTTTGCGCCCCACCCAAGGTTTCCATGCGGTTCCCGGAGGTTGCAGGTGGTTGCCAGAGGTTGCAGGTAGTGGAAGCAGGTAGGAAGACTGACAAAAACCTCCAGGAACCGCACGGAAACCTTGGGCAGGGCGCAAAGTCTCCAGAGGTTTCCGTTCAGGTTTCCTAAGTGGGACAGGGGCATTTTACAGCGCTTGCAGCACCAGAGTCCCGGGTTCGTTCCTGACTACAGGTGCTGTTTGAACGGAGTTTGTACGTTCGCCCCATGACCTGCGTGGGTTCCTCCGAGCTCTTTGCTTTCCCCCCACACTCCAAAGACGTACAGGTATGTAGGTAAATTGGCTTGGTAAATGTATAGGTTGTTCCTAGTATGTGTAGGGTGGTGTTGGTGTGTGAGTATCGCTGGTCGGCGTGGACCCGAAGGGCCGAAGGGCCTGTTTCCGCTCTGTATCTCTAAACTAAACAGTATCTTATTTTTGTAAGCCAGCATCTGCAGTCTGGCAACTTTATAATGACATTCATTTGACAGCCCTTTTCTTCCTCGACCGCAGAACCAACCAATCTCCGAAAAACATAATTTCTTATTCATTTGACAGCCCGCTCTCTTTGTCATCACTAATCCATATTTTTAATGGTGAATACAATTTAATTAATAAGAGTCTCTGCATCATCCTGTGCTGGACAGAATTTAAAATGTTATCAAAAGATTACATTTCCATCAAATAGTTGCCCATATGTCACGCACAAATAACATCCTTGTAGTTTTTAAGAAGGAACTGCAGATGCTGCCAAATCGAAGGTAGACAAAAGTGCTGGAGAAACTTAGCGGGTGCAGCAGCATCTATGGAGCGAAGGAAATAGGCAACGTTTCGGGCCGAAACCCTTCTTCAGACTGATGGAAGGTGGGGGGGGCGGGGAGAAGAAAGGAAAAAGGAAGAGGAGGAGCCCCAGGGCTGAGGGAGAGCTGAGAAGGGGAGGAGACAGCAAGGTCTACCGGAAATTGGAGAATTCAATGTTTATGCCGCTAGGGTGCAAACTGCTCAATATGAGGTGCTGCTCCTCCAATTTCCGGTGGTGCTCACTTTGGCCATGGAGGAGGCCCAGGACAGAGAGGTCGGATTCGGAATGGGAAGGGGAGTTGAAGTGCTGAGCCACCGGGAGAAACGTTGCCTATTTCCTTTGCTCCAAAGATGCTGCTGCACCCGTTGAGTTTCTCCAACACTTTTGTCTACCTAACATCCTTGTAGATTACCTGGCTAAATTACAAGTTAGGTGGCAATCGTATACAAGGATCATTGCAAAACCTTTAAAAAAAAAATGCAATTCATGTGAAAGATCGTTAATGACTTACCTTTCTTGATTTGGAGATGCAACGGCGGTGAGCAGAGAGGTCACATTCACAGGAGTTGAGGTGGTAACATTTGACAGGGGACATCCTGATATTGATGTTTCAAGTAACCCAGTAAACTTAGCAGAAGGTGGATAGATCTGTGCAGCAATTCCTACCCACATAGAAAGGGATAATCCAACACATAAACCTGCAAATGCGCCCTGGCACAGATGGAAAGTAATAACATTTCATATTATTTTTGCAGCAAAAGAAACGGGGCTATGACACAAAATGCAGCAGTAACTCAGCGGGACAGGCTGCATCTCTGGAGAGAAGGAACAGGTGACCTTTCGGGTCGAGGCCCTTCTTCAGACCTGAAATTCCACCCATTTCTTCTCTCCAGAGATGCTGCCTGTCCCGCTGAGTTACTCCAGCATTTTGTGCCGATCTTCGATTTAAACCAGCATCTGCAGTTCTTTCCTAAACAGGACTTTGAATTGGAAATGTTTGGCACATTATGCTATGGCAATCGAATAAAACTGCACCCATCTTTTCCCAACCGTGGAGATATTGCACCAAATTAAGGGTAAAATGAGATCATTTGAGGGGAAAGATTTGGAAGAAGCATTTCCTTCATTTTCCCTGACCAGTGTTTTATTTTGTGACAGTCTGGGCTGGTTTGGCGATCCAGCAACTCAAAAATATTAAACATCATTATTTCATTTTACATTTTTGTTGTCAATTTAAAAAAAATCACTGTGCATGACTGTGCATGTAGATTCAGAGCTTCAAAATGATGTATTCAAGAGAGAGTTCGATTTAGCTCTCACATCCCTTATGTGTATGTGACAAATAAACTTGATTTGACTTGACTTGGTCTATTCGGCTCGCACCTCATGGTTAGGGATAAGGGAAAGACGAGAGATATAGACGGTGATGTGGGGAGATAAAGAACAATGAAAGAAAGATGCAAAAAAGTAATGGTGATAACGGAAACAGGGCATTGTTAGCTGGTTGTAGGGTGAAAATGAGAAGCTGGTGCGACTTGAGTGGTGGAGGGATAGAGAGATTGGGAATGCCGGGGCTGCCTGAAGTGAGAGAAATCAATATTCATACCACTGGGCTGCAGGCTGCCCAAACTAAATATGAGAAAGAGATGACTAATATCCTGGCATGATATAAAAGGCAATTGTAACATAGTTTATAAAACTGCGGTGTCCTGCTTTACAATATAATTTCCAATGTAAATTTAAAGCAGGTTTCAGCCGTGGCTTTCTCAAAATAAGCTCTTACCTTGCCGTTACTCTTTGGAAATAATGCTGCAAGTGTGAATACACCCAGTATGGGACCTTGAATTATTCCTGCAACACTGAGAGAAGCCTGGCAACGATAGCAAACATGATTACATTCAGAGCTCTTTTTGGCAGGCAAGTAAAGCAAGTTTATTTCATTAATAAACCAGCAATGAGGACGTTAACCAACAGTATGATGAGCGTTTGACAGCACTGGGCCTGGACTCGCTGGAGTTTAGAAGAATAAGGGGGGGGGGGGGGGGGGGGGGGGGGGGGGGGACCTTATTGAAACATACACAACAGTGAAAGGCTTGGATAGAGTGGATGTGGAGAGGATGTTTCCACTAGTGGGAGAGTCTAGGACTAGAGGTCATAGGCTCAGAATTAAAGGACGTTCATTTAGGAAGGAGGTGAGGAGAAATTTCATTAACCAGAGGGTGGTGAATCTGTGGAACTCTTTCCCACAGATGGCTGTGGAGGCCACAAGTCAGTGGATATTTTTAAGGTTGAGATAGATAGATTCTTGATCAGTACGGGTGTCAGAGGTTACGGGGAGAAGGCAGGAGAATGGGGTTAGGAGGGGGAGCTAGATCAGCCATGATTGAATGGCGGAGTAGACTAGATGGGCCGAATGGCCTAGTTCTACTCCAATTCCTTTATGACTAAACACTGCAAATGATTTACCTGAATTATATTTCCTTTTAACAGAGAAGCCACTCCAGCCAGGCCAATCGTAGCAAATCCAAATATCATAGCTGTATATGGGCAGAGAATAATATATCAAAATAAAATACTATTTTTTTTCAAAAATGCATCTTTAAAACTGTAATTATTATTTGTATAACAGTATGTGCTGAAGGTAATGTTAAATAAAATGAATCCCTTCTGCCTGCACATAATCCCTATCCCTCCAAACTTGATGTGTTCATCCAAAGGCCTCTTGAATACCACTGTCATATATGCTTCCACCACCACCCCCAACAGCATGATTATGGCACCAGACTCTCTGTCAAACCCGCGCATCTCCCTAATATTTCACCCTCTCACCCTAACGCTCTGCACATGTGGCACAACCTTAAAGTTTCTTGCTATTGAGGGAGTGCAGCGTAGGTTTACAAGGTTAATCCCCGGGATGGCGGGACTGTCATATGCTGAGAGAATGGAGCAGCTGGGCTTGTACGCTCTGGAGTTGAGAAGGATGAGAGGCGATCTCATTGAAACATATAAGAATGTTAAGGGTTTGGACAAGAGCGAGCTAGATAGGGCTCTTAAAAATAGCGGAGTCAGGGGATATGGGGAGAAGGCAGGATCGGGGTACTGATTGGGGATGGTCAGCCATGATCACATTGAATGGCAGTGCTGGCTCGAAGGGCCGAATGGCCTACTCCTGCACCTATTTTCTATTGTCTATTGACACGCTAGAGGCAGGAAACATGTTTCGATGTTGGGGGAGTCCAGAACCAGTTTAAGAATAAGGAGTAAGCCATTTAGAACGGAGACGAGGAAACACTTTTTCTCACAGAGAGTGGTCAGTCTGTGGAATTCTCTGCCTCGGAGGGCGGTGGAGGCAGGTTCTCTGGATGATTTCAAGAGAGAGCTAGATAGGGCTCTTAAAAATAGCGGAGTCAGGGGATATGGGGAGAAGGCAAGAACGGGGTACTGATTGGGGATGATCAGCCATGGTCACATTGAATGGCAGTGCTGGCTCGAAGGGCCGAATGGCCTACTCCTGCATCTATTGTCTATTTGCAGGCTGGGAATGATTCTGACAGTCTACACTAAATATACTACCTTTGCTCCTAATTTACTCTCCGCAGCTCCTGCCTAGTAATGCTGCAATTTACCCTTCAATTCAGCATCTTCCCCTTAATCATCACTGTAATTTGTAAACTTAAGGAGTTGTGATCGCTGTTCCTAAAATGCTCACCCATGGTAATGCCAGTCACCTGGTAGTGCTCCTTTCCTAATACAAGGACCAGTATCATCCCTCCTAGAGTTGGACTATCCACATACTGTTTCAAGAAACCTTCTCAGATGCACATAATAATATTACTAAACATCACATGCGGCACGGTGGGGCAGCGGTAGAGTTGCTGCCTTACAGCGCCAGAGACCCGGGTTCGATCCCGACTACGGGTGCTGTCTGTAAGGAGTTTGTACGTTCTCCCCGTGGCCTGCGTGGGTTTTCTCCGAGATCTTTGGTTTCGTCCCACATTCCAAAGACGTACAGGTTTGTAGGTTAATTGGCTTGGTGTACTGTAAGTGTAAAATTGTCCCTAGTGTGTGTAGGGTAGTGTTAATGTGCGGGGATCGCTGGTCGGTGTGGACTTGGTGGGCCGACGGGCCTGTTTCCGCGCTGTATCTCTAAACTAAACTAAATCACCCAGTCCCTAAATGTGTCCTCTCAAGGACATCTTTAGCCCCGACAACAGATGGGGGCAACACACCATCCTGGAGTCTCACTTGAAGCCACAGAAACACCTGCCTAGAGAGTTCACTAACATTATTGCCCATCTAGACTAAGCCCAACCCTGCTATTCAATAGAGTCAGATGAAGTTCACTGTTCTGGCAGCTGCCGCTCTATGTCCTGAAAGGCCCTTCCCAAACACCCCCACCACCAGTACACAAAACGGTTCACTTGTTTGACAGCAAGGTAGCTATGTGGGATTCCTGCACTACATTCCTGCCTCTCCTGGCTGTCACCCTTCATTTATTTGTCACTGTGCTGGCTGGCCGAGCTGGATTGTTTATAAGTGGAATAAAGTGGAAGATTTTTGTGATCGAGAAAATAACCTAGGAGCTTTGTGGCCAGAGTCTTCTTCCTGTTAGAAAGCTGTTCCCATGGTTTCCAGAGAGGCTTTATAAAATCTTCAACAACGATTGCAGCCATAGCACTGATGCCAGAAGAGATTGAGCTGTCAACAAGAAAAGTAAATGTTATTATATGCTTTGGTTTACAATGATTTTTTTTTAAATTTAACGATAAAAGGCTTTGCAAAGATGTTTCTTTCTCTCTAAAATCATGATACGCGCAGTGCAAAATCTAAATTATTTTAATCTTTCTCCATCTTTATACAATCACAGCACATTATTTGAGCAAAAAATCCACTTCAAGCCAACTTTTTCCTTCAAGAGGCATTGTTTTGTTCTCATTGTTTGGAGAAAAACGATATACTCTTTGCATTTATACTTAATCAAGAGAATTAGCTGAGATAAATATGATGGATATATACTGAAGGTAGACAAAAATGCTGGAAAAACTCAGCGGGTGAGGCAGCTTCTATGAAACGAAGGAAATAGGCGACGTTTCGGGTCGAGACCCTTCTTCAGACTACATACTGAATGTTAATTTTGCTCCATAGTTCTATCAACAACAAATATTTGGAGAAAAATTACTGAGCAGAAATGCTCAAAGTTAAGGAAAATAACGCGCAGTTCAACTGTTTATGTATTGACTGTCCAAAAGCATCTTCATGTAGCATTAGTGGTATGTCAATGATTTACAGCTTGCACCCCTGTGAACCTTGTGTGACGCATGGCGTACCTCAATGTACCACTGTAGGCGCTGGCAACGAAGAGTCCAGCTACCCCAGGAGTCTCATTCAAAATCTCCACAACCATCAATGGCATCAGCTTCAGGGAAAATAAAACACAAATGAACCACTTGCAAAAGACGTAGGTTAATTGGCTTGGTAAATGTAAAAATCCTCCCTAGTGTGTGTAGGATAGTGTTAGTGTGTGGGGATCGCTGGTCGGCGTGGACCCAGTGGGCCGAAGGGCCTGTTTCCGCGATGTATCTCTAAACTAAACTCAAAGGATCTTAATGTTGATATTGCTGCTAGTTGATACTTATTCCATTCTTAATTTAGTTAACATTAATTTTCCTGAAAGCTTGGTAGACAAGTTGCGATATTTCAGTTCAGAACTCCAGTCACAAGGCAGGAGCTGACATTAGGACATTAGCTGACATCCGGCCTAGCTCACAACTTTGTGTATATTAAAATGAATGGACCTATACTGTAGTCTTCTCACAGTGAAAACATTTTTATTTGCTGATGTTATTGAAAATAAGCATGTCAATATACAAAGTGATATTTCTGTTTTATACTCTTCATATTTATACTTAAGTATAATATGAAGGGGGAGGGAGGGTGTTGTTACCGAACTGAACTCACTGTGGAATGAATGCATTAACAGAGCCACTCTGCTGCCGGATCCGAAGTTGTCCGTGCCGCTGACGGTAAAGTCTGTGAAAGCGGCCCCGTCAGAGACTGTGAGGCCTCGCATCCTTGGCGCTTCTGACACGCCGGCTCTGTCACGCTGGCTGTTCCCCGCAGCTTTTCGGCCGAGGGCGAAAAGCAACGGTTGAACATCCGATGTTTGGCTTGAGGCAGCGTGACAGAGCCGGGCCGGGCACCAGCGGTAGGGAAAAATGTTGGTGTGTTTCGAGCAGAGCCGGGGCGTCATTAGGCGTTATGGTCGCTGGCGAGCAGGAGGCGACAAAATGAGTGAGTGGGGGGAGGGAGGGTTTTTATCAAAAGACGTGTACATAAAATGTCCAAATGTTCTGAGGAGTGCATGAGTGAATGTAAAAGTGAATTAACTAGGGAAATGGAAAAAATGGCGCGGAGTTTCAGCGTGTGGTGCTGGCAGACCAAGGAATCAAAAGCCGAATCTGACATACACCCACACACACAGTTTTAATAGTATATAGATAGATCGATAGATCGATAGACAGATATGATATGATTAAATGTTACTTACCTGATTGGTGTTGCTAATTCTGTTTGCCTTTATTGGGTCACACGAACCATAAAGTGCGTACATCACTAAACCACACAGGCAGGCTGTTGTAAGAATAATCACCATGCCAACCCAGTTCAGAAATACTGCTCTGTCAAATCACAAATGACTGATAGTAATAAAGTAGATTTATGTATTTTACATGATACTTACAAAATGAACTTTCTTTTCACATGCTCATAAATTGCTTCAATATTAAAATCTGAATGATATATAAGCCGAGGAGAACTTAACCTTAACATGAATGCTGAATATCATGCAAGGACCTGAAATTGTAATTATTGGAAAACTTATTCTGGAGAGTCAGGAGACGGGAAAAATAAGTAAAATTAGTCAATTTAACTATAAAATACACTTCCTTCAAGAAACAACTGAACTTTTGTAGATTAACCATATTAGCCTGCCTTTAACGTTAAGTAAGTATGTTTATTGGCTAAGTATTCACATACAAGGAATTTGCCTTGGTGCTCCGCCTTCAAGTAACATGACATACAGTGACTGTTACGAATTACTCAGAAAACACTAAACATTAATAATAATAAAACCTTAATGATAAAACACCATTGATCAAGCATGTGAACCAACAAAATACCAGATCAAAGGGAGGCTACAGATTTTTGGCTGTTGAGTAGAGCAACTACTCGTGGATAAAAACTGTTTTTATGTTACTATATCTATCACCATACGTATTATGCATGCTGCACATTCCACATGTAGTCCAGTCCGGATTTTCTTCACAGTTCACACTGCCACCCAGCTTTGTGTCATCCGCATACTTGCTAGTGTTGCTCCTAATTCCCTCTTCCAAATCATTAATATATATGGTACACAGTTGCGGCCCCAACACCGAGCCTTGCGGCACTCCACTCGCCACTGCCTGCCATTCTGAAAAGGACCCGCTCACTCCTACTCTTTGCTTCCGGTCTGCCAACCAATTTTCTATCCATGTCAACACCCTACCCCCAATACCATGTGCTCTAATTTTAGTCACCAGTCTCCCGTGCGGGACCTTATCAATGGCTTTCTGAAAGTCTAGATACACTACATCCACTGGCACCCCTTCATCCATTTTATTTGTCACATCCTCAAAAAATTCCAGAATCCATCTCGGAGGCATTCTACAGACTTTCTTTCTTGGGGTCCTAAACAAACCTGATTTTCCCAGTCTACCTGCCTATTGAAATCCCCCATCACTACAGTGGCATTACCTTTGTTACATGCCAGTTTTAACTCCTGCTGCAACTTACATACTACATCCGCGCTACTACTACTCACATCGCAGCGGCCTCTGTAGTCCGTCTGTCGTCTTTTTATTTTTTGTCTCGTTTGTATGTAGTTTTTATTTTTTTTTTTAAACTGGGTATGTGTGTGGGGGGGGGCGGGACTTTTTAAAATCTTTCCCCTGCACGGAGAACCCGACCTTTTCTCTGTTGGGTCTCCGTTGTTGTTAGGGCCGAGCACCGTGGAGCGCCCTCCAACCGGAACGACCTGGGGCTCCAGTCGCGGAGCTGCGGACTTACCCACCATCGTGGAGCTGGCCGAGTTCGGAGCGGGAGGAGCTGTGGTGGCGCGCTACTGCGGCCCGACCCAGGAGATTCGGGGGCTCCAGCTGATGACACCGGGAGACCCGCTTTTCGGGGCTTCCGCAACGGCGACTTGCGGGGTTGAGGATGATCTGGAGCGGGGCCTTACATCGCCCGGCGCAGCTTTAAATGGCCGTGGCACTTGTTAGCGCACGCCGGGGGCTCCAACACCAAGACCCGGAGCACGGCCTTGCATCACCCGGTGCGGTTTATAATTGCCGCGGGACTTATTTACCAGCGCATACCGGAGGCTTTGACTCTGACATCGGGAGGAGAACGAGGAGTGCAGGGGAGGGATAAGACTTTGACTTCCATCACAGTGAGGAGGAGATTCACTATGATGGATGTTCGTGTAAATTGTGTCGTGTCTTGGTTCTTCTTCTTGTGTGTATGACTGCAGAAACCAAATTTTGTTTGAACCTCTGGGTTCAAATGACAACAAATAAATTGTGTTGTATTGTATTGTATTTGGGGGTCTGTAAATAACACCGATTAGTGTCTTCTTGCCTTTACAATTCCTCAACTCAATCCACAGTGACTACCTCGTCAGTCCCTATGTCTTCCCTCGCAAGGGACTGAATTCCATCCCTCACCAGCAGAGGCGACTTACTTCTTGGCTTCTTTTTCACTCTTACAGGCAAGGTATCTTTGTACCTGTGCTTGATTACAACTATATGTTGCTGTCCATCCAAATGTGCCTCCAACTATTATCGTCCAAAACGTGTGCCTTCTCCTTGGATCAGGGTCAAAGCTGAAAACAAAATCCCATGTTACCTGATAGACTATAGACAATAGACAACAGGTGCAGGAGTAGGCCATTCGGCCCATTGATCCAGCACCACCATTCAATGTTATCATGGCTGATCATCCCCAATCAGTACCCTGTTCCTGCCTTCTCCCCATATCCCCTGACTCTGCTATCTTTAAGAGCCCTATATAACTCACTGATATGAAATCTGTATTTGTGCCTGCTATATTCCATTGTGCTGTTGCAAAGCAAGAATTTCATTGTCCTATCTGGGACATATGACAATAAACTCTCTTGAAGTCTTGAAGTCTAGTTCTCTCTTGAAAGTATCCAGAGAACCGGCCTCCACCGCCCTCTGAGGCAGAGAATTCCACAGACCCACAACTCTCTGTGATCAACCAGTCAAATCATCATTAGGCTGCCTCTGTCTCTCCAACTTTAGTAAATTGATCAGTCTAAAGTAAAAAAGAGCAGTTAATTACCTGCTCAGTTTTGGGCAGTTCTAATTTTAATGCAAAAAAATTAAACAGTATGAAGCAAGAAGAAATCTAACACACTTGTTGGAGTAATGGCAGGTTAAGGATGACATTTGGAAAGTTTAAATCGGGCATTTTGATCATTATAGTACCCAAGAAAAATAAAGTGATCTCTCCCAATGACTATTGACCAGTTGCTCTAACATCAACCATAATCATTGGGGCGGTCACGGTGGCACAGCGGTAGAGTTGCTGCCTTACAGCACTTGCTGTGCCGGAGGCCAGGGGTTCGATCCCGACTGCGGGTGCTGTCTGAACGGAGTTTGTACTTTCTCCCCGCGACCACATGGGTTTTCTCTGAGATCTTCAGTTCTCTCCCATACTTCAAAGACGTACAGGTATGTAGGTCTTTAGTACAAAATCTTTGTAGTACAAAGCCAAGTGGCTACAATCTTTCAATATTCTGCTGTTTTCCACTCATATTTATCGTTACTATGTGGATATTGTTCACCCTGTGAACCTCATGAGCAAGAAATTTTAATGCACCTGGTGTACACAGCAAAAACTAATCTGTATCTGTCTCAGAAGGCGAGATATCTATCACACTGTTCCTTTGTAGCTTTCAGCATTTTGCTGCTTTTAAATTCATGGGGAAATAATACATTTTAATTTGTACGGAGAAGGCATAAATGGGCAATTTTCCATATAAATGGGTATATTTCTGTGTTTCATTTATATTAGAGCAGTGTAGCCAGAGGTGTGGCCATTTCTAGAGCATAAGCCTTGCACAACATAGCTGAGGCCTTTAGATGGAGTGATTTACTTTGGCTGAAGACCATCCTATCTCAAGGCAATGACCTCATGAGTAGGATAATTGGTCATCTGTTTGGCATCTCTACAAGAAGATAAGTGCGGAAACATAGAAACATGGGGAAAAAAATAGGTGCAGGAGTAGGCCATTCGGCCCTTCAAGCCAGCACCGCCATTCAATATGATCATAGCTGATCATCAAAAATCAGTACCCCATTTCTGCTTTCAAGTTCAAGTTCAAGTGAGTTTATTGTCATGTGTCCCTGTGTAGGACAATGAAATTCTTGCTTTCTCCCCATATCCCTTGATTCCATTAGCCCTAAGAGCTAAATCTAACTCTCTCTTTGAAAACATCCAGTGAATTGGCCCCCACTGCCCTCTGTGGCAGAGAATTCAACAGATTCACAACTCTCTGGGTGAAAAGGTTTTCCCTCATCGCAGTCCTAAATGGCCTACCCCTTATTCTTAAACTGTGACCCCTGGACTTTGGTTGTGGACTCCCCCAACATCGGGAACATTTTTCCAGCATCTAATAAAGTGTAACTGCTGCCGGCCTTTATTTAGCATGCTGAGCCCTGGCATCATTGAGGACGGGAATGTAAATTTAACCTCTTCCACCCGAATTAAATTTAGATGCGGCAGGGCTGCAGAGATTTGACCAGGTCCTTTGAAGATATGCCAGGCCATATAAATCTTAACAAAGTTTTCAACCGATAATACACTAAAATACTCACTCTAAAAAATTAAGGCGGCCACCATTCTCAGCAATGTTCCAAACCTTTTCAAGCCCTCCAATATGAATTGATCCCTGGATCAGAACAGTCAGAAGGCCGATTAACATAACGCAAAGTTGGAAGACATCAGTCCACACGACAGCTTTGATACCACCCTGAGAAGAAATTATAACCAATAGATTCAAATCAATGGCCACCAGTGAGGTGAATAAAGCAAGAAAAGGTTTTGTCAATTAAAAATGCTACTTATGAGAGGAATAGATCGGGTAGATGCACAGATTCTCTTGCCCAGAGTAGGGGAATTGAGGACCAGAGGACATAGGTTCAAGGTGAAGGGGAAAAGATTTAATAGGAATCTGAGGGGTAACTTTTTCACACAAAGGGTGGTGGGTGTATGGAACAAGCTGCCAGAGGATATAGTCGAGGCTGGGACTATCCCAACGTTTAAGAAACAGTTAGACAGGTACATGGATAGGACAGGTTTGGAGAGATATGGACCAAGCGCAGGCAGGTGGGATGAGTGTAGCTGGGACATGTTGGCCGGTTTGGTCAAGTTGGGCCGAAGGGCCTGTTTCCACACTGTATGACTCTATGACTCTAATTACATCTTATCCTTGACGCTCAAGTACGATTCAAATATATTTTAAGCTTAACACGTTAAATTGTGAGGATATAAAATACGCATGGTCTGAAGTAGTTATCAGGATCAAGAAATTCTACAGTTTCCAAATAAACTGGATTTCAACCACACTCCCAGCAACTATAGACTCCCAGGAAAAAGCTTTTCACTCTACCTCTGTACATGTGACAAGAAACTAAACTGTATGCGTTTGAAGGCACCAACCTAGATGAGTCAAGCAACCTGCTCCCATGCTGCAAATTACAGACTAGTCTGGACCATGACATTGTGCAGCATACCTTAGGCCTCCTTCGGTCATGGCTGACCATGGGTGTCTCCAGGGTGCTGTTCCCCAAATGGAGGACGCCTGTGCGTGACTTTGTTTAACGTGGTGCACAGACAGCCACTCCACGGTCCTTGACAGATCTGGGTCAGGATCCAGTGGCATGGAGTCCAAGACGACCAGAGACCCTTTTCTGCTGCAGCCTTCATCCGCCTTCCCAGCCGTTGTGACGCTCCACTAAGGTCAGCCATCGTCCTCCGCCTGTCCCACCGCTGAGCATACCATATGACAGCAAAAACCTATTCACCTCCCTGGCCTATTACCAATTTGTTCTACCGTCAGAACTGTTTAAAATCAAGCCAAAACATTGTCATCATCACAGCTACATGAACTGTCAAAGTTTATCCCTTTGACATGAAATAATCTGATAAAACTCATATATTTTAATAAAATATGGACCTCAAATCCCGAGGAGGAATTTGGCCTGTAAAATTTGCCAATATTCTAACCACCTCTGAAATTGCCAATTTTCATTAGTGCAACTTTGTTTTAACACCTCACCTTGCCTCAGTGCCTACAGTAGTTCTCCTGTATGTCTTCAAATGAGTTCAAACATGACAGCACTATATGATGGCGTGACTTTATGAAAATGATAGCTCAAGCCCATAGATCTCACAATTCATCTGATTCAAGGTTCCTGGCCTCAGCTTCAAGTGCCGCTGTGTTCAATTAGATTGCAACTCTAACTTCACAATTACCCATTCCAGAAAATATTTAAATCCATTTCTTACCAGTGCTGTATACAGTGTACACACACAGGCAGTTGTTACGATGGAAATCCACAAATTTATTCCAGTAACTGTAAAAGAAATTGAGACAAAAAAACTTTTAAAAATATATTATTTAACGAGAAATTACTATAACTGAAAAATAAAACTTGCAGCAAGGTGACCATCCTTTTTGTTTACTTTATTGCAAGAATGTGGCCATCGGTAGGTTAAACTAGAACTTATTGTCCATCCCAACTTTCCAATGAGCTTTGTAGTTGGGACATTTCAGACGACAGTCTCATAATCCCATTATGTCACTTGTGGGTGGAGCACCAAGGCAAATTCCTTGTATGTGACTATTTGGCGAATAAACATTAATTAATTCATTCATTACTATGGTTCAGGAGTCACAAAGATTAAACTACCAACAGCAACTTTCCTTCTCATAAAGATTTTAATGAATAAGATGCTTCCAAGACAATTCAGCAGAATTATGGTCAGTATTACTGATTCTAACTTAATCATTCCAAAATTATATGCCAAACTAAAATGTAAATTAAATTAAATCATGGTGAAGTGGGGTCATTCTTTAGTCAGAGGGTGGTGAATCTGTGGAATTCTTTGCCACACAAGGCTGCGGAGGCCAAGTCAGTGAATATTTTTAAGGCAGAGATAGATAGACTCTTGATTAGTACAGGTGTCAGAGGGAAGGAGAATGGGGTTGGGAGGGAGAGATAGATCAGCCATGATTGAATGGCGGAGTAGACTTGATGGGCAGAATGGCCTAATTCTACTCCTATTTCCCATGACTTGTTGAGAGTAGTGTGTTGATGATGGGCAGATGGTGTGGGTGAGGGGGAAGCTGTTAGAGAACGCATTAGCCGCAAGTTTATGACACGCCTTTATGACATAATTCCCAAAATAGATTAAACAAAAATAATCAACGATAAATTTGTTTTTTAATCCTCATGCAACTAACTATTGGATTTGATTTGATTTGATTGGATTATTTAGAGAGCACTACAAAACCTCTGCCTTCCTTGATATAGTATCTGCTGTAACACAGTAATTGGATGTGCCACATGTGCCAACTACTGAAGTAAGGAACTGGGCGGTAAAGGGCCTGTCCCACTGTACGAGGTAATTCAAGAGCTCTCCCGAGTTTAAAAAAAATCAAACTCGTGGTAAGTGCGTAGAATGTACATAGCGTCTACATCGGAGCTCGTGGATGTTTCGTAGCGGCTCGTAATGCTAACGGCAGGTACTCGGGAAACGCGGTAACTCGTGAAGTTTTTTCAGCACTGTGAAAAATGTCCACGAGAGCCCCGTGTACCTACGAACAGCTATTACCGTAATTCTCCGAGTTCGAATCAGGGGAAACTCGGGAGAACTCTTGAATTACTTCTAAGAATGGGACAGGCCCTTAACTTTCCTATCAGCCTGGAAATTGCTCTAAGGAAAAGAGCGCATGTGAACCCTCTACAATGTCTTGTCCATCTCCTTAAATGGAAAAGAGAAGATTATTATTCAAAGGATTTATTATTATGCAATTTTTTGGAACGTGTAAATACCCACCAAATCAAAATAATATCATGGTGTGACTTTATGAAAATGATAGCTCAAGCCCATAGATCTCACAATTCATTTGAATCATAATAACTTAGAATAATAATTGTTTCAAAACACAACAATCACATTAAATATTACATTAAAAATACCCGCACCCCTCAAAAAAATAGATTTACTGCGGGTTAAATATAGGCTGGTACTTGAGGATGAACCACATTCTAACATCTCATCCAAAATTTCAGCACTCAATGTACAGTGGTGAATTTTGTGCATGTTTTTCTGGAGTGGCAGCAGAACTCAAGAGATGGCCTGCACTCTTCTGTTTAAGCAAACTCTAGTATGCTCAGTGCAAAATGGAATGGGCAATTAAAAAAAAAAAACAAGCATCATAGGGAAGTATGTCACTTACCCTGGCTTAGTGCTAATGACGGAGCGTAAGTGACAATACCAAGGTATAAGAACTGTAAAGTAAAGTGAAATAATATTACCGACAAGAGAAATTAATCACACAATAAGCAGCAGCCTTATATCCACTTGACTTAATTTTCTTCTAATTAATATCCTGGCAAGTGGGATGGTGGAAGTTTCCTCTTTATTAGCCCTTTTTTTTCAAGTAAAAACACATATTAGACCAGAACTGCTCATCATTTAAACATGTTGTCATTACTAATCCCTTAGGGGAAATTTGGGAATCCAAAGGTTGTTGGTAAGGTAAAATATTGGCATTGGTGCTAGATTGCCCATTCCATCACAGCTTAAGGATAAGGGGGAAATCCTTTAAAACCGAGATGATAAGAACTTTTTTCACACAGAGAGTGGTGAATCTCTGGAACTCTCTGCCACAGAGGGTAGTTGAGGCCAGTTCATTGGCTATATTTAAGAGGGAGTTAGATGTGGCCCTTGTGGCTAAGGGGATCAGGGGGTATGGAGAGAAGGCAGGTACGGGACACTGAGTTGGATGATCAGCCATGATCATATTGAATGGCGGTGCAGGCTCGAAGGGCCGAATGGCCTACTCCTGCACCTAATTTCTATGTTTCTATGTTTCTATGCAAAGTCCACATACCCAAAGACACTGCAAGAGGAAATGTACATTATCCCAGTTTATCTCATCAAAACTATAAAAATATTAAAACCACTGGCAATCACTTACAATTTCAAAAGCATTCTTAAATTTATTTGTGAACTTACCATGTATATCAAGAAGCAACAGACGACTTGATATCTCACCAACTGTCCAAATCTTCTATTAAGATACTGTGGGAAACAAATTTCTTTAATCATGTTTCATAACCATAGAGTAATTACTTTATTCTGAGCCAACGTCACCACCAGTGTTCTCCTTCCATAGGTTCATTAATACCACTAAGGCCGGCGTGAATCATGACATTACAAAACTGCAATTAGTTTTCTTGCAAAGTTTGATTCTTAATGCATGCATATCATCACAGAGTTTAACATAATTTATTCCACAATTTAAACTATTTATGGGCACCTTGGCAAACATCTGCAACAAATCCACTTATGTCCTATCCAGATTTTTATACAGCTGCAACATGACTTGCCAACTTTTACACTTAGTGCTCTAACCAATTAAGGCAGGCATGCCGTACACCCTCTCAACTACTCTATCCATTTATGTTAGTCGCTGTACCTCCCTCCCCCTTACCTAACCTAACTCCATTGAGATAATAATCTGCCCCCTTGTTTTTGCCACCAAAGTGGATAACCTCACATTTATCTATATTATTATACTGCATCTGTCACACACACTCAACCTGTCTAGGTCACCCTGAAACCTCCTAACATCCTCTTCACAGTTTACACTGCCACCCAGCTTTGTGTCAGTAATTGATCATTAGTTCTGATTATGAAAATCTAAAATTAAAAGGCAAATACATTAGCAGTGTTCAAGACATGATTTCCATATAAGTAGCTGTTTCAAAATTTCTCCATTTTAGTTAATTCTGTGGTGCACAACATCCAGTCTGCAGACTCTCAACACATGCTACCTGACCCACCATGTTAATCCAGCAGGTCGTGTTTTTTCTCAAGATTCCAGCATCTGCAGCCTGTTGTGCTTCCCCATGAAACATTGTAGAGTACCGAGCTAGAGGACGGAAGATAGACACAAAATGCTGGAGTAACTCAGCGGGACAGGCAGCATCTCTGGAGAGAAGAGAAGGAATGGGTAACGTTTCGGGTCGAGACCCTTCCTAATAGTCCGTTTAACAAGTACTAAATGGGAAGAAAGTAGAAACTGGAAATGAAAATTAAAAACTATTTACCTCATAAGTGCTAATTATATTTAGTCTGTAAAACAGTGGAATGTAGATCAGACTGGTGGCTATCATTGTAATGAACCAAGTGAAGCCAAACATCAGAAACATTATCCCAAAGCTGTAAACCTCAGCTGGATTTCCAATTACTGTAAATATTAGAGAAAGCTCATTAAATAAAAACACATTTGCATTTTCATATACTTGTAAACCTACTGTAATATTGTTAGCTAATGTCAGATTATAGGATTCATATGTGTTAACTGAGCATGTGGATGACAAGTTTTCCCAAATTGTTATTAGCAGACCACCTATACGAAATCTTGCAATAATATAACAGGATCAGATTTATTCTGTAACTATCTGTTGTTGAGATGGTGATAATTCTTCTGCTTGAACTGCATGCGATAAAAATACACCTACAGTTCTGGTTAGGAGCATCAGGATTTTAATCCAACAACAAAAAAACAAATAATGTTATGTGACCATGACTGGATGATTGAAGTTCCCATTCATACGCGCCTGCTATTCTTTCTCCTGGACAAGGGAAGTGGGAGGTTTAGGAAGAGACCTTGGCAAAATACTGCACTGCAGGACATTCCAGTCACAGAGCACTAGTGGAGAAAATTTATGTTTAATCTGGGGGCTGGTGGTTACTTATCTTTACGTGGATGAGAGCTAGTTGAGGAGCTATCCTTAAGATTCAGTTTAGTTTAGAGATACAGCGAAAAAACACTTGGCCCACCGAGTCCGCACCGACCAGCAATCCTCGCACATTAGCACTATCCTATACAGACTAGACAATTTACAATTTTACCAAGCCAATTAACCTACCAACCTGTTTAGGAAGGAACTGCAGATGCTGGTTTAAACCAAAAATAGACACAAAAAATGACCCAAAACGTCATTTACAGAGATACTGTCTGACCCGCTGAGTTATTCAAGCTTTTAGTGTCTAACCTACAAACCTGTACGTCTTTGGAGTGTGGGAGTAAACCAGAGATCTCGGATAAAACCCACGGTGGTCACGGGGTGAACGTACAAACTCCGTACAACGCGGGAGTTTCGACCGCCGACTGCGGGAGCTTCGATCACCCCAACTGCAGATGATTCGACTGCCCCAACCGCGGGAGAATAAAGAGGAAGAAGATTGGACTATTTTGCCTTCCACCTCACAGTGAGGAATGTGGGGAATCAGCTGTAGTGAATGTTTATTTTAACTTTTATGTAGTTGTGTGTCTTGTTGCTTTTTTTTAGTATGGTTGTATGGTAATTCGAATTTCACTGTACCTTAATTGGTACATGTGACCATAAACTGACCCTGAAGCCTTGCTATGCAAGGGAATACTAGTAATTTAATTTGGCATCATGTTCAGCACACAATGTTACAGTGCTGCAGTATAAGTGGTATAAACAATCTATGTGGTTTTCTGGTAGTCAAGCCAAGAGATTCTTTACGGGTTGCTTGCTGGAATAGTACGAATCTGCAATACAATGGGGGAAACCGTTCAACCCTTCCATCCCAATCCAACCCATTGATCTCTGGTCAGCAACTGACATTCGCACACGTTTGGTGGCTTTGGTGAGTTTTTGTGAACTCACTAAAGCTTATGAGAGAACGGATCTTACACTTAACACCTGCAGAATAAATAGTACATTTTAATAAAAAAAGGGACCTCTCATCTTAATCATAATCATAATAATACTTTATTAGCCAAGTATGTTTTGCAACATACGAGGAATTTCATTTGCCATACAGTCATACCAATAAAAAGCAAACAGAGCACACAAAAATAGACAATAGACAATAGGTGCAGGAGTAGGCCATTTGGCCCTTCGACCCAGCACCGCCATTCAATGTGATCATGGCTGATCACCCCAAATCAGTACCCCATTCCTGCCTTCTCCCCATATCCCTTGACTCCGCTATTTTTAAGAGCCCTATCTAGCTCTCTCTTGAAAGCATCCAGAGAACCTGCCTCCACCGCCCTCTGAGGCAGAGAATTCCACAGACATGTTAAAATATATTTTAACATGTTCACAGACCAGTTTCAATGATGCTTAACAATATACAATGTGAAGTAAATATGTTTATCCACTACAATTATCAGAGTTTTCATAGTGCCATGTACCTGTTATAGCAGACAAGAAACTTGAAGCCAATGAAAGAGCAATTGGATACGCAGAGATCTGTCTATTAAAAAAATGAAACAAACTTTAAAAATTCCAAATAGCATGAACTCAGGATCATTTTCCAACTATAAAAGGCTGGAAGAGGAAATAATGTTTTTTACAAGCATTTATACACCTGTTTCCCACGAAGAACTCTTCAGTTGATTCTTGTCCAGACCTACTGTCTTTAAAAGCACAAAATAAGCCAATTGCAGCAGATACCAGCACCATAGAAATAAATATAACATAATCCCAGACTTGAAAAACACTTTTGCCTTCCATGGCAGCTCCTTTTGCAAAAGTAAAAGCTCAACAAACGAAACCCAATAAACCTGACAATAATCAGATAAGAAGTCTAAAGGTTCATTCAAAACTGAACGGATGGTTGTTCCTTTAATGTATGCATGAAGGTCATTTCCTAGATCCATAAAATGATTGACTTTTAGACTCCGGTTTAAGTAATATTTGGCACTTATTGCTGAATTATAAAGGTTCACAAATTGTTCAACTCTCAAGAATATATCTATAGGTATTTCAAAAAATTCTCATTGATAGTAAACAAAATAGCCATTATTTCATTATTACTTGGGATAACATTTTTCCGATAAATCTATGTGTTGTTAATCTGAGCACCAAAATCTTATGCTGGATCTGTCAAGGGGAAATATTGGCCCAAATTTGTCAGAGGTTATGGGGAGAAGGCAGGAGAATGGGGTTAGGAGGGAGAGATAGATCAACCATGATTGAATGGCAGAGTAGACCTGATGGGCCGAATGGCCTAATTCTGCTCCTATCATTTATGAACTTTATGACTTGACTAGACCAAGTGACTCTGCACCTAGCCCTTATAGATTTATGAACCAGATTAATAGACATTGAGCATATTCATATGCTATTTAACAGGTCGAAGGCACAGTCCGCGTGCCCGTTTGAATTTTGCGCGGCGCTGTGCGGCACAAGCACTATAAGATGACCTCTCATCCTTCTTCATTCCAGTGAATATAAGCCCAGTCGATCCATTCTTTCATCATACGTCAGACCCGCCATCCCGGGAATTAACCTGGATCGACTGGACATATTCACTGCAATTTTAGAAGGCCGAGCGGGGATCTGATAGAAACATATAAACTTCTTAAGGGATTGGACAGGCTAGATGCAGGAAAAATGTTAATCAAGAGGACAGTTGGAGAACCAGGGTGGGGGAGCGACGTAGAGAGAGGGATTGGAGGAACAAAACAAGGAACAGAATGAGGAACAAAACTCTAGGGACGGAGAGGGATGGAAAGCAAAGGTTACTTGAAGCAAGAGGATTCCTTCGCTCCATAGATGCTGCTGCACCCGCTGAGTTTCTCCAGCTTTTCTGTGTAACCTTCAATATTCACACTGCTGGGTTGTAAACTTGAGGTAACACATTTTCACCCAAAGAGTTGTGAATCTGTGGAATTCTCTGCCACAGAGGGCAGTGGAGGCCAATTCACTGGATGTTTTCAGAGAGTTAAGGGCCTGTCCCACTTGGGCGTCATTTACGCGACATCCTAAAAATTGGTTGGTGAGTAGTGACGCTCGCATGGCATGGTGTGTGATGAGGCATGGTGGCATAGGCAGTGACGCGTGGTAGGGCGCGCGGCGCCCCAGGAATTTTGGGAAGCTCAAAATCCTCGTGTGCCACCTCCATGATGCCCAAATGACGTCCAAGTGGGACAGGCCCTTTAGATATAGTTCTTTCGGTTAAAGCAATCAAGCGATATGGGGATAAAGCAGGAGCGGGATACTGATTTTAGATGATCAGTCACGATCACATTCAAAGGTGGTGCTGGCTCGAAGGGCCTAATAGCCTACTCCTGCACCTATTTTTGTCTAGGTTTCTACACTTATCTTCTTGTAGAGATGCCAAACAGGTGAACAATTATCCGGCTCCTGTGGTCATTGCCATGAGATAAGATGATCTTCAGTCCATCTAAAGGGTCCGTTTTTCTATTTCTATGTTTTGTTTCCCCCCCCCCCCCCCCTGTGGTAAGGGGGCCAAGGGAAGCCCGGGGGGCCAGGCCGGGGGGGGGGGGGAAGGGGGGAGGTGTGTGCATCAAAGATCCTAGACACGGTGGCGGGGGCGCGCACGCAGCTGTTTGGGACGGGGCGCGCACGCAGCTGTCGGAGACGGGGCGCGCACGCAGCTGTCGGGGACGGGGGCGCGCACGCAGCTGTCGGGGGCGCGCACGCAGCTGTCGGGGACACGCACGCTGCTGCCGGGGGCGCGCGCGCACGCACGCACGCACGGAGGGCTAACGACGGCAGCGAGGAGGAAGGGGAGGGTGGGGGGTTGGAGAGACAGGGGCGGGAATGGAGCGGGGAGTAACCGCGATCTCTGGCCTTTGAAGGAAGCCTGACCCTCCTGGGTGGGAGCGAGTGGAAGGCGGGAGGGAGGGGGAGTGTTCCCGCCTGGAGAAGGAGCAACCCGGCCTGGGCCCCGAGTCTCCCCGCAGCCTGTCCCGGCCGTGCGGGCCGCGGCTCCCGCTCCCGCTCCTCCAGGCCCCGGCGGCCGCCATGAGGAAGGACGTGAGGATTCTGCTGGTTGGAGAACGTGAGTGGGGAGCGGGGAGGGCCCCAGGCCCCGGGACATGGGGGTCTCTCTCTCCCTCCCTCTTCCCTCTCTCCCCCGCCGCCTCCATGGGACATACATGTCCCCGCACCAATGACCTTCCCACCGGCTCAAGCCCTGGCAGCGCCCCGGGGCTGCAAGGTGTCGGGACACAGCCGAGCACACATGCATTCATTCTCCTCCCCTATCCGGGAATGAATTGACATCTTTTTTTAGCCTTGCTCTTGTTGCAGCTCTTTCCCCCCCCTGCCCCCCCCCCTCCAAATTCCCCTGTGCGGCATCTCTCCCGGCAACACTCCACAGTTTACTGCCAGCCATCCCGGCATCTTTCTCTTTTCAGCGTGGTTGTGCATTCAGTGTGAGTGGTGTGAGATGCAAGCTGGATGCACTCCACCCACACCTACCTCGTGTGCTGTCACCAAGGGGTAGATCAGCTGTTCTGAAGTCCCGTCCTGAACGTCAGCTGCTCTGGCTCTGACCTGAAGAATTCTTCTGACGCTGAGATTTTTCCATTTCTCCACTCATTGCAATAGTTGGGAAATGACATGGAAAAATATGTTTCACTCCTTCCTATCCAGTAGTCTGAAGGATGGAGTGTAATTATAGCCATTTCCCCCAGTCTTAGAATTTATCTTATCTTATCCTTCACTATTCTTCCCCCCCAACAAATCAATGTCACTCTCTTTCTCCCCATGGTCTTGTGCCTCTCTCCTTCCACTCCCTGAACAAGTATCTGTCTATTAGTCAGTAGGTAGCTCTCTCACCTTTGGATCAAAAGATCACGAGGTGGCACAGTGGTGCAGCTGTTAGAGCTGCTGCTTTACAGTGTAGGAAGGAATTGCAGATTGCAGACCCAGTCTGAAGAAGGGTTTCGGCCCGAAACGTTGCCTATTTCCTTCGCTCCATAGATGCTGCTGCACCCGCTGAGTTTCTCCAGCTTTTCTGTGTAACCTTCGATTCTCCAGCATCTGCAGTTCCCTCTTAAACAAGGAATTGCAGATGCTGGTTTCAACCTAAGATAGAGACATAATGCTGGTGTATCTCAGTGGGACAGACAGCATCTCTGGAGAGGAGGATTTCAGGTTGAGACCCTTCTTCAGACTAGTCAGACTATCTCTCGTTTCCCATTGACTAGTCTAAAGAAGGGTCTTGACCCAAAACGTCACCCATTCCTTCTCTCCAGAGATGATGCCTGTCCCGCTGAGTTACCCCAGCATCTGCTGCCCTTACTCTGCCAGAGATCCAGGTTCGATCCTGACCTTGGATGCCGTCTGTGTGGAGTTTGCACGTTCTTCCTGTGGGTCTGACCATGTGGGTTTCCTCCGGGTGCACCGGTTTCCTCGCACATACCCAAAGATATGAGTTTGCAGGTTAAATGCCCACTATAAATTGCTCCTAGTGTGCAGGGAGTGGATGTGAAAGTGGGATAATTTAGAACTAATGTGAACGGGTGATCCATGGCTGGTGTGGAGTCGATTTGCTGAAGGGCCTGTTTCCATGGTTTATCTTTAAATATTTTAAAACCACATTCCAGATACTATTTTATCTGCTGCAGATTAAGGGTGAATGTACAAATGTTCCATGGCACTGTTAAGAGAGCAATAAGTTTTCTGGCTGCTATTTATTACAGACATCAAGTTATTTATGAAAAAACAGACCATGAACATTTTTTTCTGACAGCACAAGAAATGATGTGTATTTATATGGGATTTTACATAATAGTGCAAAAAAAAAATACAATGTCCTATTTATGTATAACCATTTGTCAGAGTCCAGAAAATGGGAGTAGCCACCTTGGTCAACAAGCAGTGCTGAAAGAAAGTTGTGCTGTTTACATGGACTTTAGCAAGGCTTTTGACAAGGTCCATCATGGTAGGCTAGTCTGGAAGGTTAGATCACATGAAGTCCAAGAAGAGTTGGCCATTTGGATTAAAAATTAGCTTGACGGAAGGAGTGAAAGGGTAGTTGTGGAGACTTGTTTATGTAATTAAGGCTGGTGCCGCATGGGTCAGTGCTGGGTCCACTGCCTTTTGTTATATACATTAGTCATTTGTATGATAATGTCATTACCTTTTGTAGTAAATTTGCAGATGACACTGCTACGTTGGGTGGAACAGTAGACAGTGAGGAAGGATATCTAAGTTTACAACAAGGTCTTGATCAGTTGGGTTGGTGCTACTTCTGAGTTAAGCAGCTGTGATAGGTTCTGAGGGCAGTATGTATAATGGGTGTCAAAAGGGAATAAGCAATGTTTGTTCTTAGAATATTTCAGTGGATCATTCTTGCAGTGTGTAAGAAGGAACTGCAGATGCTGGTACAAACTGAAGAAAGACACAAAAAGCTGAAGTAAATCAGTGAGACAGGCAGCATCTTTGGAGAGAAGGAATGGGCGATGTTTTGGGGCGAGGCCCGGAGGAAGAAGTGCCATCAGAATTGGTTTGAATAATAGTGACAGAATTGATGTTCAAGTGGGGACCACCAACAGTGACAACATCTGCTTTCTACATTACACCCAAGGCTAGGAAAGAATCATATTCGACCATTGACCACAACCTGAGGCATTTATGTGTTTCTGCTGATACCACGCACCTTTCTACTAATTCTCTGCCTACCCCGTGTCTTGTTTAGTTTATTATTGCTTGTTCTGTGTGCTATCCAGTGAAATAGTACTATACAATCACTCATACATGTAAAAGTGTGAAACAATTGTAAATAGATCCTCTTTAGAACGGAGACGAGGAAACACTTTTTCTCACAGAGAGGCCTCAGAGGGCGATGTAGGTCCGTTCTCTGGATGCTTTCAAGAGAGAGCTAGATAAGGCTCTTAAAAATAGCAGTCAGGTGATATGGGGAGAAGGCAGGAACGGGATACTGATTGGGGATGATCAGCCATGATCACATTGAATGGTGGTGCTGGCTCGAAGGGCCGAATGGCCTACTCCTGCACCTATTGTCTATTGTCTCTTCATGGACAGCACACAAAACGTTGCCATGTTCTGGCGCAATCTCATGGGCCGGAAATGGTTTAACTAATGTCTGATCCACATGCTAGCCACAGAGGATTGTTGACAAACTGTGGGTGTGATGCGTGCTGGTCAAAATAGAACAAAACTGGTTATTTGACAGGACTTTACTTGGAAGCAATTTTATAATAGTGGCGAAGATTGAAGCATAGCACAGGTAATACATATAAAGAGATTTTTTGCTTGTGCATGCTGAAATATACATTGAACGTACAGCACAGGATTAGTGGCTTTCACCGACAATCTTAGTGCCGAACATGAAGCCAAGTTAATCTTCTGTGTCTACACATGATCTATAATCCTCCATTGCAAGAGTCGAGTGTTTAATCGCCACCGATACGGAACATTGAAATTCTTACTTGCAGCAACTCAACAGGTCTGTAAACACAGTAATCAATAGATAATATATTAAACAAAAAAGTGAAATAAATGGAAAAAACCCCAATATTAGTGCAAAACAAAACCAAAGACCGAAGTCTCTAGTGCAACCAAGATAGTTTGTAGTTCCCTGCATATCCAAGTGCCCAGCTAAAAGCCTCTTAAATGCTATTATCTTATCTGCTTCCACCATGACCTCTGGCAGGAGTCCCAAGTTATGTGTAAAACAAACTTGCTCTGTACATCCCCTTTAAACTTTCCTCCTCTATCTTAAAGCTATACCCTCTAATCTTTGATATTTCCATCCTGGGGGAGAGGATGTGACTATCTCTCTGAATCTCATATTTTACCTCCCTCAACCTCCAAAACACCTGGAAAAAAACAATCCAAATTTGTCCAACCACTCCTTATAGCTAATACCCTGTAATCCAAACAGTAATGTGGTAAACCACTTCTTTACCCTCTCCAAAGCTTCCACACCCTCCTTGTAATGGGGCAATCAAAATTGCGTACAATACTCCAAATGTGATTAACCTAAGATATAATGCTGAAACATGACTCCTTAACTGTTGTACTCAATGCCTGGACTGATGAAGACAAGCTAACCAATGCCGCCTTGACTGCTATACTTGTGTGGTCATTTTCAGGGAACAATGGACTTGGACCCCAAAGTCCTACTGTATATCAATGCTCTTGAGGAGCTTACTATTAACTGTGTACTTTTCCTTTGCATTTGACCTCACAACGTGCAGCACCTCACACTTGCTTGGATTAAACTACATCTGCCATTTCTCTGTCCATTGATCCAAATCCCACAATGTCCTTTGACAGCCTTCCTCGTTGTCCTAAATCTATTAATCAGAATTAAAAATGTACTCGTGCATAGTGCGGTCTCTCAAACTGCGTGGAATCAATTGACATGTTGGCATAAATTGCAGGTAGCAGTGAAATATTTGGAAATGTGGAGCAGATTATTTATTACTTATGGCTTGAGATTGTTGTTCAGCTTTCCTGTAATTTAGTTGGTCAGTTAGGTGCGACAGACACATCGGATGGAGGAGCCCAGCATGGTGGAACTTATTATAATATACAGGATTAATGAATTCTGTGGCTGAAATTTTACATGTTATAGTTCAAAGGCTTTGCACGATGTAACTGATTTTATAAAATACATGAACTGCAAATTTCGTAATGCCATTTATGCCCCCACTTTATCGTAAATATGCAACCTGTTTTTGCAACACACAAACTTAGTATATGTCACCAACACCAGTTGAAAAGATTTATTAAAAGTTTGGACTTGATAAACTTTTTTCTCTTGATTCTCAAAATCCACATTGCTGGCAAGACCAGCTCGTGTTGCCCCAACCTAATTAGCTGTGAGAAAGTGGCTTCAAGATAATTGTAGTACAACTGAATACAACTGTCTAGCAAGCTAAAGGGCAGTGAAGAGATAATTACTTTAGTGTGGATCCTGGAGCCATACCAGCTGAAGATGTCAGATTTTATTTGCTAACAGGCATGAGTGAACCAGAAAAGATTATGGCAGTGCAGTAGCTTCTTGGTTATCATTGCAGAGAGTAGATTTACTTTGAATTAAGAGAATTTAAATCAAATAATTAGTTGTTGTGGTGGGTTTCAAAATCATATCTTTGAATATTTGCCTAGTCCTCTGGATTACTAGTCCTGTAATGTGACCACTGTGCCACTCTTATTTTTTAACAATGCTGGCTGTCGGCTTGTCCCATTATTGTCTATGTTGGTGCTGCATGTTAATGTGAGAAATTCAGGATTTTGATCCAACGAAAATAATGTGTAAACGATATTTATCCAGTTAATTGTGTCAGTCGGAGAATTTGATAATGGAGGCTGTAAAGCTGGAAATACTTTGAAAGTAATCTTTAAGTTTCTGCGATGCAGTTTTTTATTGATGATGAATATTTATTTTGTCTACCTCTTTAGTTATTATAGCATATAATTTTGTCTAACAAGGTAGCCTGGTAGTAGCTTCCTCGCAAATTTCTGCCAAAACCATTTAAGCTACTCATAAGTCAAGTCAAGGTTTCAATGTCAGTTTATTGTCACATGTACCAATTAAGGTACAGTGATATGGGAATGACCATACATCCAAACAAAGAAATAAGCAACAAGACACACAACTACAAAAAAGTTAACATAAACATCCACCACAGCGGATTCCCCATGTTCCTCACCGATGGAAGGCATCACAGTTCCTCTTTATTCTCCTGCGGTCAGGGCAGTCAGCCCCCGCATCCGGCGATCGAAGCTCCCGCGTCGGGGCGAATGAAACACCTGCGGCTTGGAGTCCCCGATATCGGTCTTTAATCAGAGACCACGGGCTCCGCGAAGTTAAAGTCCCACAGGCTCCCACAGTTGGAGCCCCAAAGACGACCCCCGACAGGGATTGCGAACTCCGTGATGGTAAGTCCGCAGGCTCCCGCGATGGAGCTCCCTGTTGATCTCCAGCAAAGACCACCAACTCCACGATGTTAGGCCGTAGTGCGGACGGAGATACAATACGGAAAAAATTGCATCTCCGTCGAAGTAAGAGATTAGAAAAAGTTTCCCCCAACTCCCCCCCCTCCCACCCCCCACATAAAAATAAAACAAGTAAAGAACATTTAAAAACATACATTTAACACATACAAAACAGACACAAAGAAGGAAAGGACAGACAAACTGCTGGCGAGGCACCCATTGCTGGCTCAAATTCAAGTCCAGTTTATTGGCAGATGCACAAGTACGGTGAGGTGCAGGTACAATGAAAATTCTGCTTGCAACAGAATCACAGGCATGTAGACTCAGACTGTACATGAAAACATAAAATTATGCAAGCCAGTAATAAACGGCTCACCGGCAAATCGATTGCTGCATGCACTTGTGGAACAGTTACTGCAATTTAAGTCATCTTCTCCCAAGCTTTTGTTTGGAAAGTGCTCCTTGGTGACCATATCAGAAGAGATGAGTTAACAATGGCTTTCTGAACAGTATTATCTATCTGAGAGTATTTATTGTTCAGAGGTGCAGTAACTGTAATTATGTTGACAGTGAACTGGTGTAAACTTCACTCTATCTGCGGGGTTTTTAATTGGAGTTGGTGAAGTATGCTGTTGTGGATTGAGAACAGGTTAACGGACTGGAAATTGGCTTTTATAAAAGAATATTTAATATAGTTTCGTAGGTGGTTTGGCCACCTTTTTATGGGTTATGCTGTGGTTTGTTGGTCGCCCTATGTTTTGTTACACCTGCTTGGAATTGCATCAGAGGTAAAAAAAGATATAAAGCACTGGAGTAACTCAGTGGGTCAGGCAGCATCACTGGAGAACTTGAATAGGTGACATTTTGGATCGGTCTGTTGTTTGGGGGGGAGGGGGGGTAGTAGAGAGGTGGGGGCGAGCATGTGACGGGTGGTAAGAGGGGCTTGATTAGCACATGGTTGGTTAATAGCCAGAGATTAAAAGACACAAGGCAGTGAGATAAGGAGAGAAGATGCAAGAAATGTGAAACCAGGGGAAGGGATTTAGGTGGGAGGGGAGTTTGAAGGGAAAGGAGGATCAGGATTGTAGAAGAAATGGGTGTGCACCAAGGTGGGGCACAGGGAAGAGAGAGGGGATAAAAGTGACAGTATGTTTATTGGTTAGCTACCTGAAATTGGAGAATTTAAGGACCATGCTGTTGGCTCGTAGGCTACTCAAGCGGAATATGAGGTGTCATTCCTCCAGTTTCCACGTGGTCTCATTCTGGAGTGTAATATCCTATCATTTCTGATTCCATTCCATGCATTGATGCAAACATGTGTACTGTTAACACAAGCACAGATACAAATGTAGAATGTGAAAGGTCATTCAGCTGCTCAGTCCTACATCCTTCAGTCACTCTATTTCAAAATGTGTTTCTCTACAACAGATTTCTATATTAAATTAGAATGTCTAATTTATTGTTGCTTAGACCGAGTGAATTTAATACTCATGATCCACTAATGTTTAAGAAATTCAATCTGTACACATATTGCTCAATTTGAGAACTGTCCACCAGTAAGTAAGTTTATTGGCCAAATATTCACATACAAGGAATTTGCCTTGGTGCTCCGCCCACAAGTAACAACATGACATACAGTGACAGTTACGAATGACTCAGAAAACACTAAACATTAACAATAATAAAACATTAATGATAAAGCACCATTGATCAAACATGTGAACCAACAAAATACCAGATCAAAGAGAGACTACAGATGTTTGGCTGTTGAGTAGAGCAACTACTCGTGGATAAAAACTGGTTTTATGTCTGGCTATGGCAGCTTTGACATCTGGATTCACATCATCCCGATACTGGAAATAGCACAGGTCCCAGAACAGAACCCTTGGGCACGTCATCGGTTACTAATCTCCCAGGCTAAATATTTTTAGTATCTCATCGTCCACTGTGTTCTCTTTACAAATTTAGCATTATGCTTTCTTCCTGATCTAACCTTAGAAACATTGCTAAAGATTCTTTGGAAAGTACCCTTACCCATTATGTTTCTAAAATTAAACTTCATCCTGCTGAAGCCTGTGCTGATAGTATGCAAAGTACCTACTCAAGGCATCATGCATGATTAGTTTAGTTTCGAGATAAAGTGCGGAAACATGCCGTTCGGCCCACCGAGTTTGTGCCAACCAGTGATCCCCACACATTAACACTATCCTACACACACTAGGGACAAATGACATGTATACCAAGCCAATTAACCTACAAACCTGTGCATCTTTGGAGTGTGGGAGGAAACCGAAGATCTTGGAGAAAACCCACGCTGTCACAGGAGAGCGTATTGAACCCGGGCCTCTGGCGCCACAAGCGCTGTTATGATTTGCTGCCTTACAGCAAGCGCTGGCAGGCAGCAACTGGTATACAGCAACCAGTTTATATACATAGCACAATCACACTGAAGTACAAGAGTGTATGAATAGTAGATTGCACCAAGTCAGTACACAATACCTTTGATTTAAACAAGCATCTGCAGCTCTTTCGTACAGATACAGTATCAATGGAGGATGAGATTCACTTGGATTTTTGGTACATCAGTGAGCGCACCAGGTGAATGGTTGTGAAGGCAGATTCTGGTAAAATTGAGTTTTTCGTACAAATCCGACAGTGGCCTAAATATAAGCTTGCTGGGCTTTGTACTGACATAAGATGTTCAGCATACAGAGATTCAGAAGGGTGAGATAGGCCATGTACAAGTGAGAACAGGTTGGGAATTGAGGTCATTAGAATTTTGTTTGATTGCAGGTAGCAAGTCAAGAGTCAAGAGTGTTTTATTGTCATATGTCCCAGATAGGACAATGAAATTCTTACTTGCTGCAGCACAACAGAATGTGTAAACATAGTACATAACGGGAGAAAAAAAGTTCAGTGTGTGTTTTTACACATGCTCGCATACTCAATAAATAAACAACTATAGTGCAATAATAATAATAGTCTGTTGTAGCTCAGAGCTTATTTGTTGTCATGTTTAATAGCCTGATGGCTGTAGGGAAGAAGCTGTTCCTGAACCTGGTTGTTACAGTTTTCAGGCTCCTTCTTCCCGATGGCAATGGTGTGATTGTGTGGCCAGGATGGTGTGGGTTTTTGATGATGTTGGCTGCCTTTTTGAGGCAGCGACTTCGATAGATCCCTTCGATGGTGGGGAGGTCAGTACTGCAATCCAGCTGCTGGATTGCAGCACTGGAAAAACATTTGAGGGGTCTCTGTGTAGACTGAATAAAGACAGTTCTGTGTATCCCACTGAAAGGCAAGTGTAGCTTGGACCCATGCAAGTTCCCAATGCCACAATTAGGGATTTGCCATGTGCTTGTCAGAATTGTTGTCCCTCTCAAGGAATTCTTCAATAGCCTGCTGCCCGGATCCCTGAGAATAACATATTCATAATTCCCAGTTTTCTTTATCTTAAGTAAACCTCTTTGGGCGAATTGTGAATGTGAAAGTTATTAAGCAGACAGTTACTGAAAGCATGCGGTTATATGTGCGTTTGAATAGGGTCCTTACCACGTCACTAGATATTAGCAATGAGTCATAAACTTGCTGGTGAACTATCTGATATGCGGACAGGTGATTGTGAATAAAGTTATTTATTTTCCTTTGTGCAGCTAAGGTTGGGAAGACATCTTTGATTATGTCTCTGGTCAGTGAAGAGTTTCCTGAAGAGGTAGGTGGATTGTTTTTTTCTTACATTTTGGCATTGTGTCCCTATTTGAACCTTGACCCTATTGTCAGGCTATTGAACTCAACTTAAACAAAACTCTGAATATTAATAGCTCATTATCTGTTTATTTGCATTTTATCCATTTTATTTATTCATGTGTGTATATATTTACACAATGGTATATGGACACACTGATCTGTTCTGTATTCATGCCTTCTATAATTCTGTTGTGCTGAAGCAAAGCAAGAATTTGATTGTCCTATCTGGGACACATGACAATAAACTCTCTTGAATCTTGAGGTGGTGTAATTATTTTGCTGTGTTGATTCTCTTTTCACAGCCTAACAAATCTATAAAAAATGCTTTTGACTGTTGCCCACGCCTCTTTCCTTCCTTGCATTCACTGAAACCTAAAGTCTTGCTCACACGGAACTTTATAGTTCGCTATCTTTACCTGCCATTCATAATAATAATAATAATAATACACTTTGTTGTCATTGTAAATACATACAACAACATTACAGACGCACTGCCCGAGCATTACAGCTCTTCTAGTGTACTGTGGTATGCAGGCTTTGAACTGACGTTTTAATTTTGTCTGACCGTGCAGCTACTTGTTCATCCTGTCGCACTCTTTGAAAGTTATCTGCAGAACAATCGAAAATTACATCTTAGAAAAAGACTCGGTTGCGCAGCGGTAGAGTTGCTGCCTTACAGCGCTTGCGGCGCCATAGACCCAGGTTCGATCCCGACTACGGGTGCTGTCAGTACGGAGTTTGTACGTTCTCCCCGTGACCGCGTGGGTTTTCTCTGAGATCTTCGGTTTCCTCCCACACTCCAAAGATGTGCAGGTTTGTAGGTTAATTGGCTTGGTGTAATGTAAATTGTTCCTAGTAGTAGGATAGTGTTAATGCACAGGGATCGCGACTCGGTGGGCCGAAGGGCCCGTTTCCGCGCTGTATCTCTGAACTAAAAAAACTAAATTATACTGCTTTTCATATCCAATGATAATTTTCCAATAAAAATATTAATTTTTGGAAGGTCTCATTGCAAACTGCAGAAAATCAATCTATGACCAGATTTCATCCGTATCAGCCTGACGGCCAGCCACGTGCAAAGATTTTTAGTTCACACTCATCAAGAAAAACGATGGAAACTGGCTCTTCCAACAACCACCCGTTTAAATTAATCCTTTTCTTTATTCTCGCTACATTTTCGTCATTTCTCAATCTACCATTCACCTACACACTTGGATTTCCCCAAATCCACGAGCAGTGTCCTTCGCCAAAATCCTTAGCATCAAGGCCTTAATTACACCCAGTCAACTCTTTTAGGCAAGCCATGTTGTTGACATCATACCTCCCTAAACAGACGTGACATTTTGAACTCTGTCCAGGAATCTAGGAATCCCTGGCACCTTATCACTGAAAGTGAAGGAGTATTCAGAGCAGCGATGAGAACTTTGAGTGTGTGCATCAGAAGCACAGGGAAACCTAGCAAAAATCATGGAAGGATGTGGATAAGAAAGGTCTAATGGAGACAAATGACATTGGTATAGATAAATATTGTACAACATCCTACCTTCGTAAATGTACGTGGACTATGTTAATTATGGCCCAGCCTCTGGTTAACTCACACAGTGTGAAGTAATGCCTTTTTTAAAAACTGCTTTTAAATTACTTAGAGTTAAAAATTCAACTCTTTTGTTTTTAAAAGGTTCCTCCACGAGCAGAAGAAATCACTATCCCTGCAGATGTCACTCCAGAGAAGGTCCCCACACACATAGTAGACTACTCAGGTAAAGAAGCCTTTCTTCAGATTGCAACCCAATGTCTTTCACTTGAATTACATCTTCTTCCTATTTTTCCAAAAGCAATATTAAAAATCACATTTGAACTTGGTATTCCTAATTTAAATAGTTCAATTATCATGAGTTACGTGTACATGCTTTAACTGCAGTCTATTATTTTATCCCTGCTGTCACAGTCACCAACATTGAATTTAAACAGTAATTCTAGATATGATTCGATAATTCTAAACAGTAGACTCACTTTCAAATTTTTGAATTTAACTTCAGTGGCAAATTAGTGTTGTAAAAATGATTGGGAAGAAACAGAATACTTTGAGCAATATAACTTTGCTCTGCCTCACTTTGTAAAATGGTTCAATATATTCCTTTTGATGACATTAATAATTTCATCCTGATTCATAATAATTTCATAATGACAAGTAAAATGGATGAAGGGGAGCCAGTGGATGTAGTGTATCTGGACTTTCAGATACAGATTCAGACTTTCAGAAAGCCTTTGATAAGGTCCCGCATGGGAGACTGGTGACTAAAATTAGAGCACATGGTATTGGGGGTAGGGTGTTGACGTGGATAGAAAATCGGTTGGCAGACAGGAAGCAAAGAGTAGGAGTGAACGGGTCCTTTTCAGAATGGCAGGCAGTGGCGAGTGGAGTGCCGCAAGGCTCGGTGTTGGGGCCGTAACTGTTTACCATATATATTAATGATTTGGAAGAGAGAATTAGGAGCAACACTAGCAAGTTTGTGGAATGCACAAGCATAGAAACATAAAAAATAGGTGCAGGAGTAGGCCATTTGGCCCTTCGAGCCTGCACTGCCATTCAATATGATCATGGCTGATCATCCAACTCGGTATCCTGTACCTTCCTTCTCTCCATACCCCCTGATCCCTTTAGCCACAAGGGCTACATCTAACTCCCTCTTAAATATAGCCAATGAACTGGCTCAACTACCTCAACTACCTTCTGTGGCAGAGAATTCCAGAGATTCACCACTCTTTGTGTGGAAAATGTTTTTCTCATCTCGGTCCTAAAAGATTTTCCCCCTTATCCTTAAACTGTGACCCCTAAGACAAAGCTGGGTGGTAGTGTGAACTGTGAAGAGGATGCTAGGAGGTTGCAGGGTGACCTGGACAGGTTGAGTGATGGGCAGATGCATGGCAGTACAGGTGCACAACCTTTTATCCGAAAGCCTTGGGACCAGACACTTTTCGTAATTCAGATTTTTTCGGCTTTCGGAATGGAAGATTTTTAGCGTAGATTTTAACGGCTGGCGCAGTGGCAGAGTGCTCGGCTCATATCCGCAAGGTCGCGAGTTTGCTCCTCGATCCCGGCAGTTACTCGATCGCGAGTTTGAGTCTTCAATGTAGTTTTTTCTTGCAGAATAGGAGAGAATAGGGAGGGTTAGGCTGGGATCATTCTCTGCGAGATAATCTTAGTGCGGGAGACAAGTGTAGGAGAGGTGTACTGACTGTGTGGGCAGAACTTTGGAAGTGATTGCCCACCATTCTCAAAAGCCGCTGTGTCTCCCTGTCCATCCAACTCCAGGGGAATCCGCTCCCCGATGGGCCGCTACGGCGACAAGTGGCAGTTCGCCCACAGACCGAGCTGCGCCCCCTCATCCGCAACCCGGGTTCCTCTGGAGTTGGAGTTGGAGCGGGGCTGGGCTAGAGTTGTTGCTGCCTGTGAGTCTCTGGGATCTCCGTGCTTGCAGTGGGCCTGGGGGTCGGTGTCCCGATGAGGGGGCGCAGCTCGGGCTGTGGGCGAACTGCCACTTGTCGCTGTAGCGGCGCATCGGGGAGCGGCTTCTGGTGGTCCTGACGTCTCTCAGCTCCTGTCCAGGGGGACGTCAGGACCAACAGGAACCCGCTCCCCGATGCGCCGCTACAGCGACAAGTGGCAGTTCGCCCACAGCCCGAGCTGCGCCCCCTCATCCGCAACCCGGGTTCCTCTGGAGTTGGAGCGGGGCTGGGCTAGAGTTGCTGCTGGCTGTGAGTCTCCGGGATCTCCGTGCTTGCAGTCGGTGTCCCGTTGGTCCTGACGTCTCCGGTCACCCCTCTGGACTGGAGCTGAGACTGGGAACTGAACTGCCCTTGCCCCCTCCCTCTGCAACTGCAAACATCCCCACAGCTCCCAGTCTCAGCTCCTGTACAGGGGGTGGCCGGAGACGTCACAGCCCGAGCTGCGCCCCCTCATCCGCAACCTCAAGACCAAGACGCACCTTGCACACCATCAGCTTCTGTCCCTACGGGGAGCGTGTTCCTCTGGAATTGGAATGGGGCTGGGCTGCTGCTGGCTGTGGGTCTCTGGGATCTCCGTGCTTGCAGTGGGCCTGGGGGTCGGTGTCCCGTTGGTCCTGACGTCTCCGGTGATTGGCACTAGCTCCGACGTGAAGACAGTGCAAAACCCCCGCGCTGGTGCAATGGGCGGGGAGCTGGAGAGGGGAGGGAAGGGGTCACACACATGGCCTGGAAGCAGAGGGGTGTAGGTGGAGTGAAACTGAAGGGAGCGACAATCTGCTGCTACCTACCCGCTGAGTTAAAAAGTTCTCATGCAAGACTCACGATACACTGTGTATCGTGAGTCTACCGTGGGAACTTTATAACTCAGCGGGCAGGCAGCAGCAGATTGTCAATTATTAACCCTCCCGCGCAATATACCCTCACCTTCTCTTTTATGAATGGGGATTTAGTTCCCCTTTCTTCGAGGACCGACCGGAGGTTCCGCTGTCACCTCTGCGGGCCGCCCTCGGTGAACGTTTTCAAGGACCTTTCTTCAAGGACTGAAAAAATGTCGCTATTCGGAGGTTTTCGTTATTTGGAACTTCGGATAAAAGGTTGTGCACCTGTATAATATAGATAAATGTGAGGTTATCCACTTTGGCAAAAACAAGGGGGCAGATTATTATCTCAATGGGGTTGGGTTAGGTAAGGGGGAGGTGCAGCGAGACCTGTGTGTCCTTGTACACCGGTCACTGAAAGTTGGCGTGCAAGTACAGCAGGCAGTGAAGAAAGTTAATGGAATGTTGGCCTTCATAACAAGAGGATTTCAGTATAGGAGTAGATAGGTTCTTCTGCAGTTGTATAGGGCTCTGGTAAGACCACATCTGGAGTATTGCGTGCAGTTTTGGTCTCCTAATTTGAGAAAGGACATCCTTGTGATTGAGACAGTTCAGCGTAGGTTCACGAGATTGGTCCCTGGGATGGCGGGACTGTCATATGAGGAAAGATTGAAAGACTAGGCGTGTATTCACTGGAGTTTAGAAGGATGAGGAGGGATCTTATAGAAACATATAAAATTATAAAAGGACTGGATAAGCTAGATGCAGGAAAAATGTTCCCAATGTTGGGCGAGTCCAGAACCAGGGGCCACAGTCTTAGAATAAAGGGGAGGCCATTTAAGACTGAGGTGAGAAAAAACATTTTTCACCCATAGTTGTGAATTTGTGGAATTCCCTGCCACAGAGGGCAGTGGAGGCCAAATCACTGGATGGATTTAAGAGAGAGTTAGATAGAACTCTAGGAACTAGTGGAGTCAAGGGATACGGGGAGAAGGCAGGCACGGGTAATTGATTGGGGACGATCAACCATGATTGCAATGAATGGCGGGCTGGCTCAAAGGGCCGAATGGCCTCCTCCTGCACCTATTTTCTATGTGCCTATGTTTCTATCCTGTGACTTTTACTGCAACAAAAGATTATTTTTCAAGTGAACCATAAATGGCCTGGGCAAGCTCTATTGTGGGATAGATTAATTTTATTATTATTATTATTGTGTGTACCAAGGTACAGCAATAACTGTTTTGCAATCAGATCGGATAAAACTGGTAATCAGATTTACATAAAGGCAATCAAGTCAAGTACATAAGGTGGAGTAAAGGTCTGAAGAAGGGTTTCGACCTGAAACTTCACCTATTCCTTCTCTCCAGAGATGCTGCCTGTTTCACTCAGTTACTCCAGCATTTGTGTCGATCTTCAGAGCAAAGGGAAGTTACAGAGTGCAGAATATAGTTCTCAGGACTCGGGGTCCACAATAATGCAGCATGGAAAATCGAAGGTAGACAAAATTGCTGGGGAAACTCAGTGGGTGAGGCAGCATCTATGGAGCGAAGGAAATAGGTGACCCTAAGGGTCTGAAGAAGGGTCTCAATCCGAAACGTCGCCTATTTCCTTCGCTCCATAGATGCTGTCTAACCCGCTGTGTTTCTCCAGCATTTTTGTCTACCTGTAAATGAATTTAGATCTTTTCTCTCTGTGTTAATTCATTAGAATCGTGCAACGTGCTGCAGTGACTGTACTGAAGCATTTGTAGTTTGTCTCTTTTTATAAAAAACTGGACGACATGACTTTTCCACATTACAGTTGACATTTTTCTTATTGTTATTGCAAAGGAGATCCTTGCTGAATGTAAACCGAGTCATAACTTTACACCTCATTAAATGTATGAATGTCTCAGGTTTGAATTGTGAGAATGTTGTAGAACATTTCTCAAGAGGGCTTTTCCCGGTGGTCTAATATCAATGATAAAATGTGTGCGATTTCTTCAAATGTTGTTATTTTCTCAAATATGCATAATCCACATTTTTTTAATATGATTAAGTAAATCTCTCGCACTAAATTAGAAATGATACTATCTTTGCTTAATTGTCTATTCGCCAACAGAAGCAGAACAGTCAGAGGAACAACTTCACAATGAAATTTCTAAGGTGAGTCTAACATTATATCAGAATTCCAAATTGAGTTTGCTGTTTCCGCAGTGAATCAATGCCACAAATATTAAATATTCATTAAATATAAAGCGCAAATGTCAGTGGAATGGGCACCTATTTATCTTCTTCTACTTTATTGTTTTACTCCTTTCTATCGCAGGCTAACGTGATCTGCATAGTGTATGCTGTCAACAACAGAAATTCCATTGACAAGGTATGTACAGTTCAAATTTTAATTGGAGTAATAAGCAATGGCTTGCAAGAGTATTGCAATAAATCGGTTGCTTACAGAAACAGTCAGATTGATGTGGTTGCTTGCGAAATTCAAAACCTAGGTTGCAACAAAATTAAATATCTGTCTATTTCAGGTAACCAGTAGATGGATTCCTCTAATAAATGACAGGACTGATAAAGATAGCAGGTACTGTGAAGTTAGTTAAATACAAACAATTGTTTTACAAGAGAGTTATTATTTTGGTTGTATTTTTCTTATTGGCCGAATAAAATGTTAAGTCAGTAAAAGAAGCTTGCAGCTAGTTAGAATATCAAATTCGCAATTTATTATTAGTCTAGGTTATTCATTAACTTGTGAATTAAATAAAATTGCCAGGTTAAGTCATGAGGTAGGCCTTTAAAGTTAAGTTTGATTGATCTATATTAAAGATTAACTAAACGTTATAAAGCTATACTCTTGAACATCCAATGACCATTTGGTTCATTAGACATCCTGTACACTCTTCTGTTTTCAGAATGCCCCTCATACTGGTTGGAAACAAATCCGATCTGGTGGAACACAGTAGCATGGAAGCTATTCTCCCTATAATGAACCAGTATACAGAGATAGAGACCTGTGTTGAGGTAGGTCTTCATTTTTCAAAAGCATTTTGTTGGAATTGCAGCCATGAATTGGTTTAAAAAATATTAAACAAACCACCAAAACCTTGTAATTAAATATATAACAACATGGGGTTTTCTTCTCTCCTGCTCCCCCTCTCCCAGATTTAGACTATCTTTTCCAATAAATTTCAGTAACTTCTTCCAAAAAAACTACATTAGAGCTAATTAGTCCATTGGAATTATGACTATATTCTGGAGCTCGATTGCTCCTCTGTTGGCGAATCTCCAGCATTTTTAACTACCATTGATTTTTCCCACATCTGCAGTTCTTTCTTAAAAATATAGTGGCTTGTTTTTTTAATCACTGCATTATCTTGGTGCTAACAAAACATTAACCATTTTGGTTAAAATCTTAGGTAGACAAAAGTGCGGGTGCAGCAGCATCTATGGAGCGAAGGAAATAGGCAACGTTTCGGGCCGAACCCCTTCTTCAGACTTTTGTCTACCTTCGAGTTTCCAGCATCTGCAGTTCCTTCTTAAACATTGATTAAAATCTTCATGTTTTTTGTGCAAATCCTCCGTATTAAGGCTAATGAATAAATAAAATAGTCAAAATAAAATTTAAAGATCAACTCTGTTATTTTACAGTGTTCAGCGAAAAACCTGAAGAATATCTCTGAGTTATTTTACTATGCACAGAAAGCTGTACTGCACCCCACGGGTCCGCTATACTGCCCAGAAGAGAAAGAGGTAAAGACAGGCGACATAGCAGCATATTTGTATCTGTATAGAGTATTGCTTTTTGTGTTGTCTTGAGCAAACACCATTACAGTACGAAGAAGGGTCTCGACCCGAAACGTCACCCATTCCTTCTCTCCAGAGATGCTGCCCGTCCCGCTGAATTGCTCCAGAAATTTGTGTCCACCATTACCTGGAAACTGGTGACCAAGTAACCCGTTCTCTAATTGAAAATCAGAAAACTACTGATGCTAGAAATATGAAATTAAAACAGTAAATGCTGGAAAAAGACAGCTAGCCTCGATGTGTTCAGCCCATTGCCCACTGTGTGTGTCTGGGTCTTTTTTGGGACAGCAATCTTTTTAATTGTTCACATCTTGGGTATGTTCTTAGAACCAGCATGATTTACCAATCTTTGCTGCAGTAAGGGAAATAGTCATCAGCCATTGTCTTGAACCATGACAGTCCTGTAGACATTATACCGCTGCGAGGCTTGTGAGAGTACTGTGATTTTGCTCCAGGTACAATGACGTTCTATGTTCAAGTCAAAATGGTGTGTCACCTCTTGAGCAGGTAGCGATGATGATCCCATGTATTAAAGTTTACGTTCATTATTGTCACGTTTATTGAGATGCAGTGAAAAGCTTTGTTTTGTACGCTATCCATACAGATCAAATGTCAAGTCAACTTTATTTGTCACATGCACATACAAGATGTACAGTGAAATGAAAGTGGCAATGCCTGCGGATTGTGCAAAAACAAAAGAACAGAACCAGTATTTACATTTTTTTTTTACAAAGACACAACAGAAATTTCTCCCTGGTGAGATCAGAGTTTACAGATGATACTATCCATAAATACAATCAAGCCAAACTCAATTACAATAGGTAGAGCAAAGGGGAAGATAGAGAGTGCAGGATATAGTTCTCAGCATTGTAGCGCATCAGTTCCACAGACAAAGTCCAATGTCCGCAATGAGGTAGAAGTGAATGAGACAGTACCTTAGCTTATGGAAGCACCATTCAGAAGCCAAATAATACGAGAAGCCACAGTGCTTAGGTGATGCTGCTGTGGAAAATGCTTCTAGGAAGTATGTTCTTGTACTTCTAGGTCCCCCTGTTCTACAACACTCCCAATGTCCTATTATTCACTGTGAAAGCTCTATCCTAGTTTGACTTCCCAAAGTGCAACACCTTGCACAACTGAATTGACACTGTTTATGATATTTCCTATTTTAGTGCCATTTTGATTAACTTGCTTGTGTACTTACAGATGAAACCTGCCTGCATCAAAGCCCTAACTCGCATTTTTAAGATAACGGACCAGGATAACGATGGGATTCTCAATGATGCAGAGCTCAACTTTTTCCAGGTAGAAACCTAGCTTGTGAAGCAGCACCCTGTCCCAGTACTAAATATCTTTCAGCTTACACTAGCCAGCTACAAACACTGCATCCTCCTGTATATAATTTGCAAGTTAAACTTGTCAAATGGTGTTTATAAGAGTTGAAAATCCTTTTTAAAATGTCTTTAAACATAAGGGAAAGATTTCTTCACAGGAACTGGCACGCAATGCATTTGTATGTATCATCAATTTCAAATGTAGGAGGAAATGTCCATGGTGGTTGCTTCCAAATCATATACTTTAAAGGTAATGCCAGTAAAACCCAGTGAACACATTTTCCAATCGATCATGTTACAAGGTGGTTCATCAATTAAAAAATGTAATAGGAGACACAAGAAGCTCCAGATGCTGGAACCTTGAGCAAAAGACAATGCTGGAGAAACTCAGCAGGTCAAGCAGCATCTGGGGAGGGAATGGACAGGTGACGTTTTGTGTTTGGGCCCTACTTCAGGCTGAAGATTTTGGAGTTTTAAGAAAGGTCCCAACCTGAAAAGTTGCCTGTCCATACCCTCCCCAGACGCTGCTAGGCCCACTGAGTTCCTCTGGAACGATGTGTTTTGTTCAAGAATGTAACAGCCCAGATTGTCCCATTATTGCCAGTGTTTACTTTTTGTTTCTATGTGGAGGTTAGCAGGATTGCTTGCCGGATAGCTTGCTGGTTAACTAATAGCTCGCTGGAGTTTCACAGCATTCACATCAGCCATGCATTTGATGCACAACAAAAATTGGCCCTTACAAACTACTGTTACCATTGTTTTTATATTATATACACCTAAAATCTTGACCCTCGACTGTGTCTCAAGCCTATCTTATATATCATATGTGCATGACTAATCTTCCAGAATTTTTTGAGGATGTGACAAGTAAAATGGATGAAGGAGAGCCTGTATCTGCTCGGAAAGCCTTTGATAAGGCTTTGATAATGTAGATTAGTGGGCAAAATTAGAGCACATATGGTATTGGGGGTGGGGTATTGACATGGATAGAGAATTGGTTGGCAGACAGGAAACAAAGAGTAGGAATAAACGGGTCCCTGTCAGAATGGCAGGCAGTGGCGAGTGGAGTGCCGCAAGGCTCGGTGCTGGGGCCACAACAATTTACAATATATATTAATGATTTAAATGATGGAATTAAAAGTAAATTTGCAGATGACATAAAGCTGGGTGGCAGTGTGAACTGTAAAGAGGGTGCTGGGAGGTTGCAGGGTGACTTGATGGGCCAAATGGCCTAATTCTACTCTATCAATTGACCTTATGAAGCAAGATAGGAAATGCAAGTGAATAATAAATGCAGATGGAGTGAATAGACCTTCATATAAATTGACATTTTCTGGATCAACAACAATGTGTTAGTACCTGTGTCAGTGTGCAGATTATTTGTTGGAGGCAACATATAAATAGTGTCAGCTAAGAATATTTGGTGATCTTTTTCAATGTATTTAACTTAGAGAACCTGCTTCAACACTCCATTGGCGCCTCAAGCTTTGGAAGATGTGAAGAATGTTGTGAGAAAAAACATGAGTAACGGTGTCGCTGATAATGGATTGACGTTGGAAGGTAAACATTACAACTGTTGTGTACAGTTGTCCTTGTTCTATTTTTTCCCCCATCCGTTAATGTCCCTCAAATTTTTGACCCAGCCAACTTATATGACATCTCCTTCATTCCATCTTGTGAAAGAACTTGGTCATCATAATCTTGAACCACCAGGTTCCATTAAGGTATCAGGCTTTTTGCATTTGGTTATTAATTTATTGAATTTGTGTTTATTATATGTTATCAATGAGTATTGTCTTTACACATCTGTTATGCTGCTGCAAGAATTGCATATTGGTACATATGATAATTAAATACCCTTGACATCCTTGTTTTACTTAGTGGTATGAATTCTTCAGTTTTATTAAACAGTAAATTGGTTCAGCTCTTTAAACATAATCTATATGATGCTGTTGGGATTTGAATGACCTTTTTAACTTTATTTTCAACGTCATCACATCATCCTGTGAAATATCCTGTCAAATAATCGCAAGCATCTGTTCAAAAGTTATTCAGAAATGTAATTCTCCCAAAATATGGTCTCCTTTCATTGAATTTCTTCAACAACATAATGGTTGAACACAAACTCAAAACCGACGCTAGGGTCGGGTGAGCGGGCGTATGGAAGGGCAGTGGGATATATCTCCGCTTCTTTCACTTCTTCGTTAGTTCTTGGGTTTTTCTTTTTTCCTTTTTCGTGTCTTTCTCGAAATTCTTTCTTCTCTTTTTCTTTCCCTTTTTTCCTTTTTCTTTTTTTCCGATTTAGTTATTAGTTTATAAAATGTTAAAATTGAAGCAGTACGAAAATTGCATTATGTCGATTACTTTCTCTTTGTACAATTGTTTCTAATGAAAAAAATATTAAAAAAAAAAAGCAATGTAATTCTTGTCAATTGCATAACTACGTCGGGAAGCATCATTATATAAACGAGTGCCTGACTTGCCACAGGAGGAGAGTGTGATTGTGTGCGTCAGTAGATGCTTGCCTTCACCAAAGGCATGTGTGAACTTTGCAATTGGAAAATCTTTCTTAATTGTTGCCTGATCTGTGTTGCAGGATTTTTATTTTTGCATACACTATTTATACAGAGAGGGAGGCATGAAACCACATGGACAGTTTTACGCCGGTTTGGATATGATGATGACTTGGAACTTACACATGAATATCTATTTCCAACGTATGTACTGAACGTAACTTATTCTGCTGTGGTATGTTTTACCTAGTGGTGATGTTTAAATTCTGCAATAACGTGTGTTATTGTGTAATGCTAATTTACTCACAAGCCAAGTGGTGAATTAGGAAGCTCTACCTGTGATACACTGGCTGAACTAGTTATAGCATGCTTTCGATCGGGAACTAGAGAAACACTTAAATGTTACTTTGAAAATTGAAAGGCTGAAAGACATTTGTCCCCTCAGTAATCAGACATCATTGGCTCTTCTCAACACCCTTGCTACTTCAACCATGAGAGGTAGCTTCAATTGATAAGCAATCGCTTCTATTGACAACTTGTGCAACAATACTTTGGTAAACAATATAATATGCAGCCTTTAAAATGAACTCATTACTACTGAAAAGACCTTCACAGGCACCGCGCATTATACACGTTTCATTTTTTAGTTTTTAAAATAAAACGCTTGTTCGTTTAATATCCAAGCATCGTTTACACGCTAGTATTTTTGGATTAACGCGCTTAAATTTACTGCTGACAGCATAGTCGCATTTATATATATTTAATTTACGTATTTTTGAATTATGCGCTGCTTTTTAAGTAAGTAATCCCCGCATAAAACACAAGGTGCCTATATTTTTGAAAATCGTGCAGGTACAAATAGCTTGTTATTTGCACGTTGGAAACTCTCTAGGCCCAATTCTCAAATGACATAATTGCCTTTTTAACACTATTTACTATAAAGTGAGGTTTCTTCATAGACCGAACATCGTATATAGCAGCTCTAAGTGTATTGTAAATTACAAATTTGTTGCAGATCCTTAATGCAGGATCAGAGTTGTATAAAGTAACTGAGAGTAAAAGAGACGGAAGGTTTCCTTTCTATTTTGTTCCAAACTGCTAGAGTGATGGTTTTCTTAAATCACAAGACAAACTGTCCTCTTGCCTTCAGCTTCTGGGCTCGAGTAACAAATACCTTTTGTAGCCAATCAGGTAGAAAAATGACCTAAAAGTTATAATGCAAGTATTCACTTAAATTATTGAACCACTAAAATATCAATATAAATGTTCTGTAAACTTGCATTGTGTCCATCATGTAAAGATTTTGCCAAACATCCCATTCAATTAATTACTTTTAATCAATGCAGAGCAACTTTATTGTTAACTATCCCTAAGCGGCCAGTCTTCTTGAAGCCCTGTCCCACGGTACGAGTTCATTTCAAGAGTTCTCCCGAGTTTAAAAAAAAATCAAACTCGTGTTAAGCACGGAGATTGAACGTAGCGGGTACGTCGGAGCTTGGGAACGTCACTTAGTGGCTTGTAAGGCTAACGGCAGGTACTCGGGAAGACTCGCTAACGGCACAGGAAGCACAGGAAGACTCGTGAAGATTTTTCAATATGTTGAAAAATGTCCATGAGAGCCCCGAGTACCGACATTACCGTAAATCTCCGAGTTCGAATCGGGGCAAGGATAGCTCTTGGAATTAATTCGTACCATGGGACAGGGCTATTAGTCACAAACAGAATTGTTTGTAAAACTTAGAGATAGAAATCCAAAATGTATGCTTCAGCTGGAATTCATATGCGTTTTCTAAGATAGATCTTTAAGATGCTACTTTGTTTGGCTTCACTGTAAGGAATTTTAATAGCAGCAGTTCCAAGAATTAAAAAGATAAGACATAGAACACTACAGCGCAAGAACGGGTCCATCGGCCCACAATGTCTGTGCCAAACATGATGCCAAGTTAAACTAATCTCATCTGCCTGCACGTGATCCATTCAGTCAATGTAACTGTGTTACATTCGAAGAAGGGTCTCGACCCAAAAGGCCACCCATTCCTTCTCTCCAGGGATGCTGCCTGTCCCACTGAGTTACTCTAGCATTTTGTGTCTATCTTAACTGTCTTCTTCACCTGTTCTTTGCTACCACTTGCTCATCCCCCCCCACCCGCCCCCCCCTTTTTTTTTAAACTACAATTGTTTTCTTAGAATCTTTAAATTTGCCTGAACATATGTGACTATAATATTTGAAATTTTGTGGCAATCTTAAATTTCAAACAGAGTCAGATTTTGGCTTGGTTTACGGGGAAAGGTTGGGGATTGCAGAGTTTAAGAAGGAACTGCAGATGCTGGAAGAATCGAAGGTAGACAAAAATGCTGGAGAAACTCAGCGGGTGAGGCAGCATCTATGCAGCGAAGGAAAATTGGTGACGTTTCGGGACCCGAAATGTCACCAATTTTCCTTCACTCCATAGATGCTGCCTCACCCGCTGAGTTTCTCCAGCATTTTTGTCTACTGCAGAGAAATGGGTGGTAGTCAGAGAAGAATAGATGTTAATTGTTACGAGGAGCTACAAAATAGAAAGAGATTCTGAATTTCCAACCAATTTTCTCAGACAATTGGTCCAGGGGAAACAAAGTGATGTGTGTATGGAAAACTGTCTTTAATGCTTTCTAGAATGCAAAGTTGTCAATAGGACATCAGATGCTCAGGGGTGATGACTAAACCTGTTATCTAATCAATAACCTAAAAGAGAAACCAAGGACATTAAGTGGATTGATGTAAGGGAATTTTCTGATCTTGAATTGAAACACCATCTTGCTGCTCTGCTCAGTCTGCAGCTGCTGCTGCCACAGGTTTTGTTTAAGTTACAAGGTCAACTTTTAAGAGTCAAGCCTTGGAAGATCAGTTCCGTTTAGTTTATTGTCACGTGTATCGAGGTACAGTGAAAAGTTTCTTGATGCATGCTAACCAGTCAGCGGAAAGACAATACATGATTACAATCGATCCATTTACAGTGTACAGATACATGAGCAGGGAATTATGTTAAATGCAAGGTAGAGCCGGCAAAGGCCAATCAAGGATCGTCCAATGATCATCAAATAAATTGTTCAGCGCTGCTCTCTGGTTATGGTAAGATGATTCAGTTCCCTGATAACAGCTGGGAAGAGTGAAGTTGCTTATTTGTATCGCTCAATGTCATATTCACAAGAATGGCATGTTGAAGTGTGTTGCTGTTCTGTTGTATTGTGCAAGTTAATTATCCTGATGAAACTTTTCTGCGGGCAACAACTGAATTCATTTTTCCTCTTTTTTTACAGATTAAAGGTTCCTTTGGATTGCACAACCGAACTGAATCACCATGCGTATCTTTTCCTACAAAGCATTTTTGACAAACATGATTTGGTGAGCTGAGCCTTAAGACGCCTGATAATTCGCACAGGATTGTGCATTTTACTGTGCCTGATGATGAGTCAGTACAGGAGGGGGATCGATAATCTGAATGGCGCCAGAACAATTCTTATGCCATAGATAGACACAAAATGCTGGAGTAATTCCGTGGAACAGGCAGTATCTCTCTCGAGAAGGAACGGGTGATGTTTTGGGTCGGGACCCTTCAGTGCTTCAGACTTCTTCCTGACCCGAAACGTCACCCATTCCCTCTCTCCCGAAATGCTGCCTGTCCCGCTGAGTTACTCCAGCATTTTGTGTTTATCTTCAGTTTAAACCAGCATCTGCAGTTCCTTCCTACATAATTCTTTTCCCATTCCTGTTTCACTTCTGTACTTGCTGATCTACATTGACTCTATTACCACCAACACTTTGGTTTTAAATGTAAAAAATTGCAGAGGTTTAAGATACTCATTTGATCAGGCATGCTGCTTGACCTCTTGAATTTAAGATCTGATTTAAAGGATCTTCTCCTTAGTTAGAAAGTTTAGTTTAGAAATACATCATGGAAGTAGGCCCTTCAGATCACTGAGTCCATGTTGACCATCGATCACCCATTCACACTAGTTCTATGTTATTATCACACTTTCTCATCCATTCCCTGCATACTAGGGGCAATTTCTAGAAACCAATTAACCTAAAGCCACACATCTTTGGGATGTGAGAAGAAACTGGAGTAAATCCATCCAGTCACAGGGAGAACGTACAAACTCCACTTTGACAGCACCCGAGGTCAGGATTGAACCTGGTTCTCTGGTGCTGGAGGCAACGGCTCTACCCGCTGCACCACTGTGCCGCTTTTGATCCTTTCAAGCTTTCCGCTCTATCGCCTTCCCCCCAGCCCCACAAACCTCTGCAATCCCGCCATGCTTAGGCTTTTATCCATTCTCCATTTCTTTATGGACTATTGATGGTGTGTCACTAACTGTGTAAGCCTTAAATAATGTAGTTCTTGCCTTTTGAACTCTCCACTTTTAACAGAGTAACAAGATGCTGGAATCTTGAGCAAAAAGCAAACAGCGAGAGGAACTCAGTGTGGCATACAGCATTTGTGGAATGAAATGGACAATGTTTCTGACTGAAGTACGGTTTTGACCTGAAACATCGTCTGTCCATTTCCTTCCGCAGATGCAGCCTGATCCACTGAGTTCCTCCAGCAGCTGTTTTTTCTTTCCACTTTTATCTCTTTCTTTTGATAAGTATCAAAACCTGCCTTTCAACTAACTTTTTGACATTCCTTCAAATTATTCCTTTGTTCATTTTTGTCTGATGCATTCAATTTTGTCCTTGAAGCGTTCTGGACTTTTTTAACAACACTGAAAGTGAACAACACAAAAAAGGAAATTCTTGCTCATAATCTTTCTGTTGTTTTTTCAGGATCGAGATTGTGCATTGTCACCTGATGAACTAAAAGATCTGTTCAAAGTGTTCCCCTATATGCCTTGGGGTCCTGATGTCAATAACACTGTTTGCACCAATGACAAAGGATGGGTCACCTATCAGGGTTACATTTGTCAGTGGACGTGAGTTGATTTCATTTTACGATATGATACGATAGAACCTTATTTGTTCCAGGAGGGAAATTGATCTGCAAACAGTCGTAAATCACAATGCATCCCACAGTTGAATACTTGAGCAATGTTTTCTGTATATGTTTTTTTAATTATAAATGCTGATTTAATACATTTCTAAATAGCTGCGTATTCCTGTTCTGATTCAGGCTGACCACATACCTCGATGTCCAGCGATGTTTAGAATATTTAGGTTATCTAGGATACTCCATCCTAAGGGAGCAGGAATCGCAGGCAGCAGCTACCACGGGTACAGTGGAATTTTATTAACCTTTTCTGGAGATCAGCATGTATTTGATCTGAAACTCTTAATCCACTCCTTTGACCCGCACAGCAGACTTGGAAGTTGTTCTGAGTGGTCTATAATAGAGGGTGGAAAAAAGAGTAACCAACCTTTTTTCGGCGACTGCCAGCACCATTGACTGCGCATCAGGTCACCAAAAATGTGCGGCGTGATAACGTATTGACGCGCGGCGTTTTTTTAAGTGTCGCGCCATTTGTTATTTTGAAATGTTCAAAATCTTTTGGCGACACAGATATGACGCCAGCAGTCGCCGATAAAAATCGCCAAGTGGGACAGGCCCTTGTTCTGTGTCTTTTTTGTTCTTTTTTATTTTGTATGGATTTATTGACATTTAATCTATCCAATTAGTTTAATCAATTGCTGTAAAGCACTTTGGTTCAAAGTGATTTTGTTTGAAAGTGCTATATAAATAAATATTATTATTATTATTATTATTAAGTGTAACAGGTAGAACGAAAGCGAAGATATAGTGCAAAATATAGTTCTCAGCATTGCAGAGAACTATTTGCAAGGAGGAATTTATTTAGCCAAAGTGTGGTGGATCTGTGGAATTCTTTGCCACAGACGGCAGTGGCGGCCAAGTCATTGGGTATTTTTAAAGCAGAGATTGATGGGTTATTAATTATTAAGGGTGCCAGAGCTCATGGGGAGAAGGCAGGATAATAGAAGGGAAAATGTAGATCAGGCATAATCGAATGGCAGAGTAGACGCGATGGACCGAATGGCCTAATTCTGCTCCTATGTCTTATGGTCTTACGGAGATCCAGTAGGCCTCGGCAGACCAAGCGTATGTTCGACAGAACAGTCACTGAGGCTAGGTTTGCCTCGCCAATTTACAGCATGCCACATCGAGACCACATGCAGTAGATGAGGTTAAAGGATTTCTTCCAGTCCAACCAAGTTTTTATAGTTTAATTCAATGTATTTTCCAATCCATCTCTCTGACAAATATCTGATTGGCTTTAAACGGGTTTAACCAGTCTAAGTTGTTTTAAGAGATCGGTATATCTGTTCTCTTTGCCCCTCAACTTCTCTTTAACACCCCCATCGTTTTCTTTGAACTGAATGGAAACAGGAATAAATTGCCTTGAAAATTTAGCTTTGTTTCAGTAGAAACCAGAATTCAGTTTGTTTTGCCAGATGAAGATTTCATGAACATTGCTTTGTATTCCCTCAGTAACAAGAGATAAAAAATTGGATCTGCAGAAAAAACAAACACAAAGAAATGTGTTTCAGTGCAATATTATTGGCATGAAAAACTGCGGCAAGACTGGAATTCTACAAGGTTTTCTGGGCCGAAACCTAGCAGTAAGTATCTCCAAATATTATTCAAATCCTATAGTTTTAGATTTTAATGCAACGTGGACTTAGAACTCAAATCTATTGGACAATTGCCCAAATTTGTGTCAAATTGAAGTAAAGTGCCAATTGCTAATGGCTATTGAGAGCACTGTAGAACGACCAAATGAGAATAAAATATTCATTTAAAATCTTTTGCATGTTGGTGCAACGTTCCAAAGCACGTAACATGGATCACTTTAGCGGTCACTTATGTCGTGGTGCAGTAAAATTATAGATTCTCTACAAGTTTGAAAGTTTCTGCAATATTCCCAATGAACGGAGGATTGCCAGTTTTGAAGATAATGATGATATATTGGAGGGTGTGACATCATGCACTACAAATGACAGGTAAACTAATATAAAATGTTTTACTCATTAGACCTACTTTTTTTTCTTTTCAGATTCATGTCAAATGCACATCATTATTATCATTATTAGTTTGTGTCACAGAGATAAAGACGAGTTAAACCCTTTTAGGATATGTGGTTAGGTGAGGGATGGGATCAGCAGGTGCTTGCTCCCTGCCCTCATTATTTATTACTGTGGATTGTAAAGGGCCTGTCCCACTTACCCGATTGTTTCGGCGACTGCCGTCACCCGTCATAGTGGCAGCAGGTCGCCGAAAATGTTCAACATGTTGAAAATCCAGCAGAGACCAGAAAAAGACACGACTCTTTGAGCGACTATTCACGACCATACAGGCGTCACCCCGCGAGATCTGAACAATTACAAATGTCTGTGAAGCCATGTGTCCCAAATATTATGGTGCCCTGAAATTGGGGGGGTGGTGGGACCCATGTATAAACGCAGCTGTAATTTCTACATGGTGATTTTTTTTTTTTTAATTACAAATCTCAAATTGTGGAGTACAGAGACAAATAAATAAATGATGGGTCTTTGTCCCAAACATTATGGAGGGCACTGTGGCCCCAGTTTGCCGGTTCTTCCACCCACGTTAGTCATTATATTGCTCTGAGACTAACCTAGTCAGTTTTTATATGGCTTGAACTTACTTGAGGCTGCTTTAGTTTGATTGTTTACAAACTTGCCTTCCTCTAATCTGAAGTCCCACCATTACCTCAGGGTCTCCGATTTGGACACACAGGTGGATTTAGGCAACGACTGCTGGTAAAAGCCAGCAACATCCTCGCCCATTCATTTCATGCATTACTTTTAATCCAGTTAACCATTGATTTGCAGAACATGTAACAGTACAGCACTTGGACAGGCACTTCAGCTCAACATATCCGTGTCAGATATAATGCCAACCCCATTGTCAGCACATGTTCTGTCCCTTTCTATTATCTCCCTATTTGTACGTCTAAATGCCTCTTAAACATTACTATCGTATGTGCTTCTGTCACCCACTGGCAGCACATTCCAGGCATCTACACTCTAATAAAAAAAACTTGCCACGCACATCTCTAAATTTCCCTCCTCTCATCTTAAAACTAATTGACATTTCCACTCAGCTATAAAGATTCCCTGACTATCTACTCTATTCCCTCATAATTATGTTATATAATTCTATTTATATAATATAATGTTATATAAATCCCCAGGGCCAGATAGGCTGCATCTCAGAGTGCTTAAGGAAGTAGCCCCAGAAATAGTGGATGCATTAGTGATAATTTTTCAAAACTCTTTAGATTCTGGAGTAGTTCCTGAGGATTGGAGGGTAGTTAATGTATCCCACTTTTTAAAAAGGGAGGGAGAGAGAAAACGGGGAATTACAGACTAGTTAGTCTAACATCGGTAGTGGGGAAAATGCTAGAGTCAGTTATTAAAGATGGGATAGCAGCACATTTGGAAAGTGGTGAAATTATTGGACAAAGTCAGCATGGATTTATGAAAGGTAAATCATGTCTGACGAATCTTATAGAATTTTTCGAGGATGTAACTAGTAGAGTGGATAAGGGAGAACCAGTAGATGTGTTATATCTGGACATTCAGAAGGCTTTCGACAAGGTCCCACATAATAGATTAATATGCAAACTTAAAGCGCATGGTATTAGGGGTTCAGTGTTGATGTGGATAGAGAACTGGCTGGCAGACAGGAAGCAAAGAGTAGGCATAAACGGGTCCTTGTCAGAATGGCAGGCAGTGACCAGTGGGGTACTGCAAGGCTCGGTGCTGGGACCCCAGCTATTTACAATATATATTAATGATTTGGACGAGGGAATTGAATGCAACATCTCCAAGTTTGTGGGGGCAGTGTTAGCTGCGAGGAGGATGCTAGGAGGCTGCAAGGTGACTTGGATAGGTTGGGTGAGTGGGCAAATAAATGGCAGATGCAGTATAATGTGGATAAATGTGAGGTTATCCACTTTGATGGCAAGAACAGGAAAGTAGACTATTATCTGAATGGTGGCCGATTAGGAAAAGGGGAGATGCAAGGAGACCTGGGTGTCATGATACACCAGTCATTGAAAGTAGGCATGCAGGTACAGCAGGCAGTGAAGAAAGCAAATGGTATGTTAGCATTCATAGCAAAAGGATTTGAGTATAGGAGCAGGGAGGTGCTACTGCAGTTGTACAGGGCCTTGGTGAGACCACACCTGGAGTATTGCGTGCAGTTTTGGTCTCCTAATCTGAGGAAAGACGTTCTTGCCATAGAGGGAGTACAGAGAAGGTTCACCAGACTGATTCCTGGGATGGCGGGACTTTCATATGAAGAAATACTGGGTAGACTCGGCTTATACTCGCTAGAATTTAGAAAGGGATCTTATAGAAACTTACAAAATTCTTAAGGGGTTGAACAGGCTAGATACAGGGAGATTGTTCCCGATGTTGGGGAAGTCCAGAACAAGGGGTCACAGTTTAAGGATAAGGGGGAAGTCTTTTAGGGCCGAGATGAGATTTTTTTTTTTTTCACACAGAGTGGTGAATCTGTGGAATTCTCTGCCACAGAAAGTAGTTGATGCCAGTTCATTGGCTATATTTAAGAGGGAGTTAGATGTGGCCCTTGTGGCTAAAGGGATCAGGGGGTATGGAGAGAAGGCAGGGATGGGATTCTGAGTTGGATGATCAGCCATGATCATATTGAATGGCGGTGCAGGCTCGACTGGCCTATTCCTGCACCTATTTTCTGTGTTTCTATGTTTCTATTAGGTTGCCTCCCAGCCTCCCAAATGCCTTAGAAAACAATCCAACTTTGTCCACCCTCACATTGTCCATCCTCACCGTGTTTGCCCACCCTCACATTGTCCAGTCCTAGCAACCTGATTCAAGAAAAGATTGAAGCTTTGAAAGGGCATCCGAATAAAACTGACCCTCTATGAATGATTGAATTCGGAACATTGTTCCTGTGTTGTTTAGGACCAAGGAAATGTCGCTACATTGCTGCCAATGAGTTCCGTAGAATGTAATGTTTAATGCTCTTGAGTTGCCCGCGAGTAAGGCAGTGAAAGATTATCAATGCTGTATCGTCATCAATGTTTCTCTCTATGTTTGTTACTTCCCTGAGAGATTAGATTGCATGGAGCTCCAATCATTCCGTCTGTTTGATTTGTTGAAGAGTTTATTACATTTGCTGGTGTGTTATCAACTTGCTTAGTGTAACTGATTTTGTGACCTTTACGAGTTGTAAACGTCATGGCGCTGTTTTATTCCTCTTCACAGAAACAAAGGCAAATAAAAGAAGAACACAAATCACTTTATGCCATAAACACAACTTATGTTTATGGACAAGAAAAGTATTTACTGGTAGGTGTTTCTATGGACACAATAGAAATAAGTTGCATATTTTCACACTTCTGTGGTTCAAAGTTGTCCTTGTCCACACTAAAATCCAGTTAAAAATTCCAGACTTAGGGATGAGTTGAAATTTTGTAGCTCTCTGTTGAGTTTCAAAAAAGCCTTAAAATGTAAAATAATTAAGGATTATAATGTAAAATGATTAAAATGTAAAATAAGTAAGGATTACAATTTAGAGTAATTTTTATTCTTTCCTTTGTAATGCTGATATTCTGGGTTATCTTATGGATTGTATAGGATAGGCAAAAATAAGCTTTGTGGCTTCAGCCTATTCCTTTTTCGGTCATTGATTATGTGAACATTGTGTGGAATGGATACAGTGTTGGCTCATATTCGCACAGATTGTAATGTTTTGTTCTTTTTAATGTATGAACGAAAAAAAACATTCATTCATTCATTCAAAAATGTTTTAAGGGAATGTTAAATCTGTGGCAATGCTCTCATGGCAAGTTTCAAAGTTTTATAATTCATTTGTTTGGTTATGGCTATTGGATTGCTAGTTATTCCACTTGATTTGTTTATTACCCTAAATCAGTCTTTGAAAAAGACAATGATACTGTGGGACTCGTGAGCAGGTATTCGTGCAAAGGCGGAAAGCTATAAGTCAGTTACCCTAGTTGGGATTAGAACTACTGTCTGGGCATTTGTGATCTGTTGCTGATGTTTCCCCTCGTCTCAGCACTTGACTTCATTCGGAGTTTACCCTTTGACCAGCAGAAAATGTCATCAATTTCAGGATAGTTTCCAGTTTAGAATCTCTGTTATTGGATCTTTCCATTATTGCTTTGAACTACAGCTAAAGTCCTAGTCAACATCTACTGAATATGTAGTACGAAGGAACTGCAAATGCTGGTTTGCACCGAAGAGAAACACAAAATGTTGGAGTAACTCAGCGGAACAGGCAGCATCTCTGGAGAGAATGAAGTCCTTCCCTCCAGAGATGCTGCCTGTCCCGCTGAATTACTCTAGCATTTTGTGTCCATCTTCCTGAATATGTAGCTTGTTTCACTGGAAATACTTTCCAAGTTGAGTCCCGGTTTAGGATGTAGAATTACCTGGTGCATATTTCAAATGACGCAATAAAGCCATGCCTTGACTCTCGTTAAATTGCCTCAGCCGTTTACAAAGAGATCCCTGGGGCAGTTGCAAGAGATTGTCACAGTTTCTTGCAAAGTCCTCTCTTAATGCCAAGAAAAACACTAACTTGTTGTTTGCTATTTCTTTACTAGGTGTGCGACTTCTTCATAAAGTTGTAGTCAGCTTTTTAAAATGTTTAATCATTTACTAAACTTAATTGATTTGCTGTCTGGTTCAATGGTACTTTATTGTCACTGGGTGCAATGAAGTTCTTTTTTTGCATAGTTCAGTAAAACGTACTTTATATGGGCTCAATCATACTTAAGTATAAGAGTGTAAGATTATTCGATTACACTGAGACAGTACACAAGAGTAGTCATGTGAGATTAAGATCAACTGCGTGCACTTAATACCACAAAGCATATGAACTAACAATATCACTGCGTTAATACTGCCGCTTTGTCACCTAACCTGGAAGATTGTCTCAAGATGTCTTGAGCACAAATAGCAGATGCATCATTTACCCATTGCAGGCTTATCGGACAATTATTATAAAAGCATTAAGCAGTCCTTAAGCAATCCACTCAGTTTAGATTCCACTGGAATCCCTCGCCAGCAGAACTCATTATAGCCCTAATCTAAACTGGGCACTCGCAATAAAATCCATGTGAGAGGAGGCTGTGGACCCCCAGCAGGACCAAAAACAAGACTTGTCAAAGGGCAGATGAGCTCCTAGCGAGCCGACGGCCATCCACACTTCAGTAGAAGTTGCGATCACAGCACTGTAAGGCACCGTGCCCGCTGATGTTTTCAACAATGATGATGATGATTATAGCATTTAAGTGTACAACATCAATTTTCCAATGCCGCTCTCTTTGATTCAAAACTCAACACAATTTTGAATTTAAATAATGCCATTCCCTCTCTTCTACATGCAAACACATCTCGAGTAGTAACGATGTTTTAAGCACTGAAAAATACAAGGTCATGCCTTTCTAGCCCATCCTTGCCGTATTGAACCCCTGGCTATGATCTGAACCCAGCAAAAACAAATTTAAGCAAAGCACAAGGTACTGAAAGATTTCAGTGGGTTAGGCAGCATCTGTGGAGAAAAAGGATAGGCAACATTTCAGGTCTGGACCCTTCTTTATTCACATTAGGGGACGTTTCAGGTCAGCTTCATCATATAAATTTAAGTGCTTTAAACCCAACATCACTTGAAATATTCTGTTTTCTTTCTTCTTGAAGGCACTTTTGCATCTCCTCACTCTAGATTAAAAATGTCAACACTTTAATCTCATTGTTCACTCCTTCACTCTTCAGATTATTTGCTTTTGGCGCCCTCTTATGTTAAACCCTTGCATTACAATTGATATCCAAATATTTTATGTAGTGTGGTTGAAATAAAAGTCCAATCATCTCCCACCCTCCTCCCTCTCTTTCCCTTGCGCCCCCCAAGTCTGGTGCACAGGTTATGTCCTGCTCCTACCTCTGTTCCAACTTTCTGCCAAATGTTCCATCAGTCTGAAGAAGGTTCCAATCCAAAACATCACTTGTTCATTCCCTCCACAGATGCTGCATGACCCACTGAGTTCCTCCAGTGCTTTGTATATTGCACAACATTTCAGTACCTGCAGTTTCTTATGTCAACCTTTATCTTTTTACTAGGGAGATTACCTTGGAATACCAATTGTAGACAAAAATGCTGGAGAAACTCAGTGGGTGAGGCAGTGTGGCGGTCTGTTGTAATTAAAAAGCTTCTTTTGAATCCGCCTGGCGTCCGGTCTTTTCCTGACCTTGACCAGGCCACTACAGCAGCATCTATGGAGCGAAGGAATAGGTGACGTTTCGGATCGAGATAGGGGATATAGGGAGAAAGTAGGAACGGGGTACTTATTGGGAATGATCAGCCATGATCACATTGAATGGTGGTGCTGGCTCAAAGGGCCGAATGGCTTACTCCTGCACCTATTGTATATTGCCTATTGAGATTCGAAAAGCCACCTTTTCCTTCGCTCCATAGATGCTGCCTCACCCGCTGAGTTTCTCCAACATTTTTGTCTTCCTTCGATTTTTCCAGCATCTCCAGTTCCTTCTTAAACATTTGGAATACAAATTAATACTTTTACTTCCAACGTAAAATAAAACATTACAAGGGAACAGAAGAAGGCCATTTTACCTCATTGAGCCTGTGGTATAATTCAGTTGGACAATGCCTGATCTGAGACCCAATTCCAGGCAGCCAAACCTTGTGTTTTCTGTTTGTGTTTGTGTTTTGAATACAGATTAGCTCTAAATCGTTATATTTTTCTTTTCCAGTTACATGAAGTTTTGTCTGATTCCGAGTTTATTACTGCCTCTGATACCACTTGTGATGTTGTTTGCCTTGTGTATGATGTCAGCAATCCCAAATCATTTGAGTATTGTACAAGGATCTTTAAGGTATGTCGAACTGTAGTATAAAGATTTACATCATGACTTTCACTGTAAATGTTGTATGTCTTCATAACTATGAATCATATTTTCCTCTACCAGTAATTTTGGATTTCAGTGATGTCATACTATGCAGAAACGGGCTCTTTGACCCAACTCGTTCATGCCAAGTCTGCAAATTTTTAACGCAGAGATGGATAGATTCTTGATTAGTAAGGGTGTCAGGGTTATTGGGAGAAGGCAGGAGAATGGGGTTGAGAGCTGAAGATAGATCAGCCATGATTGAATGGCGGAGTAGACAAATGTCCTAATTCTGTTCCTATCACTTATGTAGTTACCCTAAGGTTAAAATCTCCCCTCCTGTTTTTGATTTCGGGCAACCGTTATAGGACTAGCTGAAGTTAATTAACCATTCTACCGCTTTTGTCCTGATCCCTTGGTTTTCAGTGGAGCCTAGTTTGATGTATACACAATTCTTCAAATAGAAAATACACTGTGTTTTGAGTTTGAAATGTTGGCAACATTTATAGCGAGATATCACACACATATATGTATAAATGTATAGAGAGAGGGGCAGGCATCTTGCTCATTTTGAACATAGGGTGTCTGAGATCAGGAGATCATCATATTTGTCTTTGTCATTTTCCCCCGAAGTTACGTTTAACTCTTGACATGCTACCTTTTGACATATCCATGCTCCACGATCCAGTACTCTGAATTAGGAAGCTTTGAGAGGACTTTTATGATTCTATGCGGTGACATCTTTGTTCAGGAGCTGTTCGGATGACATTGTTTTTCTTGTTTTGTATATCCCCGTAGCAGAATAGGTCACAAGCAGACAGTCACCGACCATCCAGAGATGAAATAGTTTGCTAAAACTTCTCTCCTGCTTACTGTTAGATAATAGCTACCTCACATATGATAGCACTTATAAATGGAATCCATCCCAGAATGCATCTCGATAGGTGTATAAAATTGACATTATCAGCTTTAAATTATTATTTATATAACTGTTTAAATAACTTTTAGAAACTTCCATCTTTTAATATTGCTGGTCTCCAATTAATTTTGTAAGTCATTTTTAAACGTAGGATAAATGTTATTGAGGAGCACGTGCTAATTTGTCACTCTTGTGTTTAAAACTATAATTAATGATTATGTTCTTTCTTTTATTCGACGATGATAGCAACACTTCATTGACAGCAAAACGCCATGTATTATTGTAGCTGGAAAGTCAGACCTGCACGAAGCTAAACAATGCCACGGCGCTTCCCCCACGGAGTTCTGCAATAAACACAAAATGCCGCCGCCCCAGAGTTATACCTGCAATACTGTTGGCCCACCGAGCAAAGACTTCTTTGTCAAAGTGACTACCATAGCCATGTATCCGTAAGTATAGGCCGGTATTGTGCTGCATGCGTTACGTTAAGATATGCATGGATTCCTATCATTAGCAACAGACAGAAGTGCTGTTTTTGATGTTGAGCTGAAATAATGGGTATGCTCTGCAAAATTGGAGGAAAAGTGACCACAGATGATTGATAGATTCATATGCATTGACTTGAGTCACCTGTGCAGGTGATATTTCAGTGAGTACAGGTAGTTCTGCGGTAACTGCAAATTGGATATAATGCAATTGATGAATTAGAGAACACTATTTGTATTCTGTGAGTCGATTGGTTATAATGCACTTTTGATCGGAAGCTGCAGAACCACTTAAAAGTTGCTTTGGTAACTTTAAAAAGCAGTTTAAAAAAAAAAAAAGCTGCCTTGCGAGGATAAAAATCATTCAAGTAAAAAAAAACTGTTTCCACGTAACATCCCTGCAGCAACCAGACACCATTGTCTCTTAAGAACACAGTCTGTCATTTTCACTGGGGGTGGTCATTGAAATTGACAAGTAATCGCCCCTATTAACACTTGTACATCGATACTGTATTAAATAATGTAATATATAGTCTTTAGTATTTTTAGCCGACATTAACAGAAATAAACAGAGCTATTAAAAAGACCTTTATTATTGAAAATCCTGCAGGGACAAATCTGTTATTGCGAGCCTGAATCTCTTGCCCTAACCCCCCTTTTCCCCACATAGACACAGCAGTTTTTATTAAGTGATTTTCCATAACGCAAGACGTCTTAGGAACACAAGTATACCATTAAAGCAGAAGTACCTGTCCCAAGATTTTAACCTAATCTAAGAGAATATTAAACTTTAGAATGAACAAAAATAATGAATTATTCTTAAAGCAAATACTGATGATATGAGATGGCCATTTGCAAACAGTTGGCTATCAGGGCAGAATTGGGTTAATATCTGTACATGGGGGAAAGTTGGCAAGGAAAGTTGTCCTTCAAGATGAGTTTTCATTAAAAGTGTAAGAGGCCATATTGCAGAACATACATTTTACTATGAACAAAGTGGTTGTTATTTTTTATTAAATGAGGGAAGGTTATTTAGATGTGACACTTTATTCAGTGTCATTTTGCCCTTTGCTGCACTTGCATTCTATAACTTGGGGGGAAAATGAAAATCAAATTACAGTTTTATAACAGTTTAAACAATGCACTCGCTGCAAAAAACGATTCAAATGATTATTTCCGCCTTGCTGACCCTCGTTTGTACACCATAGATTCTACCGTAAATCTTCCTTACAGTTGAAATGGTCCTCAAATTTTCTCCCACCATCGAGGGTTTGCTCCACGACAAACTTTAGGCCCTTCATTTCATTCAACCTTAGAACTGAATTGAATGTTTGGAGCCAGAAATGAGCGGCAGAGAGGCAGAATATCACCAGTTAACACATTGAACATCTAATAAGCTGAACCTGAATGGAAATTTATCAATCCTTACAAAATGTGCAATCACTGAAATTCCAAATTTCTGGAATGTTTTGCTTTCCTAAGCTCTCAAATCCGGCTTACTTGCAGAGTGTGCTGTTATTATTGGTTCAACCTCAAACACCCTCTCCCTCTTTCTAGAATCTGATGATATTAAGTGCATGCAGGTTGCTTCTGAAATATGCCATAACCACCGGCTGTTGACAGTACGACAGCTGGCATTTGGGCTCATTCTTTTGAATCAATTGGCTTCATCCCTGATGCAATTATTTTCCTTGCTTCTTTTTAAAATAGGTAAAACTTTGTCACAGTAAACTCTTGAGTACGGCGGAGGATTGGCAGCCAGTGACGCAGTAGAGTATTAGAAAGGCTTGTGTAATATTTTCTTCCAAATCCAGAAGCGCTGGATTTGCTGCAGATGCCTTTGGTCCTTTGTACACAAAACAAAATCTTGTGTTGCAAGTCCTTTTTTTGTTGCTTTATTTACTTCTTTCTTGTAAGATCTTCCTTCCTTTGTTCCTGTAGGACTGTCGCATGTTGTGTGTTCTCCCTACGGGGGGGGTTGTTGAGATATGTTCAGGACTGGCGTTGGAACATTTGGTGCCTTTTGCAATCAGTTTCGAGAAGCGTGTCAGTCTGCGTTTTATTATTAACTTTTCTTTTGCGAGTGGCGACTCAACTGCCTTACTTCTGTGTGTTTTCGCAGCCATGCCCGATTACGCTGTTTATGCACCTGCAACAGGTGTACATATTGCATCTGTCAGAACCTCCTCAACTCAGACTTGCTGCAATCTGTAAAGACCAAATTCTACACTACAGTTCTTAACAGGTTCTTCATTTTATTTACTGGGTTTCAGAAGGCTTTTTCGTTATGTTTTCTGGGGCCGGATAAAATTCAAAAGTCGGCTTCACTCAGCATATCCACTGAAAATTTTAATTTTGAGGGATTTTATTTTCAAGCTTCTATTCATGGGGATAAATCTTGGAAGCCCTTGTAAGGACAATGGCAGCCATTGAAACGAGCATGGTTTTAACAAAAAGTGGTACAATCCTGTCTGATAATTTTGCTGAAAATTGGCTTGCAAATCTGCGAACATTACCTGTGGAAGGAAGGATATTAAATATATCAGTTGACAGAATGTTAAAAAGGTACTGTTTAAGAGAGAACTACAGATGCTGGAAAAATCGAAGGTAGACAAAAATGCTGGAGAAACTCAGTGGGTGAGGCAGCATCTATGGAGCGAAGGAATAGGTGACGTTTCGGGTTGAGACCAATTCCTTCGCTCCATAGATGCTGCCTCACCTGCTGAGTTTCTCCAGCATTTTTGTCTACCGTTAAAAAAGTCACTGTAATAATTCTGCTACATTTACACTACCGGATGAGGTTGTGACGTTTGGTTCCTTGTAGATGCAAAGTAATATTCCTCTTAAATTGATAGTCGGAGAATGCAGAAAGCAGATGCTCAATCTATGATTGCACTTCATTTTTAGCCAAAGTGAATCACAGTAAATTTCAAGATTAAAACCAGAACCATCCTGCATCAAACACCATTAAAGTTTTGAATGATAAGAGTTGTGGGCACACATAATCTTATCCTCGACTCGGTCATTTCCTTTGGTCTATGTCTTGAAGGGATCGAGGCTGCACATCTTGTAGTGGGGAAAAAATGGGATTTCTAGAGGTGGGTTCTTGATAGTTGAAGGGCCTGTTTCTGTGTTGATTTTAGTAGTGCCTACAAATGGCAAGATACTGCTAGCTCTACATCTAAAAGACATTCCAGACTTTCTAACATGTAGCCGGATTCTCAGGGTCTGTCCTGAAATGCTGCACTTTTGTCAGCCTCCATGATATGCTGGAGTGGGGTTAGGAGCAACAATCCGCGACAGTTAGTGAAAAGTGGACAAATCTGCATTCAAGGACCAGAAGACTTTATGTAAAGTTCATTCTCCATGCTGCATAAAGTTGCTTCACTGTTGTGCTGCAGAAATTTGGTGAGAGGTGTGTCAGATACATTTTTTAATATTCTTATTATCTAGTATTGTTACTTGAGATAAGTGTTGAACGTGACTTTTTTAGTGTAGAATTCCATAGGCAGCTTTACGAAACCAGCTCTATACTGGTCAAATATGAAGACATACTGAGCACTGTTTGTGATCATAGATGTTGGGGAAGTCCAGAACTAGGGGTCACAGTTTAAGGATAAGAGGGAAATCTTTTAGGACCGAGATGAGAAAATCATTTTTTACACAGAGAGTGGTGAATCTGTGGAACTCTCTGCCACAGAAGGTAGTTGAGCCAGTTCATTGGCTATATTTAAGAGGGAGTAAGGTGTGGCCCTTGTGGCTAAAGGGATCAGGGGGTATGGAGAGAAGGCAGGGATGGGATACTGAGTTGGATCATCAGCCATGATCATATCGAATGGGGGTGCAGGCTCGAAGGGCCGAATGGCCCCTACTCCTGCACCTATTTTCTATGTTTCTATGTAAAAGACAATATACAGATTATACAAGTAATTGCTGAGACGATGCATATAATATATCAGTTTTACATGGTATATTTACTGTCGTGTATGTATATGATTTGTATAAATGAAGCATTCGATGTTTTTAACTGACTGGGGATATTTAACAAACTGGAACTAAAAAATAAAGTGTCGGAGGAATTCTGGGTCGGGTGCATCTATGGAGTGAAATGGCACTTTGGGCTAGGAGCCTACTTCACACTGATGCTGGCTGACCCGCTAGGATACTCCAGCACTTTGATTTTTGCCCAAGATTCTGGAAGCCGCAGTCTCTTGTCTCTCCATTTATCCAACTGGACACTGAATCATGGTAATGATTCAGTTCAGCCCTGTTCGTGTCCTGAATACTCGTTGTGGCGGAGGTTAGTTCCCCAACTATGCAAGAGATGGACTGACATGTAGATAAAGGTACATACAAGCTGTCCATATATAAATGTAATAATCACCTGTTAATTCCCCATGGTGTTGCAGGAACAGTGTCAAGGCAAGGGATCGCTACAGGCGGAGGGGATTCTGTCCACCATTTAAAAAAAAATGTTTATATGATACATGGATGTATCATTATTTATATTTAATAGCAAATGTGACGTTGGAGAAAGTGTAGCTGGAGCTTTACAATTTACCTTGGAACTTGGAAACATTAAAGTGAGGTTCCACAGCAAAGTGGTATTAGTTTTTAATGCGGATATAGATATTCAGCACTCCTTCATTTGGGAACTTGATGCAACGAACTAGTTTTTCCACTATTGTTGAGTGTAATTATATATTTATCCTCTACAATTTTGAATATTTTTCATGTTAATTTGATAAATTAGAGTTCTATCCTTTATTAAGAACTTGCTGATTAGATTTTTATTTTTTGCTCCCTTCATTTGATAATTTGTTTTTTTTACACAGAGAGTGGTGAATCTGTGGAATTCTCTGCCACAGAAGGTAGTTGAGGCCAGTTCATTGGCTAGATTTAAGAGGGAGTTAGATGTGGCCCTTGTGGCTAAAGGGATCGGGAGGTATGGAGAGAAGGCAGGTACAGGATACTGAGTTGGACGATCAGCCATGATCATATTGAATGGCGGTGCAGGCTCGAAGGGCCGAATGGCCCCTACTCCTGCACCTATTTTCTATGTTTCTGTTACAAAATGCCTTGCCCATTGTAAATCACATCTTTCTTCTCTAGGCATATAAAGTAACTAATATTTTTATTCCATTGGAAAACGTTTTGAAATGTAATATTCTGTATTGTATATTGCATTTTGGCTTTGGCAAGTATTAAGTGTTTCTCTGGGTTATTTCCAGTTTCATCCCCAAGTCTGTTTCTTCAATCGCTTTGAACGACATTTTGTATCAGAACATTGTTTTCCCAACATCTAAGCACGATGTACCAGTTTTGACAAAACTTAAGGCAGAAAGGAAGGACTTGCATTTGTATTATTTAAATTCATAGGGAATCAAAGTGCTTGAAGCATAATAATAATATTTTTATTTTAAGTAAATTCAAACATTCTACTGTATAACTAGAATACTGTTATCTAGAAGATGGCTTATCCTGTAAAACTGACTTAGTGCTTTCTTAGAATTGCAAAATTCAAGTCGGTTGTGGGCAAGCAGATTGAAATGGGGAGAACGTCTTCCTAATTTGTAATCTTGCTCATGCCAACACCCACCACAGCACTGGTGAACAACAGATCCAATGACTCAAAATACTCCGTGGAAAGTGAGGGAATTACCCAATTTACCTCCTTTGCCCTTTCCAACATCATGCAACTGAAATTGGGAATATGAAAGTATTTTGGAATCACATACAGTTCCATTTAAGTTCTGAACTCCCCCCCCCCCCCCCCCGAGTGGAAATCTCAAAGACTAAAAGTTTAAAGGAGAAACGGGGGTGCAAATTTTTTTTTTGGGTGGGTGTCTGGAACGTGCTGCCAGGGTTGGTGGTGGAGGCAGATGCCATAGTGGCATTTATGAGGCTTTTAAACAGTTACAGAGATCTGGAGGAATATGGTTCATGTGCAGGTAGATGAGATTAGTTTATCCTGGAACAGATATTGTGGGTCGAGGGCCCTATCCTTGTGCTGTTCTGTTCTAAGTTCTACATATCTCTCTAAACTCCCTTCAAATACAACTGGGTTAGGAGGCTAATTGCCTTCATTTTTGTGGAACAGTCTATCCTTCCTTCAGGTAAGTGAGGTAAATTGGGAACAGTGGATATGCCATGAATAAGGCGGCTATTGAAGAAAGTAGAGCAGGAGCCCAGAGCACAACCAACACTATCTGTTGATCAAATGCCTTCTGGTAATGATTGCAATTGTAAGGCGTTCAGTTTATTAATATCTTCTAATTGAAATTACAGGTTTACAGAATTGGAAATAAATGTTTGGGTTGTGTGGGTGGAGAGAAAGAGATTTTGTTATATTTCTTTGTCGAGTTGCTTTCCTTGTCATTTGCTATTTTTGCCAAGTAAAAATCAAATGCAGCAATCGCCATGTTGCAAAGCCTATTTAGAAAACTAATCTGATTTCCGTACAGCAATGTAAACAAGTCTAATATTTGATGAGTTTACATGGCCAAGTGAGAGGTACCTGGGTTTGTTTACAAGTGGTACAACACTCACTCTGTTGGTTGTATTCTTTGGCTCCTGCCGTTTGCCATTATTAACAGCAAGCATTTCTCAGCCCTTTTCTACTCTCAATCTGTTCTGGGAGTTCAAACCTTCATGCTGATAGTATCAAAAGGGACCTTCTGAGTTCTGAGAATACAAGGAATAGCAAGTCTGAAGAAGGGTCTCGACCCGAAATATCACCCATTCACTTCTCACCAGAGATGCTCCCTGTCTCGTTGAGTTATTCCGGCTTTATGTGTCTATCTTTGTTTTAAACCAGCATCTGCAGTTCCTTCCTACACAAAAGCAAGGACTATTCTCTGGTTTGATCTGGAACTTGCAAACTGGAGATAAGATAGTCTGGCAAATTAGAAATGTAACCCCTCTTCACGCATTTCTTAACTTTTCTCCTTCCTCCACCGCACCAGGCTGACCCGTGTAAAGACAGGGTACTGATGAGGGAGGGAATCTTTTTAAACTACTTGCATGAATTGTGAAGTCAATGTGTAGCAGACCCATATAGTACATCAATCAAATCTTAAATCTACAAAGTCTGCTAAGCTAAAGGGAGTATCTCGTGCACTGACCCTATTGGCAAAGACTGCACAACAGTCAGATTAACAAGTCCCTGAGCTCAGTGGGGTCTTCACAGAATTCAGCAGGTCTTAGGTAGAACAATCATTGGTCTCCACATTAATGAGAGGAAAATCAGCCGGACATCCTTTAGCTGATCACCTTGAACTCACAAGGTTCAATGATATCGTGAATTATGTGGTGGACAAAGAGTTGGATTTATACTAAATTTGATACATAAAGTAAATGCGTATCTTTATTTGAATTGTGGTTAGCAAGATTAGCCCACCCTGGATAAAAGGTTCTAAATAATCAACTTTATCACAACATTTCAAAAATGAAAAATGTTTGTAATGTTTAAATTTGTCGATTCAAACTCCTCTTGAAATGTTAATTATTTTCCCCTGCACTTAGTTGTTAGTTACTTTTGTTCAGTTAGGATATTGGTAAAGCAATAGACTATACCTCAGCTCCAGGTAGTGGCATTCAACTAATCCTCCCATCATTTGATAGGTTGTAAAATGCAAATCAGAATATAAGCATTTTAAGTTTCAAGTCCATAGTTGAAATTTTTAATTATTTTTGTAACATCATCGGAATTCAGTTTGTAATTTTAGATTTCCAAGTAAGCGTGAATCATTTGCCCTCTACTGTTGCATGAATCCAGTCTCATAAATGTCATAAGACGTGTATTCTCCCAACCCAAAATGCCATGGTCTTTGTTTACATTGTTATATTTTACTCCCAAAGCTTGATGGTTTGAACACCTATTATTGCATTTGCCTTTGTAAAACTTTCAATTCATTATTGCATGCACGAGTAAAGGTAAACTGTAAATATCTTGGTGTGCCATAATATTTCTAATGTTATATTTAGATGTTCATTTTAATTTTGTTTGCTTACCTGTAACTGTTTCCACACCAGTATCACATCACTCCTTATTAACTACATTCCATAATCTTGTCCCGTATTTGTCCTTCTACCTTTCCTCCCTTGCTAGCATGTGTTGGAAAGATTTTCCTGTTTGCCTTGAGATGAAAATATTACTTTGTCATCTGTTTTTATTGTCATGATATATGTTTTTAATATTCTGGTTGCTGGTTTACATTTGTTTTGTTGCCTCCCATTAACAGGATTTCACTTTGGTGGTATTTGTCACAATGTAGGTCACTTGCAGGGGATGAATGCAGCTGATCTCTTGATCAGTGGTTCTAAGATGTGTCCTTACTCATATCTAAATTAATGTTGCTGTATGCACCAAGATCCCTTGTTGGGAGGCTAATTGGTCACTTGCTATAGTGTCAACCATTGAGTATTTTGATCAGTTTGTGCTGTACATTTCATGGAAAATGGCTGCCACTAAAATGTTCGCGAGCAATTGAACTTTGACCTTTGTACCTCCATCAACTCATCCCCTACTCACCAAAACCCCCAGTAACGGAACATATTCCACATCCCCAATTATCTCTCATTCCCACCTTCCCACATTGGGCTGCTCTTTGTACAGACTCCAAGACCATCATACCTTTTGTCTTGTAATAGAGGCTGAAATTCAAGCAACTTGAGATTGGTGTTCAGATTTAGGTGTCCTGTTTGAGAGATCCAATACTGTATCAAACTATTGGCATTTGTAACCAGACTTGTAGTGTAACTGCCTTCAAAGTGAAACGGAGGTCTTAATACTTGTTGAATCTGAATTGGTGCTATTTAGAATATTGTGGCTTTGTTTTACTGCTGCCATGCCCTGCAATGGCCCATTTTCCCACTGGTGTTTGTTGCTGCTGTACCCAATGGTCTCAAGGGCCTGTCCCACTTTGTCGAGTTATTCATGAATTCTCCTGAGTTTTCAAACTTGCAGAATGTTCGTAACGAGTCCGTAGGATTCCGTGGATATATCGTAGCGGCTCGTTATGCCAGACGTAGGTACTCGGGGCATCAGGTAAGTCGGGACGTTTTTCAGCATGATGAAAAATGTCCACGAGTAAAACAAATAGCCCCGAGTACCTACAGCTGGTATAACGAGCCGCTACGATATACCCACGGACTCATTGCGAACATTCTGTGAGTTTGAAAACTCGGGAGAATTCATGAATAACTCGGGAAAGTGGGACAGGCCCTTCATGGTATTTGAGACCCACTGTGCCAATAAAATCTCCGTTATTAACAGATTTTTTGTTCACCTCAAAATGACCCTTCTAACCTGCACTCCCTAACTTGAATGAGCATGCTCAGTTAGCCAATGCCTGCAGCTCACATATCCCTAACAATCTAATGATGTATTACTTGATCATTCGATAAGGCTGAGTGATCACGTCATCTAAGCAGCACGTGACTGATGTGCATTTGTATGAAGGGGCAGTCCTGCTAAAGAGTAGTGAATATAAATTTGTTCATTTTAATTTATAACTGATTTCTGAGAGTTTCTACATTAAAGTTGCTCCGTTTTGTTTAAGAAATCTCCATTAAAATGAAGCATTGCTGTACTTTTAACATCAATTGAGTACCTAAATTAGTTCCACCACTCTCAGGCTGCTCAAAATGTGTTGCATTTTATCTTTCACCTAAGTTTCTTTAGCAAAGAACCAGCTATGTTAGATCTCTTATTTCCCCCTGTGCTACATAGGGGAAAATATCTCCTTGAGCGAATGTACCATTGACATTTTGGGTCAAGCCCCTTCTTCTGACTGATAGATAGTAAGGGGGAGAAAGTTGACAAAGAGAGGTTGAGGTGGGACAAAGCCTAGCAAGTCTTTTCCAGCTTTCTCCATTCCCAACTAATATCAGTCTGAAGAAGTGCCCCGACCTGAAATGTCATCTATCCATTCCCTCCACAGATGCTGCCTGACCCGCTGAGTTACTCCAGCACTTTGTGTTTTACATAAGGTTGCAGTGTCTTCAGTTCCTTATGTCTTCACATAACTACTGTTCCTCCATTCCAAAGAAACCTAGAATATGCACGCACGCCATGATATTAATGGCTGTTGTTTAGCGCCTTTGAATGGTACCTGACTTTCAATAGATCCTTCCCTTCATACCCCACCACTTACCTTCCAAACCCTCACCTGCCATCCTCAAAATGTATTCAAAATTAAAGAAATGTTTTGCGATTGCAAGAATGCATACATTCAGGTTAACAATTCAAATATTCCATTCTGTTAATGAAGTTTAGACAATAGACATTAGGTGCAGGAGTAGGCCATTGGCCCTTCAAGCCAGCACCGCCATTCAATGTGATCATGGCTGATCATCCCCAATAAGTACCCCATTCCTGCCTTCTCCCCATATCCACTGACTCTGCTACCTTGAAGAGCCCTATCTAGCTCTTTTAAAATTAGTGCAGGACTGCTCCTTAAATCTAATCATTAACCAATCACTTGGGGATTTATACTCGTATAATGCAGACAGTTGAGCCGTGTGCTATTTATTGCCATCTTATGAACTGAATACTTGTGTGTGTATGTGTGTGCGTGTATGTATGTGTGTGTGTGTGTGTGTGTATACAAGGTTTAAAGATCGAGTAGACGAGGTGGGGGCTTTGCTGTTGGCCAATGATGAAGGCAGTCTCGTTCACCAAGTACACGCTGTCAGCTTTGTTGAAGATTCTATCTTCATGGGTTCTTCTGGTGCTGCTCCCAGCTCACAGCCTGAAGACAGGTAACTGTATAAAGAGTAAATTCTACTGCACCGGTCTATGGTTGTCACATGGAACAATTCCTGGCGTATTCCAGTTAAACGTATCAGCTGTACCCCAATCAGGTCAAGTCAAGAGAGTTTATTGTCATGTGTCCCAGATAGGACAATGAAATTCTTGCTTGCTGCAGCACAATAGAATATTGTAGGCATAAATACAGATCAGATCAGTGTGCCAATATACCATTAAAAAAAAATATATATATATGTATACACACATAAATAAACAGATAAAGTGCAGTAGGCTGTTATAGTTCAGAGTTTGTTTGAAGTTGTGTTTAATAGTCTGATGGCTGTGGGGAAGAAACTGTTCCTGAACCCGGAGTACTAGATTTCAGGCTCCTGTACCTTCTACCTGATGGCAGCGGAGAGATGAGTGTGTGGCCAGGATGAACATTGGCCCAATGACTAAGAAGGAACTGCAGATGCTGTCCAATGACTGTTCTTGCTCCTCAGCCCCACTCCGATATTTTAAACTGCACTCCTCACATTTTGCTTTCCCTGTCTACATGCAACATAGCAACTAAAAACATCCAAGACACGCTCTCACGAGAGGAGACGTGGAGGTTTTGGTCTTTTCAATTATGTAGTAAATAACTTTCCACTGAAATGAGTGTTGGAATTATTAGACGTGAGGATTGAGCTTTGGGAGAAAGCCAGTACCTGTTCTGTTACCTAATATCACCAGAATGCCGCCTGGATTAAAAGTTATTAGCTGCAAGGTTGGAAAGTCTTCAATCGTTTTCTCTCTGATACTGGAGATTGAGGGGAGTTTTGTCGGAAGTATATAACATTTATGAGAGGCACAGATAGGGTAGACGGTCAGAACGTTTTCCCCCAGGGTGGATATTTCAAAGACTAAAGAACAAGGCTTTAAGGTGAGACAGGCAACATTCAAAGGAGATGTGCGGGGCAGGTGTTTTTTACACAGAGGGTGGTGGGGGCCTGGGACGCTGCCAGGGGGAGTGGTGGAGGAGGCAGCTACGATAGTGGTGTTTAAGATGCTTTTAGACCGAAACATGTAGATGGAGGGACATGGATCATGTGCAGGCAGATAAGGTTCATTTAACTTTGTATCATGCCCAGCACTGACATTGTGGGCCGAAGGGCCTGTCCTGTGCTGAACTGTTCTATGTTCTATCAAGTGACCATAATGCATTGAAGGTAATCTGGATACAGAATGGTTACAAACTAAAAGCCAATGAGATATAATGAAGTCAGGAGTGTGCTTTCTCTATAATGTTTGTGTTTTTATTCTTGAGTTTTATTATTTTTTTTAAGGATTTTAACTTGAATAACTTTGAACGAGAATGAAGGCGACAGGCAGCTACTCACAGCTGCCGTGGGTGATTATGTTGAAGTATATTTGCAATGTCTTCCTCAAGCTTCGCAGGATTACCCATACAAAGTGTGCATACATTTGTAATGGGAAATCTAAATCTACAACATTGTTATGCTTAATGCTCATTAAAATAGTCTTTCTATTCAAGTAAAACATTTTTAATTACCATCACATATATTACAAGGTCATTAGTGATAAGAGTAGAATTTGCACACTCGGCCCATCAAGTCTACTCCACCATTCAATTATGGCTGATCTATCTCTCCCTCCTAACCCCATTCTCCTGCCTTCTTCCCATAACCTCGTACTAATCAAGAATCTATCTATCTCTGCCTTAAAAATATCCACTGACTTGTCTACCACAGCCTCTGTGGCCAGGAATTCCACAGATTCACCACCCTCTGACTAAAGACATTTCTCCCAATCTCCTTCCTAAAAGAACATCCTTTAATTTAATTGAGTCTAGTCCTAGACTCTCCCACTAGTGGGACCATCCTCTCCACATTCACTTATATGCCAAAACTGGAATAATTAGCCGTCTTCAGAAAAAGAATGGAATCTTTGTATTAAAATATAATTGCTTTCTGAAGTATCTTTTTATTCTTAAAGCACGTTTCCATATTGTTTCAAATTGCCCATTCATTAATATACTATGTGATGCATATTTCAACACATTTTTTCAATTAAATTTAAGTTATCTAACTAACAATTGGAAAATCCAATTATATTTGTTTTGTTCCTTATGCTCAGTGTTTAACATGTCCCTGTTTATCACCATAGCAACAGCAACTGCTTTCATTTGTCTTTAACATAGTAAAACATCCCAAGGAACTTTACAAGAGCATTATCAAATACACTTTGGCACTGAGCTACATGGCAGGAGACAATAAAGAAGGCTTTAAAGAGCTGCTTCAGACAAAGTACCGGAAGAACTCGTCAGTCGGGCAACATCTGAGGAGGGAATAGATAGATGAAGTTTCAGCTTGGGACCGGCTTTCAATCTGAAGAAAGATCCAAAACGTCATCTGTCCATTCCCTCCGCAGATGCTGCCTGGCCCACTGACTTCCTCCAGCATTTTGCTCAAGTTTCCAGCATCTTGTGTCTCCACTTTAAAGACCTGCTTGAGGAAGGAGAGCTCTCGGAAGAGAATTCCAGGGTTTTGGAAGCCTCGACAGCTGGAGCCATGGACATTCATGGTGGAGCCATTAAATGAGATGGCAAAGATTGGAGGAATGCAGACAATTAGAGTACAAAAATCGGTAGGAGGGCATGTTGTTGTGAGGAGTGTATTTGGACTCTGCCACAGGATGTAGACACTAAGCGAGTGGATAAAACCTGGCAACTGGAGTTTCTTGTGGAGAAGGTGTGAGGCCAAGGACTTTGAGAGGAATCAATAGGTAGATTATTATCTAAAGTTGCTAATCATTGAAGTGCAAAGGCATCTGGGTGCTCTTGTGTGTGAATAACAAAAAGAGAGCAGGTGTGTTTGTCTCCATTGCAAGGAAAACAGAGTTTTTTCTTAGCTGGAAGCCATTGTGGTTCCATAAGCCCTGGGTTTGGTGCAAGCTCAGGGTTTTGGATAACCTCAGGTTTACACAGAATAGAAAATAGGATCTAATTACGTTGCAGAGTGAGTTTTCTCAGCCACAGGCTGGCAGAGGCAGAGCCAAGCTCTCACCTCCCAGTTAGCACAATGGCCTTCCAAAGATGAAAGGGTGAGGGACACAGCGTGGAAACAGGCCCTCTGGTCCACTGAGTCCACACCTACCACAGATCACCATATTCACACTGTAGACAATAATGCTGGAGAAACTCAGCGGGTGAGGCAGCATCTATCGAGCGAAGGAAATAGGTGACACAGAAGGGTCTCGACCCGAAACGTCACCTATTCTGCTGAGTTTCTCCAGCATTTTTGTCTAACTTCGATTTTTCCAGCATCTGCAGTTCTTTTTAAACCACACTGGTTCTATGTTATCCAACTTTCTCATTCCCATTCTACACAGTAGGGGCAATTTACAGAGGCCAATTAACCTACAACCCCGCACATGTTTGGGTTGAGGGAGGTACCGGGACACCTGGAGAAAACCCACGCGGTCCCAGGGAGAAAGTGAAACACAGAAACGGCACACAGATGACACCCGAGATCAGGATCGATCTCGTGTCTCTGGCTCAATGAGGCAGGAGCTCTGCCCGCTAAGCGCACCCACTTTTAATGCCATCAATGTTCCCTTGGAGCTGAGTGGAAGGACCAGGTACTTGAATCACTCAGTTACTGCCACATCGCGATTGTAACCAGTGCTGCTGAGTGGCTGAATTCAGATGGTGGAGTAACTGGAAAAGCTATAAAGCAGGAACAAAAAATACCTGGGAATAAGTGGCAGCTTTCTCAGACACTCCCCACAACATTAGTACTTTTCAAATGTCGCTCACTTATGTTTTAATGTAAATCTGAATGTAACAATTGTATCACTAATATACTCTGTGCCTAACACTTACTGGCTTGTTACCAAGTGGAATAGACATGATGAGGCAGCATTGAACATTTTTTGCTAGATTGCATTATTTTTCAGCAAATCGATTAAAAAGAAGCTCTCGTATGTCGCCCAAGTTAATGACTAACTCAGACCTACTAAATCAGTAAATAATGCTGCCATTAACCCACTCGTTAAGCTGCCGTACTGTCAGATGTCTGCCCAGTGCTTAATCGAGCATGTTCATGTGTGGGAGCATTAAATTTGACTGCAGCCCACAGCTTATGTCTTTGCAAGGGCACAGTGTGGCCCCTGGTACAAAGAGCATGCCTTCCATTCTTGTATCACAGCATCGTGTAGTATTGATCCATCCGTGACAGGAATAAGTTAGGACTGTGCCTTTTTTGTAAAGAACGCATATACAGCTTTGTGTTTCAGAATGGTTTTAAAAACGCACTGATCTTTTCATTTCAACTCTTGCTGTAAGTAGAGGTAAAATGCTGGAGTAACTCAGCGGGACAGGCGGCATCTCTGAAGAGAAGGAATGGGTGACGTTTCGGGTCGAGACCCTTCTTCAGACTGCAGAGACCACTCCCTCCGCAACTCCATGGGTCACTCGTCCCTTCCCACCCAAACCATCCCGTCCCCAGATACTCTCCCCCGCAACCGCAGGAGATGTCACACCTGTCCCTACACCTTCCCCCTCGCATCCATTCAAAGACCTCGGTATGTGAGACCTCCTCCAATCTCTTCACCTGCATTTAGCGTTTCCGATGTGGCCCCCTTTACATTAGTGGGACCAGGCGCAGACTCGGCAACCATTTTGCCAAACACTTGCACTTAGACCGGCACTTAGACTGGATCTCCCAGTTGCTAATCAAACTAGCATGAGACAGGTCTCGACCCGAAACGTTGCCCATTCCTTCACTCCAGAGATGCTGCCTGTCCCGCTGAGTTACTCCACTGTTTTGTGTCTATCGTTGGTGTAAACCAGCATCTGCAGATCCTTCCTACACGTTCTTACTGTACGTCTTTGCTTCTTTTCAGACACACCTCACAGGCCGACTTGAAGACTTCAACCTTCTGGCTTCGAGCAAGTCTTGGAGCCACGGTGTTTGCTGTCCTAGGATTTGCTGTGTACAAAGCATTACTGAAACAGCGGTGATCAGCGGGGAGAGGGGGCGTCACTGGGTCATCATTTTATAAACAGTTTCAAGAGGCACTAACGAATATCCCGAGTGGTTTTTTTTAAATTGTAATATGCAAGCCGTTCTTTAAACTGAGGGGCGCAAGAGAACAAAAGTGCTGAATGGTCAAAAGCTGGTCCGATAGCAACCACGATCTTGGAAAGAACGTTTCCTGAACTTGTAATGACCCTTCTACCATTTCAGACCCCGCTTCTGTTTTGCCATGTGGTAATAACTCCAGAGTACCTTTCATGCGAGAATAATTCAGATCCGCCAATATCAGGTGTCCAAAAGGGATATAATTGTGTAAATACTGTAAATAATGGTGCAGTTCCCAAATGGAATTGTCTCCCAGAATACCCGCTACAGTTAGCCCACTCTAGGTGTATAGTGCAACAGGTTAAATGTTACCGAGTGATTGTTTCATGTGGATATTTAGATCTTTATATCCTCCTGCCTGGTATTTAAAATATTGAGGGAGTTTTATTTATTGTTTAGTTAATATTTTAATTTCTAGGAAACACTGAGTGAAGTCACCGAGAGATTCATTTCTCAGGGCATCATCTTACACAGAATAGCAATCATTGTTCTTTTTCCTTCTCTGAGTGGAGCTGAGTTCGGTCTCACTTCTGCACCAAGTAAAGGAGTTTTGTATCTGAGAAAATAGGCAGTGTATTATGTCTCTCTCCTCCACCCCCCCTCCTCCCCCTCCTCCCCTACAGACAACTCTGTATCGTTCTTTAAGGCAGGTAAGAAAGTAACGGTATTTGCACTTGAGGTAACGCGAGTCCTGCCGATTCCACAATCATAACATTCAAGTAAGTGAAGGATGAGTCTTCCTATTCCCGTAACCTGTGCTTGTCGCAACTCAAGGGCAATGCAGCTATTGCTTTGTTAGTGTGTAATAGTTGCATGTTTCTCAGTATCTTTCTTAAGTTAGCTCTAAAATACCACTGAGCAGTGTTTCTGTTACAATGAATTTCGGTTCTTCCTGTATATTAAACCAATAACTGTTGCATTACATTGACTTTTTCAAACAATTTCAATAAATATCTACATGCTATATCTAACATTCTTATAGATTACCTTCTTTGCGGGCATTAATTATTCTTTTTTTCCAAGTCTGAACATATTCTATCAAAAATCTCGTGCTCGTTTGAAAAGCTGAAGGTTTAGGGACAAATTGATGTAGTGAATTTGAAATCTGCTCTCTCTTATCACTAGAGTTTTATGTTAGTCCATTCCAGGTGAACAGCATTGAGTGTTTTCTTAGTCTTTAAAATCACTTGGTTCTGAGCTCCCATTTAGATCTAAAATTGGGAAATACTGGAAACACTCGGTAGGTAAGTCCGCATCTGTGAAGAGGAAATCATTTGACATTTCAGGTCGAAGATGGACACAAAAAGCTGAAGTAGTAGCTTGTTTGCAGGCAGCATCCCTGGAGAAAAGGAATAGGTGATGTTTTGGGTCAAGATACAATACAATACGGTTTTATTCGTCACATTGCACATGAAGTGCAAGTGAAATGAATTTGCCAGCAGCGGTACAATGAGAAAGAACACACAAAAACACAGTAAAAATTTAACACAAACATCCACCACAGCATTCATCGCAGTGGTGGAAGGCACAAAAATTGGCCAGTCCTCCTCCATTTTCCCCCGTGGTCAGGACCACAACCTTCCGCAGTCGCCGCTGCAGGCGTCCAGATGAATGAAAGTCAAGGTAAGTCCTGAATCGGTGCCTCCCCCCACCGGAGACCGTGGCTTCAGGCTGGTGTAGGCCGCAGGCCGGCGGTCGATGATTTAAAGTTCTTGACGCAGCCAGAAGCACCGCAGACTGCAGGGCTGGCAGTCGAAGTTGAAGCTCCCCTCCAGGGATCCCCAGCGAGGGACCCCGCTCCCGATGGCAAGTCTATGCCGCGCCCGCAGTAGAAGTAGACCACGGGCCGGCAGTCGTAGTGGAAGCTTCTTCTTCCCCCGGGTCCCCAACGAGGGATCCCGGGCTGCAGACATAGCGCCAGCTGGAGCTGTGCAGACAGCTGTGCTTCAGGCTGCCGGCTGCCGTGATCCAGCGAAACGGAGCGCTCCCCTCCGGTGAGCCCCAGCGAGGGCTTGCCCGCTCCACGCCGAGAGTCCACGCTGCGTCCACCGCTGAGGCCCCGGCCGCACCGATCCTTGCTGTTAGGCCACGGGGGAGGCGACCTGGAAAAAGTCGCCTCTCCGTGGAGGAGGCGACCAAAACGGTTTCCCCCTTACCCCCCCACACCACCCCCCCACACAAAACGCACAAAGAAATATTAAAAACATACATTTAAACACACTAAAAAAATTTAAAAAGTTGAAAAAAACTGACACGCTGCTGGCAGGGCGCCGGCTTGCAGCCCCCCCACTGACCTATACTTCTTCAGACAGAATCTAGGGTCAGCCTGAAGAAGGGTCTTGACCCAAAACATCATCTACTCCTTTTATACAGAGATGCTGCCTGCTAACAAGCTACTGCAGTTCCTTTCTACACATCCTGACATTCCAGGTTGATGTAATAAAAGATCTTTAACATTCATTCTCTTCCTCCACTGGTCCTGCCCAATATGCTGGGTATCTCCAGCTCCTCATGTTCTGCTGTATTCTTCTTCCATTTTCAGTTCATGTTCCAGCTTGGGAGTCTCCAAGATCATGTGTGAATTAAGGGCCCGTCCCACTCTGTGATTTTTTCAGCGACTGCGAAGGTCAGTGACTGACGCCCTAAAAACCGTCAAGTTGTACGACACAACGCGTCACCGACACGCCCAGCTACGACACTCAGCGTCACCGACACGCCCAGCTACGACACAACGCGTCACCCGCCTCCACAACGCAAGAAGGTTACACCAAAGTGTAATAATCACATTGGAAATAAACTTATCTACAATAAATCGAAGGACCAATAACGTTTTAATGGTTAAGTCGGCGCTTTATATACCCCCGTCACTGGCCGTCACCTGCAGGACAGCGCACGTCAGCGTGTGACAGGGCACACGACATGATAAGATACCCAGATGTTGCCTGAAGATTTTGAACGTTCCAAAATCCAGGGGCGACAGGGAGACACTACATGCGTCATGCCGCGACAACCTCTTTCCAGGCCAAGTGGGACAGGCTCTTTAATGTGCGAGTACCTGGCATACTGCTAATGGATTAAGCACAATGCATGGCTTGTTGACATGGGCACTTCCAGACTATTCAATTGCATTTTCATGGAAGAAGCTGAGCAAATCCTCCAGAGAGTGAGTCAAAGGACCAGAGGCTGGCTACGATCCTGGATTCTAAAGGTTCTTTGCAAATTATTGCAACCCAATACCAATTTCAATGGAAATACATTGTACACAAACAAAATCTCTGGCAGTGAGCAAGTTCCCAAATGCACCGTTAAAAACGCAACCTAGGGCTTTAGGCTGCTCTACCATTCTGAATAAAGCAGGAGGAGGGTCTCGTGCCCTAGCGAATCACCACCTCTCGAGTGAACACACAGACTTGCATTTTTGCCCTGTTTTCAGATTCTCAAGATACACCTCAGCCGACCGAGGAAGCCAGTAGTAGATATTGTTTAGTTTAGAGACACAGGGTGGAAATCGGCCCATCGAGTCCATGCCGGACCATGCGTTCACACCAGTTACATGTTGTCCCACATTCACATCCACTCCCTACACACTACGGGCAATGTACAGAGGGCCAATTAACTTACAAACCCGCACATCCTTGGGACGTAGGAGGAAACCGAAACGCCAGGATCGCGCTGTCGCAGGGAGAGCATGTAAACTCCACACAGACAGCACCCGAGGTCAGAATTGAACCAGAGTCTCTGGCCCTGTGTGGCAGCAGCTATACCCGCTGCGCCACCTGATCTAGAACACTTGCAAAATGTATTTCCTACCTTCCCTGCATGTTTTACCATGCTCTTTCATTCCTGTCTTCTGGTTACCCGCCTTTTTAAAAAATATCAAAACTCTGAGGCAAAGACACCCAGTTAGATTTAGTAATGCGCGTGCATTGTGAACAATCCCATCATTTCCACTGTAGAGTCTCCCATGACACTGTCCTCTCATCTACATCTCAGTCTTGCTTACATATTCACCTCATGGCTAGCCAACTTATTCCCAGGTCAACAAAGTCGATGCACTTTACTGAGACAAAACACAAAGTGCTGGAGGAACTCAGCAGGTCAGGCAGCATCTGTGGAAGGAGTGGACATGTGGCATTTCAGGTCAGGGCCCTTCTTCAGACTGATTGATTGGAATAGGGGGAGAAAGCTGGAAAAGTGAGACTGGGTTGGACAAAACCTGGCAAGTGATAGAGATGAACGGGGTTGGATGGAGGGTGGTTGGAGAAACAGATCTTGGACTAAGAATGTGGAGAATGTTGTGCTTCCATGCATCCACATGCAATGTCGAAATATTTTTCCATTCTTTCATTCTATATTAGCGTAATGCAATGTAGTGCATACATACATACATACATATTTAAATTCCATCGATGTTGGTCAAATAACATGGGGACCTTCTTACTTTTTTTGAGACATGGATTTTTTAAACGTGAATGTCTCATAATGACACATTTGTTGGTCTGCCGTATATTGCACCAACCCCCCACAATTTCAAATAACTAAATTGAACTTCATAAACAAGGAAAACACTTTTCATTTCCGTCATTTATGGTAATATTTACATAATTTACATCACATTGTAGTGTTTTGAAAGTGATGTAAAATTCAACATATTTCAGACAATGATAGCCCCACCCCTTGCTTACCCCAAAGGACAAAATGTCCAACATATACAATAATAAATAAATCATCATTTGCAAATTATATACAATAATAAATAAATCGTGGGTAACGGGAGGTTCTCATTATTTCTCTTGAGTAACCTGCGTTGGGAAAATAGACGTTTCGGCGTGTTCGGGATGCTAAATAACGTTGGAACTGCATTCTAATTTAGCCTGTTGTTGGTCTGCCTGTTGGAAAACTGGTCAAGTTCAGAACAAAGACGGCAGGTACACCAAAGATGCATTTTGCCTCTAATGTGTCAATTTACCTTCAATGTAGAAGAGCGTAGAAAATCTAGTAACTTTCTAATGTACCGACAAACCTAATTTCCCAATGAGTGTTGATAGGGGAACAGAAAATAACATTTTCAGGACAGAATAATATCGACAGAAAACAATAATATTTCCTCACCTCTCTTTGTTGTTGGGGAACCTGAAGAAAGACAGGTCGGGTTGTCCACATCGGCGATTAGAGCAATTTATACCGAACAGTGAGCTGTAGGTGTGGACGCCATGACAGTGTGGGGGAAGCCCGGTAAAATGGCGTCAACAATCACACGTCATACTAAGCTTTTATCGCTGTGGCGCATCTTGCTCCGCTCTATAATCTTTGCTCTGCACTGCCTCAATCACAAGGATGTCCATCCTCAAATTAGGAGACCAAAAATATGCAATACTCCAGATGTGGTCTTACCAGAGCCCTATACAACGGCAGAAAAATCTCTCTACTCCTATACTGAAATTCTCTTGTTATGAAGGGCAACATTCCATTTGCTTTCTTCACTGCCTGCTGTACCTGCACGCCAACTTTCAGTGACCGGTGTACAAGGACACCCAGGTCTCGCTGTACCTCCCCCTTACCTAACCTGACCCCATTGAGATAATAATCTGCCTCAGAGCCCTAGAGTGCAGCCCATCTGGTCCAGGTGATTTATCCACCTCCAGCCCTTTCTGTTTCCCAAGCACCTCCATAGTAATAGCCACTCCAATCCCTGGCTCACTTGAATTGCAGGCACGTTGCTGTTGTCTTCCACTGTGGAGACTGATGCAAAAAATGTATTCAACATGTCTGTCATTTCTTTATTCTCCATTATCACCTCTCCTGCGTCATTCTCCAGCAGTCCATCATCCACTCTTGCCTCCTTATATAACTGACCAAACTCCTATCTTTTATATTATTAGCTAGCTGACCTTCACGTTTTATCTTTTCTCCCCGTATTGCCTTTTTTAGTTACCTACTGTTGTTCTTTAAAAGCTTCCCAATACACTGGCTTCACACTAATCTTTGCAATGTTGCACATGCAATGCCTTCTCTTTTAGTTTTAGACTGTCTTTGAATGTTCTTGTCAGCCACGGTCACCTCTTTCTTCCTCTTTGGAATGAACTGATCCTCCATGTCCTGAATTATTCCCAGAAATTCCTGCCATGGCTGTTCCATTGTCATCCCTCCTAGGGTCCCTTCCCAGTCAACTGTGGCCAGCTCCTCCCTCATGCCTCTACTTCCCTTTCCTCAGCTGCAATACCGACACATCTGATTTCACCTTCTCCCTCTCAAATTGCAGATCAAAACTTATCACATTGTGGTCGCTACCTCCTGGTGGTTCCTTTACCTTGAGCTCCTTTATCAAATCCAATTCAGTACACAACACCAAGTCCAGAATTGCCTTTCCCCTGGTAGGCTCCACGACAAGCTGCTCTAAGATACAAATCAGAGGCACTTTAAAAATTCCCTTTCTTGGGGTTCAGTACCAACCTAATTTCCCCAGTCTACCTGCATATTGAAATCTCCAATGACCACTGTAGCATTGCCTTTCTCACATGCCAATTGTATCTCCTGATGTAACATGTGATACAGTGTGGAAACAGGCCTTTGTATCCCTTACTTGAGGGTTGAGGAGTGGGGTTGGGCTGAGGGGGAGGAGTTGGTGTTAGGGGGAGGAGTTGGGCTGAGGGGAGGAGTTGGACTGAGGGGAGGAGTTGGGGTGAGGGGGAGGAGTTTGGGTGAGGGGAGGAGTTGGGCTGAGGGGGAGGAGTTGGTGTGAGGGGAGGAGTTGGGGTGAGGGGGAGGAGTTGGGGTGGGGGGAGGAGTTGGGGTGAGGGGGAGGAGTTGGGGTGTGGGGGGAGGAGTTGGGCTGAGGGGGAGGAGTTGGGGTGAGGGGGAGGAGTTGGGGTGGGGGGGGGGAGTTGGGCTGAGGGGAGGAGTTGGGGTGGGGGGAGGAGTTGGGCTGAGGGGGAGGAGTTGGGGTGAGGGGAGGAGTTGGGGTGAGGGGGAGGAGTTGGGCTGAGGGGGAGGAGTTGGGGGTGAGGGGGGAGTTGGGGTGGGGGAGGAGTTGGGCTGAGGGGGAGGAGTTGGGGTGAGGGGGGAGGAGTTGGGGTGTGGGGGAGGAGTTTTTGGGTGTGGGGGGAGGAGTTTGGGTGAGGGGGAGGAGTTGGTCTGAGAGGGGGGGGGTGATTGGGCTGATTGGCTCCTCCCCCAAGCAATTGAACCCACTCTCCCCATGTTAAAAGGGGCGGGGCCTGGGAGTAATACAGATGGGAGAGTGCTCTGTGGAGTTGGGAGTGAGCTGATGGAGGTGAGTGGAAGGTGGAGGGTGGGGGATGGATGAAATAAGGGGTGAAGGAGAGGAGTTGGTGTTAAGGGAGTTGGGGTGAGGAGGGATAGATGGGGTAGGGATGATGTTGGGGGGGGGGGGGAGGTCAGGCTAGGCAGGGCCAGAGCAGTGATGGGGGAGGGGGTGGCTGAGAGGGAACCTGGTCATTATGGAGGTGAGAGAGAGGGCAAGGTTTGGTATTGTTCCCCCCCCCCCCCCACCCATCAATACTATAATTGATTCAATTGGCCCCATGCTAATTGGGGTGGGGCCTGGCTAATAATTGGGATGGGAGTGATGGCCTGGGCAGGTGGGACTGAGCTAATAGAGGTGAGTAGAGGCTGGACAGGATTGAGTTGTGGAAGGAGGAGAGTGGGGTATAGGAAGGAAGGAGAGTTAAGTTTGGGAAGTTAAGGGAGAGGGGATGGGTTGGTTTGAGGGACCGTTGTTCACTCACACTCCCTGGGGACAGGGCCTGGGGAGGGATTAAGGGGAGGAGGTATATGGCTGATAGAGGTGAAAGGGAGGAGTGTAGTGGAAGGAGAGTAGAGGAGGGGTGAAGGAAAGGGTTGAGAGTTGAGATGATGAGCTATGTGGAGGCAGAGTGGGGGACTGAGGGGATTTGAGGGAGGGGGGAGTTTAGTGTGCTCGGGACGGTGGCGGTTAAGAGGTTGAGGCGAGGTAGTTAAGTTGCATGGAGGCAAGTAGGTTGGGAGGAGTGAGAGATGAGGACAGAGTGAGGGAGATGGAGGAGGAGGAGTGCTACAAGGGAGGAGGAGAGTGGAGGGATGAGTAAAGGGAAATGGAGGAATGAATGGAGGAAGTGGGGGGGGGGGGTGGGGGGGGTTAAGGGAGCGGTGAGTGGAGGGAAGATGGATGGGAGTGGAGTTAACGTTCCTTCCTCTTGGAGCAGAAATCCCAATTCTCGGATGGTGCCGAATATCTTCAGGCGATGGAGGATGAAGAGATCGACTTGTACAACGAGGAGACATTCGGTGTTGGTGAGCGACAGTGAGGAGGGGGGGGGGGCGGGGGGCGAGGCAGACCCCCCTCAGTCTGAGACCAGGGGTCACCGTGTGTCAGGCTTGTCACCGTCCTGTATCCCCTCCAGTACCGGGCGTCACCGTGCGTTACGTCCCCCGTCCCCTCCCCTCCGGTACCGGGCGTCACCGTGCGTCAGGACCCGCCCCCCCGTCCTCTCCCCTAATTCCCAGCCCTCTCTCCCCCACAGATGGAGACGAATTTACTGATGACGTGGATCTCATGTGTGAGGCGCTGGGGCCGCGGGCGGGGGAGGGGCGGCGAAGCCCCCAGGAGGAGACTGCCTCGCCCATCGGCCCGTCCCCGGTGGAGGGGGCAAGTGCGGCCCGTGAGTGGAGGGGAGCGACGGGTGGCATGGAGTTGAAGGACCCCGCTGTCATGGAGGCAGTTCATGGCCTGCCCAGCATAGAGGTGAGGGGTCAGGGTGGGGCGATGAAATTATGTGGCGTAGATATGGTCAACAGTCTGTACCTTGTTTCCCTGGATGGAAAAATCAAATAGTTGAAAACTTTGGTTGAAAGTGAAAGGGGCAACATTTAAAGGAGATGTTTAAAGAAGATTTTTTTATACACAGAGGGGGGTGAGTGTCTGGATCACACTGACAGGGGTGGTGACGGAGGCAGATACAATAGTGGCATATAAGAAACTTGTGGTGGGGCACATGGAAATGGAAGGGGTGTAAGGATATGGTTCATGTACAGACATGAGATCAGTTTAACTTGACAACATGTTCCGCACATGGGCCGAAGGGTCTGTTCCTGTGCTGCACTCGTCCCTGTTGGATGTGAAAGCTGCTGGTATTGATTCCAAGGTGATCTCTTTCCCCCACCCATCCCCCCCCCCCCCCCCCCCCCCCCCCCCCCCCCCCCCCCCCCCCCCCCCCCCCCTCCGCCCATATCCACCCCCATCCCCCCTCCACCCATCCCCCTCCACCCATCCCCCCCCTCCACCACCCCCCCCTCCACAGAGCGTGGACAGTGCCATCGTGGACACTGGGGACAGCTCTGATTGGGAGGAGTTCAGCATTTCCCAAATGATGGTGAGTGAGTGAGTGAAGCCCCGTCCACCAGCGTCCCGTCACCAACTCGTAAATGCCTGGGGTCCGACACGCCGTACACATGGAGTGAGGCTCCCTCCGCTCACAATCACACTCGCACACTCGCACCTTCACACTTTCCCGGGCGGTCAGACGCACAGTGACTCTCCCTCACGCTGCCACCTTCTCCCTCCCAAGGACCGTGCATTCCTGAGATCGATGGAGGACGGCTCGTTCTTTGGCCCGGGACGCTGCGCTCTCGACGCTGTGCGTTATCCGCTGCCCCGTCCTTTCCCAGGATGCCCGGGAGCAGCAACTCCCAGTTTGGGGCAGAAGAGACTCCTCCTGGGTCTGGCTCGGCTGCCGATGGTGAGGGTCAGTAATTGGTAGTGTCCTCGTCCCCACCAACCCCACCCCACCTCTGTCACCCCCTCCTTCCGACCCCTCCCTCTGCATGTCACACCCTCCAATGGCTAAACCTTTCCCTGTCGATGTTTTCCCCCCCCCCCCCCCCCCCCCCCCCCCCCAGCCTTTGCACCCCTCCCCATCTCTCCATGACCTCCACTCTGCTCTCCCCTCCCTTCTCTGTCTGCACGCCCCCTACCCTGTGCCCCCCCCCCCCCCCCTTACCCGGCTGTCTGTGCCCCCCCTCCACCCAGGCCTCCCATGCTTCCACTCGCCGCTTCACCCCCCCCCCCCCCCCCCCCCTCTCTGCGCGGCCCCTCTTGGTCTCTCTGCCTGCCCCACCTCAGGGCCCTGACCCTCTCTCCCTGTCTCCCAGCCCACAGGTAAGGTTGACTCGCTGCAGTTCCACGGTCCGACGCCTGGACTGGCGGCTGGGACCAAGATGCAGATGAGGTTTGGATCTCCAGCCCCACGTTCCCCTTTCAGCCACTCCCCCCAACTCCTCGAAGCCTACAGGTATGTACACTAGGTGGGGGGGGGGGGGGGGGGGGGGGTACAGGTGTCCCCTGAGAGAACGATAAGGCACACAGCTATTTTTTTCTTTTTAACCAAAAAGTATTTAATCATATTTAAAATAATATTTACAGCACAATATAAAACAAAACAAAAGCCGCCACCACAAGTCGTACGGAAATACTAAGTGAAGCAAATAACTATCCTTCGCTCCATAGATGCTGCCTCACCCGCTGAGATGCTCCAGCATTTTTGTCTACCTTTAATTTTCCAGCATCTGCAGTTCCTTCTTAAACGTACAATATTACAATCCACATCGAGGATAACTTCTGCCCAGTGGTCCCTCCCGGATAGAAACAGTACACAGCTGGGTATTTGTTCTCCCCACAGACCATGGAGCAAGGTGGTCAGCGATGGAGTTAACTTTTAAAGCCTCCCCGTCCCCATAAATGTTTTCATAGAACCTCCCCCTCCCCCCCCCCCCCCCCCCCCCCCCCCCCCCCCCCCCCCCCCCCCCCCCCCCCCCCCCGTTTTAATGGGGATCACACCTTAAATATTTTAATCAGGACCCCCCCTTTAATGTTTTAATGGGCACCTCCCTTTAATATTTATGTACGGACCCCTTAATGTCTCTGTCCCCCATTATTGTTAATGTACCCCCCTGCCATCATTTTCCTAAATATTCTCTTCCCGTTTGCTCAACTGTCGAAAGGTCGTGGGATTTTGAATTCCTCACTCAACCTTGCCCGATCGCTACCTCTCTCTCCGCTGACCAGAATGTTGAAAGTATGACCTTTAAAGGGCCTGTCCCATTTTCACGACATTAATTCACGACCTTTTTTACTCGTGGACATTTTCATCATGCTAGAAAAAAACGCCCCGACCTACTTGATGCCACGAGTACCTGCGACTAGCATCATAGCCTGCTACGTCCCACCTACGACCTTGTGACGACCATGCTGCGAGTATGAGTCGAGGACAAACTCGGCAGAGGTCGTGAAAGTGGGACAGGCCCTTGAGTCTTTCCCACTTCCCTCATTCCTCACTCTGTGCTTGTGCATTCTCTTTAGGTACCTGCACCAGTCCACCACAGCCCGTACACCACTCCTCTGCCGCACTGCTGATTTGGAGAAGGGGTGGGTTTCTTGAGGAACGGGTTGCTTTGTCACACCCCCACCCTTTGTCTCCGCAGGTTCCCAGAGCATGTGGCACAATTCCACCCACAACATCGACGCCTTCTCAGCCAGAGAAAGCAGCGGTTTCAGAGGTGAGTCTGAGAGCGCGGTCAGTGTACGAATATCAGTCAGAGTCGGAGTCAGAGTGGGAGTGGGTCGTACAGATATCCCCCGGGAGTGAGAGGGACGGAGAGACACTGGTCAGTATACAGATATTCCCCTGAGAGAGGGGGCTGGGGAGTCACTGGTCAGTGTACAGGTATCCATCCCCATGAGAGAGAGAGAGGGACTGAGAGACACCAGTCAGGAGAGAGACACGCACGCACACGCAGCAGCAGGGACTTTGCTTTCTCCCCACAACAGCCCATCGAGGAAGGTGGTTGTCGAAGGGATTGACGTCTATGCGAATCTGATGACCGACAAAGAGAAAGCCTGGATCATAAAGTTACAGATGATCCAGCTGCAGAGTGAAAATCCACGTCTGGATGACTATTATTATCAGGTGAAGAGATTAGCGCGGTTAGACGCACCCCCCCCCCCCCCCCCCCCCCCCCATCCTCTCCCCCTCCGCGACCGTTCACCATGGTGGGTCAGAACCCGTTTCCCTCTTCCCCTCACCCCCAGCATCCCCTCCCTCTCTAGGATGGGGCATCATGGTGTCACATCCCCCGCCCATCCCCTCCCCTCCCCCTCTGGGACCAGGCATCATGCTGCAACGGGCCCTACTAACAATGTGATTGACAACAGGAATATTTTCGGAAACTGGAACGGAAACTGAGTGAGATGGAACTCGGGGAGAAGTGGACGAGGGAGCCCCAGAAGTTGGTCACTCCCTACGTTCAGAAGGCAGAGATGTATGATTCTGGTGAGTGCGTCTGGAAGAGTCTGCCCTCGACAGGAAGACGGTGGGAGGGGAGCTTCACTCAACCTGTCCAATCCATGCACCTGTCCAAATATTGTTTAAATGTTGATATAGTACCCAACTTCCTCCTCTGGGAGCTTTTTCCGTGTACCCGCCACCCTCTGTGTGGAGAATGTTGCCACTCAGAATTAAAGATCTTTCTTTTAGGAAGGAGATGAGGAGAAATGTATTTTGTCAGAGTGATGAATCTGTGGAAATCTTTGCCATAGAAGGCTGTAGATGCCAAGTCGGTGGATATTTTTAAGGCTGACATACTGTTGATTTTTGATTAGTTATGGAGAGAAGGCAGGAGAATGGGGGTTAGGAGGGAGAGATAGATTAGCCATGAGTGCATCACACGCTTCATGCTGCCTCGGCAAGGCCAGCAGCGTAACCAAGGACCAGTCTCGCCCCAGTCACTCCCCTTTCTCCCCTCTCCCATCAGGCAAGAGGTGTAGAAGTTCGAACACCTCCAGATGCAGGACAGTTTCTCCCCAGGTGTTATCCGGCAACTGAACCGTCCTCTCATCAGCTAGAGAGCAGTCCTGAACTTCCATCTACCTAATTGGAGACCTTCAAGCCATCTTTAATTGGACATTATCTTACCCAGTGTTTGACGCCTGGGGAAAGAGTCTGACGAACATCTGTCCCTCAGTCACTCCCTTCTCTCTTTCATCCCACAGTCGTTCACATCAAGGGGTCCCTGGGACAAGTCGCCGTGTCGACCTGTTATAGTCCACGCCGTGCCATTGATGTCGTTCACTTGTCTGCTCCGGAAGAGGTGGGTGGGTATTTAGGGGAGAGGTGTGGGCAGGACAGAGCCTGGGAGGGGTGTAGGGGTTGGGGGGGGGGGGGGGGGGAGCTGAGTGGGGGTGGGGCTGTGGGGGGAAGGAGGTCACTGGGATGGGGAGGGGGGGGGGGTGGGGGCAGAGACCGGGTGAGTCGGGACTGGAGATGGCTGGGGTGGGGAGGGGATGTGGAGGCCGGGGGAAGCAGAGATGGGGTGGGTGTGTAAGGGACGGGGAGGAGGTGACAGACTGGGATGGAGTGCAGGGGCCGTAGGGGATGGGGGAGGTAACTGAGTATAATTCTCCTCCCTCCCTCCCTTCCCCCCCCCCCCCCCCATCCCCTCCCCCCCCCCCCCCCCCCCCCCAGGACTGCAGGACCTCGGGACGACCTCGACTCCGGCTGTTGTATCACATCGAGGAGGTGGGGGCAAGATGGTCGCTGCTGGCACGGGGGGAGAGTGGGACAGTGAAGCTGTGTGGGGGGGGGGGGGGGGTAGTGGGGGATGGGTGGGAGTAATGGGGGAGGGGAACGGTGGGGAGGTGAGTGAGGTTGCTGGATATAGGGAGCGAGGGAGCAGGATGGAGGATATGGATTGGGGAAGGGGAGAGTGAGGTGGGAGGGAGATGAGGGGGCGAGGAGATGGGGAGAGAGAGAGTGGAGGGTGTGAGTAAGATGAGATGGGTGAGGCGAGGGATGTGGAGGGTACTGAGTTGATGAGAGCAGAGTTGTCATTTATATGGACTTCGACAAGGCCTTTGACGAGGGAAGCAGGGTAGGCTGCTCTGGAAGGTTAGATGGCATGGAATCCTGGGAGTGCGAGCTGACATGATAGACAATAGGTGCAGGAGTAGGCCATTCAGCCCTTCGAGCCAGCACCACTATTCAATGTGATCATGGCTGATCATCCCCAATCGGTACCCTGTCTTCCTGCTTTCTCCCCATATCCCCCGACTCCTATCTTTAAGGGCCCTATCTAGCTCTTCCCTGAAGTATCCAGATCACCCGCCTCCACTGCCCTCTGAGGCAGAGAATTCCACAGACTCGCAACTTTCTGTGTGATGGTGGAAGGTTGCTAGTGGTTTGGTACCTGGCCTGTTACTATTTGTCATCTACATCAATGATTCGGATGAGAACGTGCATGGCAAGGTAGCAAGTTTGCTAATAATACCCAAGTGGGTGATTTTGCAGATATTGATGGTTGTGAAAAAACTCTGCAGTATCTGGATCGATTGGCCAAGTGGGGGATGGGTGATGGAATTTAATACAGAGAAATGTGAGGGGTTGTATTTCCGGAAGTCTAACATGTAGGATCTAGACGGTGAATGGTGGGGCTCTGGGACTGTTGCAGAGCAGAGGGATCTAGGAGTGCAGGTGGTGGAGTCACAGGTAGATGGGGTGGACAAAAAGGCTTTTGGCACATTGGCTATCATCTGACTGAGTATAGAAGTTGGGAGGTCATGTTACAGTTGTACAAGAAGTTGGTGAGCCTGCATCTGGAGTATTGTATTCAATTTTGGTTACCATGTAATCGGAAAGATGCTGTTAAGCTGGAAAGGGTGCAGAGAAAAAATACGAAGATGTAGCCAGGAGTTGAGGGCCTGAGACGTGGCGAGGTTGGGGCAGGCGAGGACTTTTATTCCTTGGAGTGAGGGAGGTTGAGGGGTAATCTTATGGAGGTGTACAAGATCATGATGATGGATGGGGTGGATGCAGAGACTATTAACCTAATGGTTGGGGAATCGAGAAGCAGGGGGGACATAGGTTTGAGGGGAGAGAGAGGGAGGCTGTGGGGAAGGGAAGGAAGGGGATTGGGAGGAGGGGAGAGGTGCCTGACCAAACATTCTCGCGATCCCGTCTCTCCCTCTCGCTATCCCCATATCCTGTCTCTACTCGCCACCCCCCCCCCCGCCTCTCCCATCCCCACCATCCTTCTTCCCCCGCTCCCCTCTCCCCCCCCCCCCCCCCCCCCCCCCCCCCTTAACAGATGTACAAGAGGCTCCTGGCGTTGGGGGAGATGGAGACTCAGCTACTGTCTCTGCCGGAGGAGGAGATGCTTGGATATCGGGAGCTGAAGGAGCGGCAGCTCAGAGACATCTTCCGGATGCTGTATCTCGGGAGCGAGGGAGAGTGAGTGCCCCGTCTCAGCCGGCAGACCCCCCCCCCCCCCCCCCCCCCCCCCCCCCCCCCCCGTCCCGTCCCCCTCAGGAACCAGGTGTCGTGGTGCGCCAGACGTCCTGTCCCAACGCTCCGTCCTGTTTCCTGCAGGGATCCGTGGTTTTTTCCGGATACTGAGGGTGAGGAAGGGGGTGCAGTTACTTGCCCGACTCTTGCCCATGTTTCAGCCCCCCCACTGCGCTGATGTGTTGGTCTCCATCGCCAGCTTCCTGCGCTCCTCCGCTGAGGACAGTCTGGATGAGGTGAGGAGGGGGGCGATGAGGGAGGGGCGGGGTGAGGAGAGGGGGGCGGTGAGGGAGGAGAATGGAGGGCCGACATGAGTGTGGGTGTTGATGAGCGACGGAAGGGTGGGATGGTGGTGGGGGGATGAGGAGGCTCGGAGGCGGGTGGGAGGGAACAGCGAAGAGGGAGGGGGGTGTGTGAGGAAGGACTGTTTGTTTGCTGTACTAAGTTTATTTCTCTTCCCCCCCCCCCCCCCCCCCACCCAGAGCCTGAGCCCCCTCTTCCCTCTCCCCTCCCTAATGCTGGCCATTCCTGGACTCTCCTTCCCTCAGCTGCTCGCCTCCCTCTCGGCACTGACCAGGGGGTGTGAAGCTTCCCTCCAGCGCCTCCTACAGAGCAAGGTAGGTTCAACCTCCATGACCCTGGCACCCTCTCTCACTCCTGTATGGCACCCTTGGAGGGGAGGTGGGGTGGGGGGCGGGGGGAGTGAGGGTGTTGGTTGTGGCAAAAGAGAGGGAGTGTTTGGCTGCCAGTGACTGGCGGTGTTACACAGCAGTCGGTGTTGGGGCTGCTACTTGTGTTGTACATCGATGGTTTGCGTGATGGAACTGAAGGATTTGTGGGCAGGTTCGAAACGTAGAAAAATAGGTGCAGGAGTCGGCCATTCAGCCCTTTGAGCCAGCACCGCCATTCAATATGATCATGGCTGATCATCTAAAATCAATACCCAGTCCTTGCGGTTTTCCCCCCCATATACTTTGATTCCTTTCACCCGAAGAGTTAAATCTAACTCCCTCTTGAAAATACCCAGTGAATTGGCCTCCATTGCGCTGTGGCAGAGAATTCCACAGACTCGCAACTCTCTGGGTAGTTTTATTTATTTATTTTTTGCATATCTCGGTCCTAAATGGCCTGTCCCTTATTCTTAGACTGATCCCTTGTTCTGGACTCCCCCAAAATCGGTAAGATGTTTCCTGCATCAAGCGTCTCCAATCCCTTAATAATGTTATGTTTCTATAAGATATCCTCTCATCCTAAATTCCAGTGAATACAAGCCCAGTCGACCCATTCTTTCATCATATGTCAGTCCCGCCATCCCGGGAATTAACCTGGTAAACCAACACTGCACTCCCTCCATAGCAATAATGTACTTTCTCAAATTAGGACCAAAATTGCACACAATACTCCAAGTGCTGTCTCACCAGGGCCATGTACAACTGCAGTAACTTGTTCCTAAACTCAAATCTTCTCCCAATGAAGGCCAACATGCCATTGGCTTTCTTCACTGCCTGCTGTACCTGCATACTTACTTTCACCGATGTACAAGGACACCCAGGTCTCGTTGCAACTCCCCTTTTCCTAATCTGACACCATTCAGATAATAATCTGCCTTCCTGTTCTTGCCACCAAAGTAGATAACCCCACATTTCTCCACATTATACTGCATCTGCCATGCATCTGCCCACTCACCCAATTTATCCAAGTCACCCTGCAGCCTCATAGAATCCTCACCGCAGCTCACACTGCCACCCAGCTCTGTGTCATCCGCAAACTTGGAGATGTCACATTTAATACCCTCGTCTAAATCGTTAATATATATATATTGTATTTAACTGGGGTCCCAGTACCGAGCCTTGCGGCACCCCACTAGTCACTGCCTGCCATCCTGAAAAGGACCGTGTTAATTTCTACTCTTTGCTTGCTGTCTGCCAACCAGGAATCCGAGGGGTAAGTTTTTTTACACAGAGGGTGGTGGGTGTATGGAACAAGCTGCCAGAGGAGGTAGTTGAGGCTGGGACTATCCCCATCGTTTAAGAAACAGTTGGACAGGTACATGGATAGGACGGGTTTGGAGGGTTATGGACCAACAACAGGCAAGTGGGACTAGTGTAGCTGGGACTTTGTTGGCCAGTGTGGGCGAGTTGGTCCGAATGGAGGGAGAGGGGGAGCCATATCTTTGTCCATGCTGATCACAATCATTCTCAGTCCTCCCATCCTGCTCTTCCCCCTACAGTTCACTATCTCCTATCTCTACGCTCTGCTCAGCCATGGTGGGACCCTCCTCTCCCTCGTCTGTCCCGCCCGCGATGACGTGAAGAAGTGGTGAGTGTTGCCGGGGTGGTGGCCCCTGTGGGGGGGGGTGGTGGATTGGGGAGAGACCCCAGAGTTGGAGGGGAGACGAGGCGTTACCCCTGGGCTATGTCTTCCTCCCTCCCCCTCTGCCTGTCCTTGGGGCTGAGGTGCTGGGTTCCATCGCTGCCCCTCCCAGAGAACCCATGCCCACGCAAGTAGGAAATGCCCAGGCTCCGCAACCGGCCTACGGGCCTTGTCTCGCAGGAAAGGCCCAGGCTCTGTTCCTGACCTCGGCCTCTGGCTACCAGGCCGGGAGGGGTGGGTCTGGGTGGTGGGGGGGGGGGGGGGGGGGGGTCTGGGGTGGGGGGGGGGGGAGGGTCTGGGTGTGGGGGGGGGGGGTGGGGTGGTGAGAGTGTGTGCTTGGGAGGGGGTGGTGGGGGTTGGCATTAATGAAGCGTCTAACACTGCCATTTGCCCCTCATGAGGACGGACCTGGTCTTCGTGGTGGCCCGGGAACTCTCCCTGATCCCAGAGTCGGAACTTGCTGAGCCGCTGGAGCTGCCCAGTAACCTGCTCCCCCTCTTCTGCCGACATCTCCAGCCACAGATGGCCCACCGACTGCAGGGCAAGATCCTGTACGTGTCAAAGAGACGGTGAGGGGTGTAGGGGCTGGAGTGGAGGGGGTTACAGGGATAGGGAGGGTCGTACGTTCCGTAGGGTAGGGGTCACAGAGGTGGGGAGGAATGTGGTGGCCAGAGGGGAGGGGGCTAGTGGCCGGAGGGAAGGGATGAGGGGGTGACTGAGGGGGGGAGGGGCCGAAGGGGAGGGGGTGAAAAATGGGGAGGGGTGTAGTGACCGGAGGGGTGAAGTGACTGGAGGAGAGGGGGCTACAGAGGTGGGGAAGGGGTAGGGTCTGGAGTGGGTGTGGGAGGCAGGCAGGGGACAGAGGTGGAACAGTGTCTAACTCTCTCTCTCTCCCCCTCCCACAGCTCCAGGGTATCTGTCCCGTCGCCTCCCGCTGACCCGTGAGATGGGCCAACCCCCACCCCCCTCAGTCCGGAGTGCGGGGGAGGAGGAGCTGTGAGGAGCTTTCCTTCCCCCCCCCCCCCCCCCCCCCCCCCCTTCACCCTATTGGCTGGACCACGTACTCTATGGAATAAAACACTATTTACCTGCACTCTAGACCTGTGTCTATCTTGGGCCCGGGTTGGTCAAAACATGGGGAGAGACCCCCATCTCTGGGGGAATTGGGGGCGGGGCATGCGAAAACTGGGGGCGGGGCATGTGAAAACTGGGGGCGGGGCATGTGAAGAGTGGGGGCGGGGCATGTGAAAATCCTGAGCATTTTCAGTTCTGTGCCTCTTGCCTCGTGGGAGAGTGGAGAAGAGGGAATGTCCAGGGTGAGACTGATGCTGGTGGTCGTGCTGAGGCAGCAAGTTGTGTAGATGGAGTCAATGGAAGGGAGGTCAGTTTGCGTGGTGGTCTGGGCTCTCTGCAGTTTCTTGCGCTGTTGGATGCAGCTGTTCCAAAACCATGCGGTGATGGATCTCGATGAAATACTTCCGACAGCACATCTTTAGAAGTTGGTGAGAGTTGTTGGGGACATGCTGAACTTCCAAAGCCTTCTATGGAAGTAGACGCATTGATGTGCTTTCTTGGCCATGGCTTCAATGTGGCTGGTCCAGGACAATTTGCTTGTGATATTTATTCCCAGGAACTTCTACCATCAATCTATGCTGCGGTGCGTGTATCACTTTGGTTCCTGAAGTCGATCACCGTCTCCAGAGTCTTGCTGACATTGAGGGAGAGCTAGATTCCTTGGCATACAGTTGAGGTTACAAATCATCTTTAGTTAAAAGTAGCTGTGTGACATCTCACTGCTGTTCAAAGCAGCAAACGAGACTCTTGCAGCAAACGGCATTCTTCTCTTCTGAAATGTTATTGCACAGTTCAAATAGTTGTCCAATCATTCCTGTGGATCTAGCATGCAAACTACATGAGTGGTTAAAAAGGCTTTTGGCACTTTGGCCTCATCAGGCAGCGTATAGAAGATAGACACAAAATGCTGGGGTAACTCAGCGGGCCAGGCAGCATCTCTAGAGAAAACAAATGGGTGATGTTTCAGGTCGAGATCATTTTTATTGTAAATCCTGGCTGAAATGGAGCCGGAATTGAACCAAAATTTAGCAGAGGATTCGTGCATTTCAAGGCCATTTTGGTCAAGTCTGTATTTCTGTGTATAAAAAGCCACAAGCTGCTGACTGGTGCCAGGAAGTCTAGGTCCCAGACCAATGTTGCAGATAAGAAATGTCTTCAATTGTCAGTATGAATGAGATTCTTGCAGAGGACCTCCAAAGTATTGTAAATGCATGAGTTTGATTGGATTGCTGCAAAATAAATTGTCAATAATATAAATAATGTTGCAAGACAGTTACCCTGCTGTTTGTTGATTGGCCAAAGTGTTAAGCCCTGGCAGGATTGTTTTGAGTTCCAGGGTAAATGTTGCATTATTCAGTTAGTTAGCTTCCTTCCAGAAGCTTCTCCAAGAAACAATGTATGGGAGACTCTGTAATTGGTTTGGGGAACTGTCAATACTGTATTGATGTAATAAATATGTTTGATTGGATTGTAAAGAGACCTATAAAAGGTAACCTCCATTTTAGATTGATGTCGATCTTCTGGAAGAGCGCTTGGGACTGCGTGACCTTTTGGAGTGTATCTGCTTGCACGAGGCTGAAGGGCTTGGCCAGGCAGAGACAAGGATTGAACCCACGATGGTTTAGATATTGTATAGGGGAATTTGCTGTTCAATCCAAATGTGCAACCTCACATTTATCTATATTATACTGCATCTGCCACGTATCTGCCCACTCACTCAACCTGCCCAGGTCACCCCCTGCAACCTCCTAACATCCTCTTCACAGTTCACACTGCCACCCAGCTTTGTGTCATCCGCTCCGCAAACTTGCTAGTGTTGCTCCTAATTCCCTCTTCCAAATCGTTAATGTATATGGTAACCAGTTGCTGCCCCAACACCGAGCCTTGCGGCACTCCACTCGCCGCTGCCTGCCATTCTGAAAAGGATCCGTTCACTCCTACTCTTTGCTTCCTGTCTGTCAACCAATTTTCTATCCACGTCAACACCCTACCCCCAATACCATGTGCTCTAATTTTAGTCGCTTCTTTATAAGCACATCCACATTCCTTCTTTAAGGCGAGGTTTGTTTCCTTCATCATCCTTTAATTCCAAGCTTCAAAGCTGCTTTCTGCCAATTCGCCATTATTGCAGCCTCTCTGCATTCTCTTAATCCTTCATAATATTGTCTCCATAGCCCAATAAGTTCCTTTGCTATGTCATTTTGTCAACATTGCCTAATAATTTTCTCAATCTATCTCATGCCCTCCAGTGTTCCAACCCCTCCCTCTGGGTCACAAATCAACTCCTAATTTTTTTTATTCAACGCTCCTCGAAAAATATCTCAAATTTTCTGCTTTCTTATGGAACTCACTGCAAACTAATTGCAATGGGCTTTATGGGTCTTCCATAGTATTTCTCTCTCTCTATATGGTTTCCCATTGTTACTAACAATGGACACAATATCTCAAACTATTCGCACTGAACTATTCACAAATTCCTAAGATGTTCGTTCACAAACAATGGCCAAAATATAGTTGGGTGGTAATACTAATATGCGAGGGCAGATTGAATTCAAGAATGTGGTGTTGGGTCTCTTGAAGGAGGATAAATGCTCAAAGCCCGATTCCATGTTATAGAGAGTGGCAAGTGAACAGACTGCAGGACTTTAATGAAGATTATCTCCAGACACAGGCGAGGTCTCGGAGGTTGAAGCAGCCCCCAATTATATTCCTTTGTTAAAGAAGGAAAGTGAAGATAAAATTAATGGATCACATCGCTGGCATGGAAACTATTTGAGACGTTTCTCTGCGATAGGATTTATTCGGCATGGCTTAGTCGGTGGTGGATCATTTTAGATGAACCTGGTTTGGTTTTCTGAAGACCCTAACCCTCGGATTCACCTGACAGGGCAGGTGTACATCTCCTGCGGTCGTTGGGGAACACCATGCACGTTGAGTGGTCTGGGATGAGAGATCCAAGTAGTTACTGAGACGATGATCTCCACGTGACGTTGAAAGAGGAAGTGATGGAGAAATATGATTGGTGGTGGAATCGTGCTCAACTTGGCAGGAATGTAGGGGAATGATTTGTTGGTTGCGAAGGCGGTTGTGGGGATAGGTGAGGGGCAGGAGACCACTGGCACTGTTGCATTTGTGATGAGGTGGAGTGAGTGTAGAACTACGGGAGATAGAGGAGACAAGAGTTGGACTCCATTTACAACCGCAGTGAAGTATCTACGTTTACTGAAGTAAGAGAATATCCACATTTCCTAGATTGGAAAGCCTCGTGCTGATAGGAGACATGGGGTATTGATTAAGGGTTGACATCCTTGCAGAAGGCAGAATGAGAGTATAGTCAAAGCTGCTTGGGAGTCATTCCGTTTGTAATAGACATCAGAGAATTACATGCCAAATCTTGCACTTCCAGACAACTTGTTTAATTCTGTTTATAGTATTCCTTTAGGAGTGGTTTCTCTGTCAGAAAGTCACTGGATCTTGGACTTTCTGACAGAGAGACCGCAGTCAGTCCGTGTTGGCAAGAACACTTCAGGCTCGATCACGCTGAGCACCGGCTCCCCTCAAGGCTGTGTGCTCAGCCCGCTGTTGTTCACACTGCTCACACATGACTGTGCTGCCAGATTCAGGGACAATAAAATCATAAAGTTCGCGGACGACACTACAGTGGTGGGACTCATCAGTGGAGATGACGAAACAAGGTACAGGGGGGAAGTAGAACAACTGGTGGACTGGTGCGGCAAAAATAACCTGGAATTGAATGTCGACAAAACTAAGGAGATGGTTGTCGACTTCAGGAGGGCGCAGCCAGAGCATACACCGCTCAACATTAGTGGCACTGCAGTGGAGAGAGTGGAGAGCATAAAGTTCCTCAGTGTGCAGATAACGGACAACCTCACCTGGTCCAGGAACACCACTGGGACCGTCAAACGGGCCCATCAGCGACTGCACTTCCTGAGGAAACTAAAACAGGCCTCACTCCCCACCAACATCCTCAGGACTTTCTACAGGGGCACGGTGGAGTCTGTACTCACGTACTGCATCAATATGTGGTACTGCACCTGCAACTGCTCGGACAGGAAGGCTCTGCAGAGGGTAGTGAGGGGAGCAGAGAGGATTATTGGCGTCTCCCTACCCTCGGTACAAGAACTGTTCCAGAGCCGCTGTCTGAAGAAAGCACAGAGAATTGCCAAGGACAAACTGCACCCCCTCCACACACACCTGGATCTCTTGCCATCAGGCAAGAGATATCGAAGCATCAAAGCCCGGACTACGAGGCTGCTAAACAGCTTCCTACCACAGGCGGTGAGGCTGCTAAACAGTCACTCTGCACTCACAGTCACTTGACTTGACTCTGCGGCTGGCACGGACACTTTAATAACTGGCACTGGCCACTCGAATCAGCGGCCCCGGACATTTTTTTATGATTGGTTTACTGTATTTTAACATTGTGTTTTTTACCTGATTTTAACTATTTATTCTGTTCCATCAGGGACTGGATTGTTTTTTTTTTAGTGTTATTATGTGAGAAGTGTTTTAAATTTCATGTGCGATGCTCCGCTATTCACTGGGAAACGTCTTTTCATTTTGCACTGTATTTGTTGCTTGCAAGATGACAATAAAGGTTGATTGATTGATTGATTGATTGATTGTTTGAATTGCACAATGGTAAAATAATAGCAACTTGTAATAAAGGGTTTTGGTTGTCTGTCCCACCTGGCCTGTCCTGTCCCACTTCGGCGAATCTTTAGGCGACTACAGGAGACTATGCAGGTGGTGGTCTCTGGCGAGTCTCCTTCATGGTCACGAGGAGTTCCCGTATTCTGGGAACTAGTCGCCGCCTCAATTTTTTTAACATCGTTGAAATATTTTCTGCGACCAAAAATTGGTCACCACGGAGAAAATCGCTAATCCTGCAGTTGTAGTGGGGTCGCCATGTAGTTGTATGTAGTCGTAGGTAGTTTTAGTTAATCACCTTAGTTAACCGGTCATTTTCATTGTCCCATTGGGGTAAAAAAAACGTGAGCATGAGTTTTCAGAACCAAGGATAATCGACTGGTAATGTTAAATGTCCGCCAAACTTCACAGCCGTGTATCTCTGGCTTATTAAAAGGTGTTTCCACTCCTTCTCCCCCCTTCTTCCCCTCCCTCTCTTTTAAAGGACTTGCCATACACAGTGCTCGCCGTCTAATTCGTCCTGTTCATCGCGGTGTGTGTGTCTGTATCACCTTGGTTTTGCACCATGTGAATGGCTGACACCGGTCCCCCCCCCCCCGCTTGCCCTGGCCCCCGCCTTTGCGGTGTGTGTGTGTGTGTGTTCCACTCTGATGTCGCCGTTCCAGTTCCCGTTTTTTCAGGCCAGTGCCGGCAACTTGACAGTCGCTGGCGGTCCGCTGAAAAATGGCCGAGGGGACAGGAAGTGGGACAGGTGTACATTTCACATCGCGATCGTCTCCTGCAGCTCGGCGGTCCGCGTGTCACCTGCCCATGACCTTTCAGAGCAGCCGCATGCTGGGAAGCTTATCAAAGACATTGCTGATGCCCGTGTAGACTGCATCTACGACACTGTTACACATGAGGCGATGGAATGTTTCAAGTAAGCCTTTATCAAAGTGGAGTTTGGGGGAGGGGAGTTGAAATGGGAGATGGAGTACCATTTTTTTTCTCTCTCTCTCTTCGCTCTCTCTACATTTCCCTATTAATCAGAAGGCGACCGAGATACGCCTCGGTCACTGGGGATTCCCGAATCGGGCTCCGGCTCGCCTCCAACTTCCGGCTCGATCCTCATGGAAAAGTCGAGGGCGGTGAAGTTCTGCGTGAAGGACCCCAGGGAGATCACGTCGACAAACGGGCAGAGATACAGAGGGAGGGTCTCCTCGGTGATTCCTCCGCTCGCTTCAATCAGCAGGGTCGGGAACTCTTCCTTCAGAGCCCGTGCCGTCTCCCGGACGTCCTGTTGGGGGAAAAACACCACAGTTCACAGCCACTGGAGCGGGCGTTTGGACCCACAATGACACTGCCCAACATGACGCCAAGTTGGACTGATCTGCTTTGCCTGCACGCACGTGAGACATACCCCTCAGTATCCCAAAGCCTCAGAAACGCTCCTGTTGTATCTGCCACCAAAATAATCCCTGACAGCTCGTTACAGGCACCCACCGCCTTGGGCGATTTCACGAAAGGTCACTGGAGCGTAGATCCGCACCCACGTACGTGACCGAAAATCCCAACTGGAGTACATGCTATACATCCGGTACATGTTAGTGAATGGGAAAACATGCACTTTCCCACCCGTTAAAAACATCGAAAACGGCCAGTTTTTGAGCTACAATTTACTGTGCCAGTCGGGGTGACCGTGAGGCACAGCTAAAGTGAGTCAATAGTGCCTTACTTTTGATGAAATTCAGCGAGCAAACGCAATAATTCCCGATATTTTGGATCTTTAAATCTCCACGGCAAATGTCCGCTGGTCACTTCCGCTGGATTTGCACCTTCAGCTCCCTCTTTAATTTACCTTAGTTTCTATCTTTTCTTTCGACTGTAAATCTAGGTAGCTCACGGTCACCCCGACTGGCACAATAAATTGCAGCTCAAAAACTGGCCGTTTTCGATGTTTTTAACGGGTGGGAAAGTGCGTGTTTTCCCCATTCACTAACATGTACCGGATGTATAGCATGTCCTCCACTTGAGATTTTCAGTCACGTGGGTACGGATCTACGCTCCAGTGACCTTTTGTGAAATCACCCTATAGACTTGTGTTTTAGGCTCATTGGCTTGGTAACATTGTAAATTGTCCATAGTGTGTGTAGGATAGTGTCATCCCTGGTCGGTGCAGACTGGGCTGGCCGAAAGGCATGTTTTCACGCTGTATCTTGCACGAGAGTGTATAACATTCTGACTGTCTTCTGAGTGTCTACCCTATCTACATCCCGTGTACTTGTGTATAGTTTTATCAGGTCCCCGCTGAACCACGGTTGCTCCAGAGAAAACTAACCCAGTTTGCCCATATGTGTGTGTGTCTCTCTCTCTCCCTCTCTCCCACGGACTCGCTCTCAGACACACAGTCTACGTGTCTCTCACACATTTGCAAACAGTTACAGTCTCTCTCTCTCTCTGACCCACACACTCACACACTCTCTCTCACACAAACTCACACACAGTATCTCTCTCCACACAGGTACACAGCGACACAGACACATTCACAGGTAGCCTCTCCCTCACCCAACGTTCGACCTCCTGACCACCCACGCAGGGGACACAGATACAGACACACACCACCGTCCCGACATAACATAGACAACCTCCCGCTGACACATGCGAGTCCAACATGAGCCCGGACAAAGGGGTGAAGTGGGTTCCACCTACCTGTGGAGTGAGGTTGTCCAGCATCACGATGTCGGCATGGGCCCGTGCGGCCTGACGAGCTTCTTCTAGCGAACTCACCTCCACTTCGACCTTGCAGAAGATGCCGGCGAAGGCTCGGGCATCTCTAACAGCCTGAGAATAGAGGAGGGCATGGAGTCGTACAGCGTGAAACAGTCACTCTGGTCCACTTGCCCATTACGGCCACCATGTCCCAGCTACTATAGTGCCATCAGCCTGCGTTTGGTCCTACAAACCTCCAAACCTGGCCTGTCCATGTACCTGTCTGGGGAGAGGATTGTATATATGACGCCTGGTCCCGGAGGGGATTCGGACACTTGTCTCACCCGATATTTCCCACCTCCTTTATCTCCACCCCCCCCCTGGCCCCGTCTTCCCCTCCATGTCTCCTCTCCCATCCTTCTTCTTCCCTTCCCTTGCCTGTCATGGCGTCATAGAGATAGAGTGTACAGTGTGGAAAGAGGCCGTTCGGCCCATCTTGCGCACACTGGCCAACATGTCCCAGCTACACTAGTCACACCTGCCCATATCCCTCCAAAGCTGTCCTATCCATGTACCTGTCTAACTGTTTGTTACACGTTGGGATAGGACCTGCCTCAACCACCTCCTCTGGTAGCTTGTTCCATACACCCACCACCCTGTGCGTGACAAAGTTGTACCTCAGAGTCCTATTCAACCCTCCCCCCTTTCCCCTTCACCATAACCCCCCCTCTCCTCTCCCCTCTTTCCCCTGTCCTCTATTTTAATGTTCTGCCCTCGACCCGTTCCCCTTTCTCCCTCCTCGTTTACCTTGTCTACGTCCCCCACCACGGCTAGATGGTTGTCCTTCACCATGATGAGGTCTCCCAGCCCCAGTCGGTGAGGTTGAGCACCGCCCACCGCCATGGCGTGTTTCTCCAGCAAGCGGAGTCCCGGCGCCGTCTTCCTGGTGCCGGCCAGCGCTCCCCGCCACCCCAGGGACGAGGCTCGCTCCGTGGCCCTCCGGCACACCGTGGCGATGGCCCCGGCCCGGCCCAGGAGGTTGAGAACGGGCCTCTCGGCTAACAAGAGGTGCCGGGCTGGCCCCCAGATCTGGGCTACCGGACACGTGTCGCCGATCCACTCTCCCTCCGTCCGCAGCCAGTTTGCCCTCAGTCCCAGCTCCTGGAAGACAGCCGCCGCAAACGGGGTCCCGGCCAGCACTCCCGGAGACTTGAGCAGGATCGTGGCCAGTCGCCGCCCCTCTCCCACCACCGCCCCTGCCCAGTCAAAGTGTGGGCAGTCTTCCAGCAGACAGGAGCGGGCCAAGCGGCGAAGGGCCGTGGGCGAGAGGAGATGGGACGGGTCCAGAGAGTGGTCCATGGCGAGTCTGGGGAAGAGAAGGGGGGGAGGGGGTTGAATGGGTTAATATGACACTTGACCAATACTCGCTGGAGTTTAGAAGGATGGGAAGGGGGGGGGGGGTGGGGGGGGCGCTCATTGGAACTTAAGGGCCTGTCCCACTTACGTCTCTTTGGCACGCAAATTATGCGACCCCGTTCTTCCCCTGGAGGAATAGAAAGAATAGACAGATAGGCTCGAAGGGCCGAATGACCTACTCCTGCACCTATTTTCTATAGAGGGGGAGAAAGGGAAAAAGAGATTGGGAGATAATGGGAAGGAGGGGGGGTTAATGTGGGAGAGGGATTGGGGAGACAGAATGGGGGAAAGGAAGGGGGAGCGAGAGAGAGAGGGGAGAGAGGAGGAAGTAGAGGGAGGGATGAAGAGAGGGAGAGTAGCACAGATAGAGAGAGAAGGAAAACAAAGATGAGTAGCGGGTAGAGAGCTCGTAAATGCAAGGTTATAGGAGCAGAGTTAGGCCGTTTGACCCATCAATTCTATTCCGCCAATCAATCATGGCTATCTTTCCCTCTCAACCCCATTCTCCTGCCTTATCCCCATAACCGCAGACAGTCTTACTAATCAATATAAGATAGAGAGAGAGAGAGAGAGAAGGGGGGGGGGGCTGGTAAATCAGCACAGATCCATATCAAATCTTTCCCCCTTCACCTTAAACCTCTGTCCTCTGGTCCTCGATTCACCTACTTTGGGCAAGAGTCCCTCTCTGTGCATCTACCCGATCTATTCCTCTCATGGTTTTATACAGTTGATAGGCACAAAATGCTGGAGTAACTCAGCGGGACACGCAGCGTCTGTGGAGAAGGAATAGATGACGTTTCGGGCCCTGACCCTGTAAGATCACCCCTCATCCTCCCGAGCTCCAAGGAATAGAGTCGCAGACAATGGGTTATAAAGTAGAATTGGGGCAGAGAAAGATGGGGGAACTGGATAGAGGAGGGGGTGGGGAGTGAGTGAGGGGAGGGAGAAGGTGTGGTGGAGATAGATGGAGAGATAATGAGCCCATGAGAGAGGGAGTGCGGGAGGGGGAAGCGAGACCCCAATCATCTGTCTTCACCTTGGAACTGTGCAAGGGCACCAGTCGGCATCACTGGTAAACATATTCTGCTGATAAAGGAGGGTCCTTCATGCTCCTTGCGGATACATTAAGTTATTCGGACAGAGTCAGTGCCCCAGCAAGATTGGGGAGTAGAGGGACAGAAGGAATGGTAAAGGGCGCATGATATGGCGAGGATGTTTCCATTGGTGGGAGAGTCTAGCACTAGAGGTCGCAGCCTCATCAATAAAGGACGCTCCTATAGGAAGGCAATGAGATGGAATTGATTTAGTCGGAGGATTGGAGAGGAAGAGAAAGAGTCGAGGAGAGGGAATGGGAGAGATTGAAAGGCGGAGTGAAGAAGAGAGGGAGGGGGGTGGAAGGGAAGAGAGGGGGTTGAAAGACTCGATCCTCGGCCTCTCTCTTCGATTGCGTAAGGTCATGGACAGTCCGTACCATGGTAAACACTGACTGACGATAAGGGAGAGAGCAAAGGTTGAGTCTATGGTGTGTAGGACCCGTCCTGAGACCTTGCAGACCTAGAGAGAATTGAACAGCGGAGAGGGAGAGGCAAGGGGTAGGGAGAGGGGGGGGAGAGAGAAAACAAGAGAGACAGGGAGAGACGGGGGGGGGGGTATTCGAGAGGGAGATAGAGAGGGCAAGAGAGTTGGGGAGGGAGAGGGGTTGAAGAACTCGATCCTCTGCCTCTATCTCGCATTCAGTATACAGGTAAACACTCAGTGGTGATAAGCAAATGCAAAGATTCCTATCAAATCCTCCCCCCCCCTTCACCTTAACCCTTTGTCCTTTAGTCCTCGATTCACCCTTTCTGGACATGAGAATGCCTGTACCCAATCCATTCCTCTCATTATGTTATATAGATGAGAGACACAAAAATGCTGGAGTAACTCAGCGGGACAGGCAGCATCTCTGGAGAGAAGGCATGAGTGACGTTTCACTCCTCATCCTCCTGAGCTCCAATGAATAGAGTTCCAGCCTGTTTAATCTCTGCCGGCAGCTCTGTCCATCTCGCCCAGGCAACATCCTCGTAAATCCTCTCTGTGTGCCCTTTGCAGTTTGACAACTCGAGTGAGTGGGGGTGAAGATAGTGATTTGTAAAGTGGGATTGGGGCAGAGAAAGATGGGGCAGTGGGATAGAAATGGTGGAGAGAACGAGGGAGTGGGGAGAGAGGGGGGAGGGAGATGGATGGAGAGGCAGCGAGCGCAGAAGAGAGGGAGAGACGGGGTGGATGGGGAGAGAGATAGTATGGGGACGGAGCGAGACCGTCCAGTCTTCACCTTGGATTGTGTAAGGGGCAAAGACAGTCGTTACCACTGGTAATCATATTCTGGTGATAATGGAGGCCAAAGGGTATCCCCTTAGTGCCCAGTGGAGACGCCTAAAGCTATTCGGACCGAGGGAGAGCCCCTGTAAGATCAAGAAGAGAGGGTGAGAGGGGATGGCAAAGTGTGGATGTGGAGAAGATGTTTCCTACAGTGGGGGAGTCTAGGGCTAGAGGTCATAGCCTCAGAATTAAAGGACGTTCCTTAAAGCAGGAATTTCTCGAGACAGAAGTTGGTGAATCTGTGGAATTCTTTGCCACAGAAGGCTATGGAGGCCGTCGATGGATATGCAAGTGTCCAGTGATAGATGGATTGGTGGTTAGTACGTGTGTCTGGGGTTGTGGGGACCAGGCTGGAGAATGGGGGTTAGCAGGGAAGGAGATAAACCAGTTTTTGAATGGCGGAGTAGACTTAATGGGCCGAATTACCTTATTCTACCCCAACCATGGGTGTCCCTTGTGACCAGAGAGGCGCAGAGAATGAATAGATGGGTTGGCAGAGAATGAGAGAGGAAGAGGGGGAGTCGGGGAGAGGGACGGGGAGAAAGGCGCTGTGGAGAGAGCGAGAGAGTGAGACAGGGAGAGAGAGAGAGGGGGGGAGAGGGGGTGGGAAGAGAGAGGGGGAGGAAGAGAGAGAGGGAGAGACAAAGAGAGAGAGAAGGGGAAGAGAGAGAGAGAGAGAGAGAGGCGGGTATCTCACCTTCCACACACACAAGACGGTCGCGATGCAGACTGAAGCACTCCTGTATAATCAACTCCTTTAACTCCCAGTTCTAACTCTTTAAACCCCACCTGAACTCTTTATCTCCCACCCTCCTGTTCCCTCTAACCCGCCCCCACTCACCCTCTAATCACGCCTCTCCCTGGCCACCTTGTTCAACCTTTGGAACATCTAAATCTTGCTCTGTCTCTATTGCTGACCACTTCATTCTCACATGTCTGAGCTTGTTTCCCCCTATCGTAACTCCCTTCCCCTCTTCCCTGCTGCTCTTTCCCCTTCATTCCCAATCCTCTATCCATCTGCCCTCTTGTCCCTCTCGTTACCTTCTCCACCCTCTCCTCCTCCCCTTCCTCATCACTCTCTCCCTCCAACCTCCTACATCTCTCTCCCTCCCTCTCCCGTACTCTCCTTCTCACCCACTCTCCCCCTCGCTCCCTCTCTGTCATTCTCACTCTCTCACTCTCCCCTCTCTCTCATCCTCTCTGTGTGTGTGTCTCTCTCTCTCTGCACATCTGAACCATCCCTGTCTCTCTGTCGGTCTCAACCTCCGATCCATGAGATTGCACACTGCCGCTTGAGCCCCCGTCCCCGTCTCACCCCTTCTCATCCTTTACTGCTCTCCCCTGGCTCCCACCCCACCAGCCGGGAGTGGGGGAAACACATGGAGTAGGGAGGGGAATGGGGAGAGATGGTGTAGAGAGAGAGAGAGAGAGGGAATGGGGACAGAGAGAGGAACTAAGGGGGCAGAGACAAGGGGTGTGAAATGGGAGAGTGAATGAGACAAGGGTGCAGAGAGACGGAGAGAAGGGGGGAGAGACGGGTGGGAGGAAATATGGCGGGGGGGGGGGGGGGAGATGGGGAGGGTGGGAAGTGTGAGGGAGCATGGAAGATGCTCCAGAAAATGGGGGGAGAGAACCTGTTGGAGAAAGTGGGGGAGGATTGGAAGATGAAAGGGGTGTATGGTGAGAGAGGGAGGGAATGCGAGACCGGGGTGGAGGGATGAAGTCAGTGTCAATCTGGGCAGAGAGAGAGAGAAAGGAGGGAGAGTGGAGAAAAAGGGAACAGACAGTGTGTATGTGTAAGAGAGAGACGCAGAGAGACGGAGGGGGTTGGAGGGCGAGAGTGGGTGGGGGAGAATGAAAGAGAGGGGGTTGAAAGACTGGATCCTCTGCCTCTGTCTTCGATTGCGTAAGGCCACGGACAGTCCGTACCGTGGTAAACACTGACTGACGATAAGGGAGAGAGCAAAGGTTGAGTCTATGGTGTGTAGGACCCGTCCTGAGTCCGAACAGGGCCAGAGAGAATAGAACACCGGAGAGGGGAAGGCAGGCAGGGGGGGGGGGGGGGGGGGGGGGGTGAGCGAGAGAGTGTGTATGAGAGGGAGAGGGAGGGGAAGAGAGAGAGAGAATGCGTGAAGACAGAGCGTGAGAGACGCGAGTCTCACCTCGCCCCCCACACACACGAGACCGCTGTGATGCAGATTGAATCACCCCTGTGTAGACGACTCCTAACCCCAGTTCTGACTCTTTAACCCCCACCCGCGTTATTTAATTCCTCAACCCCCTCCCACTCGCCCTCTAATCACGTCTCCCTCTCTGATCGCCTTTGCTTGTTCAACCTTTGAACAAACTATAATCTTGCACTCTGTATCTATCGCTGACCACTTCACTCTCACATTCCTGAGCTTTCTCTATCATAACTCCCTTCCCCCTTTCCCTGTCCCCTCTTCCTCTCTCTCTCCCAATCCTCTACCCATCTTCCCTCGCTCCCATCTTTACCTTCTCCACCCTCTCCTTCTCCCTCTGCCTTATTTCTCTCTCTCTCCTACGTCTTTCTCCCTCCATGTCCCACTCCCTCCCTCATATATCCCTCCCTCCTCCTCTCTCCCCCTCCTCTTTTCCTCCTTCCAACCTCCCTCCCTCACTTACTCCACTCTCTCCTCTCCCTTTCACTCACTCTCCCCCTCTCTATCATCCCCACTCTCCCCATTATCACTTTCTCACTCCCCCTCTCTCTCACTCTCACTGGCTTTCACTCCCCCACTCTATCACCCTCTCTGTCTCTCTCTTGACACGACCCTTCTCTGCACGTCTGAACCCTCCCCTGGCTTTCTGTCAGAACGAGAGTTGAAAAAATGTCATGTTGAAGACTTCCTTCAACCTCCTTCGACTATGTTGAAGACTAGCTACAACTAACTTCGGGAAAATTGGACACCGAATACGGGAGAGTGAAAACGACCTCCTTCGATCTCCTTTGACCTCCCTTCGACTATGATGAAGACTATCTACGGCTAACTACTACGACTAAACCCAGGAGTAAAAAAGGATCGATTTTTTCCATGGCGACCTTTTTTTACTCGCGGGCATTTTTCAACATGTTGAGACCTAGCTGAGGCCTCGAGTGCATGGGGACTACTCTCGAGCATGAAGGAGAGTTACTTCATGCTTCATGCGAAATTTAAGTCCAGGGTCCGCGTACCGTAAGTGCGAATATCGCTCCCGTTAACGGCCGAGAAGCCAGGTCCTACCTTACGGACGCGGGTATCTCAAGCGGTCAGGGGCAGGATGCTGGTTATGGCACCAGAGTCGACCAGGAAACGGTGGCCGGAGTGGTGCTCACAGACGTACAGGAGTTCGTTCGGGCCGATCGCGTTTGCCTTTGCGGGCGATCGGCCGAGGCATTTCCCTGAAACGAACAGGGAACGCGACATCTTCGGGCTGAGCGAGTCCGGTCCTCCTTCTCGATTTCTCCTAGGCTGCACCCTGGCCGTGGCAGCGGGGCGGGTGAAGGAGCAAACGTCTCGTCGTCTGGTGTTCCATAGCTCATCGGCTCTCTCCGCGCGGTGCTGGTTCCATCCATGTGAAGGATCTTCGCCGCCCTGTCTCGCCGGCTGAGCCCGAACGTGTGTAACAGAACAGTCCTCAATCCCTCGTATTTGGCTGTTGCCGGCGGGTATCTTGTGTACGGCAGCAGCCTCGTTGCACAGTTCTGTGGTAGAGCCCCCACCATGTGGAAATACATCGTCCCATCAGCTGCGATACCGTGCAGATGAAACTGTGCCTCTATGTGGTTGAGCCAAACTTGGGCTTGATCCAGTTAGAACATCGGTAGTTCGTAACCCAGTGAGCTCTGCCTCGTGCTGGGTTACGCCTCTGTGGGAACATATTCCTCCTGCATGATCCCTGTCTAACGACGGCTAGCCGTCGGGGTCACCAATGTAGTGGATGCAGAGACGACCACCAGTTGATTTAAACAGAGTTTATTATGAAATCGTTTTATGGTCAACAGCTCTACACACGTGCGACTGGCCACCACAACGGTCAGTCGCTCAACTGCCGCGCGAAAGCGAAAACCGCGCGAAAGCAGCAGCCCCTCCCGGGTCACGTGACCGCAGCTTCCGAACGCCGGGTTCGATACCTGCATGCGCCACTACATCACTTTCAGATTGCTAATGCCAACATCACATGTGTTCAGGTTGTGTACCAAGGATCTCCCCTCTGCCTCAGCACAACACCCCAGTGAAGATCTTCAAAGAGACATCCATAGAATCCTAGAGTCATACAGCATGGAAACAGGCCATTCAGCCTAGCTTTCCCATGCTGACAAAGATGCTCCATCTATACTAGTCCTACCTTCCTGCGATTGGCCCACATTCCTCTAAACCTTTTGTACCTACTAATACAGTGATCCTCAACCTTTTAATTCTTAGTGCACACTTCTGTAACTATCGTGAGGGTGAAATTTCCATACCGCTCACTAATATTTAAATTGGAAAAAAAAAGTTACACGTCCAGAATAAAACAATAAAATTAATTGAAATTAACTTTAATGTAATGACGTCGTTGAGCCTGTTGCTGAGAAACTAAATGTTGGAGACCTGGTTTGGTTTTCTCCTCTTCCAGTGATTTTCAGACAGTTTCTCTGATTGGTGACAATACAGGGGGCAGCAACCCCTACAAACCCAATCAGAAAAGATACATGGAGTGACTGCTCCTTCACCCAATCATATAACAGCACCTACAAACATCGTAACACATAATAACACAGTAGAAGCATCTTAGTACATAGAGAAACATACCATTGAGGACAACCAATCACGGGTGATGGTGGGGAGACACAGAAACAAAGTAGAAACATCTTTAGGGCAATACTAAACTTTCAGATGCAGGCCACCCTTCCTGACCAATTACAAGCGAGTATTAAGGGTCAGTGTTCTGGAGCTCCTGCAAAAGCCCAGACTTTGTGGGTCACAGGTGCAGAAGCTTCCTGAAACTTCTGCAACGTTCCAGATTTAGTGGAGCCAGGTCCAGCAGCTGGCAAAGTGATGTCAGCAGCCCATTGTCACAGACACCCGTTTCCCAAGTACCCCAAATCCCTGCATATCTACATGTGCACCGGTGAATCAATATTGTGGCGTGTCGAATGAAAACGTTTTGGCACAATCTTGTTTGATGTATGTTCAATACCCGTATAAGTGAGTTCGGTATTCCGACTTCGCATGCCCAGGTTATAGGTCACTGGAGAAAAACATTGGATCGAGCTGCGTCTCCTGCCATCTATCCCGTCGACTGCTGTTCCGTTGCGGGGACCGTTGCTCAGTGATTCCCGTCGCTGCACCAACTGAGGCTGGAGCTCCAGGTCTGTGGAGAATCACACCTGCCTTCCCCCCCACAGTGAGTCGGACCTAAATCCCTCGGCATCTTTACAGGTCACAGAGTGACCTCGGCGGGCCCGTGACTGTCCGCTGCGGCTCTCGCCTTTTCCAGTGGCTGTAGTTTGGCCCCTTGGTGCCGGAGTAGCGGCGGGGACTGGGGAACGGGAGAGCGGCTTTTATTGGGCAGGTGTCCGGTGGCTGTCGGTTGTCCCACAGCCAGCACGGAGAAGCAGCCCCGCCCCTGAGCTGGCGTTTGGTCTCCAGCGCCGCTGGCACTGCCGATCTGCCGCTGGGCCGTCCCCGTCCAACGGCGGCCAGAGGTGTCGGTCTCGCTGCCGGGGCGGAGGGTGCGAGCCCGGAATTCGCTAGAATGTACTCGCTAGCATTTAGGAGATTGAGGGGGGGATCTTATAGAAACGTACAAAATTCTTAAGGGGTTGGACAGGCTAGATGCAGGAAGATTGTTCTCGATGTTCGGGAAGTCCAGAACAAGGGGTCACAGCTTAAGGATAAGGGGAGAAATCGTTTAGGACCGAGATGAGGATAACATTTTTCACACTGAGAGTGGTGAATCTGTGGAATTCTCTGCCACAGATGGTAGTTGAGGCCAGTTCATTGTGAGTTGGATGTGGCCCTTGTGGTTAAAGGGATCAGGGGGTATGGAGAGAAGGCAGGGATGGGATACTGAGTTGGATGATCAGCCATGATCACATTGAATGGTGGTGCAGGCTCGAAGGGCCGAATGGCCTACTCCTACACCTATTTTCTATGTTTCTATGTTTCAGCCCGGCTCCACTCCAGCTCCCGGGGGGTTTGTTGGCAGTCAAACATTACAATATTTTACATAGTTAAAAATTAATGCTGCATAATAGTTTAAAATATATAATTCAAATACTTTTCTATAAAATGATAGTAACTTTTTCTTTTCACATACATTCTCTCACAGATTTGAGTTTGAATATTTTGGATGTGTTTAATGCAGCATGTAATTATTCTGCCACCCACCTGAAGGCTTAAATCGCCCACAAGTGGGCGCTATCACCCAGGTTGAAGAGCACTGCACTAATCCAAGGTAGACACAAATGCTGGAGAAACTCAGCGGGTGAGGCAGCATCTGTGGAGCGAAGGAAATAGGCGATGTTTCGGGTCGAGACCCTTCTCCAGACTGATGTGGGGGTGGGGGGGTGGGAAGAAGGCAGATTGGGCTTATTGCCACCCTTCCCACCTCCTCTCCTGGCACTTTCCCTTGCAACCGCAGGAAATGCTACACTTGTCGCTTTACCTCTCCCCTTGACTCCATCCAAGGACCCAAACAGTCTTTCCAGGTGCGGCAGAGGTTCACCTGCACCTCCTCCAACCTCATCTATTGTATCCGCTGCTCCAGGTGTCAGCTGCTCTACATCGGTGAGACCAAGCGCAGGCTTGGCGATCGCTTCGCCCAACACCTCCGCTCAGTTCGCAATAACCAACCTGATCTCCCGGTGGCTCAGCACTTCAACTCCCCCTCCCATTCCAAATCTGACCTTTCTGTCCTGGACCTCCTCCATGGCCAGAGTGAGGTCCACCACAAATTGGAGGAGCAGCACCTCATGTTTCACATGGGTAGTTTACACCCCAGCGGTATGAACATTGACCTCCAATTTCAGGTAGTCCCTGCTTTCTCCTTCTTTCCCCTCCCCTTCCCAGCTCTCCCACAGCCCATTGTCTCCACATCTTCCTTTCTTCTTCCCCCCCCCCCCCCCCACACATCAGTCTGAAGAAGGGTCTCGACCTGAAACGTCGTCTATTTCCTTCGCTCCATAGATGCTGCCTCACCCGCTGAGTTTCTCCAGCATTTTTGTCTACCTTCGATTTTCCAGCATGTGCAGTTCCTTCTTAAACACTGCACTAATCCATGTACTTCCCTATCATGTGGCCTCCATGGTGAAAGTAGTTATCTTGGACTATTACTTTCAATGATGGGTTAAGTTAAAGGATCAAATTCTAAATGCCAGGTGAATATAATTTGTGCTTCAATGTATAGGCACTCCCAGACTTATGTAATAGGTAACTTATGTAAACTCGCACTTACGTAAATGATCCCGTTTCCTGAATGACCTGTTGTTGCAACAGGAGTATGGCGGGGGCTTCCCGCCTGCTTCACAGATATAAAAGCGTCGCCTGGTCTCGCTGCTCTTCCAGTTTTGGCCACTGTCCGTGCGACTCTGGGAAGGCGAGTGGGAATGAGGCAAGGGGTGGAGAACTCCCAGCCCAGTTGCCGACATCTTCCACAAGATGCACCGGTGAACCCATCTTCACCAGCTGCTGCACCATCCTCAGCTGTTGCAGTTCACGTTGTAGCCTTCCGTCTTCAGGCCGCCACCACTGCGCTCGGTCACCCTGGGTCTCACTCCGCTCTCACCAGCTGCCCTTCTTCCTGTAGGCTCTTGCTTTGTCTGCCCCACTACTCCCCCCCTCCCCCCCCTCCCCCCTTTCTGCATCACATGTTGCACCGTGGAACATGTCAGCAACGCCGGGAGAGAAGGGGGAGGGGGCAGCAGTTCAGGGAGTAGCAGCTGAGCAGACAAAGCAACAGCCAACAGGAAGAAGCAGCGGATGTGGAGAGGGATGGAAGCCCCATGGTCCTCACTTGCGTCCTGTCGGTGGTGGCAGCCTGAAGAAAGTGTTGATGGCCAGGGGCTACAATGTGTACCCCTACAGACCAGTACCCAGTTTAAATGATACCGCCTTGTGTAAAATCTGACTTTACCTACAGGTGTGGTACCCTTACCTGAAGTGTCTGTAATAGTCAATTTATTTTTAAGTTAGGACACACGCAGACAACAAACAAAGTTATTTACTTTCTTTACATTCTAGCTCACAGTTGTGGAAGGCTGGGGTCTACACTTTTACTGCCTTGTGTATTTACAAATCTAATGAATTCAAACACTTCCCATAAAGTGCTTGTTAGCTCTGTTTGCACAAAGATAAATTTGCACCTTAGAGGCCCCAATTATTGGAGTGAACTGCAAAGCGTGATTTCATGTTTTGATGGGCTGTGGAATATGGAATCTGATATTGAAACAGAAGGCATGGGAGCCACGTTAATGCTGTGTAGAAACAGCACGCCAGGAAGTGTAATAATCATCAGTCAGATATGAACAGAGCTTTTTCACAAAGTACAATACTACTGTTGATCGGAGAAGCACATTGTAACAGTGCATTCCATTGTAACACTATCTGACATATAGCATCATAAACTTGTGGAGAAGGTAAACAATAGAGAGAAAACCTTCCAGGACGTGTAAGTGATATCTATCTTGATGACATGATGTATGGAGTGGACATGAAGTCCCGGGAATGTCAACAGTATTCTTCACCCTGCGCCTCCAAGATGTCATTCAGATCTGCAAAGACGGAGCCGCTGGACATCTTGCGACCATTACTGGAGAGGTCGAGGAACTCCTCCGTTGAGCTTGGTACCGAGCTAATATACCGATCCCAGACTCGTTCTGCTGGCACTTCATGCTCAATCAGCTTTGGGGTTGTCTTTAGACTTCTTTCCAAGTTCTTCCTTTTGTGCTTGAACTCGAGGATGGTCTTTGTATAAGTGTTTATTGTAGTCACGGATGCAGCCATACAGCATGTAAATGATCCCCAAGCTAGACTGAGGGAAAACGTAAAATTAACAAATTAAAACTGAAATTGAATGTGCAGCATAAATTGTACAAGCTTTCCATGTCTAAAGCATAGTAAAGGATGATTTTAAAAATATATTATTATTCATAGGTTGTGTGGACATTTTGACATTTGCCCAAATGTCCCGTAAAGTGATGTGTTGGAAGGCAAATTCACAGGACAACAGGCGGCCTGAAATCACATATAGGCTGAAGTGACCAACATTGTTGGGGAAGTCCAGGACAAGGGGTCACAGTTTAAGGATAAAGGGGAAATCCTTTAGGACCGAGATGAGAAAAACATTTTTTTTCACACAGAGAGTGGTGAATCTCTGGAACTCTCTGCCACAGAAGGTAGTTGAGGCCAGTTCATTGGCTATATTTAAGAGGGAGTTAGGTGTAGCCCTTGTGGCTAAAGGAATCAAGGGGTATGGAGAGAATGCAGGTACGGGATACTGAGTTGAATGATCAGCCATGATCATATTGAATGGCGGTGCAGGCTCGAAGGGCCGAATGGCCTACTCCTGCACCTATTATCTATGTTTCTATGATGTTAGCAAACCAAACTGCTTTTTTTACAACAATCCAATAGTTTTGTAGCCACCATTATTGAAACTATCTTTAATGCCTGACTTTATTTAACTTGAATGTCAAACATTCTGCTGTTGCACCAGGAATCAAATGTGATTCTGGATCAAAGGTCCAGATCCCTGGATATATGAGCAGTACCATGCTGATCAGTATCCAATTAACTGCAGAAGCTAGAAATCTGAAACATAACAAAAGATATTAGAGTCGTTCAGCAGGTCAGGCAACAACTGTGGAAAGAGAAACAGTCAATGTTTCAATACTCTTCAGTACTCTTTCAGTGGATACTCTTCACTGGTAACGTTAGCTTTCAGTAGCAAATATGATGGGAGGGTTGGATAGAACAAAGAAATATTTCTCATAGTGTGACAATGTAATTGTTGAAAAAGCATTATTCATTTTTGTTTGTGTTATGTATGTGTGCATACACACACCATATTTCTCATTATATTGTTTACAGTGTACAGCGTCTGTTGTGCTGCCGCAAGTAAGAATGTCATTGTTCCATCTGGGACATATGACAAAAGACTACTTCACTCTTCACGAATAGGAAGGTTACATTTTAATCAATTTGACAATCGAGAAGGTGGGACAAATATTCAGTCGTGACAAATATAGCGGAGGATTCTGCCAGATGAGCACAAAAGAATCAGCCATACTTTTAATTCCTTTTCTCTGCAGAAATATGACACAAAGCTGGGTGGCAGTGTGAACTGCGAAGAGGATGCTAGGAGGTTGCAGGTTGATTTGGACTTGAGTGAGTGGGCAGGTGCATGGCAGATGCAGTTTAATGTAGATAAATGTGAGGTTATCCACTTTGGTGGCAAGAACAAGAAGGCAGATTATTATCTCAATAGTGTCAGATTAGGAAAAAGGGAAGTAACGAGACCTGGGTGTCTTTGTACACCAGTCACTGAAAGTAAACATGCAGGTCCGCAGGCAGTGAAGAAAGCTGATGGCATGTTGGCCTTCACAACAAGATGATTTGAGTATGGAGTAAAGGGGTCCTTTTGCAGTTTACAGGGTCCTGGTGAGACCACATCTGGAATATTGTGTGCAGTTTTAGTCTCCTATTTTGAGGAAGGACATTGAGGCAGTGCAGCATAGGTTCACGAGGTTAATCCCCGGGATGGCATGACTGTCATATGAGGAAAGACTGGGCTTGTATTCACTGGAATTTAGATGAGAGGGGATCTTATATAAATGTTTAAAATTATAAAAGGACTGGACAAGCTAAATGCAGGAAAAATATTCCCAATGTTGGGGGAGTCCAGAACCAGGGGCCACAGTCTAAGAATAAAGGGGAGGCCATTTAAGAACTGAGAGGAGAAAAAACCTTTTCACCCATACGGTTGTGAATTTGTGGAATTCTCTGCCACAGAAGGCAGTGGTGGCCAATTCACTGGATGAATTTAAAAGAAACATAGAAAATAGGTGCAGGAGGAGGCCATTCGGCCCTTTCCTGCAATTTCTTCTCTAGCTTCCCACAATGTCCTCAGATTTGTCTGATCAGGCCCGGGATATTTGGTTCCCTTTATAAGCGTGGGGACATTCAGCACCTTATTGACTGTAACACTGACTGCCATTGACTGCCCCAGGTCTTTCTCAATGGTAAAAACAGAGGAGAAATATTCATAGAGGATCTCGCTCATCTCCAGTGGCTCTGCACAGAGATGACTGCTTTGATTCTTGAGGGACCCTATTCTCTTCCTAGTTACCTCTTTTCCCCTTCATGTACTTATATAAAACCTATTTGGATTTTCCTGAATATTATCTGCTGGAGCTATCTACTGCCTGCTTTTCAACCACCTGATTCCCTCAGTTCCCGAAGCTCCTCCAGTGTACATTAGTGTCACTCATAGAGTGGCCCCACCCACAGGTTTATTAGAGAGCTCTCTCTCTATCTCTATTAGACTAGTAGTATGCATGCTGAGATGAAACCTCATTGAGTTACCTCTGCAGAGATGCTAATGAAAGACTGGATTCTAATCACTTTGTGTGAGCCTGATCTTTATCTAACATGGTGTCAGAAGTGGGATCGATATTTCACTGAAGTTAGGAATAAATTTCCCCTAGTAGTTTACCATGCCAAGGAATCTGCAGGCTGAGCACGTCTGTGGGTGCTGGTAACTCGTTAATAGCAATGGTTTTCGATGGATCAGCTTTGAGGCCATCTTTAGTGAAAACATGGCCTACATAGTTCACCTCATTTACTCTGAATTTGCACTCTTGAGGGTATAACTTGAGATTTTTTTTTAATTTGCATCGTGTTCTTGAATAGTTTGTCCAGCAATAAGGATATCATCAACTATGATGGAGCATGGGTAGCCTTCAAACAATTGTTCCACAGAGCGTTGAAACACTTCACTAGCAGAGCTTATGCCGAATGGCATACGAAGAAATTTGTACCGTCCGAAGGGTGTGCTGAAGGTAGTTAACTTGGAGGAGTTGTGTTCCAGAGCAATCTGACAGAATGAACACTTGGCATCTAGTACTGTGAATACAGTCACTTCACCCAGCTGAGCTGCAATGTCTTCCACTGTGCGCATGGGATAGTGTGGTCACTTAATGGCTGTGTTTACATCCTTAGGATTGATGCAAATCTGTATTTCATCCTTATTCATTTTCGTTGCTACGACCATGGTCGAGACCCAATCCGAGGGGTCAGTGACGGGGGCAATCACACCCATAGACACCATTCTGTCAAGCTCACCTTGTACAGGGTCCCGCATAGCATGGGCATCTGGTGTGCCAGATGGACAACTGGGAGTACATCAGGGTTAGTTGTGGTCATGTACTTGACAGGCAAGCTGCCCAGCTTGTCATCGAACAGACTTTTGTATTGTGTGTCAGGATTTGTTGAGTGAAGCCACATGTTGTCGACCAAGCCTCTTATGCTCACCTGCCTTGCCCTTCACTCTAACAGTAACACGCATGTCCTGAACATCCCATATTCCAGACGTTCCTCATCCTGAAAATAACCTGGCTCAATCAACTTGAGCGATTCCCTCTCTAACTGTACCATGTCGTGCGAGTGACTGACTCATTTTCATGGTGTCAGAAATGGGATTCAAACCCACGCCTCCAGTTGGAGAGATTTGATGGACAGCAGGCCCAAAGGAGACCAGGCCTCAATCCTGGCATGCATTAATGCCAAGCAGGGTTACAGAATCCCCCTGAACAATGAAAAACCTGTGACTCCACATTGCAGTTCAATTCAGTTTCTCCAAGTGGGAGCAGTCCCTCTCCCCCATAGGCTCGTAACCTAGCCAAAGTGCTTTCAACACATTTAGTATTATGTATTTGTTTAAATTCAGATAAAGACATGACATTACATTTCGCACCAGTGTCTATCTTTGCAAGCGAATGCCTAAGCAGCCTGGCATAGCACACAGCTGCTGATGTGACTCTACAATTACAGTCCTGTCACCCGGCGTGGCTGGCCGGATAAACAACACAATACCCCACTTGCGATTCGCCCATACTATCTAGTTTGCGACAAACTGGTATTACAGGACGGGATTATAATCAAGGGTCACAAAGCAGTTATCTCAGCTGTTCTTCGGGACGAGTACTTTTATGATGTCCACAGGGTTCACCGCGGTGTGTTAGCAACTCTACAGCAAGCGCTGAGCAAGTTTTACTGGCCTGGTATGACCAAGTATATACGCGATAAAGTCAAAGTCTGCGCTATCTGCAACAGCCTAACGCCACACCAACAGAAACCTGCAAACAACAGCCCTCTGAACAGGACCAGTTCATGGTAATGAAGGAGTCGGTAGCATGAACATTGAACTGGGATTATGGCCCAGAGCCCAAAGACCTTGTGTGGGAAGCAGTGAGTTCAGCGATTCTGCAAGCATGTTCAGCTCAGTCCAAAGTCAATTCTGTGTCCCAGAGCAACTCGTCTCGCATCTTGTCACTGTGTAAATGAGTCAGTCACTTGCACGACATGGTACAACATTATTTATTAAAGTTAGCTGACAGTACACTTCAGCATGTTGTTAACGCAAGCATAGCAGCTATTTGACTAACAGCAGGAGCTGAATTCTGATACTATGAACTGCATGCTAGGCGGAGCTTCTACTAATAAAGCACTACTATTGGTTAGGTGTGAGGTAACCACTCTACACTAACATCTTCAAAGTTGGCCGTGCCACAATTTAGAATGTTATGTCACGGGCCTGCCCCGTCTTTATTCATAACAATCTTAAAAGCTAATAGGTTGGTCACTGGTTCCATCCACGATCACGTCCTCCCCTCAATTTCTTAAGACGAGATCAAACATTTATTTCAGGAAATCTCACTACATTCATTTCAGGAAATGTGAAGAGGAAACAATTAGTTAAGACCAAAGTTGGACCCATGAGGACTGAAACAGGTGAATTTATGATACGGAACAAGGAAATGGCAGATGAGTTGAGCAGGTACTTTGGATCCGTCTTCGCTAAGGAAGACACAAACAATCTCCCGGACATACTAGTAGCCAGAGGATCTAGGGTGACGGAGGAACTGAAGAAATTCACACTAGACAGGAAATGGTGTTTAAGAAGGAACTGCAGATGCTGGAGAATCGAAGGTTACACAAAAAAGCTGGAGAAACTCAGCGGGTGCAGCAGCATTTATGGAGCGAAGGAAATAGGCAACGTTTCGGGCCGAAACCCTTCTTCAGACAGGAAATGGTGTTGGGTAGACTGATGGGACTGAAGGCTGATAAATCCCCATGGCCTGGTGGTCTGTGATAATTGCTCGTTTCTGAGCATCCCCCCCCCCCCCAGTCTAGTTTCAGTAAAAACATTAAATCAAGTACTTGAAATAACTCAATTTTATTTTACCAAAGGCGCGTCACAGATCAAACACTGTGCCTATCCCCAACGCGGATTCGATCCCTGCGTCTGTCTGCTCAAGCCCTCTAGGCCTCGCGCAGACAGAGACACTCCAGAAGTTCTCCAGAAGATCGACCTTGAGCCTCGTGATCAATTCTTCCAATTCCATCCTTCTTGGATCCCTTTGAACAATCCTTTCCATCCTTGTCTGCTTTTCTGAGGACGAAATAATAACGGAGTCAATTAACTCTCAAAACCCCAATTAGTCCTAAGCCAGATTCCCCAAGTCCATTCCAAATTCAATTTAAAAAAAAAAAAGTCTCCCCAGATTCACCACCACCCAATTTCGAGACCGAATTCAGAATTTATAATGTTTAATAAGGAACTGCAGATGCTGGAAAATCGAAGGGACACAAAAATGCTGGAGAAACTCAGCGGGTGCAGCAGCATCTATGGAGCGAATGAAATAGGCAACGTTTCGGGACGAAACGTTGCCTATTTCCTTCGCTCCATAGATGCTGCTGCACCCGCTGAGTTTCTCCAGCATTTTTGAGTACCTCAGAATTTATACATTTAGTTCTAAACCCCATAATTTAAATGCTATTAAAGTGTTCTGCCCCAAACCACAGAGAATTAATTTCTTCTAAATAATGTCTTCAAAAACAATTCTTCAGAGTAAGGTATGTCCCAAACGTTGATGTTATTCCCCTTCGAAAGTTTTTAAATATCTCTCATCCTCCTTTCTAATGTCTTTCCATTTATCATTCTAGTAGCTAGGTGTTCAGGTTCAGATTCAGATTCAGATTCAGATTCAGATTCAGATTCAGATTCAAACCTTATTGTAATTGTGCAGTGTACAGTACAGAAACAACGAAATGCAGTGTTATAGGATGAGGCACTAGGGCAGGCTCTTTTCTTTCTCATTTTAACAATGGTGTCGGTTGCTAGGGAGTGGGGATTGCTGGGTGATTTTTAGGGATTTCTAAAGGGTAGGACAGTGTCAATTATTTCCGTTTGCTTACCCTTACCCTGCGGAGCTACATTACCTTCCGTTGTTTTCCTCCTGCTCTCAGAGATCTGCGTTCGAAATATAGAAACATAGAAAATAGGTGCAGGAGGAGGCCATTCGGCCCATCGAGCCAGCACCGCCATTCATGGCGATCATGGCTGATCGTCCCCTATCAATAACCCGTGCCTGCCTTCTCCCAATATCCCTTGACTCCGCTAGCCCCTAGAGCTCTATCTAACTCTCTCTTAAATCCATCCAGTGACCTGGCCTCTACTGTCCTCTGTGGCAGGGAATTCCATAAATTCACAATTCTGGGTGAAAAAGTTTTTTCTCACCTCAGTCTTAAATGACCTCCCCTTTATTCTAAGACTGTGGCCCCTGGTTCTGGACTCGCCCAACATTGGAATTTTCTATCCATGTCAACACCCTACCCCCATTACCATGTGCTCTAATTTTAGTCACCAGTCTCCCGTGTGGGACCTTATCAAAGGCTTTTTGAAAGATACACTACATCCACTGGCATCCCATCATCCATTTTACTTGTCACATCCGCAAGAAATTCCAGAAGATTAGTCAAGCATGATTTCCCTTTCATAAATCCATGTTGACTCGGACTAATCCTTCTTCTGCTATCCAAATGCCCCATTAGTACCTCTTTAATAATTGACTCCAGCATCTTTCCCACCACCGAATCAGGCTAACTGGTCTGTAATTCCTCATTTTCTCTCTCGCTCCTTTCTTGAAAAGTGGAATAACATTAGCTATCCTTCAATCCACAGGAACTGATCCTGAATCTATTGAACATTGGAAAATAATCACTATTTCTAGAGCCACCTCCCTGAGGACCCTGGGATGCAGACCATCAGGTCCAGGGGATTTATCATCCTTCAGTCCCATTAGCCTACCCAATACTATTTCTCGCCTAATGAAAATTTCTTTCAGTTTCTCTACCCCCTTAGATCCTCTGTCCTCCAGTACTTCTGGGAGATTGTTTGTGCCTTTCTTAGTGAAGACAGATCCGAAGTACCTGTTCAACTCTTCTGCCATTTCCTTGTTGCCCAGTTGCGTTCTTTTTACCTCACTCCCCAGGCAGTCCCTTGCTGACCTAATGTCCTGCACGCACAAAACTGAAGATGGGTTTCGGTCAGAAATGTCGCCTATTTCCTTTGTTCCATAGATGCTGCCGCACCCGCTGAGTTTCTCCAGCATTTTTGTCTACCTTCGATTTTCCAGCATCTGCAGTTCCTTCTTGAACATTAATACAGTCTTCATTCCCCACTCCCATTCCTGTGCAATAAGCTAATTGTTTCTTTCCCCAGTGCCTCTTTATCTTTCTTCCGCTGGTATCTTTCTCACCTAGCTACGCTGTTACTGTCCATCTTCCCTTCTTCCTTGAGAGTTTTCTGAGAGTCAATTGAAGTGTTTTTCACATTGACTGGATCATGATGGAAACAACTGAAAAGGGATATGAAATGGAATTCAGTGGACAATGTGGGAGCAGCGAGATGATCTTGACTTTGCAGCCGACATAGCTCTCCATTCACACACACAGATACAAATGCAGGGGAAGGCGGACAGACTCTCGCAAGCTGCAACAAAACTTGGTCTTACACCCAATACAGCAAAGACAACAGGTGATGAGGATCCACTCCAAAACCAGCACCCCTATCCTTAAGCACAGCACTGCTCTAGGGAGGCAGAAATATTCACATACCTAGGCAGTGTTGTGGACATCACTGGAGGGGCTGAGGCAGACATAAAATGTAGAATCAATAAGGCTAGGGTGGTGTTTAACATGCTCACGAACATCTGGAGCTCAAAACACATCTCAATCAACACCAAAATATGCATCTTTAACTCAAATGTGTAACAGGTGATGCTGTATGGATCAGAGATATGGAAAACAATAAGCACACTACAAACGCTGCAAACATTCATTAACATCTGCCTTAGGAGAATACTTAACATCTGGTGGGGAGACAAGTTAAGCAATGTGGACCTGTTGGAAAGAACAAGGCAGGAGCCCATTGACTTACAAATTCGAAGGAGAAAATGGAGTTGGATTGGACACACCCTCAGGAAACCTGCCACAAACATCACCCGGCAAGCACTGAAATGGAACCCCCAAGGAAAAAGGAAAAGAACAGCTGGAGAAGAGATGTCCAGACAGAAGTGGCTGAGAGTGAACTCAACTGGGGAGATCACAAAAGAACTACGAACAACCGAGTGAGGTGGAGGACATTTGTCAACGGCCCACGCCCCCTAGAGGAGCAAAGAGCTTAAGAAGAAGAAGAAATTCCGCTGATTCAAAGTTGCTTAAGTTTGTGTGATTCTGCTTTAAACTTGAAGTGGTGACGGCTTCCAGCAGGCTTTCACATTCCTCTGCTTTGGATTTCAAGCGGTAACGTTGAATACTTCTGATTTAACGTGTTAAAATCAGAGACTTGTATTAGAGTTAGTATGATTCTGTTCTTGCATTGTTAACTTTTGTTGTTTTAAGATACTGTGAGTTTTGTTGCATGGAAATCTTGTGCCATGGAATTGATTTTGTTGTGTGGGAATTTTTGGCCGAAATGGGAAACTGTGTAGATGCTACAACTGATCCCTGGAGTCTCTTAATAAATGTATGTGATAAGTACCCTGATAAAGCAAAACAATTATCTGGTGAGTTAAATAAGATTAGGGAGTGAATCGTGGCCACTAGGGGAACCCTGAACCGTGTATAAGCAAACACGTTTATTTATATAGCACATTCCAGCAACAAGGTAATTCAAATGCTTTACACAAAACATCAAAGAGCAATCAAAAGCAATTAAAAACAGTCATTAAAAAGAATAGAAAATAAAAACAAGCTAAATAGAATAGGACAAGACTAAAAGTTACAGTGCAGTGTAAGAAATGAATGTATTTAATTTAATTGAAGGCAGCGTCAGAAATGTCTTCAGCCCCGATTTAAAAGAACTGAGAGTTGGAGCAGACCTGCATTTTTCTGGAAGTTTGTTCCATATATGTGATGCATAAAAATATACGCTGCTTCTCCATGTTTAGTTCAGACTCTGGGGACAGAAAGCAGACGTGTCTCAGACGACCTCAGAGGTCTGGTTGGTTCATGATGTAGCAGATGATCGGAAATGTATTTTGGCCCTCGACCATTCAGTGCTTTATAAACCAACATTAATATTTTGAAGAAATTTCAGTCTGAAGAAGGGTTTCGGCCCGAAACGTCGCCTATTTCCTTCGCTCCATAGATGCTGCTGCACCCGCTGAGTTTCTCCAGCATTTTTGTGTACCTTCGATCTTCCAGCATCTGCAGTTCCTTCTTGAACAGTAATATTTTGAAATCACTTCTTGGACAGACTGAAAGCCAGTGTAAATACCTAAAAACTGGAGTGATGTGATCCACTTTCTTGGCCTTAGAGAGGACTTGAGCAGCATCGTTCGGAATCATCTGCAGGCTGATTACAGAGGGAGGAGTGACCGAAGATTGCATGATCTAATGGTTGGCTTTGATTTGATAGAAGAGACACAACGAGGATTGATTTGGATGGGTGGGGGAGTAGAACCCGTGCCAGTACCCACATATCCCAACAACCCCCACTGTATGAAGGAGTGAACACAACAGGTTGTTAACTGACTGCATACCACTAGATGGCACAGTAAAACCCGGCATGGACTAGATCAGCAATGTAGTGATTGACAAGTATCGGCTTTGCCTGTCCATACCCCATCTCTCACCAGGGGCTTAGACTGTAATCTGTTGGCCCGAGATTTGTGATGTACATTTCAGTTGAAGATCGATTGTGGAGATACCAGGATAACTGTGAGCCCATGGGCCCCAAAAAGTAAGTAAGTACATTACATTTATATAGCTCGTTTAAATCAACTCGCGTTGAAACCAAAGTGCTTTACATAGAAAAAATAATTACGTTTCCGTACATCCATAGAAAAATTAAAAAAAAAAGAAAAAATGACACAACACATTATAGATTTCAACACGAACGTTCCCCCCCACAACAGAATCAACATTTTCCACTGTGGGGGAAAGGCACCAGAACGTTCCGTCCTCTTCCTCTGTGACCACTCAAGATCGGGGCCTATTTGTGGCCAGTCCGATGCTTCAGGCCCTCTTGCCGGTAAGGTGGAACTCCGGAGTCGGGAGAACACTCCTCAGCGGCTTGGAATGTCTGGAGCGGCCGCTTCCTCCCCGGAGACCGCGGCACCCGATGACCTCAGGCCGCGCTGGTTCGAGCTCCGACTCTGGCCGATCTCCCAGACTCCGCGGTGTTTTAAATCCAGCGCCGCCCTCCCGCGGCTGGACGCCCGCAGCCACAGCTCCTCGGATGTTGGAGCCGGCGATCAGCAGCATCCGGAGCTTACTGCACGGCGACCCGGTAATGCATCGCCCGCTCCGTGATGGTGTCCCAGCGCTGTGCCGCCACCGACCGGTCCCGACAGGAAACGCTGCTCCAGTCCGATGGTAGACTGCGAGGAAGGGGGGAACAAGCAGCTCAGAGGGAAGCAGCCTCTCCGACCAGGTAGGGACCAGGAAATGAAGTTTCCCCCTTCCCCTCCCCAACCCACCACACCAAAGAAAACCTCCAACTAACGTTTGGGAACATTTTTCCTGCATCTAGCTTGTCCAGTCCTTTTATAATTGTACATGTCTCTATAAGAACCCCCCTCATCCTTCTAAACTCCAGTGAATGCAAGCCTAGTCTTTTCAATCTTTCCTCATATGGCAGTCCCGCCATCCCAGGGATCAATCTCGTGAACTTACGCTGCACTGCCTCAATCACAAGGATGTCCTTCCTCAAATTCGGAGACCAAAACTGGACACAATACTCCAGATGTGATCTTACCAGAGCCCTATACAACTGCAGAAGAACCTCTTTACTCCTATACTGAAATCCTATTGTTATGAAGGCCAACATTCCATTAGCTTTCTGCACTGCCTGCTGTACCTGCACACCAACTTTCAGTGACTGGTGTACAAGGGCACCCAGATCTCATTGCACCTCCCCCTTACCTAACCTACCCCATTGAGATAATAATCTGCCCTCTTATTTTTGTCGCCCAAGTGGATAACCTCGCATGTATCTATATTATACTGCATCTGCCACGCATCTGCCCACTCCCTCAACGTGTCCAGGTCACCCTGCAACCTCCTAACATCCTCTTCACAGTTCACACTGCCAACCAGCTTTGTGTTATCCGCAAACTTGCTAGTGTTGCTCCTAATTCCCTCTTCCAAATCATTAATATATATGGTAAACAGTTGCGGCCCTAACGCCGAGCTTTGCGGCACTCCACTCGCCACTGCTTGCCTTTGTACAGCAGCCTCAATAAGCCCTGGGCACCAGTGCCACCCACTAATATAAACAGAGCAATTTTGGGCCAGAGAGGGGGTTTTCAGCAATGATACCAGGAATGATTGTGTAACATATGATGCGCACAGGGCCTGTACATGCTGGAATTTAGAAGGATGAAGGGTCCCCTCATTGAAACTCACCGAATAGTGAAAGGCCTGGATAGAGAGGATGTGTCCACTAGTGGTAGATTCTCAGACCAGAGCCACAGTTTCAGAATAAAAGGATGTACCTTCGGAAAGGAGAGGAGGAGGTAGTGAACGTGGTGAATTTGTGTAATTTATTGCTGCAGGTGACTGTGGAGGACAAGTCATATGTTTAAGGCAAGAATTGACAGATTCTTGATTAGTATGGGTGTCGGGGATTATGGGAAGATGGCAGGAGAACGGGGTTGAGAGGGAAATATAGATCACACATGTTTGAATGGCATAGTACACGATGGTCCAAATGGCCTAATTCTGCATCTTGTGCCCAGGCACCCATTACATCCATGCCGTTCTTGCACACACCCCCCTAGCTAACCTGAATATTTATGCTTGCTTCTCAACAGCTGTCTTTCACCTGTCCGAGTAATGCAGCAACCTCTTGCATTTACCGAACTGCATAAGTTAAAGCTTGTTTGGCAATCTCCTCTCTTTCATGCTCTAATTTAATGGAAACAAACTAATCAGTAAACAAATTCTTGCAGAATTCAATGGAATCCAGCTTCAGAAATATAACTGGGGCAATGTCAAGTGTGGAATAACAGACAGCACCAGTTTCGTTATTGACTGAATGCATCATCAGTTTCATCTGCACATTCCCTGTGGAGGCAGACTGCAGTGATTCGGGTTTCAGCCCGAAACGTTGTCTATTTCCTTCGCTTCATAGATGCTGCTGCACCTGCTGAGTTTCTCCAACATTTTTGCCTACCTGCAGTGAGACTCAGCAGGAAGTTGTGAATAAAGTTTAGAACAAAATCTCCACCATTCCCAGCTCATGAATTACTGTAACAATAACCTCCAGAAATTCTTGCACAGTCTTAAAAATACTGAAATCACATGGATGTGCCCTAGATGTACCTGTTGGCGTGGGGTTGAAGAACAAGAATGGTTTGGTTGGGAGTGGGTCATTGCCATAAAATATCAATAATCATTGAGCAGTATTTATTATTTTTGAACATTTCCCAAATGTGAAGGAAAAATATGCATTATAATTAGTAAATCGATTAAAACTGGAATTAAACTGGATTAATTCACGGGCTATAAGTGAATGGTTGGAAAGTGTAACATTACCATAGAGTGGGTACAGAGAAGGTTCACCAGACTGATTCCTGGGATGTCAGGACTTTCATATGAAGAGAGACTGGATAGACTCGGCTTGTACTCATTAGAATTTAGAAGATTGAGGGGGGATCTTATAGAAACTTACAAAATTCTTAAGGGGTTGGACAGGCTAGATGCAGGAAGATTGTTCCCGATGTTGGGGAAGTCCAGAACAAGGGGGGCACAGTTTAAGGATAAGGGGGAAATCTTTTAGGACCGAGATGAGATTTGTAAATCACACGTGGTTAAAGTGCATCTTGTCAGATTATATTAAAGGCCATTTTTATACATTCTGGTTGCACCATGTAGATATTACAGCTGTGTTTACATTATGGATTGCACTGTCATTCCTATGGATTTGGTAAAGGTGTTAGAGTCTGAAAGGGACAGTGGAAAACAAATTTGAGAAGAAGGGAGGGATTATTTATCAGTACGGTGCTGACAGGTTTGGAGTTCTTGCCATAGAGGGAGTACAGAGAAGGTTCACCAGACTGATTCCTGGGATGTCAGGACTTTCATATGAAGAAAGACTGGATAGACTTGGTTTGTACTGGCTAGAATTTAGAAGATTGAGGGGGGATCTTATAGAAACTTACAAAATTCTTAAGGGGTTGGACAGGCTAGATGCAGGAAGATTGTTGGGGAAGTCCAGAACAAGGGGTCACAGTTTAAGGATAAAGGGGAAATCTTTTAGGACCGAGATGAGGAAAACGTTTTTCACATAGAGAGCGGTGAATCTCTGGAATTCTTTGCCACAGAAGGTAGTTGAGGCCAGTTCATTGGCTATATTTAAGAAGAAGTTAGATGTGGCCCTTGTGGCAAAGGTATCAGGGGGTATGGGGAGAAGGCATGTACAGGATACTGAGTTGGATGATCAGCCATGATCATATTGAATGGCGGTGCAGGCTCGAAGAGCCAATTGGCCTCTACTCCTGCACCTATTTTCTATGTTTCTATGTTTACCACAAGGGGGAGGTTAAGGACAACTGAAGGAAAAGGAATGAATAGTCACTAAGTTGGGATAGAAAGGGATAGGTAGAGGCTCTTGTCAGCATTTAAGTACAGACATGATCACGGGTGTGTTTCAATGGTGCATATTCTACATAATAAGAACAGCTAACATTCAGCTGTATTCTAACTGCACAACAGATTAATGTGAATTGGATTATTTTACATACAGTGATTTGTACAATGCCACCTACCAGTATGACCACCCGTAATCCCAGGTTTGCGGCCTCCAATCTTCAGGTCCAAGGTTGACAGTCATCTGAAACACCGTTGTATACATCATGTGAGCTACCATCCCAAGGAGACCTGCAACGCCAAGTCACAAGGACGTTGGGGATTCAGCAAAGGTGAAGGAATGGGTGAATCTTTTTTCCAAGTTCCAGCCTTAATATTTTAATGCAGCATTTTCAGTTTATTTCACATACATTCAGTTCTTTTCAGAATGTAATATCTCTAAGTTAGTACTATCGTGATTTGGATCTTTTATAGTCCCACAACATGAGATGGCAGTGTGAGTTCAAACTGTGTGTATGCAAATATTGGTTGCCAGGAGACAAAGGGGGCCCACTTCATCAGGGGTCCACTTGATATAGGGGGGCCACTTCATCAGGGGCCCACTTGCCATCGGACAAGCTGACACCGTGGCCCGTCCGCCACTGTGTGTATGATCTCCCATTATTAAAGCTGGCAGAATTTTGGATTCAGCCCATCTGTAACCTTGCTACACTTAATGCAAATAAAAAAAAAAACCTGGATCTAATTCTCAATGTGACCTCCTAGCGTCGACACAGGCAAATGCAAGGATTCAAGCCACTACTGTTGTTTCTGACTTGGTGCTGAAAATATGTGGAATTACTTCCAAGTAACTGACGAGTTGTAATGTTGTCGTCAATTACAAACTGAAGAGATGTTTAAGAAGGAACTGCAGATGCTGGAAAATCGAAGGTACACAAAAATGCTGGAGAAACTCAGCGGGTGCAGCAGCATCTATGGAGCGAAGGAAATAGGCAACGTTTCGGCACGAAACGTTGCCTATTTCCTTCGCTCCATAGATGCTGCTGCACCTGCTGAGTTTCTCCAGCATTTTTGTGTACCTACAAATTGAAGAGAGTTCACGTCTAGTTTCTCGATGTCCCTGCCACTGATGAGGAGGGTGCAAGCACTGACGAGGGGATGGAGGTGGTGGTGAGGTTAATCTTAAATGGACTAATGCATATGAATGGAAGGAATGTGTGTGTGTACAGTGCCCTCCATAATGTTTGGGACAAAGACCAATAATTTATTTATTTGCCTCCAACTTATACTCCACAATTTGAGTTTTGTAAATCACACGTCGTTAAAGTGCATCTTGTCAGATTATATTAAAGGCCATTTTTATACATTTTGGTTGCACCACGTAGATATTACAGCTGTGTTTACATTATGGAGGGCACTGTCGTTCCTATGGATTTGGTAAAGGTATTAGAGTCTGAAAGGGACAGTGGAAAACAAATTTGAGAAGAAGGGAGGGATTATTTATCAGTACGGTGCTGACAGGTTTGGAGTTCTTGCCATAGAGGGAGTACAGAGAAGGTTCACCAGACTGATTCCTGGGATGTCAGGACTTTCATATGAAGAAAGACTGGATAGACTCGGTTTGTACTCGCTAGAATTTAGAAGATTGAGGGGGGACCTTATAGAAACTTACAAAATTCTTAAGGGGTTGGACAGGCTAGATGCAGGAAGATTGTTGGGGAAGTCCAGAACAAGGGGTCACAGTTTAAGGATAAGGGGGAAGTCTTTTAGGACCGAGATGAGGAAAACTTTTTTCACACAGAGAGTGGTGAATCTCTGGAATTCTCACCCACAGAAGGTAGTTGAGGCCAGTTCATTGGCTATATTTAAGAGGGAGTTAGATGTGGCCCTCGTGGCTAAAGGGATCAGGGGGTATGGAGAGAAGGCAGGTACAGGATACTGAGTTGGATGATCAGCCATGATCATATTGAATGGCGGTGCAGGCTCGAAGGGCCGAATGGCCTACTCCTGCACCTATTTTCTATGTTTCTATGAGTTATTGAGAAAAAGAAGATCCAGGTTCTATAAGTGGTTAGATCTAGACAATAGAGAGAAATCGTGAGATTAGTGAAGGAGAGGAGACAGTTAATAAAACAGTGACGAAAGGCTGCCATTGATGGGAGAGAGGGAATTAATGTTTTGCAAGAAGTCGGGAAGCAACCCTAAGGAGGGCAGAACACATGAGGAAGAGAAGCAAGTGGAGCAAGTTGGGTCAGTATTTCATAGGGATCCATTCAAATTTGTTAAATGAATGTTTAGTCATGTATAGAGTGGATAGCTCAAAGCTTCAAAGGAAGGCAATAGACAATAGGTGCTGGAGTTGGCCATCTGGATTATTATCCCCCAGTTTTTGGCGGTCGAGCAATAACAAAAATAATAATCACATATCTCTCATGTAGGCCCTACATTATCTTAAAAATACTTCAAACAAAAAACATTGAAATCGTACTTCTACAATGCACTAAAACATGATTTTAATACATCAAATTTCAAAATGTCCCCCTCCCACACCCTCCCCTGCTCAGTCGCTCTCTGCTCCCTCACCAGGTTCCCCCGAGGCCGGTGATCAGTGACCGCTCAGCCCCCCACTTTCAAAAACGCTTGTGGGAAAGTTGGGTCAAAGGACCTGTTTCCACACTGTGTCACTTTATCACTCTATGTCTCTAACCAACCCTCATGCCAGCTGCCCATCCGATTGAGGCCCCTGCTGCAATCTTTTCACAACCATCTTCACTATCTGCAAAACCACCCACTTTTGTATCATCAGCAAATTTGCTAATCGTGCCTTGTATGTTCTCATCCAAATCATTGATATAGATGACACACAGTAACGGCCCCAGCACCAAACCCTGGGGCACACCACTCGTCACAGGCCTCCATCCCGTGGAGCAAACCTTCCACCATCACCCTCTGCTTCCTTCTAGGAAGCCAATTTTCAATCCATTCTGCTATCTCTCCTTGGATCGCAAGCGACCTAATCTTCCATAGCAGCCTACTATGTAGAACCTTGTCAAATGCCTTAATTTTCCATATACAAACTCCATATATACATCTACAGCTCAGCTCTCATCCACCTTATTGGTCACATCTTCAATAACATAATCAGATATCTGAGACACAATCTCCCACGTACAAAACAGTACTGTATACAACCCTTGTCCATCTAAATGTACGTATGTACATATACTTTCTGACCACAGATGTTAGACTCACTGGTCAAATGCTTGATCTGTTGTATCAAGAATTTGAAGACACTGACCTCTCTATTATATACATAATTACAGCTGCTCACTCATTGAGTTCAGACTCTCTTACATCCAGTTACATCTGTTACATACTAGGTACAATTTCAATGCCCTCCAATGATCGTCATGTCAGTGGTAGGAAAGCAACTAGAGAGGATTCTTTAGAATATGGTTTACTTGCATTCAGAAGTAATAGATTAATTAGGGATAGTCAGCGTGGCTTTGAACACAGCAGGTCGAACTGTAATAACTTGATCAAGTTTCTTGAGGAAGTGACAAAAGTGGTCAATGAGAATTGTAGCTGTGGATGTTGTCAACATGGGTTTTAATAAGGCATTTGATGACGTCTCCAATGGCAGGCCGATCTAAGAAGATTAAGATGCACAGGATCCCCAGTGACTTGGTCACGTGGACCCAGAACTGGCTACTGATAAAAGACAGAGTTAAAGGGGAAGGATTTTATTCTGGCTGGAGGTCTGTGACAATGGCGTTCTGTGCTGGGACCTCTACTATTTGTGTAATATATATACATATATAAATAACTTGGAAGCAAATGTAGGTGGGTTGATTAGTAAGTTTGAAAATCACTGATTGATGGAGTTGACAGTGAGAAAGGCTGTCAGTGCATACAGACCAGCTATAGACCAGCTGAGAGCTGCAGGAACTATACATCAGGAGGTACAACTCCAGAGCCAATAAAATCATGGGCGACCCTTCCACCCCTGCAATGGATTGTTACGGTCAGGCAAACGCCTCCGTTGCCATGCTGTGAGAACGGAGAGGTTGAGAAGGAGTTTCTTCCCAGAGGCCATTCGGACTGTAAACTCCTATCTCACCAGGGACTAACTTTACTGAACGTGTTTCCTTCCGCCCACTATATTTAATATGTAAAAGAATATGTGATTCTGTTCCATTCTGTTTGTAGTTTGTTTGTTTGTTTGTCTTTTTGCACAAAGTCCGCGAGCATTGCCACTTTTCATTTCACTGCCCATCTCGTATGTGTATGTGACGAATAAACTTGACTTGACTTGAGAGGCGGCTACAGAAATGGGCAGAGAGATGGAAGATGTGATGCAATCTAAGCAGGTGTGAAGTGTTACAATGTGGGAGATCAAATGTAAGGGGAACGTGTGCAGTTACGAGCAAAAACTGTTAACAGCAGGGGAAAGTACATCTGTGGTTGCAGAGCAAAGCATTGTAACCACAGGAGATGTAACACCTGTCCATATACCTCCTCCCTCATGTCCATCCAGGGATCCAGCATAAGCCAGAACAAATGGAGACGAGGCAAACGTTTCCCCAATCACTTGTGTTCGGGCTGCCAAGCCTGCTAATCATTTTGACTACCCTTCCCATTTCCAAACAGATCTTTCTGTCCTGGGCCTCATCCATTGTCAGAGTAATGCCCCTGTCCCACTTGGGAAACCTGAACGGAAACCTCTGGAGACTTTGCGCCCCACCCAAGGTTTCCGTGCGGTTCCCGGAGGTTGCAGGTGGTTGCCGGAGGTTGCAGGTGGTTGCCGGAGGTTGCAGGTAGTGGAAGCAGGTAGGGAGACTGACAAAAAACCTCCGGGAACCACACGGAAACCTTATGTGGAGGCGCAAAGTCTCCAGAGGTTTCCGTTCAGGTTTCCTAAGTGGGACAGGGGCATAAGGCTACATATCATATGCTGCTTGGGTAGCTCACAACCTTCCTGTTTATGCATTGAACATTTAAATTTATGTCTTGGTTCCTGATCACATATATCCCATACTTGTGTTTCAATTGTACAAGTTCTTTTGGAGGTTGTGTTTTGAAACACACTCATTATGTCGTGCAACCTTCCAAGAAGTTAAAACACAAAAGCTTATCACAAATATACTGAACGTTTGTCTACCAAGGGATGAATAGAGAATAATCAAATAGCTATTACCTGACAAAACTGTAAAGATAGCAGCAAAGGCGTTCAGCTTTAACCCATCAATCACATTTGTGTAGTGGCAGATCTCAATACACATGAGGCTGAGACCAATGACCAGCAAGAGAATATAAAGGATTTCAGCCACAATGGACAACCAGAGGACACCTGGAGAAACAGATCAATGGAAAGAATAAATCTACTTGCAATGCAAGGAGCCATCAGATTAACAGCAGCTGTTAACTAGGAATGATTTGAATTACTGATCAAAAGAACAAACTTTCCTGATTTGTGATTTATGATTGTAAAACATTCTTCCAATAGCAAAGTTATCAAATTCACGGGCAAACTACTGGTGCAATTTAAAGAGAAGTTCATTGTTGCTGTCTCCATGGATGAGGCCTGATCTGCTGATTAGATCTTGCATGTTCTGCAAGTATTGTGAGATGTATTTTGACCTTGGCTGAGATGCCCTTGTATTAACTGTCACCAAGAACTGCCTGAGCTGTTGTCCTACATAATGATTATTCTGCTGAGGAACCGTCAAATCATACAGCAACATAGCTCATTGCCTTTGAGAAGAGACAGAAGAAACACCAGTCAGGAAAAATAACTTAAAATAACACAAAAGATTCAAAATTCCTTTTCATTTGTTTTGCACTTGAATTACACGTCACTCTAACATTGTTTTTAAAAACTCCCAGCAAAAATATTATCATCTTCAGTTGCACGGTAGCCAGTAACAGCACTGGTCAAGCACTGGTTTTCATGTATAATCTTACACTTTTGTGGAGGGTGACTGACGGAAGGTGGAGAGATGGTGGGGAAAACGGGAGCACACCGGGACAAGTTGAATCAGTTGTGATCTTATTGGATGACAATACTTGATCAAGGGACCAATTGGGGGAGAGTTCCTTTCACAGCGTGTGGGGAGTCCGGCCAGGGGTAAAGTTGCGGGGAGGGCAGGAGCGTTGAGAAGGAGGGGGTCGGGGATCATGCCAGTAACTCGGTCACTCACCGCTGCCGCGATGCTCCGGGCGTGGAGCCACCGCATTGTGGTCGGGGAGGGAAGCAGCTCGAGCAGACAGCAGAACTGGAACTCAGCGCCTTCTGCCGGCCCGCTCACCTCTGGCAGTGCTCTCTGTCTGAACATCTCTCACCTGCCGCTCGCCGGCTTCGCTCTTGTCAGCCGCTTCCCGCAAATCCTTAAATTCCGACAGCCGCGTAACCTCAATTGGTCCCTTGCTCGTGCTGTCGGAATTTATGTTCTTGATGTTTCTGTACTGAGGGGTAGCCAAGTCTATCTTTCTTGGCTAACAACCTTCCAACTTCGGCTTCCAAGACACATGTAAATTTTCGTGCCTCATTTTTGGGTAAAAAATAGCGTCTTCCTTGCCAGGAAATACGGTATTTAAAAACATATAGCACCAAGAAATGTACTTACCACATCATTTGTATACGACTCCATTCTTCTCTCTTTGTTTCTTAAGATAATGGCAATCCATGTCTGAAAACCCACCAAGAAACTTGCGCTGTGCATGTGCAGTACTGCAAAGGCAGAATTTAATCTACCTTCAGTACCCTGGAAATTGACGGCTTGAAGCAGCGTCGACGGCACGTCAGCTACACAGACCATCGCGTGTTACATGTATGTAACATGTATGTAACTGCGGATGAAAGGCACGGAGAATTATGCCCACCTAAGAGGTCGATCTCTAAGGTAGACATTATTCTCCCATGCCTTTACTATCTATATATTTAATAATTACCATTCTATTATTTTATTCAGGGTGGGCAGTGCATACCTTGCCTACCCTGATGGTACGTGCCTGCATTAGAGTCAAGAGTGGTTACAGTGGACTTGAAAATTACAAATGGTACTCTATTGTTCAAGAAGGTAGTGCAGCAAAAGAGGAAAATAAAGGGCGGTTAGCCTGACCTCAGTGGTTATTAGATACTAGAGTCCATTATAAAGGATGCGGCTTCTGAGTACTTTGAAACACATGATAAAATAGGCTGAAGTCAGCATATATTTGTGAAGGGGAGATCTTGCCTGACGAATCTGTTGGAATTCTTTACGGAAGTTAATAGCAGGACAGACAAAGGAGAGTCAGTGGATGTTGTTTACTGCGATTTTCGGAAAGCCTTTAATAAGCTGCTGCACATGAGGCCGGTAAAGAAGATGAGAGCCCATGGTATCAAAGTGGAGGTACTAGCATGGATAGCAGGTTGGCAGGATGGCAGAAGGCAAAGAATGGCAGTAAGGGGGGCTTTTTCTGGTTGGCTGCTAGTGACCAGCAGCCAACCAGAGTTCCACAGGGGTTGGTGCTACGCCTGTGTTGTATATCAATGATTTGGATGTGGGAATTGAAGGCTTTGTGGCCTAGTTTGTAGATTATATGAAAATAGGTAAGGAGTGGCAGGTAGTGTAGGGAAAGCAGGGACTCTGCAGATGGACTTGGACAGGTTTGGAGAGTGGACAAATAATGGAATGAATGAATGAATGAATGAATGTTTATTGGCCAATTATGTTCACATACAAGGAATTTGCCTTGGTGCTCCGCTCACAAGTAGCAACACGACATACATTAACCAATTAAGAATAAAACATAAACATTAAAACATTAAGAATAAAACTATAGTTTAAACATGTGAATGAAATAAAATACCAGAGCAAAAGGAGACTACAGACTTTTGGTTATTGGCTTGTGGAAAACAACAGTTTTTCTGTCTGGCTGTGGCAGCTTTGACAGTCCGGAGTCGCCTTTAAGAAGGAAATGCTTCAAAGAGTTTGTGGCCAGGGTGAGAGGGGTCAGAGATGATCTTGCCCGCTCGCTTCCTGGCCCTTGCAATTTAAAGTTCGTCAATGGGCGAAAGGTTGCAGCCAACAACCTTCTCAGCTGATCGAACGATTCGCTGCAGTCTCCGGATGTCGTGCTTGGTGGCTGAGCCAAACCAGGCCATGATGGAGAAGGTGAGGACAGACTCTACGATGGCCGTGTAGAATTGGTGAGGAATTCCGGAGATTCATTATTCTCCACTAATTCTCTCAATTGCTCTCCATTGAAGAGTTTGCAGATGACACCAGTACAGTGGGCTGAATCTCAAACAATGATGAGACAGACTACTGGAATGAAATAGAGAGCGTAGCGGCATGGTGTCAAGGCAACAACACTCCCTCAAAAGGAATGAGTTGGTCATCGACGTTATGAATTGGGGAGGACTGCATGTCCCAGTCTCTATCAATGGTGCTGAAAATGAGATGGGGAGAGTTTCAAGTCTCTAATGCCCCTGTCCCACTTAGGAAACCTGAACGGAACCTCTGGAGACTTTGCACTCCACGCAAGGTTTCCATGCAGTTCCCGGAGGTTGCAGATGGTTGCCGGAGGTTGCAGGTAGTGGAGACTGACAAAAACCTCCGGGAACCGCACGGAAACCTTGCGTGAGGCGCAAAGTCTCCAGAGGGTTCCGTTCAGGTTTCCTAAGTGGGACAGGGGCATTATAGTGTATCAAAATCAATTTAGCCAGGCCCAACTTCATTGATGTTACCACCAATCAAGCACACCACTGCCTCTATTTTCAGAAGGCAATGGAAATTTGATATATTCAATGACTCTTACCAATTTCTATTAATGCCGCATAAAAAGCATTTTATCCAGATAAATCTCAGCTTGTTATGGCAACTGCTCTACATGAGACAACAAAAAAAGGAGAGAGATGTGAGCAAAGCCACCTCCATCTTTGCCCGACAGAGCAATGAAGACTCAATTGGTGAATATTTCCCAGACAAAGGTCAATAGGCTTATGGTTATTAATGTAATCAAGGGATATGAAGTTAGTGGAGAAAAATAATGCTGAGGTAAAGGATCAACCATAAACATAATGAATTGCCAAGTTTCTGAGGGTCTGAATGTTTCATTGTGTTTCTATATCTGATGATCTATGTATGTCCATTAGGACCCAGGTAAAGCATTGAAGTCCATCTGCTATGTTCCATAACAATTTAGATGTTGTAATTATGAGCTTATGGAGAGGATGAAACTTGAAGATACTTCATTACACAGGTAAGGAGACCTAATAACAAGTTTCCAGAACTTTGTGTTCTGAAGTAGGAATGTCGGGAATATGGAGATAAGGATAACTGAGATTCAGAGTTAAGGGGTGAAACTCAGTCTCCTACAGAGAAACAAAGTTATCGTTCACACAGTTTGTGTCAGCTTCAGTGACTGTTACATAACGGAAATAGCAAGAAAAAGGCACAGTGGTTACTGCCTTCCAGCACCATACACCCGAGATCGATCCTGACTATGGGCGCTGTCTGTACGGAATTTGTACATTCTCCTTGTAACCACGAGTGTTTTCTCCAGGAGCTCCGGTTTCCTCCCATACTTCAGATATACAAGTTTGTAGGTTAATTGGCTTCTGTAAATTGTCTCTAGTGTGTAGGACAGAATGTTTAGGTTAGTTTAGTTTAGAGATACAATGTGAAAACAGGCCCTTTGGTCCGTGTCCTTGCCGACCAACCGTTACGATACGATACGATACGACTTTATCACCCCAACACTTGTTCTATCCGAGCATTGTATGAAATTTGAAATGATCAGGTTTTGAATAAGGCAGATTATTGGATGCACCAGGATATCTTACTTCCAGATCCCAAGGACAGTTTGCAGGTCAATTATGTATGAGAACTGGATAAGATTAAGGTGGTTGTGAATGACGCATTGGGTGTTTCTCTGAAATAATGATAGACTAATTAGAGCACAAATATATCTTTGGCTTTTGGTGAGGTTTCCTGCTTTATCCATATTGTCCTGAAACACACGTTGACAGAATATTTATTTTGATCTAATTGCTTCTTTTACTAACTCCCAAAAATCAAACTTGTGCATCACCCATTGATCTTTCCTCAGTTATTAATTAATTACTTACTGACTGCTTAAATGTTCTGTAAAGAATGAAGTGCTGGAACTCGTACTCTTATGTAGTCATTCACAATTACACCCACTGCATTAATTCAGCTTAATGGACACTCTATTCCGACCTCTGTCAGAGAGTCTAGGATGTTCTTAAAGCCTCTGAAAAATGCAACATCCTTATGCCCCTGTCCCACTTAGGAAACCTGAACGGAAACCTCTGGAGACTTTGCGCCCCACCCAAGGTTTCCGTGCAGTTCCTGGAGGTTTTTGTCAGTCTCCCTACCTGCTTCCACTACCTGCAACCTCCGGCAACCAGCTGCAACCTCCAGGAACCGCACGGAAACCTTGGGTGGGGCGCAAAGTCTCCAGAGGTTTCCGTTCAGGTTTCCGAAGTCGGACAGGGGCATTACTGATTCCTGGTAATCATTGGACTATCACCACTCACTGGAGCAGGAGCATTAATACATAAGCTCAGAACAATCGGTGAAAGTAGTTCACCAACTCACAAACTGTGATTCCACTCAACCTTAACATTTAAAGGATGGATTCCTGGTACAAAGACAGTTTATTAAGTATCAATCTTTGGGTTAATTAGCAAAGTCAGACATCCCTGTTATTACTATCACAAAGAACTGCTGGAGTAATTCAGTAGGTGAGGCAGCATCTGTGGACAAATGGATAGGTGTCGTATCTGTTCGGGACCCTTCTTTATGATCTTGTGATTGTATTTGACTTGACTTTATTCTGCATAATAAGTTAATGAAGTAGCAGAAGTACAGCTTAAATAGAAGGGTTTTACAATAGCCTGATACCTTTGTGATGCTAATGTGACAGAAGATAAAACCCTCTGAATGTAGGAGCGTGGAAATCACTCAGATAATTCATGAATGTTTGAAAGGAATTAATCATGGTGCAGCTGAGAATGGAAGGCAACTAAGATGCAACACAACTTGGCTGTGTAAATTCAGCCTTCACGCCTCACCGCAGTTAATTAGGAACTGTATGGATCCAACCACAATGCAGGTGGAGATATTGCTAACGAGAATTATAGACTGCAGAATGTTCAAGAGTCAAGATTCGAGAGTGTTTTATTGTCATGTGTCCCAGATAGAACAATTAAATTCTTACTTGCTGCTGTACAGCAGAATATGTAAACATAAATGCACTGTAAACAATATCATAGACGAGAGAGGAAAGAAGGAAAGAAAGAAAGAAACATGATAATCTGAAGAAGGGTTTCGGCCCAAAACGTTGCCTATTTCCTTCGTTCCATAGATGCTGCTGCACCCTCTGAGTTTCTGCAGCATTTTTTTTTTTTTTTTTGTGTACCTTCGATTTTCCAGCATCTGCAGTTCCTTCTTAAACATGGTAATTTGCTATATCCATTCATATGAGGCAAAGTTGTGATCATAAAGTCAACATTAATATTAACAGTGGTGCAATTAGAGGCAGAGAAGAAGACAGAGATCAGAGACAGAAACATTGACGTGGGAAATTCTGAAGCTTAGCACTTTGGGAACGAAGGCAGGACCAATAATGATGTAGAATTTGGATGAGATCAGAAATAAGTACACAGTGGTGTAGATGGGAGAGCACAACAGCCTCAGGGACCTGGCTTCCATCTCAACCTCGGCTGCTGCTGGTATGGGGGCATTCAACATTCTCCCTGTGAATGAGTGACTTTCCTTCTAGTCATCTGCTGGCTCCAGTTTCTTCCCACATTCCAAAGACATATAGGTTTGTAGGTTAAGTGTTTAAGAAGGAACTGCAGATGCTGGAAAATCGAAGGCACACAAAAAATGCTGGAGAAACTCAGCGGGTGCAGCAGCATCTATGGAGCGAAGGATTAGGCAACGTTTCGTGCACGAAACGTTGCCTAATCCTTCGCTCCATAGATGCTGCTGCACCCGCTGAGTTTCTCCAGCATTTTTGTGTACCTTAGGTTTGTAGGTTAGTTGACCTCTGGGAATTGCCCCGACAATGTAGGGAATGAAAGTGGAAATGGATAATGTAGAACTAGTGTGAACGGGTGAACAATGGTCACAGTGGTCTCAGTGGGTCGAAGGGCCCGTTTCCATGCTGTATCTCTAAAATAAACTAAACAGATGAGTACATTTCCATACAAGGGCCCAGTACCAAATTGCACCATAGTACAAAGCCACATGCACCAAGAAATGCAAGTTGGAAAAAATTACATTTTGAGTCGATTTATTTACTTTGTTTCCCCATATAAATGTAATCAGAGCTAATTATATTCAATCTATAAAGTCAGGAAGGTGATTTTTTATTACCCAAATGGTCAATTGGTGGGGGGGGGGGGGGGGGGTCACCTGTCACCTGTATTAAAATGATATCCAAAACTGTGCCGATACAGAACGGGTTGTGATGTCTCTGTGACAGGATGAGGGGGATGGACAAGAAACAGAGTCAGAGAGAGGTGGTAAGACTGGGTGGTGAGGACAGTGATAGGCATCTGAGCCACAAGGACAAGAATAAAGACCCGGCCACAAATTCCGGACAGCCTTATTTCTGGGAATGCTTGAGAAAGCGCTATAGGTTTCATTGTCGGTCGCCAATGGGAAATGATGTTGGGAAAAGTCAACGGTAACAGTTCGGTAAAAACAGTTGTTTATTTATAAATTGGGAATTACAAGGGAAGAAATGCAATTTGTATGCATTGTGTGCAAATTGCAAAGGGCTATATAATTATTAGTGAAACACAAAGGAGAGTGCTTGTTTGCAAAAAGGATTGCTTTTTTAGCATTAACAGAGGTGTTACAAGAACAATGGATTGCTTCTGAATTAGCTTTTCATAAATGGACACATTGTACACAAAGCTCAGCAAAGGTATAATGACAGGTTACCTATCATGGTCTCTGCTACTGGTTCATAAATATGGGGAACATATAATTCATGGTCTAATCCAACAAACAGCAGTGTAGTCCCCAGGCACTACATCGACTGGGTGAGAAAAGATGAGATATGAACAGACCAGCAGATTGAAGAGGATAAAAGAAATAATCAGGTCAGGTCGAAGGATGTATTATCAAAAATAATATTATGTTAATCAGAGAGCGTGCCTAGCCAACTGTATAGGAGCGTCAAGGGATGGAGGTATAATGAGATGCCTGAACACCAGTAGCATTTTAAATAAGTGGTTAAACAACATGGCTACTGGCGATTTATAATTCTAACCCTGTAGGAATCATTCAAATAGCCTCAGGGTTGCTGTAGAAAGCAACAGAGGTAGACCCATATTAAATTCTTACTGCGTCATTTGCAATGAATCTGTAAAATATTTTTTTTTAACTGGTTTGACTCCTGTTCAACAAATTAACATTCTTGTTAAAGTCACCCATGTTAAAATTGTAAATCTTTACAAATGCATTTTTCTTGTTAGTAATAGGAACAGAATAATTCTTCTGTTGTGTGACACCTCCACGTGGAATGTGTTAGCTTTTACCTCAAGTGCATGTTAGAATCATAGATATTACAGGAGGACTTTGGCACTTCATGGCCTGATCAGACGCAAATAATTTGCTAAATCCAACTTTCTCAGTAAATAGGTTATAGCTTTGCACATGCCGTTCAGCTATTTTATTTAAATTGGTAATACAGGTACCTTCATCTTCCACCACATTGTCAGACTGCGCTCTAAACTCTCACGGTTTTACTATGTGATTTTATTTCTCAACTTAGTTGTGTTGAAGATTGCAACAGGTCAGTTGTCTCCAAGGACCGCTTGTGTTACATGATGGTTGGATTTGCCAAGGAGGGCAAGGTAGAGGAGACGTGGTGGATGATGAAGCTGGTGGAGTAGCTGAAGGATGAGCGCGCGCAGCTGCGTTCTGCCAGCTCGGCCGTCGAGAGTTTTGCGGCGCAGATGGAAGTGTGCGAGGTGTGTGGTGCCTTCGTCATCGTGGGTGATGCCCAGTCCAAGGTCAACGATCACGTAATGGGGAAACAGCACATGGGATATGACAAGATCAAAGCCACGGTGGAAGAAGTGAAGGTGGTTCGGAAGAAAACCGAAGAACCGGAACGTGATGACAAATTAAAACGGGAGACGGAGAGAAGGTCGCCTTCCGTGATGGCCAGAGGAATTGTCAGCCTCTCCCAGAGGGAGTAATGGCCGCAACCGTGCTGCCCCGGACCATCACCCGCGCCCAAAGATCAGAGCTCACATCCGCGCAGCAATAACAGCCGCCGCCGCCATGTTCGAGAGATTCAAGGAGCCCTGGGGAGCGCGCAGCACGACTCGAGCAACAGTTTAAAGACAGTTTAAGGGAAACATGCAGAGAAGTGAAAGTTAAGAAGCCAAGAGTTATTATGCAAGAAATTGAAAGAACAAAAATAGTTTGTATCGACTGTTTAGTATTGACTGTCCATGCACCTGCACTCCTAGATACCTCTGCTCTTCAACACTCCCCAGAGGTCTACAATTCACTGTGGAGACCTTGTTAGACGTCCCAAAATGCAACACCTCACATTCCTCTGTATGTGGGAAATGCCAGCAAAGGTGGCATTTACTAAGCTCGGTTGGTTAGAACAAGGGGTCACAGTTTAAGGATAAGGGGGAAATCTTTTAGGACCAACATGAGAAAAACATTTTTCACACAGAGTGGTGAATCTCTGGAATTCTCTGCCACAGAAGGTAGTTGAGGCCAGTTCATTGGCTATATTTAAGAGGGAGTTAGATGTGGCCCTTGTGGCTAAGGGGATCAGGGGGTATGGAGAGAAGGCAGGTACAGGATACTGAGTTGGATGATCAGCCACGATCATATTGAATGGCGGTGCAGGCTCGAAGGGCCAAATGGCCTACTCCTGCACCTATTTTCTATGTTTCTGTGTTATTCTGGAGAAGCTAGTGGTGAAGCCATTGAGTCATTGTGGTCAGCATGATGGATGCATTCCTATCGAACTCTCTGGCGGAGAATTCTCAGATTTTGATGCAGTAATTGCAGAAGTTTGGGGGTGTGTACTGAAAACAATACGACCATTGCTTCCACTACCTTCATTGTCTGGTGCTGGCAGGTAAATGTTTGTAGTACAATTGAATCATTTGTAAAGGCCACAATAATTAGAGGGATTAGAGGATTTCCAACATACATATTCTGTTGTGCTGCAGCAAGTGAGAATGTCATTGGTCTATCTGGCACACACGACAATAAAACACTCTTGGCTTGACTGGGACTTGTGGGAAAGCAGCGCATGTTCGCTCCAAACTAACCTCGTTCAGCAGGTGGCGTCAGATGAATGAAACTTCTGCACTTCTCTCCTGCGAAGCAACATAAAACAAAGAATGTCTTTTGAACATGAGGTAGAATAATCGTTTAAAAATGTAGAACAATTTCACACAGTCATGGTATTTATCAATAACGGAAGGGTCAGATCCGGAGGTTTTTGGACCTTGTGCAACAAGGAAATTCCTGGAGTCGTTTTACTCCAAATGCTTGCAAATAAATCAATGTAGTTCATGTTTAAGAAAGAACTGTAGATGCTGGTACTATACATCGAAGGTAGACACAAAATGCTGGAGTAACTCGGCAGGTCAGGCAGCATCTCTGAAGAGATAAGGGGGAAATAGATATAGATATGCCATTTATTGTCACTATACATGTACAGTGAAACTGAAAGCTGCTCGTACTCAGTGCATACATACAATTTAGCACAAAAAAACAAGAAACAGAAAAAACAAAAAACAGAAGGGAGATGGGGGGGGGGGGGGGGAATAGGGGCACAAATTCTGCAGCGCTACATACATATATACAGATGGAAGTCCGTGTTGGGCGGTGTAGTCAGTGCATGTGTGAATTTGAATTTATAGTAGATATAATTCTCGGAAAGCAACTATTCCTGAGTCTGTTTGTCCTGGATTTGATGCACCTATAGCGCCTTCCAGAGGGCAGCAGGTCGAACAGTCCAAACGCAGGATGGGAGCTGTCTTTGATGATCTTCTTTGCCCTGCTAAGGCAGCGGGAGGTGTAGATGTCCATCAGGGAGGGGAGAGGGCAGCCAATGATCCTCTGCGCTGTCCTGGTTACCCTCTGAAGCCTCTCCCTGTCTGCCATGGTGCAGCTGCCATACCATGCTGTAATGCAGTATGTCAGCAGGCTCTCGATGGACGAGCGGTAGAAGGTCAGCAGCAGGTTAGAGTCCAGGTTGTGCTTCCTGAGGACCCTCAGGAAGTGCAGCCGCTGCTGAGTCTTCTTGATGACCGCTGTCGTGTTGTCCGTCCAGGAGATGTCAGCAGCGATATGGACGCCGAGAAACCGGAAGGTGTTGACCCTCTCCACACACTCGCCGTTGATGTGTAGGGGGGCTAAGTCGGTGCTGTGCCTCCTGAAGTCGACAATGAGCTCTTTTGTTTTCCTGGTGTTCAGAGCCAGATTGTTTTCTGAGCACCAGGTTGTCAACTTCAGGACTTCCTCTCTGTAGGCTGCCTCGTCTCCCTTCGAAATAAGTCCGACCACAGTAGTGTCGTCAGCAAATTTGACGATGCGGTTGTTGTTGTGGGCCGGACTACAGTCGTAGGTGTAGAGACAGTATAAGAGGGGGCTTAGCACACAGCCCTGTGGGGAACCGGTACTCAACATGCGAGTGGAGGAGAGGTGGGGGCCTAGTCTCACAGTCTGGGGCCGGTTGGTGAGGAGTCTGGGGCCGGTTGGTGAGGAGTAAAAAATCTTTTAGGACCGAGATGAGAAAATCATTTTTTACACAGGGAGTGGTGAATCTGTGGAATTCTCTGCTACAGAAGGTAGTTGAGGCCAGGGAGAGAAGGCAGGTACAGGATACTGAGTTGGATGATCAGCCATGATCATATTGAATGGCGGTGCAGGCTCGAAGGGCCGAATGGCCTACTCCTGCACCTATTTTCTATGTTTCTATGAGAAGGAATGGGCGATGTATCGGGTGGAGACCCTTCTTCAGACCTTCCTTCAGTCGCCCATTCCTTCTCTCCAGAGATGGTGCCCCACCCGCTGAGTTACTCCAGCATTTTGTGTCCACCGTCAATGCAGTTCTTGCTCCACATTAAAGGCATTAACGGGGCAAACGTCGATTATAAACTGGAACATCTAAATCCCCTGTCCAATAGTTGTGTGGTACGCACTCGGATAAAACACTAATCTTATTTTTGTTTTGTTGCGTTTCCCTTTCATTAAACTCCTATCAATAGGTTACATATCAACAACGTAATACGCAAAGTAGTTATCGTGTTGTTTTCCGTTTAAAACGTGGGTACTGAGTGTGAAAGAAACATAGAAATATAGAAAATAGATGCAGGAGTAGGCCATTCGGCCCTTCGAGCCTGCACCGTCATTCATGGCTGATCATCCAACTCAGTATCCTGTACCTGCCTTCTCTCCAAACTCCCTGATACCTTTAGCCACAAGGGCCACATCTAACTCCCTCTTAAACATAGCCAAATGAATTGGCCTCAACTACCTTCTGTGGCAGAGAGTTCCAGAGACTCACCACTCTCTGTGTGAAAAATGTTTTTCTCATCATGTTTTGAAGTAAACCCGTCTCTCGCCCGCCATGAAGGAAGTCTCCAATGTTGGTCCCCACCCGTGTCCCCACAAGTGTCTCTCGTCTGTCGCTAGGAACAGTCCTTGCTCCGGCGCCATTCCTGGTCCTTCCAACATAGTGAAATCAAAAACTAAATCGCAATTTCCAATATCCCCTCCCCTCCCACCCACCGCTGTCCGGATCACCTGTTGATGTGGGCAGGTCTGTGTGAAATAACAAGCATGTTGGACAATTGACATACCGAGGGGAAGTTAGTACACAAACTACGAAGCGCCTTGGCTGTGCTTCAGCTACCGTGCGCCCAGTCGGGCTCAAGGCTGTGTGGAGTATCTCCGGCCTGGATTATTGCCAGACTGTCCACAGATAAACACACGTTGTCACAGCACCACAGGGTGGACAGTACCTCGAAAATAGCCAGCAAACAATCTAGACCAACGTGGAATAGAATGACATCAAATGGCGTTAGTTTTTGTTTAGTGTGTGTGTGTGTTTGTGTTTCCATCCGTAAATATATTTGAATGTGGTATGTATAGTACAACGCAATCTGTACCCATGTCTTGCTCTACATGTATACGTCATGTGGCCCTTCGGCCCACATGACGTATACATGTACAAGCAAGCCATGGGCACAGATGCACAGAGGTACGTGGATCGTAGAAAGAAACAGATTTTTGGATAAAACGCCAAAGTAAAGTGTCAATGTATTAAAACAGAATTATAACCGGGTATACAGAGAAAGGAACTAAACAGTAATACATAGATTCACAGCGGCATAATTGCATACACGATTGTGGATATGTACATGCACACACACACACACACACACACACACACACACACACACACACACATACACACACACACACACACACACACACACATATACACACACACACACATATATATACACACACACACACACACACATATATATATACACACACACACATATACACACACAAACATATATATACACACACACACACACATACATATATATATACATATATATATATATACACACACACACACATATATATATATACACACACACACATATATATACACATATGTATATACACACACACACACACATACACACATACACACACACATACACACACACACACACACACACACACACACACACACATATATACACACACACACACACACACACACATGTATACACACACACACACACACACACACAAATATACACACACACACACACACACACATATGTATATACACACACAGTTGCCTATTTCCTTCGCTCCATAGATGCTGCTGCACCCGCTGAGTTTCCCCAGCATTTTTGTGTACCTATACATATATATATATGCGTTTGTGTGTGTGTGTGTGACATTTATATGCGTGTGTGTGCCTGTGTGTCACGTTAAACGGAGAGATCAGAAGTAGCAAGTGATTGAATTACCTTGTCCACTGATATTTTCTTCGCAGGAGAACCAGATGCCGGCGTGGAAATAACAGATCACATACTTGTCATCTCCGCTTTCCCAGCTGTACTGGACTACGCTGCTGTCGTTGCTGCCCGGAATGTTGTACTCGATACAGTTATTCTGCTTCTCCTTTAAGTTGGTTTTACAGAAAGGTTTCACCACTTTCCTGGTCCCTTCACACCAGTAGCTGGTGCTGAAGGCGGTGACACAGAAGACGAGGGCAACAAAGTTGAGAGTAAGAGCTAAGGACGCTCGGTGTCTCCTGTCGATTCCCATTTTTTTTAAATCGCAGACAGATTTCACACACAGTAATCCGTTCTGCATTGGTTAAATAAATGCTCAGTGCTGGTTCACCCCATCGTTCATCACTCCCAACATCCATATGCGTTCAAGCTCTCGGTTGCTTGGAGGTCGACCCGGTACATGTTCTGTCTGAGACTGGAGTTGCTGTTGTGTCAGATAGGAGGCAGCACTCTCTCGCTCCGTAAACGACAACACACTCCCTCTCTATCTCTCTCTCTCTCTCTCGTCAGCCAAACCCATCCATCGCTGTTCATTCGGTCCCTGAAATATAACCCGCGACAGTCAAAATCAGCTAGCGGATAGCGCTCAGTGTAACAGGATGGCCTTTGGATGAGTTAGTGCAAGAAGCAGGGCGCTTGTAACTGCTGCTCTGGTGACAGGGGAATCGAGAAATACTTGCGCGCAACTGCATTGCAAAGTTGTCTTTCATTCACAGACAGACGAGCAGGGACAACTGCCTTGAATAAGACTCTCAAAATGTTCAGTTGAAGAACGGGACTGGAAACCTGAAAGACTGAATTAAGGACTGCAAATCAAAACCGTTTAAAAAAGCAATTCTGGGAGTTTGAGGTTTTTGTTGTGACTACAAATAACTATTAGTTGAAGGACTTACAGTTATTCTGGGAACGAGTGTATCCGTGGATTCACTGAAGGACAGGTTGGTTTAAGTCTGGACACTGGGCAGTGCTGTTCACCAAGGGAACATTAGCTTCCACTGGCTTCATTCACCACGGCAGCACGGTTTGTATTTACATTGCCCATTACACAGCATCAGGGCGGTGCGAGGCGCTACACAGCGATTAACATAGAACATGGAACAGAACAGCGGCCCTTTGGGCCCACATGTCTGTGCCGAACATAACACCGAGCTGAACTGATCACATCTGCCTGTACGTGATCCACGTACTTCCATTCAATGCCCCACCTAAAAACCTCTTAAACCACTATTGTATCTGCCTCCATCTCCACCCCTAACAATGTATTCCTGCCCCCCCCCCCCCCCCCCCCCCCCCCCCCCCCCCCCCCCCCCCCCCCCCCAGAGTAAACTTGTATATCTAGAAACATAGAAACATAGAAAATAGGTGCAGGAGGAGGTCATTCGGCCCTTCGAGCCAGCACGGCCATTCATTGTGATCATGGCTGATCGTCCCCAATCAATAACCCGTGCCTGCCTTCTCCCCATATCCCTTGATTCCACTAGCCCCTATCTAACTCTCTCTTAAATCCATCCAGTGATTTGGCCTCCACTGCCCTCTGTGGCAGGGAATTCTACAAATGCACAACTCTCTGGGTGAAAAAGTTTTTTCTCACCTCAGTCCTAAATGACCTCCCGTTTATTCTAAGACTGTGGCCCATGGTTCTGGATTCGCCCAACAATGGGAACATTTTTCCTGCATCTAGCTTTTATAATTTATGTTTTTTTTATAAGATTCTCCCCTCATCCTTTTAAACTCCAGTGAATACAAGCCTAGTCTTTTCAATCTTTCCTCAGATGACAGTCCCGCCATCGCAGGGATCAATCTCATGATCCTACGCTGCACTGCCTCAATCACAAGGATGTCCTTCCTCAAATTAGACCACAACTGTACACAATACTCCTATACTGAAATCCTCTTGTTATGAAGGCCAACATTCCATTAGCTTTCTTCACTGCCTGCTGTACCTGCACGCCAACTTTCAGTGACTGGTGTACAAGGACACCCAGGTCTCGCTGTACCTCCCCCTTACCTAACCTAACCCCATTGAGATAATAATCTGCCCCTTGTTTTCGCTGCCAAAGTGGATAACCTCACATTTATCTATATTATACTGCATCTGCCACGCATCTGCCCACTGACTCAACCCGTCCAGGTCACCCTGCAACCTCCTAACATCCTCTTCACAGTTCACACTGCCACCCAGCTTTGTGTCATCCGCAAACTTGCTAGTGTTGCTCCTAATTCCCTCTTCCAAATCATTAAAATATATATGGTAAACAGTTGCGGCCCCCAACACCGAGCCTTGCGGCACTCCACTCGCCACTGCCTACCATTCTGAAAATGACCCGTTCACTCCTACTCTTTGCTTCCGATCTGCCAACCAATTTTCTATCCACGTCAACACCCTACCCCCAATACCATGTGCTCTAATTTTAGTCACCAGTCTCCCGTGCGGGACCTTATCAAAGGCTTTCTGAAAGTCTACACCCACTGTCTCCCCTTCATCCATTTTACTTGTCACATCCTCAAAAGATTAGTCAAGCATGATTTTCCTTTCATAAATCCATGTTGATGGACTAATCATTTTACTGCTATCCAAATGACCCATTATTACCTCCTTAATAATTGACTCCAGCATCTTTCCCACCACTGAAGTCAGGCTAACTGGTCTGTAATTCCCCGTTTTCTCTCTTGCTCCTTTCTTGAAAAGTGGGATAACATTCGCTATCCTCCAATCCACATCTACATTAACCTTTAACTTTACCCCTCTCACCTTATAGCTATGCCCTCTAATGTTGGGCATTTCCACCCTGGGAAACGCAGTTATCCTGACTTCAGTGCTTGGTAAGCTTTTAAAAGCTACTATGAAGGGATGTCAGGGGTTATGGAGTTAAGGCAGGAGAATGAGGTTGAGAGGGAGAGGTGAATCTGCCATGATTGGCAGACTAGACTTGATGGGCTGAATGGCCTAATTCTGCTCCTAGAATGTATGAAAGGGTTCTGAGTACTTAGAAACACATGGTAAAATAGGTTGGTCTGCATGGTTTTGTGAAATTAAACTATTGACTGATGTCTATTGACAACTATCTTGACTACCCTTCTTCCCACCCTGCTTCCTGCAAAGACTCTATCCCCAACTCCCAATTTCTCCGTCTACGCCGCATCTGCGCCCAAGATAAAAGAAGGACATCCAAAATGTACTCATTCTATAGGGAACGGGGGTTCCCCTCTCCCATCATAGATGAGGCTCTCACTTGCATCTCCTCGGCTCCCCACAGCTCCCATCACCCTAGTAACAACAGACACAGACTCACCCTAGTCCTTACCTGTCACCCCATCAGCCATCACATACAACACATAATCCTCCAAAGTTTTTGACACCTCCAATTGGATCCCAACACTAGTCACATATTCCCATCTCCACCCCTTTCCACCTTCCACAGACACCGCTCTCTCCGCAACTCATCCCTTCCCACCCAAACCACCCTCACCTGAGGCACCTTCCCCTGCAACCGCAGAAGATGCAACACCTGTCCCTATACCTCCTCCCTCGACTCTGTCTAGGGGCCCCAACAATCCCTTCAGGTAAGGCAGAGGTTCACTTACATCTCCTCCAACACATCTACTGTATCCGTTTGTTCAAGATGCGGACTCGTACATCGGCGCGACCAAATGTAGACTGGGCGATCATTCCGCTGAACGCCTTCGCTCATTCCGCCTGGACCTATCTGATCTCCCGGTTGCCAAACCCTTTAATTCTCCTTCTTATTCCCACACTGACCTTTCCATCCTAGGTCTCCTGCATTGTCAGAGCGAGGCTAAAAGCAACTTGGAGGAACAGCACCTCCACTCTGACTACACTTCCTCTCTTGCTATCCCTCCCCTACCCAACTCACACCAGCTTCTCATTTTCATCCAACAAATAGCTACCAATGGCCCGTTTCCTTTATCGTCATTACTTTTTGCGTATCTTTGATTCATGGTTCTTTATCTCTCTACATCACCGTCTATATCTCTCGTTTCCCTTATCCTTAACCAGCCTGAGGAACGGTCTCGACCCGAAACACCACCATTCATTTCTTCTCTCCAGAGATGCTGCCTGTCCTGCTGAGATATTCCAGCTTTTTGTGTCTATCTGCGATTTAAACCAGCATCTGCAGTTCCTTCCTACACATGTTTGCAGATTAATTGGCTTCTGTAAATTGTCCGTATCCTGTAGGATAGAACAAGTGTACTAGCGTCTGTACAGACTTTTGAGTATTTCCTGAGGACAATCTGTCCAGTCAGGAAGTGACACGTTGCTTGGTGGCCCCTGGTGTCCAGCAGCTAATGGATCAACTTGCAACTTCCACTGAAGAATGAAGTTGAGATAAAGCAAAGTTATTGCAATGTTGTGGTCTTTTTGCTGCTACAGTAGAGGATGTAGCTGCCAGCTGGGAGCAGGCTGCTGATCCACATGTGCAGTAAAATGCCCCCCCTGAGAAGATACTGAACAATGGGGGACCAGACTGCTGCTGTGCCAAAGCTCATCATCAGTGTCCTTCAGAGTCTGGAAGCAAGGACATGGCAATACCGTCTGGATTCACACCAGTCGTGGAGTCCATTGCATTCCTGATCCAAGGACATTGCCAGTGGCATGGTGACACACCTATTGTCCCCGGAAAGCTGCCCCAGTGTGTAGGATCGTTGAGGTGCAAAACTGACCATTGTCATCCACTTCTGGTTGCCTTTACTGAAAGGAAGCAGTCTTCCAGCAGTCTTCTGTAGTTAGTTTCACAGCCTCCTCTCTAACTGCCCCCTCTCTGTGATCCCCCCTGCCCTCCAACACTCCGGAGACAGTCTTCCAGCATCCTCTACAACACTGGAGAGAATGCAGGTGTGTGGAAAAGGACCAGGGACTTCCAAAAGGCTAAAATCTCACTTTGTGTCATGACTGGAATCACTGGGTTTGACTTGGTTTATCAGGTGAAACTCATCCCACAAGGCCTTTTCTAGACTTGCACCTTCAGACATTGTTAGATAGTTACAAGACTAATGGCCAGCTTCACACGGGAGGGCTGGTTCCCCCAACGCAATATTCCACCTCTCCATCAATTGAAATATTGTTGCCCAGTAGTGGGGGTGGGGGGGGGGTGGTGGAGGGGGGGGGGGGGGGGGGGGGGGGGGGGTGGTGGTGGGGGAGCTTTCTGGAGCGCTAGAATGGTGTTGTGGGCTGAACAGGTTTTTGAATAGGACTCGCACAGGCCCATAAGCAAGAGGCAAGTACTCAACTTCTCAACTGCAGCAATTCATCTGTTTGTTTAACCCTGGCCTCGAACCACTGGGAACGTGATTCAGTGTCACATAGTGAAGAGAGGAATTATACGACCTGATACCACTGCCAAGCTTGTGACTTGAGATCATTTTGAATGCAAGAATAGAACAAAGTTAGTTCATCTAAGGAGGTGATGCCTCATTACCCATGTGTTCCACATTACACTTAGTAATAGCGCATAATTTTAGTTTGGAGATACAGTGAAGAAACAAGCCCTTCGGCCCATTGATTCCGTGCCGACCACTTACACGATCCCACACACCATAGGGGTAAGGTACATTTATACCAAACCAATGAATTTATAAACCAGTACATCTTTGGAGAGTGGGAGGAAACCAGAAATCACAGAGAAAACCCATGCAGGTTACGGGGGAAAATGTTCAAACTCAATACAGACAGCACCCGTAGTCAGGATCAAAGCAGATCCGGATCAGATCCTCTGTTGCTGTAAGGCAGCAGCTCTACTGTTTGACACCCTATAACTATAATGTTGGAAGTAAACATTTCGCAGTATCTCATTACACATCTGAAACAAATACAAAATTGACTTTTAGGACATTTTGAATGAATAATCAGTATAAAGGCGGGCAAATACATAAATGTACTCAGAAAATTACTCCTCCTTGACATAGAAAACTAGCTCAAAATGAATATATCTATTTAAAGTGGTTTATGATGAAGAGCAGGTCACTATTTATTATTTGAACTCTCCAAATTTGACGAGTGATTAGAAATAGCATGAAGTACTACTCTGCTTCTGTAATACACTATTGACAGCATAAATGAGATATTCTATTCATAAGCCAGCTTTAGCAGGGCTGGCATGAAGCCAGTGTTTACTGATTAAATAATTCCTGCACAGAATAATGAGATTTTGCAGGATTATATGCTGTATATAATCCTCCAACATTTTCGCCACCTCCAACAGGATCCCACTACTGGCCACATCTTCCCAGCTCCACCCCGTCTGCTTCCCTCCGAAACTCCCGAGCAACTTGTGCCTTCCCACCCCCTCCCCAGGTACTGTCCCCTGCAACTGCAGGAGATGCAACACCTGTCTCTTTACCTCCCCCCTTGGGTCCATCCAAGGACCCAAACAGTCTTTCCATGTGAGGCAGAACTTCACCTGCACGTCCTCCAACCTCATCTACTGTATCCACTGTTCCAGGTGTCAACTTCTCTACATCGGCGAGACCAAGCGCAGGCTTGGCGATCGTTTCGCTGAACACCTCCGCTCAGTCCGCCTTAACCTACCTGATCCCCTGGTTGCTCAACACTTTAACTCCCCCTCCCATTCCCAATCTGACCTGTCTGCCCTGGGCCTCCTCCATTGTCAGAGTGAGACCCAGTGCAAATTGGAGGAACAGCACCTCATGTTTCACTTGAGTAGTTTACACCCCAGCGGTGTGAACATTGACTTCTCTAACTTCAGATAGCCCTTGCTTCCCCTCTCCGTGGCTTCACAAGCTGCACGGGCAGCGCGGAGAAGCTTCATCGTGTGAGGCGCCTCACGGGATCCCCTCTCATCCTTCTAAATTCCAGTGTATACAAGCCCAGTCTTTCAACAGGTGACAATCCCCATGAACCTCGTGAATCAACACTGTGCTCCCTCTGGATACATTCAGCCAACTTACATCTGTTTTTAGTATTCCGTTTGTAACGAATAATTCCAACAACTTAGAAACTTTTTTTCTTCAGGGAAGTTTGAAGGAGGGTTGATGAGGGAGCAACTCATTCTGTTCCATTAGTTCTTGGAGCACAGCCCTGGAGTTTGGGTGTGGAATGACATCAGGAATGGCTCTCAGAAGCTGGACAGGATAGATCCAGGCTGTCAATCTACCTGGGGGAAATGGCTACTGTGTCTTTGCTGTATTGACTGTGCAGAATATTCAGCTAACTGTTGCGCTGCCTCGGGTGACAATTTGAATGATTCAGTGAACTAAAATAGTATTGTATTGTTGTATTGATCAGGATGCTCTGTACATATCCAGTGCACATGGCACAATTCTTAAAACAATTGAGATTGAAGTGCTCTGCTTGATGTAAGTATCAGATGCTAGTAAGCCTCAGGTCCTGTTCACTACAGATGAACTCGCCAGCGGCAATATCCTTTCACGATTGCTGTTAAAAGTTCTGTCCATCACTAAATATTCACTGCAGGTTGGACATTTGAAATGTTTATACACAGATTGTGGTTCCCTGATCTGTTCTGTGACCATGTATATTCAACTGAGGACATGGTTTACTGACTCTCTACGATCTTTCTGACCAGGTATTCTGCAGCAAGGGGCAGTTTGGAAGGGCGAGCTGGTGGAAGGAGATAGAGGTGGGTCTGCCAGGGGCTTTTTTTGGGCTTTCCTGAATCAGGACACTACAGCACATCCAGCATGTGGACTGAGCTTTGGATTTTGAACCTTCTCTTTTTCTTTTGTACATGGCAACAAAATATGGCGATGGGTGCAAGAATTTCACTGTGTAGTGTATACTCGACAATAAAGAACCATGGAATTATTCAACCACAGATATTTGACAATTCCAAAATGGGATTAAAACTTTATCTATCCCATCTGTGTCTCTTTTAATTGTATATCCTTGTGCCACATCACCCCGTAGCCTCCTCAGAGATTATATTAGAGAAAACAATCCACCTTTGTTCAATCTTTCCTTTTAGCTGATGCCCTTGAATCTAGGGAACATCCTCACAAATCTCCTCTTCCCCCTCTCCAAAGCCTCCACATCCTTTCAATAGTCTGGCCACCGGATCTGAACCCAATACTCCAAAAATGCCTCAACCGAATGTTATACCAAATGACTTGCCAACTTTTATACTCAGTGGCCAACTAAAGGCAAGCATGCCACCCTATTCACTTCTGTTGCCATATTCTGGGAGCTATGGATGTTACTGATCCTGAACGATCGCAACAGCGTCTGGATCGATTGGTCAGGTGGGCGCAGGAGTGATTGATGGAATTTAATACAGAGAAGTGTGAGGCGTTGCATTTTAGGACGTCGACAAGGGAAGGACATACACAGTGAGTGGTAGGCCTCTGGGTAGTGTTGTGGAGCAGAGGGATCTAGGAGTATGAGTGCATGGTTCCATGAAGGTCGAATCGCAGGTAAATAAGGTAGTCAAAAAGGCCTTTGGCACTTTGGCCTTCATCAGTCAGAGTATTGAGTATAGATGTTGGGAGGTCATGTTGCAGTTGTTCTTTTTTCGTGCCCATCTTCCATGTTTCAAATGTTGAAATCGCTGTCATCGTCCGTCCTAAAAAGGATGCAAGCTTCCAGCGACAATCAGTGGGAGCCATCACTTGGTGCAATAGATGATGATGGTGACAAAATTAGCTCAGGATACCTCCAGTTTCCAGTCCCGCGATGTGGACACTTCTGCTATGGGGCCGTTGCAATTGTATAAGACTTTGGTGAGACCGCATTTGGAATATTGTGTTCAGTTCTGGGCAACATGTTATAGGAAAGATATTGTCAAGCTTGAAAGGGTTCCGAAAAGATTTATGAGGATGTTGCCAGGACTAGAGGGTGTGAGCTATAGGGTGAGGTTGAGTAGGCTGGGGCTCTATTCCCTGGAGCACAGGAGGATGAGGGGGATCTCATAGAGGTATACACAATCATAGGAGGAATAGATTGGGTAGATGCACAGTCTTTTACCCAGAGTAGGGGAATTGAGGACCAGAGGGCAGGTTCAAGGTGAAGGGGAAAAGATTTAATAGGAATTCGAAGGGTAACTTTTTCACACAGAGGGTGGTGGGTGGATGGAACAAGCTGCCAGAGTAGGTAGTGGAGGCTGTGACTTTCCCATTGTTTAAGAAACAGTTGGACAGATACATGGATAGGACAGGTTTGGAGGGTTATGGACCAAGCGCTGGCAAGTGGGACTAGGGTAGCTGGGACATTGTTGGCCAGTGTGGGCGAGTTGGGCCCAAAGAGCCTGTTTTCACACTGTATCACTCTATGACTCTACTCAGGCTCCTGACATTTACTGATGAAGTTGGATAATATGTTCTATTTTGTAGAGTATTTTGTGCAGTTCTGGTCGGCTCATGACTGGAAAGACGTTGTGGTGTTGGAGAGGGTGTAGGCGAGGCATTACCAGAATGCTGCCTGGATTAGCTACACGGAGAGGTTGGATAGATTTGGAGTGTTTTCCCTGGAACATCGGAAGTTGAGGGGATACTTGATAGAAGTATATAAAGTTATGGGAGCCAGGGATAGGGTAGACAGGCAGGACTTGTTCCACAGGATTGAAATGTCCAACACTAGCGGGCATAGCTATAAGGTGAGTGGGGGAAGGTTTAATGGAGATGAGCGGGGCAAGTTTTTTATACAGAGAGTAGAGAGGGCCTGGGTGGTAGAGGCAGGTACTATAGCAGTGTTTAAGAGACTTTTAGATAGCCACATAGAAGTGCAGGGAATAGAGAAATATTGATCATGTACATGCAGATGAGATCAATTCAACTTGGCATTATGTTCGACACAAATATTGTGGGCTGAAGTGTCCATTCCTGTGCTGTAGTATGTTCTAATAATAAATGTGCATTGATGCTGTTCAGCATGGGATTAATGAGAAAATCCATCTTTCACCAGCAAATTGGCGGAGAAATCTCAAATTGTTTTATTTTCTTTCAGCTAATGATGGATATGGTGCAGAACAAAGTGTTTGACCAGGCTAGCAAACGGAAGGGACAAATGGAAAACATTACAACTCCTTTGGTTTAACCAAAATGCTGATTATCAGAACGAGGGCATTACAATTTAACATTTCCCTAGATGTGTTTAGTGGGCTGTACTGAAGATGATATATTGTAATCCACAGAGATACTGAGATGACGGAATTTGAAATATTAAATTGAGATAAGCTTGTTTGAAATGTTTGTGGAGCCAGACTTATATAAATCCCCAGTAATTAAAGCTTACTGGAGTTTTTTCGGAGGAATACACTTTTCAAACAAGTATGATATTTCTTGTAGGTACACAAAAATGCTGGAGAAGCTCAGCGGGTGCAGCAGCATCTACGGAGCGAAGGAAATAGGCAACGTTTCGGGCCGAAACCCTTCTTCAGAAGAACCGTTGCCTATTTCCTTCGTTCGATAGAAGCTGCTGCACCCGCTGAGTTTCTCCAGCATTTTTGTGTACTTTCGATTTTCCAGCATCTGCAGTTCCTTCTTAAACAACATGATATTTCTTGTCTTGTGTTAATGTCCTTTGAGTCCCTGCTGGCTGTCTGGAATAGACCTGACATTTTGTTATCTGCAAATCCTGAAAGTAAATGGAATCATTTGGTAAGAAAGGAGAAAGTTCACATCCAGCACATCCTAACCCGATTTTAATCCAGTTTGCTGTCTTCATGTAAACCGATAAACTGCGGTAAATGTGTATATGACATTGTCCCAGTAATGGCAATGTGTAACTGTACATTATTTTTATTCAGCTTTTTGTGAAAGGATTATTGATTATTGATTATTGATTATTGGAAGGATTATTGATGACCAGGAGTATTTCCAATAAACTGTGCCACAGCTTTCTTGTGTATCCATGGGCGAACATACAGTGTTCAAGAAGGAACTGCAGATGCTGGAAAATCGAAGGTACACAAAATTACTGGAGAAACTCAGCGGGTGCAGCTGCACCCGCTGAGTTTCTCCAGCAATTTTGTGTACCGGCGAATATACAGTGCTGTGGAACTTGAATCTATGTTGTCCTATATTCAAGGTGATATGTAATCACATGTGCTTTTACTTTTATTTTCCTTAACTTAATATTTCAGGATTTGAGTAGTGATGGCAGGGCCAGCATTCATTATCTATATTAGACACAAAAAGCTGGAGTAACTCAGCGGGACAGGCAGCATCTCTGGAGAGAAGGAATGGGTGATGTGTCAATATCTAAATATGGCTTGAATCTGAATCCTGACAATCCCCAACCAAGGTCCCGTGCTGAGACAGAATCGCAGTTGGCCTGCCCCCCCGACTTGTTCAGAACCCCAAACAAGACTCTATTTTGACCACAACTCATGATCAAGCATATCTTGCCCCCAGGATCCATGGGCAATGACCCAATGATGGGGTGTGCAATGGAATGTGTAGAGTGGACATTCCGTATCCCAGTGTCTTAGAATATTGATTTAGCAGGGATGTGAACTGAATGGTTTAAGAAGGAACTGCAGATGCTGGAAAATCGAAGGTTCACAAAAAAATGCTGGAGAAACTCAGCGGGTGCAGCAGTATCTATGGAGCAAAGGAAATAGGCAACGTTTCGGGCCGAAACCCTTCGTCAGACTGTTTTTTTGTGAACTGAATGGTTGTTGGTGCATTGTACAGTGACCTTTTAGAGAATGAATAGCATACTATCGTGATGTCTGCCTGATTAAGTATGGTAAAGGCCAACTTAGAATCTAATTCAAATTCAAATAATCAGAGTAGGACAAAGGTGGATGAGCACAAATTGATATTCCGAATTAGAAATGATATTCACTTAGATAAAGTGGAGATAAAGACTCTGGAAATATTTATGAAGCTTTTTGATTGCTGCAGGTACAGTAGCATCAGCCACATAGTGAACATAATGAAATAATAACTTTGTAAGTCATGGAGTCATAGAGGTGAAAAGCATAGAAACAGGCCCTTCGGCCCAACTCAGCTGTGCCCAATCTCAGCTAGTCCCATTTACCCTTGGCCTACCCTGGGTAAAAGATTCTGTGCATTCATCCTATCTATTCCCCTCGTGATTTTGTACATCTGTAAAATCGCCCTTCAGCCTCATGTGCTGTAATGAATAAAATGCTAACCTACTCCTTATAACTCAGGCCCTCTCTTCCTGGCTCTAGCTGGGTGATGAAAACTGGGTGATGATAACTCAGGCCCTCTCTTCCTGGCCCTAGCTGGGTGATCATCCTTCCTCTAGCTGGGTGATGAAAACTGAGCACAGAATGTGGCCATACCAACATCTTGTACAACTGAAACATAACATCCCAACTTCTAAAATCAATATGTGGAGGAAGGAACTGCAGATGCTGGTTTAAACCGAAGATAGACACAGAATGCTGGGGTAACTTAGTAGGACAGGCAGCATCTCTGGAGAGAAGGAATGGGTGAGGTTTTGGGACGAGACCCCTCTTCAGTCTCAACCAGAAACGTCACCCATTCCTTCTCTCCAGAGATGCTGCCTGTCCTGCTGAGTTACTCCAGCATTTAGTGTCTATCTTCTAGAATCAACACCCTGATGAGTGAAGGGTAATGTACCAAAACCCCCTTTTACCACTCTACCTATTTGTGATGCCACTTTAAGGGAACTGCCTACTACAACACTCCCCTTCAGGTTACCCATTATCCCACTATTCCCTGCATATCCATATACCGATCTAAAAGTCTTTTAAATGCCACTAATCTATCTACTTCAACCACCACCTCCAACAGCGCATTCCAGCCACTCACCATCCTCTGGGTAAAATATTATCCCTCTGCATTTGCAAAATACACCTCACACTTGTTCAGATTAAACTCCATCTGCCATTTCTCCACCCATTCATGTAGATGATATATATATATATATTGATGTATACTTCATCAGCCTTGCTCACAGTCCACGGCCCCAGCCATCTTGGTGTCTGCAAACTTACTAACCAACCCGTCAATATCTACATCCATGTCATTTGTATATGTCACAAATAGCAGAGGTCCCAGCATAGATCCCTGTTGTAGAAAATATATAATAATAATAATAATAATATTAATATATTTTATTGTCATTGCACACCAGTGCAACGAGATGTAGTATGCAGCTTCCATCCGATGTCAAAAATAAATAAATAAATAAACGGTGCGACGTGACCATCTGAGGGAGACAGTCCATGGGGGTGGGGGGCACTCAGCAGGGCCGGCTCAGAGCCGCTATAGCTCTGGGAATGAAGCTGTTCCTGAGTCTGGAGGTGCGGGCGTAGAAGACCTTGTAACGTCTGCCGGAGGGAAGTAGCTCGAACAGTCCGTTACAAGGGTGTGTGGAGTCTTTATGGATGCTGACGGCCTTCCTGAGGCACTGTGTGTGGTAGATGCCCTCCAAGGCTGGTAGCTGTGTCCCAATAATCCTCTGCGCTCTGTGGACGACGCGCTGAAGAGCTCTCCTCTCCGCCTCCGTGCAGCTGAGATACCACACAGAGATGCCATACGTTAATATGCTCTCTGTGTGGTGCAGCGGTAGAATGTTGTCAGCAGCTGTTGGGGCAGACCAGTCTTTTTTAATGTCCTCAGGAAGAACAGTCGTTGCTGTGCCTTCTTGACCAGCGCAGCGGTGTTGGTGGACCATGTGTGGTCCTCTGAAATATGAGTGCCCAGAAACTTAAAGCTGACACTCTCTCCATACTGTCCCCGTAGATGGAGATTGGGGCATATTCTCCAATATGGGACCACCTGTAGTCAACCTTGTAATGGTTCAGAAAAGATTTACGAGGATGTTGCTAGGACTAGAGGGTGTGAGCTATAGGGAGAGGTTGAGTAACTTGGGTCATGGAGCGTAGAAGGATGAGGGGAGATCTTATAGAGGTGTACAAAACCATGAGAGGAACAGATCGGGAGAAGGTGCTTGGGAAGCAGATAGGGTTGAAGGTGGATTGGTCTCCTAGTCCAGGTGGCCTGCACCCTTGGAATCTGAAAGAGGTGCCTTTAGAGATGAGGGGGTATTAGTGGTGATCTTTCAAGAATCATAGATTCAGGAGTGGTCCCGGAAACCATGAGAGGAACAGATTGGGAGAGGCCAGGTAGCTGACTTCAGGGTTAGGCAGAAATTAGGGCTGAAGGCCTGCACCGCCATTGGAACATGGCTGACTCCAACTGGTCCAGGTGGCCACAAGGGCCACATCTAACTCCCTCTTAAATATAGCACCCTCAACTAATCTGAAAAAAGTTCTTCTCAGGTTTTAAAGGATTTCCCCCTTTCCTTAGGGTGACCCCTTGGGACTTCCCTAACATTGGGAACAATCTATCTAGCCTGTCCAACCCCCTAAGAATTTTTCAAGAATCACTAGATTCTAGAGAGTGGTCCTTCATAAGACAGTCCTGACATCCCAGGGGAAATGGCAAAATGGATTTGGAGACCAAAACTGTACGCAATACTCAAGTGCAAGAAGGGGCAAAGCAGAAGAGTGGGAACTTTAGGACAGTTAGCCCGACTTCAGTGGTTGGTCAGATGTTAGAGTCCATTATAAAAGGATGATGTTTCCAAGTATTTAGAAGCACTTGAGCAAATAGGCTGAGTTGCTGCCTTACAGCGCTTGCAATGCCAGAGACCTGAGTTCGATCCTGACTATGGGTGCTGTCTGTATGGAGTTGTTTGTGCTCCCCATGACCACGTGGGTTTTCACCAAGATCTTTGGTTTCCTCCCACACTCCACTGATGCACAGGTTTGTAGATTAATTGGCTTGGTTAAACTGTAAATTGTCCCTAGTGGGCCATGACGACAGATGGCGCAATGGGCTAAGTGTTCGGCTGGCGACCGGAAGGTAGCCGGTTCGAATCCCGCTTGGAGTGCATACTGTCGTTGTGTCCTTGGGGCAAGACACTTCACCCACCTTTGCCTGTGTGTAAATGTAATGTAATTATGTGAAGCACTTTGGGGTCAATGCAAGTTGACTAAAAATGTGCTATATAAATAAGATTATATAGTGTATGTAGGATAATGTTAATGTGCGGGGATCTGTTTCCGTGCTGTATATCTAAACTAAACTAAATTAAACTAAACTAAATGAGATTAGTAGAGATAGGTTGATGCGAATGTATGATTCTGACATTTGCAACGTTTCTGTAGTGTATGATACAATGACTTTTGCAGAGCTGGTTAAAGTGTTTGAACAGCAGGAGTGTCTCTCCACTCCCATTCTCCCCAGCACGTCATTAGCAGCTGAAATCAGCATCTACCTGATACCGTTGCTGAATCTGTGGCAGGTCTGACAAAGATTGCTGAACATCGAGAGCTTGGTACAGCTTCGGAGGAGATGTCAGAGAATTACATCCTTTGTGGGTTTTAGATGTACATGCTCAAAGGGGCCTGCTCAGTGAATTACAAGCAAACATTCGACATAGCGCACACAATGGGACAATTGTCAAGCAAGCACAGGATCTTCATGATGAAGCCCAGGATGTCGATGAATCAGTGGCAAGGCTCACCGCATCTTCAGAGACTGACAAAAAACACCTCTCAGGGCAGTGATGTCACTTGCTATGGTCAGAAACAAAACAAGAGTAAGCATTTCAAATATGTTGCTCTGATTATAGTAACAAGGGATATTTCTTCATAAATTGCTTGAAAACAAAACAATTGCACAGGAAAAACTCAAGAAACTAAACCGTGTGATGTCTGTTAGGCAGAAAAGTACAGCGAATTGCATGCATAAAGAAGGTGATGGCCAACACTCATCCAGAGCAGAAAATAGATATTTGAGGCATGTGTCCATGTCAGTGGGATCTTACTGTAAGTGTTTGATACTAAGATGGAATGAACAGAAAGGAAGGGTTCAGCAAAGACAGGCAAGCTTCGGAGCAGAGAGGAGCAAAAGTTACAATGGACTTGGGATAAGGAAATTATAAGGGCTGCTGGGGGGGGTGGTGGGTGGGGGTGGGGGTGGGGGGGGGGGGGGGGGGGGGGGGGTTGAGAGGAAGGGCTGGAGATGAAGAAAAAATAACTGGTGTTACACCAGAAGCATGTACCTGCTGGTGTGGATCCGCTGCTCGAGTAACGGTCATTCCCAAAACATTGGCACGGTGGCGCGGTGGGGGAGTTGCTGCTTGGTCTTGGTGAGACCACACCTGGAGTATTGCGTACAGTGTTGGTCTCCAAATCTGAGGAAAGACATTATTGCCATAGAGGGAGTGCAGAGACTGTTCACCAGACTGATTCCTGGGATGTCAGGACTGTCTTATGAAGAAAGACTGGATAGACTTGGTTTATACTCTCTAGAATTTAGAAGATTGAGAGGGGATCTTATAGAAACTTACAACATTCTTAAGGGGTGGACAGGCTAGATGCAGGAAGATTGTTCCCGATGTTAGGGAAGTCCAGAACAAGGGGGTCACAGCTTAAGGATAAGGGGGAAATCCTTTAAAACCGAGATGAGAAGAACTTTTTTCACACAGAGAGTGGTGAATCTCTGGAACTCTCTGCCACAGAGGGTAGTTGAGGCCAGTTCATTGGCTATATTTAAGAGGGAGTTAGATGTGGCCCTTGTGGCTAAGGGGATCAGGGGGTATGGAGAGAAGGCAGGTACGGGATACTGAGTTGGATGATCAGCCATGATCATATTGAATGGCGGTGCAGGCTCGAAGGGCCGAATGGCCTACTCCTGCACCTAATTTCTATGTTTTTATGTTTCTATGTTTCCCAGCACCAGAGACCTGGGTTCAATTCTGACCACCGGTGCTGTCTATAAGGAGTTTGCACATTCTTCCGGTGACTGTGGATTTTTTCCGTGTCTCCATTTTAAAAACAATTGTTACAACAGTTCCTAATTCTTTCTCTGCAAACTTATCTGTCCACTCCTAAAAGTTCTACTATGTTTGAAAGAGAACTTATCAAGAAGGCAGCCTCACTGCACTATCCTGTACTGGCCACACCAAGAACTGATAATGTGTCTGTATCCAAATGGCCAGCAGCAGAAAGTGAAGGAGCAGATATTTACAAGCGATAGAAACATAGAAACATAGAAACATAGAAACATAGGTGCAGGAGTAGGCCATTCGGCCCTTCGAGCCTGCACCGCCATTCGATATGATCATGGCTGATCATCCAACTCAGTATCCCATCCCTGCCTTCTCTCCATACCCCTTGATCCCTTTAGCCACAAGGGCCACATCTAACTCCCTCTTAAATATAGCCAACGAACTGGCCTCAACTACCTTCTGTGGCAGAGAATTCCACAGATTCACCACTCTCCGTGTAAAAAATTATTTTCTCATCTCGGTCCTAAAAGACTTCCCTTTTATCCTTAAACTGTGACCCCTAGTTCTGGACTTCCCCAACATCGGGAATAATCTTCCGGCATCTAGCCTGTCCAACCCCTTAAGTATTTTGTAAGTCTTAGGGGTCTCAGGGGCAACCTTTTCATTCAGAGGATAGTAAGTATCAGGAGTGGGCTTCCAGAGGAAACTGTAGGTGGATAGAATAATGACTCAAAAGACATTTGGGCAGATCAATACATAGGAATGGCAAGCACACTATTTTCTTATTGCTTTGATTCAAAATGGTGTCTTATTCAACCAAGGAGAACTGGATTTTGACAGGTCTGCTGTTGTACACCATATTGCAACATTCATGATGGAACAGTGACAAACACAGCAAGCTCTGTCATACCTAGTCTAACCCCAAACGCTGAAAGGAACATTGAGAATCTATTGTTTATTTAGGGATACAAAAGCAGATGCTAAAAGTCCAAAATAGAAAATATAAAGTCCTGTTTAAGCAGCATCTGTCAACGAAGCATCAGAGTAATGAGCCTGTCCCACTTAGGCGATGTTTCAGGCGACTGCAAAAGGCGACTGTCAGAGTGGAACACACACACACATCGCTTCCTTCAGCAGCCCGTTATGCAGGCGGGTGACAGGGCAAGGGGGGGGGGGGGGGGGGGGGGGGGGGGGGCGGGGGGGGGGGGGGGGGGGGGGGGGGGGGGGGGGGGGGGGGGGGTGGGGGGGAGCGCTGTCTGAGTTAAATTGACACGGTGCAAAGCCAATGTGATACGGACACACACTGCGATGAACAGGAAGGTTGGTGCTGTAATTAAGATGGTGAAAGCACAGTGTACGGGAAGGGTCACGTAAGTCTCTTAAAAGAGGAGGGAGAGGAGCGGGGGGGGGGGGGGGGGGGGGGGGGGGGGATCACGATAACATCCATCAATCACAGCAGTTATAAATTGAACAATGCAAGAGTTGGAATTGAAGCAGGTTAGGACACTTCCCTTCTCCGGAGAGTAATGAGACTCTAGAATGCACAATGTACAGTGAACCTTCTCTCCATGGGTTCCAAGTGATTGAATGCTGGAGTGAAGCTGACTTAGAATCCAATAGAATCAAGAGAACTGTGCATATTAGGGGGGGGGGGGGGGGGGGGGGGGGGGGGGGGGGGAGAAAGAGTGGAGACAACATTTAAGAAGCCAGAGATACATGGCTGTGAAGCTCGGCGGACATTAACATTACCAGTTATCCTAGGCACTGAAAACTACTGCTTGCTTTTCTTTTCCCAATGAGCCATTGAAATTCACCGGCCAGCACCGGCTGCAACCTATGGGAACCTACGACAACCTACGACCTCCTGGCGACCCACTACCTCTGCACTAACGGCACGAGAATTCTCGCTACTCTCCATGGCGGCTTCATTCTGGTCGCTGCTAAGTTTTCAAAATTTGGGCGACCATAATGAGGCCATGATGCCCAGAATGCGGAAACTCCTCGCGACCATGAAGGCGACTCCGCGGCAACCACTCGCGAACGTGTGGCGACCACATAGTCACCTGCAGTCGCCTAAAAGGTCACCCGTGGGACAGGCCCATTAGTGTTTCAGAATTCACTATATCGGAGGGAAGATCTCCAAGCACTCAGCCTGACATACTATCTGTTTTTACCATATTTTTGCTTTAACAATTAAAATATATCTGATAAAGACACTAGGCAATAGACAGTAGGTGCAGGAGTGGGCCATTCTGCCTTTCCAGCCCAAATACATTTCAAGATCTTTCTTCATGTTTACAAAGGAGGGCTTGCACACACCTACATCAAAAGTCTGCTTACCCACTACACCACCTCCAGGTCCCTCAGACTGGCCGACTTGGGGTTACTGAACATCCCGCGGTCTAGGCATAAGCTCAGGGGCGACCGCACCTTTGCGGTTGCAGCTCCTAGACTATGGAACAGCATCCCTCTTCCCATCAGAACTGCCCCCTCCATCGACCCTTTTAAGTTGAGACTTTTATCTTTACTCTCAAGCCTTTCTTGACGTCCTCTGAGGGAGGGCTACATGTATGTATTTATGTATGGACTCAATCTATGAACCATTGTTGTATAACGTTAGTGCCTCCACCAATGTAAAGCACTTTGGCCAACGAGAGTTGTTTTTTAAATGTGCTATAGAAATAAAAGTGACTTGACTTGACTATTCAATTGTTATATATTGATCTGTTGCTTCAGTTCCAGCCCTGTGACGTGGACTTCTGCTAAGGGGCCAGCCCTGTGGTAATATTTGTGTGGTTTCATTCCCATTGCTGACTCTGACCATTTACTGAGATGGATTTTGGCTTTGTGAAATCTATTCAATGGAGGACAGCGCATTGACAACCTGTTCTATATCTCTTTCCATTTTGTCTACTGCTAATGGTGATTGTAAAGTGACGGCACAGTGGCAGAGAGGTAGAGTTGCTGCCTGACTGCGCCAGAGATCCAGGTTCCATCTGACTACTGATGCTGTCTGTGTGGTGTTTGCATGTTCTGCCTGTGACCACATGGGTTTTCCCCGGATGCTCCTGTTTCCCTACCACATCCCAAAGATGTGCGGGTTTCTACATTAATTAACCTGTTTGCATGCTGTATCTCTAAACTAAACTAAACTAAATCTAAAGTAAAGTATCTCGAAGCTAAACTAAACTTATCTAAAGTAAAGTAAACTAAACTAAAGTAAACTAAACGAAACTAAGTGCATGGAATCTGCGGAGTTTTCTCTTTGCTAATTGTTTTATAAAACAATGAAAATACCCCAAACTTCAGGAAAATGAAATATACTGAACTGGAAGGTTTAGTAAAGAAACCTGGTGTTCAATTCAGTGAATGCTAGAAACCAAACCGTTTGCAGAATTATTTTATATTCTTACTTCTGCCTGTTACATATTTAATAAGGGGATATCCAGGCCATGTATGCTAATGTCCATTTGTTGCTTGGAGGAATTGTTCTGGTCAGAGGTTGAAAGTGGTTATTAACATGATTTATTCAAAATAATGCAGCGAACCAGAAATTTACAAACATGTCACACATCTCAGGGCATGGTTTAACCGGTGATGAGTGAGGCAGAGCAACCTTTCTGCCCTGGTTCTAAATAAAGAAATGATATGCACTCAGACATGAATGAGACTCGCCAGGCAACCAGTCACTCACGTTCATTATCACTCTGCCATGTCCAGCCTGAGACATTTGTTATCCTAAACATATCTTCTGAAATTTAAGATTGCAGAAAGATCAAACGATTCATTTTGCAATTTAAGAAGTTTTCTGAGCTCATGGTTTAAGTCACGACTGCAACCTCTATAGTTAGAAAGAGTGGACAAGTCATCCTGAATTCTCTATTACAATAAAGTGACACAAGGCTGATGAAATTCACACAACCATGAATGATATATGGAAAACCCATCTGAGAAAGACAGGCCAGAACACTTTCTTATTTGCAAGAGAAAAATAACGAGTGAGAAAAGGCTATTTAGTTGTCATGAACACCAAACAGTTGAAGGCAGGTACACAACACAAACTAATTTAGACTGTTCAAATGAGAACCTGCATCTGCAGACTACAGACCACCCCTTGCACCACCACACACTTGTTTTTTTCACGCTTTGTATCGCACATATATCGTGTTTTTATTGCATTGCTTTTATCTTTTCATTGTCATAGAATTTAAATGTACTTTATGTATAGTGTAGGATTTTCAGTGTTGTGTATGTGCTGATGCCGCTGCTGATGACAATATTTTTATTCTACCTGTACCTCCCTGTACTTGTGCATGGAACAATAAAGGGCCTGTCCCACTGTACGAGTTCACCCAAGAGCTCTCCCGAGTTTAAAAAAAAATCAAACTCGTGGTAGGTACGTAGAATGTACGTAGCGGGTACGTCGGAGCTCGGGACGTCTCTTAGCGGCTCGTAACGCTAACGGCAGGTACTCGGGAAAGTTTTTTCAACATGTTGAAAAATGTCCACGAGAGCCCCGAGTACCTACGAGCGGCCATTACCGTAATTCTCCGAGTCCGAATCAGGGGAAACTCGGGAGAACTCTTGAATTACCTCGTACAGTGGGACAGGCCCTTAACTTGACTTGACAGTTTCCATTCAGGGCCTTGGATAGATCTGCACCTTTGTATATCTGTTTTCACTTTTCTAGCCTTTCTCTCAGATTCTGCACATCATCTCTGATCATCAAGCTTCCAAATTTACAAAGTTACAATTATCTGTTAATAATCTAAAATTCTGTTAATAAAACATCAAGGGATTCACAGTGGAGAATAAAACTAGAGGGCATGGATTTTAGGTAGAAACAAAGAACTGCAGATGCTGGTTTACCACGAAGAAAGACATAAAGTGCTGGAGTAACTCAGCGGGTCAGGCAGCATCTCTGGAGAAAAAGGATGGGAGAATCCTGACCCAAAACATCACCTATCCTTTTTTCTTCATGCACGGATTTAATAATAATAATAATAATAATAAGTTTATTTATATAGCACATTTATAGTCAATTTTCATTGACCCCAAAGTGCTTTACATAATTTAAAAATCAGTTCCATACAAAGCATAAAGATGGGTTAACAAAATAATAAAATGCATAAACAGGACACAACATCCACCACAGCATTCATCACTGTGGTGGAAGGCACAAAAAATGTTGGCCGTCCTCCTCCATTTAAAGTGAGAGGAGAAAGATTTAACAGGGAGGCCAGTTTTTCACATAGAAGTTAGTTGAAATATGGAAGTAAATGCTAGGTGAAATTGAGAAGTGGTACAATTATAATGTTTAGAATACATTTGGACCGGTGCAAATAGATAGGAAAGGTCTAGTGGGATATGGGCCAAATGCAGGCAAAAGAGACCAGCTCAGATAGACACCTTGGTTGGCATGGATAAGGGACTGAAGGAACTGTTTCCGTGCTCCATGTCTCTATGTCTCAATGAAGAAGAACATCTCACCAGACCAAGCATAATCATCCAATATCCAAATTCAAATCAGCCTGCCTGATTGCTGAATTGAAAATGAAATCAATCAATTTGTTATCTTGGTCCAAATCACCAAATAAATGAAAATCAAACAACTGAAGAAGCTCAAAATTTGAACTAAGGCAGAAAATACGGTAAACATTCTAAAGATGGTGCAGCAAATGTGCTAAGAGGAACCAAGTTACAGCTGAAATATGAACTATTTCTGTCTCCACATACACTGCCTGGTTTGGTAGTTGTTTCCAGCATGTTGTATGTTTTACCATCAAACATGTGGCTGGTTAGCTGCGATGTTCACACACAGAGAGTCATTTGGAGGCATTTAAATGAGTAATATTGAAAGCAGAGTTCCTTCCATGCCTCAACTGTCTCCATTTGACATTGACAGTAAATTGAACCGAATATTTGTAACGCACAATATTTCTAGCGAGTCCTTTTTCAGAATGGCAGGCAGTGGCGAGTGGAGTGAAGTGCCGCAAAGCTCAGTGTTGGGGCCGCAACTGTTTACCATATAGATTGGTACGGAAGGAATCGACTATGAATAAGACAACCAGCACAGCAATTGACAGAGCAGCAGCACCGGCAGGACATAAGCCACGAAGCTGCATCTGTGGCTGGGAAAAGATAACATCAGAGAAGGGTCTCAGAGCAGGAGAAAGTGCCTGGGAGAGCTTGGCGAGGGGCCTCGCGTTGACCATTACCTTCTAAGAGGTAGGCCAAATCAGTCGAGTGAAGCCCAGTGGCAGGTTGACCACCACAGTCCGCAGGGTATCAGCACCCCAGGTGAAGCACAACCAAGTACTGTCCCACCAACGGACACGAGTCCAGAGCCCAACCAGCCACAGTCAGCGGCAGAGAGGAAGACGGAAGGAAAAAAGCCAAATGGTGCAGTCACTGGCTGTGGCTGAAGAGAAAAGATGCTGTCTGGGCTGCCACGTGACCATCTAGAGGCTAACCATAAGACACACACCCAGGTCTGATCACCTTGAGGTGGGCCTGCCTCGACTGAGGGCGTCTTGTGATAAAAGGCCAAAACACCCAGTGACGTTGAGGTACACAACTGAAGATGTGTCTGATTGGTAACAAAATCACCCAGTGGTCACCCCCAAGAATATCAAATGTCAATTGTAGTGAAAAACCTTAAGGATTGTAACATCCAGTCCTACTAATCAATCAATGATTTGGAAGTGGGAATTAGGAGCAACACTAACAAGTTTGCGGATGACACAAAGATGGGTGGCAGTGTGAACTGTGAAGAGGATGTTAGGAGGTTGCAGGGTGAACTGGACAGGTTGAGGGAGTGGGCAGATGCATGGCAGATGCAGTATAATATAGATACATGTGAGGTTATCCACTTTGGCGGCAAAAACAAGGAGGCAGATTATTGTCTCAATGGGGTTAGGTTCGGTAAGGGGGAGGTGCAGCGAGACCTGGGTGCCCTTGTACACCGGTCACTGAAAGTTAGTGTGCAGGTACAGCAGGCAGTGAAGAAAGCTAATGGAATGTTGGCCTTCATAACAAGAGGATTTCAGTGTAGGAGTAAAGAGGATCTTCAACAGTTGTATAGGGCTCTGGTGAGACCACATCTGGAGTATTGCGTACAGTTTTGGTCTCCTAATTTGAGAAAGGACATCCTTATGATTGAGGCAGTGCAGCGTAGGTTCACGAGATTGATCCTTGGGATGGTGGGACTGTCATATGAGGATAGATTGAAAAGACTAGGCTTGTATTCACTGGAGTTTAGAAGGATGAGATCTTATAGAAACATGTAAAATTACTAGACTAAGTGGGACCCGTTGGGTCCCAGCATCACACGGGAGGGCTGGTCACCAACGTAATATTCCACCTCTCCACCAATTGCAATATTGCTCACCAGTGGGGGGGTGGGGGGGGGGGGGGGTTCTTTTGCGCTAGTATGGGTGTTGCAGGCTGAAGGTACTGGTTTACAGAGGGCTAGTATAGACATTGTGGGCTGAATGGATTCTTGGGCTGGCAGCCAACTGTTGCAATGATTTAAAAAGCCAAGCTAAGGCAAATAATTGGGCAGCAGCCACCCGACAACCAAAATTCATTTTGTGAACACAAACTTTAAATAAAAAGGCAAACAATTTGGCAGCAGCCACATCGAGAAGACTCAAATGGAGTAGACGTACGTTCAGTGTTATTCACAGCTCAGAGAGCCGTGACCCTCTCGCTTCCTGGGTCTGGCAGAGTGAGTGAGGCACGACACTTCCGGGGTTTATAGTCCCTCCCCCCTGCCGCCAGCGGGGGCAGCAGAGAGAACGGGGAATTTTTTTTAAACATTAATATCTCTCTGATTTTTCATCGATGGGAAGAATCCTCTGGTCCCGGAAGGCGGAGGGGGGCTCTGAGCGAGATGGGGTGGCTGCGTTCTCTCGGAAATCACAGCACAGTGGGCCAAAAGCGGTCAAGATCAGACTTCTTCACCCAGAGAGTTATGAATTTGTGGAATTCCCTGCCACAGAGGGCAGTGGAGGCCAAATCACTGGATGGATTTAAGAGAGAGTTAGATAGAGCTCTAGGGGATGGTGGAATCAAGGGATATGGGGAAAAGGCAGGCATGGGTTATTGATTGGGGACGATCAGCCATGATCACAATGAATGGCGGTGCTGGCTCGAAGCGCCAAATGGCCTCCTCCTGCACCTATTTTCTATGTTTCTATGTACACAAAACTTTATCTTTCTATACGTTGTATGCATTCTTCTGATGAATTCCAGAAATAGAAATATAATAAATATGAATATAAGAAACACCTTTACTTCATTAGTAATATGTAGCAGTTAGCATGTAACAAACAACCTAGCACATTGGATTACTCAGTGGTTGGTCTTAAACTCTAATAGACACTGTAGGTGGATACCTTCAGTATCACTTCAAATAAATTATATTAGGCCACCCACTGATGTCATGATGTGCGATTTATTCCAATCCACAGCAGATGTTTGTCAAAAGCTGTCACTGTCCACTATTCCTGTTAATGTTAAGCACTCTTGCTTGAGCAGGTTAGTTAGTGGTCATTTGAGAAAAGCTAACGGCTGCCACCAAATCACAATGCGTAACAAATGCTTTGCTGGAGCCCTGATCACCAATAACAAGTCGCAAGTCACAGTACTTGAATCAGATCCAACTGCAGTCAATGACTTCAGAAACTTTTATCTCACTAGTTCCTTCATACATGGTTTAAAGGGTGTCACGGTGGCACAGCAGGAGAGTCGCTGCCTTACAGCACCAGAGACCCGGGTTCCATCCTGGCAGGTGCTGTCTGTACGGAGTTTGCACGCTCCCCCCCGTGACCGCATGGATTTTCTCCGGGACCTCCGGTTTCCTCCTACACTCTAAACACAAACCGGTTTGCAGGTTAATTGGCTTCTGTAAATTGTAAATTGTAAATTGTCCCTAGTGTGTGTAGGATATTGCTAGTGTGCAGAGATCACTGGTCTGCACGGACTCAGTGGGCCAAATATCCTTTTTCACGCTGTGTCTCTAAACTAAACTGAACTAAACTAAATGCCATAGAAAACCAAATGCAGGCTACTTCTTTTATTTGTCCCAATTTGTAATATATTTTCCCTCATTGTTATGTTTCCAGACTATTTATATATACTTCCTGCCTGACTTCAACAGATTTAATTCTAGCAGCGTCAGGGTTTGTTCGGTTGGACCTGTGGAAGGTGAAATTGCTGGGTATGGAATATGAGCCACACTATGAGAAGCTCCATTGTTGTCACCCAAATGGCAGGGTGACTCATTTAAGGTAATAACTGCTCAGCCTACAACAGCAGTGGTTAATTAAATTGCTATTTATCTTCAGTGGAATCACTTAATGTCATGCTTAAGTGGTAAGTGTTTCCAATTATTCTTATCTTTTAATACCGTCAGCTACAATAATCAGTAGTCTTGCCTCTTGCCCAATATAAGGGACCATGCTTTCCACTGGACAATGTTCTCACTGCTTTCAACAGAGTATCTTCTGAACATTGCGGTGTATCTCATCCATGGTGCTTGAACCTGTTCAGCTATCAGTTGCAGGATGGAGCAGCCTACAGCTGTGTTAATATTCATGTAAATCTCTCCATTATTTATCATTACTATAATTTGGAAATGACTTTTGTTTGTCAGCATGAGTTCATCACATTGTTTATGAAAATCTGCTACGGTTTTGTACCATTATAATTTCCCTTCCCTTGGAACTATGCCTGATTCCACAGTTCAGGTTAGTGGTCTGCTCATCCTTGCATGCAGAAGCCTTGTGCCTTGCTGGTGCCGATCGAATGATTATCCAGTACCAAACTGACAGGTTGAGCTGTATGGTTGGTTCCCTTGACACCCAGAGCAGGCTTTCCTTCCGTAATTGGTTGTCAAACCATTCGTGCTCAAGCATGCAGGACTTCAAATTTGAGTTCCTTCCATTTCTTCTCCCGCTAGTTTTCGTTTAGTTTAGAGATACAGGCGCGCCGGTTCCGCGCCGACCAGCGATCTCCGCACACTAACACCATCCTATACCCACTAGGGACAATTTTTACACTTACCAAGCCAATTAACCTATACACCTGTACGTCTTTGGAGTGTGGGAGGAAACCGAAGATCTCGGAGGAAACCCATGCGGTCACGTGCAGAACATGCAAACTCCGTACAGACAGCACCCGTAGTCGGGATCGAACCCGGGTCCCTGGCGCTGCATTCGCTGTAAGACCGTAATTCTACCGCTGCACCACTGTGACCGCATATTGATCCACATGCTGCATGCACTCAGGTGTCCTAGGCTGATGAAGATTGTGCGTTGTTATAAGCTATTTCCCCAGATGTGGCTATCCTGCATTTCCATTTAAATGTTGGATTTTACTTATATAGTAAATTGGACTGGATCTGTTCACTCATGTCCTGAAGCAAATCCATATCAAATATACCATCCAAAAATGTGTATAGTTTACAACACCACACCAGTTGCTGCCTTGCATCGCCAGAGCACTGGGTTTGATCCTGACAACAGAGATTGATCCTGTACGGAGTTTGCACGTTCTCCCTGAGATCCGCGTAGGGTTTCTCCTGGTGCTCCGGTTTCCTCCCACACTCCACAGACCTATAGGTTTGTAGGTCAATTGACGTCTACAAATTGTAAATTGCCCCTCGTGCGTAGGATAGTGCTCGTGTACGGAGTGATCATTGGTCGGCATGAACTTAGTGGGCCGAAGGGCCTGTTTCCTAGCTGTATCTCTGAACTCTAAAAGGAAAATAGGTTTTCCAGAACATTTATGAAACCTCTATTCTTCTCCCCTGATCTCTAATCATCCGTCCCAAATCTATATCTCATTATGATTTCTGTTGGCATTAGGTTATATTTTGGCCAATTTTCCACTACCTCATTAAATGAAATATTGATTGTCTTAAAAACTTGTTGGTTTGACAGATTAACCTCGGCTTTGCCACGATTTCTACCAATAGGTTTTCTTACTTGCATTCATATTTTGATTTCCATAAGCATCTTAATCATGCAATTCAGCCCTAAATACTCTTCCACCTTTTTCAAGTGTATATTGAAAGTTTCCCTAGCTTACTCATACCTCCGAGATTTAAATCTGGGACTTCCCATTTAACTGGTATAAACATTTCAAGGCCAGCCATCTAATTGGAATCAAATTTGCATGTTTTTCTTTTTATGCTCAGATACACACCGCACTTTGCTCCAACTGGCATGTTATCCTACCTGCACAGATCCTCATTTCCATGAACGGTTATAATTCTTTGCCATCTCATTCTTGCCGAATTTTCCGTGGACTACAAACATCCAATGAAGTCCATTTTCAGAACGGGTGGACAAATACATAAGGCACAAGGAACTGAAAACAAGGTATGTTCTTTTCAGACACAAACTTCTCACAGACTCTCTCGGTAACTTTTAATAAACAGATGAAAGAGCAAATGACTGCATGACATTGAAGTGAGACATGAGTTTCAAGTGAAGAATTCTTACGCCTTGAAGAAATGAGACTCCGACTAATAGATAAATATGACCAATTCTTAAAGAGTTGGTCTCCTTTCATCGACTTTTTGGAATCATGTGATGCAGCGGTGCCGTAAGGATTGCTAATTTCAGTTCATGACGCGGATAGAGCTACATCCCCGAATACAGATTTGAAAAATTCTCTTTTAAGGGGCCTTCTCTTCTATTTCTACTTTCCTCTTTCTCTCTTCCTTTTTTTTTATTTTTTATATACACACTTCACGTTTTTCTACTCTCTACCATCTATTTCTCCACTTTTTCCCCTTTCTATTGCTTTCTTTTTCTTGTTCTGCTTACTTCTTTCTTATAACATAAAACTAGAGGTTGTACATAGAATGGATTACGTTATTACATAGTTGGCACCTAAAATTAGGTGCCACTGTACTGTTTTGTGATGTATTAACTTCTAATAAAATAAATAAAAAAAAATAAAATAAAAAAGTGAAGAATTCTTTAATTATAATGCACTATACAGCTCCCAAAACCACAATGAGACACACGGACATTCCCAACGCTATATATATCCCCAGGGAAGCCCCGTAACCCACGCCAACCGCCAGGGGTCACGTGACCAACCCCCTAGAGCTGAGGTTTCACACCACACATGGCTGACCACCGGGGGCCGCCACAGGACCCACCTCCCCCAGAACCAGAGGCACGGAACCAAACGGGAAGACGAACAAGGCGGCCGGCCCTCTTGCATACGTCCCCACACACATGGGACATGCCCAGTACGGGAGCAACCGGGATGGCGGACGCCCCCGACGATGAGGCTGGGCCACCTACACTGGCTCGCTAGGGTCCAAATGGGCCGGCTTCAACCGAGCTACAGACACAGTCTCACGCCGACCCCCCCATGTCCAAAACAAAAGTAGTGGGCCCATGCTGCAGCACCCGAAAGGGCCCCTCATATGGGCATTACAAAGGTGACCTGTGGGCGTCACGGCGCAGAAAAACATAGGACCAGTCATGAGAGCTGGCGGCACATGGGCAGGAGCCGCACCATGGCGAATCATCCGGAGAGGAGACAGGGCGCTGACCCTCTCCCGCAAACGGACCAACACACACACGACGGCGGCTCCCGGGACACAAGCAGCCGGAATAAATTCCCCCAGAACAGCGAGCGAGATGCCATAGACTAATTCGGCTAAGGACGTAGGCAATTCCTTCGTCCTTCGGGGCGGTCCGAATACCCAGCAAAACCCAGGGCAACTCATCCATCCATTCATGGCCCATGAGGCGTGCCTTCAAAGCGGCCTTGAGATGGTGGTGGAACCGCTTCACCAACCCATTACACTGTGGGTGATATGCCGTCAACGTCATTTCCGTCAGTAGGCATTTCGGCATCGCGTCTGTTCGGTTATTTGGCTTCCACTTCTCCGCTTCGGCTTCTCGTCCTTCGACGCCCCATCTGGGTACCCTTGCCATTAGCGTTTGACCTTTCACAACTCTGGCAGGACAGAGTGACGGCCTGGGTTGACCCTTTCTGATGTGCTCTTCATGTGACACAAGCTGTAAGTTTGTGTGCATTGCACTTCAAATTGGACACAAAATTATACCAATAATCCATAGTCATGTAACTGTAGTTTGCAGAATAAGAATTTTGCTCCATAACCTCTCAGTAGATAGTTTGCTCTAAGCATTAATTAAAAGAAATAGGATAGAGGCTGAATTGCAACGTATTCACCTGCAAAAACATGTACCATTCTAATTTTAATTCTAAAATTTCATCCTCTGGGGTCTTTCACAGTAATTTGAATTCGAGTTACATTGCCTAGATAATTGGTAATTTCATCCAAAGAGAAATGAATGAGAGAGCTGGCACTATTGATAGAGTCCACTGCACCTTGACTCAGTCAATGTGATACAACGGGGCATTTCTTGTCTTCAGTGGCCAATACCATTTTCTGCCTAATGTTTGCAAAAACTCAATATGTGGAGATTGTAGCCCTCTGCCATGTGCATTCAGGCATGCTCCCCCATTGCTAATGGTATAATGATCTTGCAGCAAACTGATCATTTCACGTAGTAAGAAATAACTGCAGATGCTAGTAAAATCGAAGGCAGATACAAAATGCTGGAGTAACTCAGCGGGTGAGGCAGCATCTCTGGTGAGAAAGAATGGGTAACGTTTTGGGTCGGTACCCTTCTTCAGACTGATGTGCGGGGAGAGGGTGGGACAAATATAGAATGTAGGCAGAGACAGACAGACAGGTAGGAGAACTGGGAAGGGGGAGGGGATGGAGAGAGAAAGCAAAGGCTATTTGAAGTCAGAGAATTCAATGTTCATACAACTGGGGTGTAAACTACCCAATCAAAATATGAGGTGCTGTTCCTCCAATTTGCGCTGGGCCTCACTCTGACAATGGAGACGAAAGGTCGGATTGGGAATGGAGGGAGGAGTTGAAGTGCTGAGCAACCTGGAGATCAGATCGGTTATGACAGACTGAGCAGAGGTGTTCAACATGTAGGTGGAAGGGAAGAAGGAGAGGAGAAATAGGTGTGTCCAGGTGGGGTACAGGAGAGAAGAAGGGGGGGGGGGGGGGGGGGGGGGGGGGTGGGGGGGTGAGGGAGGCAGAAGGGAGAGGGGGAAGGTTTTGTAGTTATCTAACGTTGATATCATCGGGTTGGAAGCTACGCAGGCGGTAAATTAGGTGGTGTTTGGGGCTGCTTTTTGATTACCTGATTCATTTTGATAAAGTGATTAATCATGAATTATTTCTCAGGCAAATTTACCTTTATTTCACAAACGTAAACCTTCAGACTGTTATTAGGTACGATCTCAAAAAACATAATGTGTCAACAGTCTCATCACTCAATGATGTGCACAATTGTGTGACGGAGAAGCCAGCAGCACTAAAACATCTTTCAGATTCAACTGAGCTGCAGCATCATGAATGCTCTGTACACTTCTTCAAGTGTGCTTGGGCGCTTCCTGCCACAGGCTGTGAGGCTGCTAAACAGTCACTCCACCTGATTCTGCTGCTTTGCACTGACAATTTAATAACTGGCGCTGGCCACTCAAATCAGCTGCCCCGGACATTTTAATGACTGTTTTTACTGTATTTTAATGTTGCTGTTTTACCTGCTTTTTAACTATTTATACTGTTTCATCAGGGGCTGGATTGTTTTTACTGTTATTATGTGTGAAATGTTGACGTTTTATGTGCGATGCTCCGGTATTCCCTGGGAAACGTCTTCTCATTTTGCATTGTACAATTGTTGCTTTGAAGATGACAATAAACGTTGATTGATTGATTGATTGATTCAATGTGCTTTACAGGGCAGCCATTTCACGCTTCACCATCTTCAACATGTCTTGTGGGTTTAAATATAACTCCACTGGCTTCGGCTTCTTGCCATCCTCTCTGGAGAGAATGACATCGAGCTCTAGTTTGCTTTGCTTCACAGCGAGCTCAGTTTGACCATTATCTTCGTCACCAGTGTCATCAATTAATTCATCATCTTTGTCTGAGAAACATCTCACAATTATCGCAAGATCATTGATTGTATTCAATTTATTGGCATTATCTCGTAAGAGACAACAAAATGGATTTTCCTTACAATCAAGTAACATAAAAATAAATAATAAATAACTAAAACATATTAAAAAAAAAAAAAAACACAGTGGGCCAAAAGTGCCTGTTTCCATGCTGTATCTCTAAAAACGAACTTGGTTGGCTCTAGGCCATGGGTAGGTTAGCAGAATAGTTTGATTCTTAATGATCTCAGAACGCTATCAGAGTTTGCAATCAATGAGGAAGAAATAACAAGACATGTTCCTCGCCTAGCTTTCCCAAAATATTTAGGCCTCTTCAAACAACCTTTCAAGGCCTTTTAACCAGGCTTCTCTTGCTATTCTTTGGATTCAGAACAGAGCAACACCATGTGCGGAGCCTGAATCTTCTTATTCGTAGTGGCAGAAATATATTAATGATTGGAAATCATTACACATTAGGAAAGCGATGAGGAGCAATTTCTTTAGTCAGAGGGTGGTGAATCTGTGGAATTAATTGTCACAGACAGCTTTTTATGGCGTGACCAAAAAGGTCGATGAGGGCAGGGCTATAGATGTTGTACACATGGATTTCAGTAAAGCATTCGACAATGCACGGTAGGCTGCTCTGCAAGGTTAGATCACATTTAATGAGTAAACGTGTGATTTACTCAGCATGGATGGTCTCCAATTGGAGGCGTGGCTTCGTATTCCACTTCTGACACCATGTTGAGTAAATCACACATACTCACAAATATGGTACAGCAATATTTATTGAGTGACGTATACAACACTCTAGCATGTTACTCCTATCGTGCAGCTGTGCTGGCTGGCAGCACATGTTGGGTTGCGATAATATGAATGGTGTGGAAGGAGGCGGAGCTTATAATAGTAAAGCACTACATCGATTACTAAGTAAAGTAAATTTGAATATCAATGGTTACAAATATTTTAACTGTAAGAAACAAACCAAATCTTATTAATAATAATCAGGAAAACTATTAGATTGCCATTAAACACCATCTGTTACATCAATGGGGAGAGGATTCAGAAATCAGAGGTGCAAATGGAATTGGGAGTGTGCAGGTGCAGGATTCCCAAACGGTTAATATGCGTTGAATCTGTAGTGAGGAAGCCGAATGCAATGTTAGCATTTATTTTGAGAAGACCAGAACATGAAACTGGGAATGTAATGCAAGGGCTTTATAAAACACCGATCAGACAACGCGAGCCGTTTTGGGCCGCAAATCTGAGGAAGGATCTGTTGGTGTCGGAGAGGGTCCAGAAGAACTTTACGAGAATGACCCCAGGGATGACTGGGTTAACATATGTGAGCATTTGACGCCATTGTGCCAGTACCCACTGCAGTTTAGAAGGATGAGGAGGAACCTGATTGAAACTTATGAATAGTGAAAGGCCTGGATAGAGTAGATGTGGAGAGGATGTTTTCACTAGTGGGAGAGTCTAAAAAAGAGGGCGTTCCCACATTCTGAGGATGCACCATTAGGAAAGAGATGAGGAGCAATTTCTTTAGTCAGAGGGTGGTGAATCTGTGGAATTAATTGTCACAGACAGCTGCGGAGTGTCATTTGATATTTTTATGGCAGAGTTATTCCCTTATCATGTATCTATACACTGTAAATGGATCGATTGTAATCAAGTATTGTATGTTTGCTGAATGTTTAGCATGCAAACAAAGCTTTTCACTGTACACGTGACAAGGAACTAAACTGAACAGAATTGAACTGAATTTAATTGGTAAGATGTCAAGTGTTAAGAGAATGGGGTTGAGAGGGAAAGATAGATCAACCAATGACAGAGTAGACTTGCCTAGCCGAATGCCCTAATTTTGCTAGTGGGCAAAATTAGAACACATGGTATTGGGAGTAGGGTACTGACATGGATAGAAAATTGGTTGGCAGACAGGAAACAAAGAGTAGATATTAACGGGTCCCTTTCAGAATGGCAGGTAGCGAGGCTCGGTGCTGGGACCGCAGCTATTTACAATATACATCAATGATTTAGATGAAGGGATTCAAAGTAACACAGCAAATTTACAGATGACACCAAGCTAGGTGGCAGTGTGAACTGTGAGGAGGATGCTATGAGAATGCAGGGAGACTTGGACAGGTTGGGTGAGTGGGCAGATGCAGTTTAATGTGCATGAATGTCAGGTTATCCACTTTGGTGGCAAGAACAGGAAGGCAGATTATTATCTGAATGGTGTCAAGTTAGGAAAAGGGGAAGTACAACGAGATCTGGGTGTCCTTGTTCATCAGTCACTGAAAGTAAGCATGTGGGTACAGCAGGCAGTGAAGAAAGCTAATGGCATGTCGACCTTCATAACAAGAGGAGTTGAGTATAGGAGCAAATAAGTCCTTCTGCAGTTATACAGGGCCCTAGTAAGACCACACCTGGAATATTGTGCGCAGTTTTGGTCTCCAAATTTGAAGGACATTCTTGTTATTGAGGGAGTGCAGCGTAGGTTCACGAGGTTAATTTCCGGGTTGGCGGGACTGTCATATGTTGAAAGAATGGAGAGACTGGACTTGTATACTCTGGAATTTAGGATGAGAGGGGATCTTATTGAAACATATAAGATTATTAAGGGATTGGAGACACCAGAGGCAGGAAACATGTTCCTGATGTTGGAGGAGTCCTGAACCATGGGCCACAGTTTAAGAATAAGGGGTTGGCCATGTAGAATAAGATGAGGAAAACTTTTTTCACCCAGAGAGTTGTGAATCTGTGGAATTCTCTGCCTCAAAAGGCAGTGGAGGCCAATTATTTGGATGCTTTCAAGAGAGAGTGAGATGGAGCTCTTAAAGATAGCGGAGTCAAGGGATATGGGGAGAAAGCAGGAACGGGGTATTGATTGTGGATGATCAGCCATGATCACATTGAATGACGGTGCTGGCTCGAAGGGCCGAATGGCACCTATTGTCTATTGTCTTTTGTCTTTTGTCTGGTGTCTATTGCTCCCATGACGTTATGGACTATAATATCCTTCACAAGATGGATTCAGCCATCCCTAGCAGGTCTGGATAATATGTGATCCCAAACATTAACCTATTGACCATAACCTGCCTCCTGGATTCAGGGGGACCCATGTATAGACAATAAATATAGGGATTGGCAGTATTATCTACAGCCCTGTGAATGAACAATTTAGAAAAAATATTTTATTATCCTGGCTGAGATTGACAAACATAATAGACGGCAAGCAATAATTGTGGCAGTGTTTTAACCCATAAACTTAATTAACAAGCTTGTAGTGCGAGCATTCACTGGAGGCTTCCAATGTATTTTCATAGTAAAATACATCATTACTGATTGACTCTCTGCAAATATAAGGCTTCTCTGCAGACATTCAATTTTAAAGTAGGATTTATAATGCAATGAATTTCTATTGAAGTGTGTGGAGGATTGGCCTATTGTAGTTGTGCGGTTGTGCGCCAGGAGATTTGGCCCCACGTTGAGTGAGATCGCACATCTTTGGTCATCGAGTGAGTCATTTTCTCCACGGGGGATGGTTTTCCGATTTGATAGCACTGTCTGTCAATTTAACGAAGATTTTGATTGCTGCTGAATGAACCCAGAGACAAAAAAGGATAAAAACTCTAATTTAAAAAGAATTAGAGTCATTTCACAGGGTATTCAGACCGAGAATACTCGTAATTAAATGCAAAATTGAGCATTTGTGTCAGATTGGGAAAACACTGTTGGGAGCTTGGTTGAGTTTCCTCCAAACTTCCTGTGGCAGTAACTGCTTTCCAGCAGCTTGGAAGTTAATGTAGAATTAATAAACTTGAAACAGATTAAAAGTTAGGAGAGTGAGGCGGAAATGTTGAGGACGGGAAGTGGTAGGATTGAGAAGGAGAGAGTGTAGGAGGTTGAGGAGAAGCAATAATAGCAGGGATTCAAACGTTCCATCGCTCCCCAAAACCCCCACCCATAAAATATCTTTGGATTTCGGCTTAATCTTATCTTCCAGAGTTATCTCTTGTCCACTTTTCCCCTCCTGCTTTTCTTCTTAAGTATGCTCCTCAGTCTCCAAAGCTCATCCAGGGATACATTTGATCCCAGCTGCATATATCTAACCTATGCCTCCTTCTTTCTCCTCACGAGAGCCTCAACTTTATCTTGTCATCCAGGTTTCCACCTGTCCTGCCCTTCAGTCTAAGAGGAACAGGCATGCCTTAAACACTTTTCATAACACCTTTAAATGCATTCCCACTTTACCGACATCCCTTTGGCTACAGCAACCTAATCCAATCAACTTTCGCAAGTTGCTGTCTTGAAGCATGAAAGTTGGCCTTACCACTATTTAGAACTCGGCCCAACCTATCCTTTCCCATATCTATTCTAAAGCTTATAGAACTGTGTTTGTTGGAGCCGAAAGGCTTGTCCATCATCAATCCAGTCATTCAATTTCCTGAGAGTAGGTGAAGCCTTTTGTCCTGTCCTCTGGGTCCTCTATATATTGCCGAAGGAAATCTATATTTCCTGAGCACATTTGACAAATTCAATCCTGTCTAAGCCTTTGGCACTATGGCAGCCCCAGTCTAAGCATTCACAGATTTTAACCAAATATGTTCTCAGTAAATACATTTGAAATATGTTCCCAGATCTGGACCCTTGTGAATGTCAAGAAACACATTGGTTAAGAAATGACAAAAAAAAAAGAGCATCTTGTGAAAAATACTAAGATTGAAGGTAGGGCTCGGCAGAGCTGCTGCCTCATAATGCCAGTGACCATGGTGCCTTCCTGACCTTGGGTGTTTTCTGTGTGGAGTTTGTATGTTCTCCCTGTGACTGCGTGGGTTTCCTCTGGGTGCTCCAGTTTCCTCCCACATCCCAAAAACATGCAGGTTTGTAGGTTAATTGGCCTCTTTAAATTGCCCCTAATGTGTAGGAAGTCGATGAGAAAGTGGGTTAACATAGAACTAGTGTGAATGGCTGATCAATAGTCAGCATAGAAAAAGCTTGACACTGGAACGATCCTAGGGAACTCACAGTAACCTTGCCCACATCTCCTCTGGCCCTGCCTCTTGCAAGGTCTCCATCCCTAGCTCTCGACTTCTCCATCTCTGCTGCATCGTTTCCAAGATAAGCCTTTCCACTCCAGGCTAATCATGACATCCGCTTCCTACAGTGAACGTGGCTTCCCCCCCTGCTATTGTGAATGGAGTCCTCACCCCCTATCTCCTCTATCTCCCCTCATCTGCTCTCACTCACCCTTTGTCCAGACGCAACAAGTCTCATATTCTGCCATGGTATGAACATTGAATTCTCCAATTTCAGGTAATACCCTGTCAATCCTATGCACCACCCAACCCAATGTGCACACATTCTCCCACCGTTTCTCACTCCCCCCCAGTCATCTTGCTCCTTTCCCTTCCTTGATTCCCAACACTCATCTCCCATCTTTGAGTCATTTCTATTTTATCTTCTCTCCTTACTCTTCCTCGTGCCACCGTCCACCCATGTTCACCCCTTCGGCTTTACATTTCAATTTCCGCTTCTCTCCTTATCTGACACTCTCTTGTCATCTTTTCACCTCTAGCCTCTGTCATTTACCCCACACACCTGCCAAATAACTCATCCCCCTCTCACCTGTATCCAGCTATTAGTTGCCAGGTTTTGTCCTGCCAAACCTCTCTTTTCCAGCTTTCTCCCCCCCCCCCCCTACTGCAATCAGCCTGAAGAAGGATCTCGACCCAAAACATCATTTGTAGGGTCCACCCACATATGCTGCCTCCAGCAGTGAGTTCCTCCAGCTCTTTGGGATTTGCTCAAGATTTCAACATCTACAGTTTCTTGTGCCTCCATGTGAGTTGCTGATGTTTGATGAAAGAGGCTTCACAATTGTTCTTTGGACTAATGTACAGAAGGCTGTGTAGTGAATACGTGCTTGGTCCAATTCACAAATAGGTCACAGAGACATAGAATCATGGAGCACGGAAACTGTCCCTTCAGTCCATTTTACCTGTTCCAACCAAGATGCCCCATTTATACTAGTCCCATCTGCCTGCGTTTGGCCCAGATTCCTGTAAACCTTTTCCAAATGCCTTTTAAATGTTGTTACAGTATCTGCCTCAATTACCTCATCAAGCAGCTCCTTCCATATACCCATCACTATCTGTGTGAAAATTCACAATAGGTCTTCCTTTGTTGATATTGGACAGTTTCACTTTAATTGATACAACAGAGTATGTCTAGTAGTTATAGGTCTATGGAGAACTGAGCAAGGGGCTAGTTTTCAGTGAGGAAGAGCTGACAAAGCAATTATAGAGTTATAGTCATACAGCAGGAACCAGGCGTTGGAATCATTTTCACGAGACGTTAGTGGCTATCAAACTGTAGCTCCTTTAGGCACAATAACTTGTCAGACAAGGAGAACAGTTAAGCAACAGACTGCCCTCCTGATTCAAAGCATGCAGTATTTTTATATCAGTTTTGATAGCATAATAGCAAGGTTAGTCACGTACACTTGTTTACAGGGTTAACTATTGTGATCCAGCATTCAGTAACTTTCCACTGAGAAACAGGCTTCTTTATCTATGTAGGAAGATTAGGGAGTCTTGGTGTAGTCTTGAGTTCACAAGCTCTTCTTTGTGTTTAGCAAACTTGCTATTTTGACTCTATGGGCCACCTGCACCAGGACTGTTTAGCCATTCACTGGAGTGAAGTTCGATTCCCACAGAGTGAAGTGCTGCCCTTGTTGAATAACAAACTGGAAGAACAGCTCAGTTCTTCCAACAATTCCCACACAGGCTTTCAACCCAATTTGTCCATGGGTTTGGCTCATATCTCTCTAAATCTTTAAGAATAAGGGTAAGCCCTTTAGAAAGTTGAGGGAAAACATTTTCACCCACAGAGTTGTGAATCTGTGGAATTCTCTCCCTCAGAAGGCAGTGGAGGCCAATTCTCTGGAGGCTTTCAAGAGAGAGTTAGATAGATCTCTTAAAGATAGATGAGTGAAGGGATATGGGGAGAAGGCAGGAACGTGGTACTGATTGAGGATGATCAGCTATGAACCTAGTGAATAGCGGTGCTGGCTCGAAGGGCCGAATGGCCTTCTCGTGCACCTATTGTTTAATGTCTATTGTCGATTGTCGATTGTCTGTTGTCTATTCTGGTTTGTTTTTCTGGCTCTCCCCCTTGGTTAGGTGTGATGTCTGACAGAAAATGCAGTACTCCAGGTCAATAGCATTGTACAGAGAGAGTTTATCCTTTATGGGCAAAACATAAAGTGTTGGAGAAACTCAGTGGATCAGGCAGCATCTGTGGAGCGAATGGACAGGCAATGTTTCGGATCATCTTCTATCCATTCCCTTCACAGACACTGTGTAAAGGAGGGACTGCAGATGCTGGCTTACACCAAAGATAGACACAAAATGCTGGACTAACTCAACGGGACAGGTAGCATCTCTAGAGAAAAAGAATAGTATTCAGTATTCAATATTCAGTATTTACTATAATGTCATTTTAACTACTTACATACACAGATGAAACGGAAATTTGTTTCTCAATCAGTTCCCGTCAGTGCAGTTAATAAAAACAGAATAAATACATATAGCTTTAAAAATTAAAATTACCATATCTAAAATAGACCTAATAATTGAAATTAAAACAGCCATTCAGACCGAACAGTGGCTTTGCTTTGACAGGTGCTTAGCTGTCAAAGCATGAGCGAGGTTAGATGTGTTGGTGTGTGATATATGGGGAGGGGATACAGTCCGTTAACCAGTCTTATTGCCTGTGGGAATAGGTGTCTCTCGAAAAAAAAAGAACAGGTCTGATGAAGGCACTCTACCCGAAATGTCACCTATTCATTTTCTCCAGTGATGCTGTCTGACCTGCTGAGTTACTCCAGCTTTGTGTGTCTCTCATCACAGACACTATCGGATCCACTGAGTTCCTCCTGCTCTTTGATAGCATCTGCAGTTTGTTGTGTACGTACGATCATTCATGGTGGTTGCCTAGATATAAAGATCAGTGATCCATTCTCCTTTTCAATTACATTTTATGCATGCCCGTGACATCTCTATGAATTTAAAATTATTTAGATTTCCAATGCTTCTAATTCTTAATGGTTCAGGAAGTACCCTGATCTCTTCCCTACCGACCCAAAATGGATGACCTTGCAAATTATGACCTCTTTGTATTTGTATTTTAAATATTCACTTTATCAAATAAAATCCCTTTTGCCCATAACTCACTATTGCGCTTATGTTGTGCTGGCTTGTACCTGTGGATCCCTTCCACATCAACTCAGTGATCTACTCAATTCACCAGCCCATCACAAATTGATGTAGGAGTGTGCTCACCAAGTCTGTCATTCAGAATCCTTGACTGTTATCTCTGCACTGTGTCACCTGTGTTCAGCCGATTTCTTAATTAAGATTATCATTCATCTTCAATTCGATTTCTTGGACTTCGAATTCTGTTAAAAGTCTCCTTGGAGGAATTTTAACAACAGCCTTCAAACACATTAGAAATAATGTCTATTGATTTTCTCCTCATCATCAATTTATTAATACTTTAAAAGTTCAGTCAGATACATCAGACATGAGGTACCCATTATAAATCCATTCTGCTTTACGATAATCTATTGATGTTTTTCAAGGTGCTTCGATAATTCACCATCCACGGCAGACGTGGGAAATAGGATGATGTAGTGCCTATTTTCACATGCTCAATGTGTATAGTTTTATTGTACATGCATTTAATCACACCATTGGCTCACGTTGTGCCAATCAGGAAATTAGACATGGTATTCTATGTGTAATCTGTAACAAGGCTTCCCATCCTCCAGCTTCAGATGTCATAGAGTTATAGATTGCAAATTGTACGTCTGTACGGAGTCTGGACATTCTGCCCATGATTGGGTTTTCTCCGACATCTTCGGTTTCCTCCCACACTCCAAGGCGAACAGGTTTGTAGGTTAATTGGCCTGGTAAATGTAAGAATTGTCCCTAGTGTGTGTGGGATAGTATTAATATGTCGGTGTGGACATGATGGGCTGAAGGGCCTGTTTCCACACTCTATCTTGGTCCTTGGTTTCTTGGTCCTCCAAAATATTCCAAATGGAATTTAAACTGGAGGTTTAAACTAAACTAAACTAAACTTAAGTAGATGCGTCCACTGGCTGCTCATTCCATATACCCACCACCCTTTGTGTAAAAAAGTTAACCCTCCGTTTCCTGTCTTTCTGTTGTGTAGAATGATGGGACTGAAGGCTGATAAATCCCCAGGGCCTGATGGTCTGCATCAACCCACCATGTCCGCTCCGACCAGCGATCCCCGCATATTAACACTATCCCACACACACTAGGGACAATTTTTACATTTACCAAGCCAATTAACCTACGAACCTGTTCACCTCACGTTCCGATGAATAAAGTCATAGCCTGCTCAACCTCCAGCTGCACCTCAGGCCCTCGAGTCCTGGCAACATCCTCGTAAATCTTCTCTGCACACTTTCCTGCTTGACGATATCTATACTCTAACATGGGCACCCATTTATGTAATTATTTGCATAATGGGCAATTCTACTCATGGCAATATCAAGCCAAACTCCATCTTGCAACAGTTTCACTATTTAACGTGGCACGCTGTTGAGACTGAGAGATCTAATAGAGCTGCTCTAAACTGACTGCAGAATGTGCAATCAGCTTTCTAAATCCACAAAGCGTGCTCTTTCTAACAGGCAGTGCTTTTAGCTGCTGTGAAATAGATTCTATGGAAATCAGCGGCGTTTCTGCGAGCTCTCTGTAACTGGGTAATAATGAGAATCATGACTTCAGACCAGGAGGCAAAAACATTTCAATCATCAAAGAGTCTACTTCCAAGAACTCTTAATAAAAATTGACTCCCAACTGGACCCCTCTGACAAATAATGCATTTACATGGAAGGTTTTCCAATGCTGTCATCACTAGAGTGTGTGATATTCTGTGGCAGGGCATTTGTCTGGCTCCTGTGCCAAAACTAGTACATCCAAGAGCTCAAGGTCAAATTGGCTCTAAATGTCCTTGACACGGGATCATTCCCAGCAGGTACAGCAGAGCTGTGTTACATGTGTTACATACGTGTGTGTATTGGTATGTGGATGCAGCTCGCGGTTCGGTCGATCCAGCTCGAGGCGTTCCAGGCGAGTGCCCTTGAGTGGCCAAAACCTCCTGTGACCTCACGGCGACCTTGCAGCGACCATGGTTGGCGGGCACGTTCTCCTAGGTGGGACAGGGGCTTGATGGGTTGGAAGACTGATAAATCCTCAGTGCCTGATAATCTGTATCTCAGAATACTAATAGACGTGGGCATGGAAATAAGGGATGCATCAGTTGTTACCTTTCAAAGTTCTAAAAAATAAAGCGTGATTTCTGACACTATGCCAATAACAAAATTGTGCCCTTGGACAGATTCTCTGCAAAAACCAGGAATATGTGTCTATCAATGGGCTACGTTGAGGCACATTTCCAATAAATGAGGCTCTTTTCCTTTCAATTTTGGAAACTTGCTAATGAACCATGATTGCTCTCCAATCCACTTCATCTATCTGCCTTGCGGAGGTCTAATTACATGCCAACACATTTGTTACTAGTGCTTCTAATCAAGTGATTGATCAAGTGAGCATTAGACTTAGCCCGATTATTAAACCAAATTAGCAATTCCCAATTTGTCTTGTTCTCTTTAAATTCACTAGCACTCTAAGCAAGTCATTAAATACATGCTCAAGCACTGTGCAGCTCAGAATTGCAGAGATTTTTTTATTGTGTTCTGTTTATTGGCTTCACCTTAATGTTGGCATTTTGGGTGATAACGTTTTTGGAGCCATAAACAGTGCTTCCCTGGGTCAATTACAGTTAAATTAAGTCCAATTAGCATCCTATTATCAATGTCATTATCATTCTTATACTAGACTGTGCTGACAAACAATGTTATGATTGAAGCAAATGACTTTCTAAAGTAATCCTGACAAATGAATTCCATTGATCACTGCAATTGAAGGCAATAACATGAGACCAGATGGATTGTGGAGTGTGATCATTACATGTAATTGATTGACTCACACAGTCATTAATTTCATCATTGTTTGAATATAATTTGGGCAGTAATCCCTTCTGGCAGCCTGCCATTCAATTAGATCACAGCTGGTCCAAACCTCAGATCTATATTAGTCTGATATATTTTCATAAAGTTGAACAAGTGTTTCTCAAACAAGTAAATAATCAAAGATGAAAGGTAAAGTGGAGGAATGCCAATGCTCTGAAGTTTCCTCCTTCAATAAGCATTGTTGAGTTGTCACATTACCTGAAGGTATAACCTTAAGATGGGTCCACCCTGAAACTTCATCTATCCATGTTCTCCAAGAATGTAACCTGATCAGCTGAGTTACTCCATCGTCATGTGACTTTCCTTGGTTCTCACTCATCACGCTTTCCTCAACCTGCCATCTCTCTCTAGTTTGTCACATCCCTGGTCACATTTTGGGTTGAGACCCTTCTTCGGACATCTGCTGTTCCTTGCTGCATGTCTTCCAGAACCTTGGCTTTGCTGCTCCAAAGTTAACCAAGATCTTGCCCCTTCTATCTCTCACCAGCAGAGCTACCCCCCTCCTCTGCCACCTGCCTGTCCTTTCTATAGGATGTATAACCCTGAATATTAAGTTCCAAGGTCCGATCCTCCTGCAGCCACGTCTCAGTAATCCCCACAATGTCATATCTACCAACCTCTAACTGAGCCTCAAGCTCATCCACCTTACTTCTTATACTTTGCACATTCATATACAATATAACGCTCAAATTGCATTCGGCAGCATGAAGAGTTAACTCTGTCAGCACAGCTGACACTATTGCAGAGTGTATGGATTAATTTCAATTATGATTTTTAATGAGGCATGGCTCTGACTACAAGCTTCTGTCTATCTCCTTTCTCAGCTGCCTTTGACACTAAATGACAGACATCATTTATCATCCAAATGAATGACGTTTCTGGAAGTTCTAGCTGATGAGCTGCGAGTGTTGAGATTCCCCAATACGGAAATAAAACAGTGATGTTTAACACCAGTGTTCAAAGTCCATCAGTAGTCTGAGCAAAGTTGAAAAAGGGTTCAAGGGATTGTGTTATAGGGTCCGATGAGGTGGATTCTTTAGGGGAAGTTAAGGAGAGGGAGAAGGAATGGAGAAGATTCTTTATACCATGGACAAAGTCTCTGTCTGACCATGGTCAGGACAATTAAATGCCACCTGGTTAGCATGCAGCAAAATCTTTTCACTGTACCAATGTAGACATAACAATAAACTAACATTGAGAGTAATGTTATCCGATCCTATTATCAATGTCATCCTGACATTGAGAGTAATGTGTTCAGTTCTGGGCACCATGATATAAGAAAAATGTTGTCAAGCTGGAAAGGGTGCAGAGAGGATTTACGAGGATGTTGCCAGGACTAGAGGGTCTGAACTGTAGGGAAAGGTTGAGTACGCTGGGACTCTATTCCTTGGAGCGAAGGAGGATGAGGGGTGATCTTATCGAGGCGTACAAAATGATGAGGGGAATGCAGATCGGATAGATGCACAGAGCCTCTTGCGCGGAGTAGGGGAATGAAGGACAAGAGGGCATAGGTTTACAGTGAAAGGTAAAAGATTTAATAGGAAACTGAGGAGTAACTTTTTCACACAAAGGGTGGTGGGTGTATGGAACAAGCTGCCAGAGGAGGTAGTTAAGCTAGGAAGTATCCCAACATTTAAGGAACAGTTAAACAGGTGCATGGATAGTGTTCAAGAAGGAACTGCAGATGCTGGAAGATCGAAGGTACACGAAAATGCTGGAGAAACTCAGGGGGTGCAGCAGCATCTATGGAGCAAAGGAAATAGGCGACGTTTCGGGCCGAAAACCCTTCTTCAGAGTGATGGGGGGTGGGGGGGGAGAGAAGGAAGGAAAAAGGGAGGAGGAGGAGCCCGAGGGCGGGGGGATGGGAGGAGGACAGCTCGAGGGTTAAGGAAGGGGAGGAGACAGCAAGGGCTAGCAAAACTGTGGGAATTCAACGTTCATGCCATCCGGACGCAGGCAACCCTTTCTGGTACATGGATAGGACAGGTTTGGAGTGAAATGGACCAAACACAGGCAGGTGGGACTAGAGTAGCTGGGACATGTTGGCCGATGTGGGCAGGTTAGACCATAGGGCCTGTTTCCACACTGTGTCTGAAACTGGCAATGGGAATTTTGTGATCCCAATTTGTGATACTATAGTTACCCAACCAGATGCAACTACATTTAAAGTAGCTCTTTCGTCCCAATAACCCTTTCTGGCTTAAGTCCTCCCTTCACCACCTGCAGTTTTAATTCCATTTGGAATATTTTGGAGGACCAAGGGACCAAGAACCAAGAAGAAGTGTGGGTTAAGTATTAAAGTAAACTTTTAGAGCTAATCTGTGGCTTTATCTACTGATCACTTGATGGTGGACATCTTGGCAGCTGCGGGCTATTTTTACCCAGTGATGTGATAACAGGAGCCACTGCTGTGTCCCTGGTGGATGGCAAGAAGCTTGTTTTTCTTAATTGGCTGCACCTCCCGTGGACTTGCCACGACTCAAATAGTGGATAGAGTCGGAACGAGTGACAGCACATGTGGCCAGGGTCCTGAGATCAAATGAAGTGTTGCAGTGAAACACCACACTAGTTGTCCACCCTGCATTAACTTACTAACTCCACTCAACCCCATTACAAAACGAGAAAGGACATGCAAATCTGAGGTTTTTTTTCTCTAAGTTTAAGCAAGCAATTCTAGCCAACTAGTAAAATTATAGGGCAGGGGAAATTACTGGCAGAGATGTCCCTGTCAATGTTGAAATAACTGGAACCTGCCTTTACTTCAGAGGCCATAAACTGAGCTGGGGGTTACACAAAAAAGCTGGAGAAACTCAGCGGGTGCAGCGGCATCTATGGAGCGAAGGAAATAGGCAACGTTTCGGGCCAAAACCCTTCTTCAGACTATCAACTGAGCTGGGCTTCACTGGAATTCTTGAGTTGACCCAAGACCCTGGTTACTTGTGCTGCCACACATCCTCGTGCTGTCCACTCGCTAAGAAGTGACAACTCTACAGCACCTCCAGCCAATTAAGAAAACAGGCAGCTTGCCTTCCACCAGAGTCTCAGCAATGGCCCGAATCATCACCATCACCATGTAAAAACAGCATGTACCCATCCGCGTCTCAAGTGAATCAGAGTGCAGGTGAGTTTACTGGTCTACAGAAGTAATGGGACAGAAAGTTTTAGAAGGGATAAGAGACTAAGGTCAGGTCAAATCTAGGACCTATGGAGAAGAGGGGCGGTGAATACCAAACTAAAGGTGTTATATTTGAATGCGTGTAGTGTATGGAACCAAATAGATGAGCTTGTAGCATTGTCCAAAATTGGCAGGTACGACGTTGTGGGTATTACGGAGACGTGGCTGCAAGAGGATCGGAGCTGGGTGCTGAATATCCAATGTTGCACATCCTAGCAAAAAGGCAGATAGCTGGGCAGAGGGGGTGGGGGAGCTCTGCTGGTAAGGAATGTCATTTGGTTCTTAGCAAAAGGTGACATAGGACCGGAAGATGTAGAGTCCTCCTGGGTAGAGGTAAGAAACTGCAAGGGTAAAAAGACCCCAATCAGAGTTATTTACAGGCCCTTCGAACAGTAGCCAGGATATAAGGTACAAATTATATCAGGAGATGCAATCGGCAAATGAGAAAGGCAATGTTATAATGGTCATGGGAAATTTCAATGTGCAGGTAGACTCGGAAAATCAGGTTGGTACAGGATGCCAAGAGAGGGAATTTGTAGAATGCCTACAAGATTGTTTCTTCGAGCAGCTTATAGTTGAGCCTACAAGGTAAAAGGCAATTCTGGATTTAGTATCGTGTAATGAATCAGATTTGAAAAGGGAGTTTAATCACGCCATTGTAAATCTTCTCTGTAACCTTTCCAGCTTGACAACATCTTTCATGTAAATTGGTGCCCAGAACTGAACACAATACTCTAAATGCGGCCTCACCAATGTCTTATACAACTGCAACATGACCTCCCAACTTCTATACTCAATACTCTGACTGATGAAGGCCAAAGTACCAAAAGCCTTTATGACCACCTTATCTACCTGCAACTCTACCTTCCAGGAACCATGCACCTGTACACCTAGATCCCTCTGCTCTACAACACTCCCCAGAGCCCTACCATTCACTGCGTAGGTCCTGCCTTTGTAAGACTTCCCAAAGTCCAAACCGCATATTTCATTGTATTAAATGCCATCAACCATTTCTCAGCCCACCTGGCCAATCGATCCAGATCCTGCTGCAATTAATCACAACCATCTTCACTATCTGCAAAACCACCCACTTTGGTATCATCAGCAAACTTGCTAATCTTGCCCTGTATGTTCTCATCCAAATCATTGATATCGATGACACACAGTAACGGGCCCAGCACTGAACTCTGTAGCACACCACTAGTCCGAGAAGCAACCTTCCACCATCACCCTCTGCTTCCTTCCATGGAGCCAATTTTCTATCCATTCAGCTATCTCTCCTTGGATCCCATGCGATCTAACCTTCCAGAGTAGCCTATCACATGGAACCACGTACACAACATCTACAGCTCTGCCCTCATCGACCTTTTTGGTCACACCTTCAAAACGCTTCATCAGATTTGTGAGACACGACCTCCAACGTGCAAAACCATGCTGACTGTCCCTAATCAGCCCTTGCCCATCCAAATGCCTGTATGATCTATCCCTCATAATATTCTCTAGTAACTTTCCAACTACAGATGTTAAGCTCACCGGCCTATAGTTCCCAGCATTTTCCCTGCAGCCCTTCTTGAAGAGAGGCACAATATTTGCCACCCTCCAGTTTTCCAGCACCTCTGCTGTATTTCAAGACGACACTTAAATTTCAACCAGGGCTCCCACAATTTCCTCTCAGGTTTCCCACAATGTTCACAGGAATTACTTCAGTTTGCATATCCCAGAATGTGAAGTTCTGTCCTGGGCCCCCACCATTGCCAGAGTGGGGCCACATGCAAACTGGGAGAACAGCAATCCAACGGTATCAATATTGAATTCTTCAATTTTAGCTAACTAACCTACAAATCTTGCCCGTATGGTCTAGGACATAGAACTAATCATAATCATAATCATAATCATATTTTATTAGCCAAGTATGTTTTGTAACATACGAACAATTTAATTTGCCACACAGTCGTACCAATAAAAAGCCACAGAACACACAAAATACATTTTAACATGAACATCCACCACAGTGACTCCTCCACATTCCTCACTGTGATGGAAGGTGAAAAGAAATTCAATCTCTCCCTTCTTGCCGAGATGAGATGAGAAGAACTTTTTTCACACAGAGAGTGGTCAATCTCTGGAACTCTCTGCCACAGAGGGTAGTCGAGGCCAGTTCATTGGCTATATTTAAGAGGGAGTTAGATGTGGCCCTTGTGGCTAAGGGGATCAGAGGGTATGGAGAGAAGGCAGGTACGGGATACTGAGTTGGATGATCAGCCATGATCGTATTGAATGGCGGTGCAGGCTCGAAGGGCCGAATGGCCTACTCCTGCACCTAATTTCTATGTTTCTATGTTTCTTTGTCTTTCAGCGGTCGGAGGCCTCTAACCTTCCGTTGACGGGACGATCTTACTCCCGTAGCCGGCAGCGGGCCTTCCTCGTTTGGGTAATCAAGCTCCTCCATCTCAGCTCTCCTGCGCCGGGCGATCTACCCCGGATCGGGGCTAGTCGAACCTCGTGCGGCTTTTTGAGCTCCCGACATCTACGGTCTCAATCCGAGACTGCGAGCTCTTTGATGTTAAAGTCCGCAGTTGTTGGAGCGTTGATCCCAGACAAGGGATCGGCTCCGATGGTAAGTCCACGCCCCGCGGTGGGGCTCAAAGTCAGTCCCGAGCAAGGCCTCCAGCTACACGATGTTAGGCCGCAGAGTGACCGGAGATACGATCCGGAAAACAATCGCGTCTCCGACAAGAGACGTACAGGTTATTGATGGTTGCCGTGGAATCGATGGACTGACAGGCATGTTTTCATGCTGTATCTTTATCCCAAACTAAACTAAAAACAACCCCCTTTTTATAATTTTACTCCTTTCTTCCCTGTGCCTCACCCATTTCTCACTCGCCCTGCCCACCCATATTCCTTCCTCCGGCTTCACAATTACTATCTCTGCTATTCTTATCGCACACTTTGTGAGTTTTCATCTCTGACCTTTGTCCAATCAACAGCCTACCAAAAAACGGCCTCACCTTTGTACACCTATCACTCACCAATCTTCATTCTGCACCGCCTCTCTTCCCATTTTCTCCACCACCATCAGTCTGAAGAAATGTCCCGACATGAAACGTCACCTCTTCATGGACCCTGGAGTTGCTGCCTCACCCACTAAGTTCCTCCAGCACTTGGTGTTTTTTTTTGTAAATCAGAGTGTGCAGTTCCTTGTATCCCCAAGATACTTTTAATTAGCATTGTTAGTCTTGCTCTCTTTTATGTCCTAACTATTTATCACGATTACTTTGTTCAATGCTCAAAAGATTAGCTACTTTGCCGTCTTCAGCTCTGCAAGCTCCTTCAACCGATAGTCTTAATGTTATCTCAACTTTTGTTTTATTCTGTATCAAAAGTTCAAACAAAATTGAGCTGAGCCCCTGCCACAGTCTAACTTGGTACAAGTGGAATGTAATAACTCATTTCACTCTGGTGATCAACTTGAGTGTCCTGAAAGAATTAGTGAGGACGAAGGTATCTCTCGCTAATCTCAAGGACACAGCTGCGACACACCAGACTGCGCTAGGTCTTAATCAAGACAAAGTGTGGCTTGCTGCCCTGTGATGGGAGAAATTACTGGCAGCCCCCTGAGAGCCTGATTGTTAATACATTGTCCCTTATCAAGACTCTCTTTCTATGTCCTAACTATTTATCACGATTAAATAACAGCAATGCTCAAAGATTAGCTACTTGCAGGTTGAAAAGTTCAGCTCTGCAAGCTCCTTCAACCGATAGTCTTAATGTTATCTCAACTTTTGTTTTATTCTGTATCAAAAGTTCAAACAAAATTGAGCTGAGCCCCTGCCACAGTCTAACTTGGTACAAGTGGAATGTAATAACTCATTTCACTCTGGTGATCAACTTGAGTGTCCTGAAAGAATTAGTGAGGACGAAGGTATCTCTCGCTAATCTCAAGGACACAGCTGCGACACACCAGACTGCGCTAGGTCTTAATCAAGACAAAGTGTGGCTTGCTGCCCTGTGATGGGAGAAATTACTGGCAGCCCCCTGAGAGCCTGATGCCTGTTGAATACAATTCGTCCCTTATCAAGACTCTCCATCTGTGGCCTGTGGGATCGGATCCGTGACAAATAACAGCAACACACCAGCAGAAAATAACTTGCAGGTTGAAAAGTTGCAATGGGACACCAAGGCGTTTAACATCCTTGCCCCAATGTTAAAAGGTGGGAACATCATCTGCTACATACAATGGAGCAAATAATCCAAGTTGTTAAGGAGGGACTGATGCACGATTGAAACTTTTGTCTTTATTACATTATAAAGTTAACCGTAAAAACTGGTCAAAGCATTTAAGGAGAGTTATCCTCAGAGCCCTATACAACCAACCTCGAGAAAAAACGTTTATTTCATTTAGTTCATCGGCACTTCTGAGACCCTTTAGGCAAATTTGTTTCTGAATTTTCAGCAGCAAGGTATTTTGTGGCTGTAACTTCCTTTCAATTGTAGAGACTGGGAACGGTATCAGACAAATGTAAGTTTATCCTGCAATTTTATTGAGGGGTAAACCTGCATGTCTTTAAAATAATATTGGTCAGACTTTCATTTGCATCCATTTTGTCAAATCATGACATTATAATTGGGTAAGAACTGTATGGTTGAAGGAAGTGAATTAATGATACCAAGACGTGAGTGTGTGCAAATTCTGACAGAGAATTCCACAGACTCACAACTCTCTGTGTGAAAAAGTGTTTCCTCGTCTCCATACTAAATGGCTTACTCCTTATTCTTAAACTGTGGCCCCTGGTTCTGGTTGGCAGGATGGCGGGACTGATATATTATGAAAATATGGGTCGGCTGGGCTTGTATTCACTAGAATTTAGGATGAGAGGGGCTCTTATAGAACAATATAAAATTCTTAAAGGATTGGACAGGCTAGATGCAGGAAAAATGTTCCTGATGTTGGGGGAGTCCAGAACCAGGGGTCACAGTTTAAGAATAAGGGGTAGGCCATTTTGGACTGAGATGAGGAAAAACTTCACCCAGAGAGCTGTGAATCTGTGAAATTATCTGCCACAGAGGGCAGTGGAGGCCAATTCACTGGATGCATTCAAGAGAGAGTTAGATTTAGCTCTTAGGGCTCAGGGAAAAAGCAGGAATTATTTTTACTGATTTTAGATGATCAGCCTTGATCATATTGAATGGCCGAAGGGCTGAATGGCCTACTCCTGCTATTTTTCTATGTTTCTAAGAAATGGAATGCTGAAGCAAAAAAATAGGAAAATACATCACACTTTGCCTTGCATTACGAACAATGCTGGGATTCATATAAAGAGGATTCACGAGGCAGAATGGATGATCAAGGTTGAGCCACAATGTCAAAACTGGAAATAAAGGAATGAGACGTGGATAGCTAAACTAGACTGGCCCAAATCCATTTTCCTTTCAGTGTATCAATGACATTAGAATCTGATTGTGGGCAGTAATTGAAAACAAAGGGACAGCAGGCAGCTGTGGTGCTCAGGAGGTGACCTGCAGGGAGCACATCTTCAAAGGACAATGCAACAGAAAAGGATGTTATGAGGCATTCATTCTTTGTTCAAAAGAAGAGTTGGGATCAATAAAGCATTTTCAGATCTATTAAAATGTTACTTGTGAGTTAGCCATAGGGACATCTCATCTTGTGCCCGAGGCATTTTAAAGCTCCTTCAGCAGCTGCATCAATATGTGGAGATGAGAGGGAGTCTTGCACCACACTGCATTGTATCTGCAATAAGGGGAAGCAATCATCAATCAGACAGGGTGGGAGACAGAATCAGAAGTGGGGTCACAGGACTCGTTGGGGGGAAGAGAGAGAGAGAGTGAGAGGGAGAGAGGGAGAGAGGGTGGTAGGGAGAGGGGTGGAGGAAGAGAGAAGGTGAGAGAGGGAGAGTGAAAGAGAGAGAAAGGGAGAGAGAGGGAGAGAGAGAGAGAGGGAGAAGAAGGAGGAGGAGTGAGAGAGAGAGAGAGAGAGAGAGAGAGAGAGAGAGAGAGAGAGAGAGAGCGTGCACGTGTGTTCCTGGAGAGGGAACATTGGAGGTATTTGGAGGTATTCCGTGGGCGCTGGTCACCGCGTGGGGTTGAGAGTATTGTGAATAATGATTGTAATGTTGTACTATAATGACACGATATAATGTAAGTTCGTTTTGTGTATGACTTGATCTGTTGTATTATTTGATGTGTTGAATAAAGTCTTTGAAAAAGAAAAAAAAAAAAAAAAAAAAAAAAGAGAGAGAGATAGAGGGGAGAGAGGAGAGAGAGAGAGAAAGAGAGAGAGAGAGAGAGAGAGAGAGAGAGAGAGAGAGAAGAGAGAGAGAGAGAGAGAGAGAGGAGAGAGAGAAAGAGAGGGAGGGAGAGAGAGAGAGGGAGAGAGAGAGGGGAGAGGGAGAGAGGGAGGGAGTAACAGAGAGAGTGAGGGAGAGAGATCGAGAGAGAGAGAGGGAGAGGGAGAGAGGGGAGAGAAAAGGGGGCATAGGGAGAGAAAGAGAGATAGAGAGAGAGAGATGAGAGAGATAGATAGAGGGAGAGGGAGAAAGAGCGAGAGAGAGAGAGAGAGAGAGGGGGGGGGAGGGGGGGAGAGAGAGTTACTTTCCAACTACAGATATTAAGCTCATTGGCCTATAGTTCGCAACATTTTCTCAGCAGCCCTTCTTGAAAGGAGGCACAACATTTGTTGGAGAAAACTGCAAATGCTGGTTTACACCGAAGATGGACAAAATATTCTGGACTAACTCAGCGGGGCCGGCAGCATCTCTGGAGAGAAGGATGGTGACATTTCTGGTTGAGATTCTTCTTCAGACTGAGATTCAGGGGAGAGTGAGAGATAGAGACAAGGAAGGGTAAGGTGTAAAAACGAGACATCAAAAGACAATAAAAATGTAGAATAGATCGTTGTTGGCTGGGAGAAGGTGACAACGAAGCAAACAGAGAGATAACATTTAATCAACGACAGTCAATGGTTAGAGAACTGGGAATGGGGAGGGATGGAGAAAGAGGGAAAGCAACCTGGAGATCAGGTAGGTTAAGGCGGACTGAGCGGAGGTGTTCAGACTCGGTGATCGTCGAGCCTGCGCTTGGTCTCGCTGATATACGGGAGTCCACACCTGGAACAGCGGATACAGTAGATGAGGTTGAAGAAGGTGCAAGTGAACCTCTGTCTCCACCTGAAAAGACTGTTGTGAACACACTCCCCTAAACATTTCTGTATGAGGCTGCTAACAACCTTTGCATATTCATTCAGGCCCATTGCGGAGTTCTTGAGTGTTGCCCAGTCCACTGACTCCAAGCAATCCAAGAGTTTTACTGACCAACTCTGTGCAGTCCTCCCTGCTGCGGCCGGGCTCCTTAGTCACTGCCTAAACACGGGAAGAAGACGCACTGCCAGGTGTGCGTATCTCCCCAAGTGAGGACCAGAGGTGTAGGGACCAGAGTGGGGCAGTGAAGTGATCCAGGGTGTTTGGTCTCCTGGTGCTGATAGTTTGGAACTCATTTCTTCAAGCTGGCCTTGTTGAAGTCACGGGGTGACGCCCGTCTTGTCGTCAGTAGTCGCCAAAAGAGTCGTGTCTTTTTCTGGTCACCGCTGGATTTTCAACATGTTGAAAATTTTCGGCGACCTGCTGCGACTATGACGGGTGCTGGCAGTCGCCGAAAAAATCATGTACGTAAGTGGGACAGGCCCTTTGGCTATAGCTGCGATATGGTTTTGGAAAATGCAATGTCTGTATGTCGGATCTGTTTTTAAAATCATCTGTGCACAAAAGTAAACTAATGAATGATTGAAGATAGCTGACAACCATGTAACTCATTTATCACGGAGACTTTGGCAGTCTCTGCATTGATTGATTTAATACTGGTTGATTTCCTGGTCCGAGAACACTAACGCAATTATCAAGAAAGCTCATCAGCGCCTCTACTTCCTGAGAAGATTACGGAGAGTCGGTTTGTCAAGGAAGATTCTCTCTAACTTCTACAGGTGCACAGTAGAGAGCATGCTGACCGGTTGCATCGTGGCTTGGTTCGGCAATTTGAGCGCCCTGGAGAGGGAAAGGCTACAAAAAGTAGTAAACTGCCCAGTCCATCATCGTCTCTGACCTTCCTTCCATTGAGAGGATTTATCGCAGTCCCTGCCTCAAAAAGGCTGGCAGTATCATCAAAGACCCACACCATCCTGGCCACACACTCATCTCCCTGCTACCTTCAGGTAGAAGGTACAGGAGCCTGAAGACTGCAACAACCAGGTTCAGGAATAGCTACTACCCCGCAGCCATCAGGCTATTAAACCTGGCTCGGACAAAACTCTGATTATTAATAACCCATTTTCTGTTATTTGCACTATCAGTTTATTTATTCATGTGTGTATATATTTATATCATGCTATATGGACACACTTATCTGTTTTGTAGTAAATGCCTACTATTTTCTGTGTGCTGAAGCAAAGCAAGAATTTTGTTGTCCTATACAGGGACACATGACAATAAACTCACTTGAACTTGAACTTGAACTAACAATTTATTTTTAGATTCTTTTACTATAGGTGCCTTGGAAGAAATACATCTAGTACTCGATATCTTAAAAGGTGTAGGATCAGTTATTAGGCTGCATTTTCATTCCTGACTGCCTGAACCTTGGAGTCAACATTACGATAATCTTGCAGCCAGCTGGCTCTGATGTTTCTGCTGGTATCGTTGCCTTTTTTTGTTGTCAGGGCACAGTGGTATTGGGAATAACAACCCCATCCATCCACCACCCCTCTGGTAGCTTGTGGATTAGAAGACCTATTCACTATTTCCAAATGCTTAAACTAATCAGAAACCTCTTGAAACTACTAATTTGAACATTACATTTTTTTAAAATAATGTAAAAATTATCAGTTTATTTAAAGGTAGTTTAAATTGTTGTTAATTAAGCATAAATAAGCAAGACATTTTAACCAAAAAGTAACCAAAACAGGTTTAAATCGGTTAAATTAACTCTATTAGATCCACTTTGTAGTTGTGGTGAAGCTGAAAGTGTATTCCCCTTCTCTGTAACAGAGTGCCCCGAGCCATGGGGCAAAGTTCATGGTCAGATGTGACCTTATCGATCGCGAATGTGGCGGTTCCCACATTCACACTACAGCAAACTACAAAATACTCAGCAGGTCAGGCAGCATTTGTGGACGGAATGAATAGTTGACATTTCAGGCAGGACCACTTAATCCATATTCCAGTGTCATTTCCACTGCCACTTTCTGGCCCTCTATGGAATGGACCATCTTGTGCAATGTTTCTGACATGAACCAAACGATTGCTTCCCCTTTGAGGTGCTGACTGGGTCATTTCACATTTCATTTTCTCATTAATTATTTTTTGTTGTGAACTATAATTATTGCTTGAAACCTAATTTCTTCGCTCAGCATTCACAGTGGATACGGTGTTGTGTAGAATTTATAGCAGAACCGCCTCAGTTAATAAGATGATAAAAGATATTTTAACTACAGATTGGAAAGTTTCTTCTGCGTCCTGACGATACACTCCCTCAACCTGTTGCCACTGCAGTTGTCCATCAAGTTTCCAAGAAAGTCAAGAAATACATTTCACACTTGGCCAAAAATGAATAATAAGCAACAATTAATTGGCATAGTCACATTGTCATCAATTAATCACCCACTTAAAGTCCAATGAAATATGTTGCCTGGAGTACAGAGAGACATTGTCACAGTGATCACACACTAATTGTATTATTTAGTGACTACTAAATGAAGTTTGATTGCAGGACTGGAGGTTGAGTATCAATAGGTCCAATTAAGACGACACGACACCACGAATAGAGATGGCAAGATCATACATAAATTAACAATTTGGCAAGGGTTCAAACACAGGTGACCTTCTTAAACCCGTTACATATTAAAGGTCTAATCCCTGCTATGAAATGAAATCTAAATTCACGCAGCGTTGATAGAGATCATCGTCAAAGCTAGGGTTCACAGGTGACAGAAACTGCTATCTTCATTTTAACGTTGTGAAATCCCGTGTTCATTTTACTTAAAAAAGTGTTTAAATTTTGCATTTTTAATGACATCAAGATGCCCAATGCATTTTACCAATACTGAAGTATATTTTGGTACTAATAGGCAAGGCAGTGACTGGCTTGTACACAGAAAGATTGATTTTTTTTTAAATTGCTATTATAGTTATAATAATAGGAATGATTTAAGATTGAGGGCTGAGTGTTGGCAAGGACTTCAACGACAGGAAACTTTCCAGAAATGTATTGGGATTTGCTGCATTTACCTGAGTTTGTAGACCTGAAAAACTGCATTGGTGACATTGTAGAACTTGCTCAGTGCATAAAAGCAAATGAATTAGGAATAAGGATAAGCCACTTGGACTTGCTCAGCCATTTAATAAATTCTTGGCTGACCTGATTTTGACCTGAACATATTCCCGCCTACTCCATCGAATCCTTCTTGCTCTTTGTTAACTGTGCCATACAGCATGGAAACATGCCCTTTGGTCCAACTCACATAAGCCATCCAAAATATCCCATCTAAGCAAGTGCCATTTACCCATGTTTGGCCCATATCACTAGAAACCTGTCCAGGCTATGCTAATATCTACCTCAATTACATCATTTGACAACTGCTTCCATATACCCACCACTCTATGATGAAAATATTGTGCCTTATTAACTCTTTACCTGCTCACCTTAAGCACATTTTGATTTCCCCACACTGGGTAAAGGACTTTGGACATTCCCTTCGTGATTTTATATACCTCTATAAGATCACTCTTCAGCCTCTTGCTCTCCAAGGAATAAAGTCGCAGCCAGCCCAACCTATCCCTATTGCATAGCCCCTCTAGTCCTGGCAGCATCCTCATAAAAATAAAACAAGCCCTTAAAATATTCAAGGACTATTCTTCCAATGACTCATGATCGTTTAGGAGAAAAAAAACCCTCACATTGTGTCTGTGTTAAATGAGGAAATCCTAACCTGATGATGGTTTATTATTGTGTTCAAGAAGGAACTGCAGATGCTGGAAGATCGAAGGTACACAAAAATTGCTGGAGAAACTCAGCGGGATTCAACAATGTTGGTCTGAAGAAGGGTTTCGGCCCGAAACGTCGCCTATTTTCTTCGTTCCATAGATGCTGCTGCACCCGCTGAGTTTCTCCAGCAATTTTTTGTGTACCTTTGCTGATTTATTATTACCATGTTTACTTAGGTAAAGTGAGAAGCATGTTAATGAAGCAATCTTACCATACAGGTGTACACCAAGATAATGCACGAGGGGGAAAGAAAGAGAATGCAGATATAGTGTTACAGCTATAGAGGACAGGCGGGTAAAATAATGTAAGCGCTGTTCCAAGGCAGATTGGGAAATCAGTAATTCCTCTTTAACGTGAGAAATCTATTCAAGAGTCTGATAACAGCGTAAAAGGTGTTCTTAAATGTGGAAATACGAGCTGTGAAGCTTTTATACCTTCTGCCAATGGAAGAGGGGGAGAAGGGATATTGAGTGAGGTGTTAGTGGTCTTTCCTTGTGTTGGGTGGATGTTTTCCCAAGACTGTACAAAGTTCAGCTGGAGTGGATGTGGTGCATGGCGAGGTTGTGTGATGGACTAGACTGCATTCATGATGTTGGAAGGGGATCTATATATTTTTGCAACAAATAGTTATAATCTGGATAATCTGGAGTGAAGGAAAGACAGTAAATCAAAAGATGAAAGCTTTCAGCTGAGCATGGGGGAAATAATGGGCTAGACTGTGGGGAAAGAGGAGAGGAATTGAAGCATTGCCATTTCTGGCACACTGGGCCTTAACTATTCAATGATTCCGTGGTGCCATTTCATTATGTGGAATTAGATATTCAACATTCCTTGCTATTTCTTTGCATACTACTTTACATAATCAGCGACTTTAAAACATTCCAAGAGCCGAAACAATGTTCCCATTGAAACATCTTCAGAAATGCTGAATTTCATTCAAATAATTTAAAAACATATATGCGCTTAAATTTAAGCTCATTTAAAAACATATATGCGCTTAAAATTATTCAGTGAGTGTATTTACTGGGATCTCTTCTGCATATCTGTGCTGGGAATACACCAGGTATTTCAGTCCCAATTCCCTATGGTTGGTGGTTGAAAACTGTATGTCAGAAACCTGCTATTTTTTTTGTGGTGGGTTAGGCGTTAATGAAGCACTGCTCCATTTCAATGTTATTGAGATTCTGGACAGGTTGCAGGCTTGTCCTGAAATGTCTGTGTAACGTACCCATTGCAGAGACGGGCATAACACTCAATTTAAGGGCTTTGTGAACTTCCATTGCCTCGTGTGTTAGCCGGCAGCCCCCTTGCCTCTGAATAACGAGCAGTAGTTGAGCAAGTATCCAACCTGTCACTGTGAATCAGAGAATGTTGTTTCACAGCCCTGTTCTGGTGAATGAAGTAAACAGAAAATAAAGACTCATGGCAGTATTGAAACTATTCTGGGAACTAGCCTTACTTAACTGATGTCAGTAAACAGATTATTTCTCACTCATTTCCTTGCATTTGGGGTTAATCGTGCCTTGTGCAAGTGGCTGCCGAGTGTGATTAAATAAAAAAGAGCAAATGTACCTAAAAGTAATTCATTCAATGAATCAATTTTTATAAATAGTTTTAACGGGTTCAGGTGTTACATGAGTCCAATTTGAGCTTTAATAATAATAATAATAATAATAATCTTATTTATATAGCACATTTTCAGTCAACTTGCATTGCCCCCAAAGTGCTTCACATAATTACATTACATTACACACAGGCAAAGGTGGGTGAAGTGTCTTGCCCCAAGGACACAACGACAGTATGCACTCCAAGCGGGATTCGAACTGGCTACCTTCCGGTCGCCAGCCGAACACTTAGCCCATTGTGCCATCTGTCGTCTTTAGTTTAGAGATGCAGCACCCTTCGGCCCACTGAGTCCATACGGACCAGCGATCCCACACATTAACACTACCCCTACACACACTAGGGACAATTTACACTTATATCAAGCCAATTAACCTACAAACATATAATCAAGGGATATGGGCAGAAGGCAGGCACGATTGGGGACGATCAGCCACGATCACAATGAATGGCGGTGTTGGATTGAAGGGCCGAATGGCCTCCTCCTGCACCTATTTTCTATGTTTCGAAACCTGTACGTCTTTGGAATGTGGGAGGAAACCGAAGATCTTGGCGAAAACCCACACAGGTCACGGGGAGATCGTATAAACTACATACAGACAGCACCCGTAGTTGGGATCGAAGCGCTCTGCCGCTGCGCCACCGTGCCGCCTGCCTGCCTAAGCTACCGTGCTGCCCTCTTATAAAACTGGTTATGTACCAAAGGACCTGATCCTGTGCTGTGCTGTGTGTACTATGACATGAATGTGAATGTGCATAAATTGTTATCAATTGGAAGCTTGGCAGATGCTCAAGCAAAGCAGAGGCATTGAGTCATACGGCATGGCCCAGGGCAGATGGTTCACTGATCCTGAAACTCAAAACATCAAACACCCTTTCACACCAATCCTTTGTATTGTATTGTATTGTATTCAAATTTATTGTCATTGTCTCAATTAGAGACAACGAAATAAATTTCCCTTTACAGTCAGTATCATAAAAATAAATAAATAATAAATATTAAAACATATTAAAAAAAAAAATAGAATTAAAAAAAAAGCACAAACACAGAAAGTCCACGACACAACACAACACAGTGGCACCAAGGTGAGGAGGGCACCATTGTCCAGCCAGCCTCCCCTCCGATCTTCCCAGATGTTCATCCGTGGTCGTGGCCTTCTGAGCACCCGCAGTCGCTGCCCCGGGTGGCCCGATGTTCAGGCCCTCACGCTGGGCTGGTGGAACGCTGACACCGAGCCCCGACGGTGAACATCCTCCTCCTCAGCGGCCCCGACCTCCCGATCAGCCGCCTCCCGCAGCCGGAGTCTGCAGCTCCCGAGTCCGCAGGCCGAGCCGGGCACAGTCACAGGACCCCGCGTTGTTGATCAGCGCAGCCTGCGTTGGGAGCTCCGCAAACCGCAGCTCCATGATGTCGGTGCAGCAGGTCCATCACTCCGGGCTCCAGACAGCGACCCCCGGTAAGGCATCGCCAGCCCCGCGATGTTTCAGCGCTGTCCCGCCATTGCTGGAGCTCTGGTCGATCCCGGCAGGAAAGGCCGCGCCAATCCAGGTAGGTAGGCCGCTGAGGGGGGGGGGGGGGGGGGGGCGAGGACGCGACCTCACCAGGAAGCGGCTGAAGGACGGTATCCCCCGCACCGTGCCCTCTTTCCCCGCATAAAGACATTAAAAGAATCATAAAAAACACACATCAACATAACTAAAAAAACAAAAAAACAAAAAGATACCCGGCTGAAGGTGGAGGCTGCTGGCACCAGCACCACCGGAAGTACAATCCTACACTAATGCCATTTGATTCTTCCCACATTCCCAACAATATCCCTCAGATCAGGCCCGTACGAAGCTTTTCAAAAAGGGGGGTGACATGAGGGGGGGGTGAGGGGGCGGGGCTGAACGGCGGTGGGGGGGGTAGCTGCGCGATCTTTTTATTACTCTAGGGGGAAAAAAGGGAGGGTCACTGTGCACCCCCCCCCCCCCCCTTGCCATGCTCAGATGTTACCATTTTTTACACTTGGGGCACCGTACAGCAGACAATTAACCCATCATCTGCACATCTTTGTCACATGGGCAGGAAACCCAAATGGTTACAAGAAGAACATGCAAACTCCACCCAGAGAGCATTGGCGGGCAGGCTTGATCACGGGTTGTTGGAATCACTGGAGTTGTGGAGTTCCTATCACTCCAAAACAAAGGTAGAGGGGGAAGAAGATGACAGATTACAGGCGACGTGCTATTCTCCAGCAAAGCATTGCAGATACGGATGTGATGATCATACACAATATTAATAAAAGTATGTTGTAACAGAACTGTGTCTCATAATGTTACCAAGAATACATTAATAGTCAATTTATGGTAAGCAATTCTGGATGCAGTTTCAGGAGAGTGGACGATCCCAAATCATCTACCAATGTCCCAGTAAAAGAGTTGGCAAATGTAGGGTTAATCCATTGACCTCTACACTTTAAAGGGATCAAGAGGTTTTTTTCCGAAAAAAATGGTTTTGTTCTGGGACATGAAGACTTGTATTACACATAGGATTAAAAGGTACAACACATGGCAGGTACAGAGAACAATGCAATATAGAAGCTCAAGATAAGTGCTGGGGACAGGGGAATGACTGACATTGTGACTGATCTATTGCAATGGTGGAAAATAAATGAAACCAATTCCCTTGTGCTATCACACCTGGCTAAAACTCAAGCTTCTGTCTCTGAAATTCCAGTCCTCCTGATACTAAGCTAGCTATCCAGAAACATCCTTGCCTCTTGGAAGACTACGGTTTTTGTTCCCTCTCAGCGTGGCTTTGAAGATAAGGTTTGTGCTTTAACTCTTGATATTAATTTCATCTGCTGCACTGGAAGAGATTGAAGTGTGAGGCAGCTGTACTGTTCTATAGGAGTGTGGTAAATGCTGGCTCCATTTTGAAATGATCACGTTCTTATTATCGAAGTGACTCATTGTTCATGTCAATTCCGCACAATGTCAGATACATTTTTTAAAAGCCTCCTGGGAGATGATGAAGTTATTGCGCAAAGTCCCAACAGAGCAACAACAGTTTATTAAATTAATCTCTTCAAAAGGGAACATTTGGGTATAGGATTACAGGTGGGAACATGATCAGATGTTTCATAAAATTATGTTGTTATGTAAAGAGAAGATGTGGCCCAAGGAGTTATAGGGTCACAACTGGATGTGTCAGATTCAGAGGCAAAGTTTGCTTGATGGCCTTAAGGGAGCACAGAGTTGATTTGTCTCTAAAAAGATTAAGAGTTCAGGATAGGGGTGACTGGGTGGATATAAGATCTGTGGGTCTATGTGAGTGGGATAACTCATTTACAAAGGTACAGCCCATGGCAGAGTGATACTGCGGGAGAGAATCAGCCTTACAGCACCAGAGACCTGGGTTTGATCCTGATCACTGGTGCTTGTACATTCTCCAGTGACCCCATGGGTTGTCAATGGTGCTCCAATTTCCTCCCATATGCGCAGGTTTGTAGGCTAATTAACCTGTAAAATTGTCCCTAGTGTATAGAATATAACTCGTATACAGATGATCGCTGGTCGATGCAGACTTGGTGGGCCGAAGGGCCTGTTTCCACGACGCACCTCTAAACTAAAACTAAACTAAACATTAACCTTCTTTTTTTCAAAGGGAAATATAAAAAAATGTAGCGAGATTTTATGCAAATATCAAATCCTCAATTAGAATGACCAAAGTCTCACGTTAAAATACTAGGGCTAAATATATTATAAGGAAGAGTGAGGTCATTAAATATTGAATGAGTTGAACCAATTGATATCTCCCTTTATTTTGCAAAGTCAATCTAACCTTTCCCTCTTGAACTCCTCCATTTAGATACCGATCCTTCTTCTTTAATCGTGCAACTGAAGTTGGGGTTTTATAGAACTAGTTCACTCCATCAGGTTATTGACAACGCAAGTACACCAATATCACGTTCCATAAACAGAATCAATTCATTTTTAATAATAATCCTTCTTAATTTCAGATTGTATCATATCTCCCAACGATTCTGGCCACAGGCTAGAGAGCAAAATTAGCAAATGACTTGTCTTCAGATAATCAGATCAATGTAAAATATGAATTGTTTAATATTGGAAGGGTAATTAATGTAAGAATATTAAAGTCACAGTTGATCAGGCCATAGAAGGCTAAAGATAAATACACAGAAAGTTCTCCCTAATGATTACTGATCTCCACATTAAATTCAGCCATCCATCTCAGTTCAATTTCCTCACTGAAAAAAAAATATCACATGGATTTAGATTCTCTGCGCTGGCTGTGGGCCGGGGGTGCCGCTCCCGTCTGATTCCAGATATCTCTGGCCGCCCCCGGATGGTGGTGGGGGGCACTCAGGAGTGGATGGGAATGGTCCAGTGGTGGTCCGACAGCGATTGTGATGCCGGAGACCCGGGTTCGGTCCTGGCTGCAGATGAGGCGCAGGTCTGTGTCCACGCCACAGCACGGCTGCCGAGAGTGTTTATCGCTTGCGACAAATCCCATGATTCCTTGCATTTTTCAGAATACCGAACTCGTTTATTTCAATGGTGTCAAAAGCCTGACCTTCATCTTTTCATTTGCACAGACTTTGTACCCAATAAGGACATTATTGCCATAGAGGGAGTGCAGAGACGGTTCACCAGACTGATTCCTGGGATGTCAGGACTGTCTTATGAAGAAAGACTGGATAGACTTGGTTTATACTCTCTAGAATTTAGAAGATTGAGAGGGGATCTTATAGAAACTTACAAATTCTTAAGCGGTTGGACAGGCTAGATGCAGGAAGATTGTTCCCGATGTTGGGGAAGTCCAGGACCAGGGGTCACAGCTTAAGGATAAAGGGGAAATCCTTTAAAACCGACATGAGAAGAACTTTTTTCACACAGAGAGTGGTGAATCTCTGGAACTCTCTGCCACAGAGGGTAGTTGAGGCCAGTTCATTGGCTATATTTAAGAGGGAGTTAGATGTGGTCCTTGTGGCTAAAGGATCAGGGGGTATGGAGAGAAGGCAGGTACGGGATACTGAGTTGGATGATCAGCCATGATCATATTGAATGGCGGTGCAGGCTCGAAGGGCCGAATGGCCTACTCCTGCACCTAATTTCTATGTTTCTATGTTCAATATTTTCATTATTCATAATGGAATATGTTCCAGTAAATAGACAAAAAACCCATCATGTTTTAATGCCTTCATATTTTTCTCCAGCGTTGCTTTCAGAGCTGTCCAGATGATTAATCTTGTCTGTAGGAAAACATCATAAGAGTTTCGCAACACCATTATTAAATAAAATTCAGCAGAGAATCTCACAAGAAGATATCAGGGCTGTTGACCAGAAAACTGGGCTTCAGAAAACGTAACCAACTTTTAAGGAGCATTTAAATGAGAGTGACAGAAATAGAGATGTTTAAAGAGGGTCTTGATCTTATCTTGTCCATGAGACCCACCATGATACACCATGATCTTAGTGCCTTGGCAGCTGAAGGCTATATATGAATGGTGCAGCAATTACATTCTGTGTTAATCAAGTGGCTGGGTGTTGAGCTGGAGTTAAGAGTGAAGTTATGGAATGATTTGAACACCAGAAAAATTCAGGCTTTGTTAAAACAGGAGCCACTGTAGAACAGTCAGCATGTGGCTGAATGGAAGTTGGGTGTTGAGACACCCACACCAGATGTTTGGATGATCTGAACTTTCAGACAATGGAATGCTCAGCTCCAGATGTAACAGAACCAAAGCAGACGATCACGGCAACGAATAAACTGAAGTGTGTGTAATTGGGACAATGTTATGGATGTAGAGAAAATAAATGAATGAAGGCTCAGCTACTTGCCAATTCTCATGGTGTCACCAGGTTTGCCCTCAAGGTTGTGAACAATGTGATTCAGTTATCAGATAGTCATCATGCAGTTGGTGTGTGGGGAAGAGAGACTTTGATCAAGGGCAAATACAATGACATTGTTCATTGCAATATTTAGTTAGAGGAGATATGGCCGAGGGAGATGGGAACTCAGCCGTGAGAGTTGTGAGTAACATCAAGGAACATGGATAACGGTTAGTGAAGATTTAAGAGAATATGTTTGAAAGTTCAGGACGTGGGTCTCATGGACAAGATGAGGCTTGACAGACATGATAAGAAACAATAGTGACAATCCAAATTCAGAGTTAGTACTAGGCTAACCAAAAATTTGATCAAAAAGCAATCTGCAGTAAAACAATCTCAGCGGTCTGAGCAGCATCTGCGAGGGGTAAATTAATGGCCACAGTTTTGGGTTCAAACTTTACATCAGAGCTAAGAAAGGGACCGGATTGCCAGGTTAATATTCCGGTGAGATGGGGAGGGGGGGGGGGGGGGGGGGGTAAGAGAAGAGGGGAGGGAGTGACGTTCTTGATTAAGGAGAATATCCTTAATGTTTAGGAGGGCAGCAGTAGAGCAAATGCCGCGCCGGAGACCCGCGTTCGATCCTGGCTACGGGCGCTGTCTGTACAGAATTGGTACGTTCTCCCCGTGACCTACGTGGGTTTTCTCCGAGATCTTCGGTTTTCGGTTGTGGGAGAGGGGGTTGTGGGAGAGGGGGTGTTGGGAAGGGGGTGTGGGGGAGAGGTGTGTGTAGGGGAGGGGGTGGTGTTGATGGGTGATGGTGTGGGGGAGGGGGAGTTGGGGAGGGGGTGTATAGTGTGGGGAGGGGTGCTGTGAGGGGGGGGGTGGGTGTGGGGGGGGGAAGGGGGAGGAACGGGGGGGAAATGGGGGGGTGTGGGTGTATGCGGGGGAGGGGGGTGTGTGGGGAGGAGTTGGAAGGGAGGAAGGGGGGGGAAGGGGGGAGCAGCGGGGTGTATGGGGGGACTCCATTCAGCGGCCACCAGCCACGGCACCTTACAGCACCTCCCGACTCCAATCACCGACTTACCCCGACTCCACACAGCAGATCCCCCCCCCCCCCCCCCCCCCCACCTTCCACACGACTGTTGACTCAGCCCCGTCTGGGGCTTTATTGTCCTCGCCTGGAAGGGGCGTTACCTTCAAGGTGACTGACAGGCGAGATGGCCAATCTGCTGATCTCATGATTTTTTAAACCTTCATAACTTTTGTAATATTCCACCAATCGGAAATAAACTTGGCGTGCTCGGAGCAGAGGAGCACGGGGAGTAAGGTAGCGAAAAAATCCTAGCGATATAGGGTACTGTTTTTGCGCAAGTTTAAAGGAAAAGCAAACTGGAAGTGTTCATGATGAGAGTTTTAGTAATAGTATGGATAGATAGACGGATAGATAGATTGCACGAGATATTCTATGACAAACATTTGATTGTTATTCCAGATTGAAGTGTCACATTCTAGTACACTCGGCTATAGAGTGCCGACCCCTTGTTGACTTGCACATTACGTTTGGCAGACGTAACTAAGGGGAATTTCTTTTAAATGTCAAGGAGAAATAAGAAGAGAATTGGAGGTAGAACATATATGCTCTCTCCACGGTAACATGGTTCAATTAAATGTTGATTGCTTTTGTTAAAAAGAAGCTCAAGATCAGTTTGCACTTGAAAGAGAAATTCATTTTGTGTAAGTAACTAAAAATCGAATCAATAGAGTGATACAGAATGTTGATGAAGGTGAAAGTACTGTACATGCTTAGCTCACCAAGCAGTGTCTTTAATCAACAAAGATAAAATGTCCTTCTTGTAAAGAACAAACTGCAGAGAGTGACACAAAAGGACAATTGGTCTAAGTCTGGGACAGGGTTACACATCTTTAGAGTAATGCTTATTGTAGACTGACTCAACATCCAATTACATTCCGCCCACTCACAACAGTGGAAAGGGAATCACAACCAATGCATCAGCTCTCTGTGTCCCTTCATCAGGACTAGGGAGGTGAGATGTCAGGCATGTTTAAATCTACCTACCAAGGGACAGGTGGACAGAATGAAATAAATGTTTGTGATGAGGCAATGTTTGTTCAGGATACAATGCTTACAGAGCCATCACAATGAGTGAGGGAGATAGAGGGAAAATAAAAAAGCAATATAGCACACTGGAATCATGCAGGACACAACACTATAGGTGCTAACTCGCACTCTGCAACAAAGAGAATGTTGGAAATTCCTACCAGATCACTCAGCATCTGGGGAGAGAGAAAGACTATTAATGTTATGTGTGGATGACCCAACGGACTATCGGTCTGAAGAAGGATCTCGACCCGAAACGTCACCTATTCCATTTCAAAGAGATGCTGCCTGACCCGGTGAGTTGCTCCAGCTTTTTGTGTCTATCTTCAAAACAAGTAACATGCACTGAAGTAGAATATTGGCGTGCTAATGCAAGTCGGTCATAACAAACAATGTCTTCTGTGAATTGAGAAAATAGCAGAGTCCACATTGAACAAATCATTGCAGCAAGAGTCATCAGGAAATATTATAAATGTGATGAAGAATTTAATCCACTGAAGGGAAAATACAATCAACAGCTAAATGGGTCAGGATGAGTCACATTTTGCTGGTCAAAAAATAATTACATTGTCAGAGACCCAAATTGTTAAGGTGCTGCCTGTGATACATTCATAAAAAGATACAGACATACAGGTCGCACAGTGGTGGAGTTGCTGTCTTACAGCACCAGGTTTGATTCTGACTGCGGGTGCCGTCTGTATGGAGTTTGTACGTTCTCCCCGTGACCTTCATGGGTTTTCTCTGGGATCTCCAGTTTCCTCTCACACTCCAAAGATGCACAGGTTTATAGCTAATTGTGATTAGTAAAATTGTAAGTCAAGTCAAGTCAAGTTTATTTGTCACATACACATACGAGATGTGCAGTGAAATGAAAGTGGCAATGCTCGCGGACTTTTGTGCAAAAGACAAACAACAAAACAACCAAACAAATTATAAACACAATCATAACACACATATTATTTTACATAAATTGTCCTGAGTGTGTGTAGGACAGCGTTAGTGTGCGGGGATCGCTGGGTCGGGGCCGATTCGGTCGGCCGAAGGGCCTGTTTCCACGTTGTATCACCAAACCAAACCAAACTAAACAACCCTTTGTCCACTTTCGTTATTAACCATCCATTTACAGTCTTAGAGGCATCCAGCACAAAAACAGGCCCTTCGGCCCAACTTGCCCATGCCGACCAACTTGCCCCATCCACACTTGACCCATCAGCCTGCGTTTGGTCCATATCCCTCCAAACCTTTCCTATCCATGTAACTACCCAAATATTTTGTAAACATTGTGATAATCCTCAATGAATCCCGTTTTTTTTTAATTTTCTCCACATTCCCATCAAGTTTCCCCAGATTCTACTACTCACCAACAAACTTGGGGCAACTTAAAATAGTTAATTAACCAACCAAGCCACACACCTTTTCAATGTGAGAAAAAAAAAATCAGAGCACACAGAGGAACTCCACAGGTTCATAGTAAGTGTGTGTAAACTCCACAAAGACAGCACCAAAGGTCCGGATGAAACTTGGGTCGCTGGTGCCATGAGGCAGCTGCTCTACCAGCTGTACCACAGTAGGTATTTACAATACTCTCTATTTTTTATTTGGGGATTGCAATATATTTGTTTTGCATCCGGCTCAAGATGTATTCATGCCTTCCAGCTTATCACACCATAAAAATCATCCTTAAAGGCTTAATCATATTTGTATAATATCTTAAAGTCTGATTTCACAGTATTACCTTGGAGACTGAATATGCCCTTCCAATTGATTTCTTGGTTTACTGCCAATCCTTGCTTTGTTGTGCAAGTCACTGTTTATAGCGCCTTATGATAACTGGAAAATCTAATCACTAACCATCATAAACCACATTGTGTTTAACCTTGTATTTTCAGCACCATAGTAGAATTTGCTTTAAGACTGATTGTACTTTTGTCAAAGGGAAATAGCTGAGTTTCATGGTATATAAATAATGTTCACCCCTTGTGAAGGTGGATGAGAGGCGTATCAGAGGAATTGATAGGCATGCGAGAGAATATGTAACCAATATTGGTGGCCAGTGGGGGGGTGGGGGGCTTTCTGTGGCGCTAGTATGAGTGTTGTGTGCTGACGGGACTGGTGTCCGGAGGGCTAGTATGGACATTGTGGGCCAAATGGGTTCTTGGGGCGGCAGCTCAGTCGCTCAAGCCTGATGTGCTGGCAGCTCACTCACGGTTGGTGGGCTGGCAGGTGACTCATGGCTGATCCTTGAAATTCCATTTCAAGCAGGGTGCAAGGCCACCAAATTCAAGTGCAGTTTCGTACCACTTCAAGCAGGGTGCAAGGCCACAATTTTTACATTTTATCAAGCCAATTAACCTACAAACCAGTACGTCTGGAGTATGGGAGGAAACCGAAGATCTCGGAGAAAACCTACGCAGATCATCGGGAGAATGTACAAACTCCGTACAGACAGCACCCATAGTTGGGATCAAACACGGGTCCCTGGCGCTGCATTCTTGCTGTTTTGTAGCAAATCTACGGTTCTGTGCGCTACCGTGACAACACAGAAACATGCCCTTTGGTCCAACTCGACCTTGCCAAACAAGATGCCCCATCTAAGCTGGTTCCAATTTCCTGTGTTTGGGTCATATCCCTCTAAATCTTTCCTATCCATGTACCTGTCCAAGTGTCTTTTAAGTGTGTTATTTATCTGCCTCATCTAGCTCCTCTGGCAGCCTGTTCCATATACTCTCTGAGTGAAAACATTGCCCTTCAGGTTCCTATTAAACTTGCCCCTCTCAACCTAAATCTATGCCCTCTTGTTTTTGTCTGGAGTCTGAAGAAGGGTTTTGGCCCGAAACGTCGCCTATTTCCTTCGCTCCATAGATGCTGCTGCACCCGCTGAGTTTCTCCAGCATTTTTGTGTACCTTTGATTCCCCTAATCTGGGTAAAGCATTTACCTTTATCTATTCTCCTCATAATTTTATACACCTCTGTCAGATCATCCCTCGACCTCTTGTACTCCAAAGAATAAAGTCCGACCTGCCCAACCTCTCCCCTACAACATCCTTGCAAATCTGCACTCTGCCCAACATCCTTCGTATAGTCAGATGACCAAAACTGAACACAGAACACCCAATGTTGTCTTATATAACTATAAGTTAATGTTCCACCTTCTATACAGGGACATAATGTTATGGTTCTGGATTGCAATAAGTGTTGTAGTGACATTGGTATACATTATTTACTACCAGCAGCCAATTCTCAGATTGTTAACCTCAAATAAAACAATGCATTTTGCAATGTGTAACCTTAGTAAATGTTGTTGTTGTCTGTGCATCAGAATGATATTACATTCTGCAAATGCTGCATACTTTATTTTCAAACAGCTAATTTATTTCTATCCCCCCGATTCATTTTTTCCTTTTGAAGGCCAATAGCTGTCCTTCAGAATTCACTCTGACAACAATTTAATATCCATCCATAAATAGTGCACTTTGCATGCATTGTGTACATCTGCTGAATAATCTCGGTTTGAGACATTGGCCTTCATCCAGTGCCATCCCCTTTTGGTCATCTTGAATTTCAGTAAAATAGACTCGATTATTTCTTTTAAACTTTACAGAGAACGATGAACTAGAACCACTTCTATTTAAATGAATATTTTAACACTTAAGAATTCAACTTTGCTAATGTATTTTATTCAATGCTTGCAAAATCCTACTGCAAAAGATAAATGGATTACATTTTGTCTTTGTTTGTTTTACTTAAAAGATAGAGAGGAAAAACTATTAGATTAATTTGAAACTCCTTGTGATCTGTATGTTACTGGAATTGACTGCAAACCCAGTTTAAAATAAAACAGTGTTTGAGTGAAGAGTCTTTATGGGATGTTAGTATTTATTTCAAGACGACTTGTCCACAAAAACAGGGATGTAATGCTGAGTCTCTCTAAGGTGCTGGTAAGGCTGCATTTGTAATATGGGCCTTACTCTGACAATGGAGGAGACCGAGGACAGAAAGGTCCGTGTAGGAGTGGGAAGGAGAATTAAAGTATCCAGGATCCGGGAGATCAGGTTGGTTCACGCGGGCTTAGCGAAGGTGTTCCGCGCAACAATCGCCCAGTCTGCGTTTGGTCTCGCTGTTATATAAGAGTCCACATCTTGAACAACGGATGCAGTAGATGAGGTTGGAGGAGGTGCAAGTGGACCTCTGCCTAACCTGGCAGGACTGGCGGGGTCCCTGGACAGAGTCGATGGAGGAGATATAACGACAGGTGTTGCATCTTTTGCGGTTACAGGGGAGGAGGTGATTTGGGTGGGAAGGGACGGGTTAACCAGGGAGTTACAGCGGGAACGGTCTCTGCGGAAGGCGGAAAGGGGTGGAGATGGGCTCTGACCTCATCAACCTTTTGGTCTCATCTTTGGCCGCACCAATCCATAGTGTTGGGCCGCGAGGGAGGCGACATGGAAAAAGTCGCCTCTCCATGGAGGAGGGGACTAAACGCGGTTCCCCCTCACCACCCCCCACACAAGACATACCAAGAGACATTTGGACACACTAAAAAAAACAAAAAAATGTAGAAATAACGAACACGCTGCTGGCAGGGCAGCCGACTCGATCAATCGATCAATCGACCAGTATTGATTGATCTTATCTTTGGTATGTCTTGCTTAAGATTTGTACTTTCTACTCACTCTAGCCACCCCATCGATTCAGATGTCTTCCAGGATTCAACCTCCAGTCTGAGCAGCCCCACAGTATCCCAACCTGACAATAGATTATGACGGATAGACACAAAAAGCTGGAGGAACTCAGCGGGTCAGGCAGCATCTCTGGAGAAAAGGAATGGGTGACATATTGGGTCAAGAAATTTCTTATGACACTGTTAATGCACTCACCTGTTCCTCCAGGTCTCCACCATCCCACCGCCCATACTCTGTCCTCTTGTGTGTGGCTTGAGAGGCCTCTCAACTGCCTGACCATTTTGTGGGCAACGTCTCTGCAGCTCATAGCCAACAATGTTTGCCATTCAACTCATTGAGTCATAGAGTGATACAGTTTGGACACAGACCCTTCGGCCCAACCTGCCCTCACCAGCCAACATGTCCCAGCTGCACTAGTCCCACCTATATTTAAGAGGGAGTTAGATGTGGCCCTTGTGGCTAAAGGGATCAGGGGGTATGGAGAGAAGGCAGGTACGGGATACTGGGTTGGATGATCAGCCATGATCATATTGAATGGCGGTGCAGGCTCGAAGGGCCGAATGGCCTACACTTGCACCTATTTTCTATGTATCTATGTATCTATGTATCTACCTGCCTGCACTTGGTCCATATCCCTTCAAATCTGTCCTATCCATGTAGATGTCTAACTGTTTCTTAATGATGCGATAGTCCCGGCCTCAACTACCTCCTCTGGCAGCTTGTTCCATACACCCACCACCCTCTGTGAAAAAAATGACCCCTCGGATTCCTATTAAATCTTTTCCCCTTCACCTTGAACCTAGGTCCTCTGGTCCTCAATTCCCCTACTCTGGGCAAGAGACTCTGTGCATCTACCCGATCTATTCCTCTCATGATTTTGTAACCGTGCAACAGCGGAGCTGGAGAAGGAATATCCTTTATGCAATTGTTGCATTCACACAATATTTGTATTGCCCTCCTTACCCCATTGCACAAAGCAGTCTCACATACTGCTCAATGTCTCCTCTGAACTGTGGAACAATTTCTGCAGATCAAAATAAATTACTGTATAATGAATTTGCTTTTTAGTTTCTGAACGGGTAATATTAATTCAGCCTTATCTCTCCCCATTAACTCTGTCTGACCCACAGTACGTTTCCTGTAACTCTTCTCTGCGTGACACAGTTTTTAAATATTCCTTTGTGTTTTGATTCTCCGTCTCTAACTTTCCTCGTTAACAGATAAACGAGCCGACATCATCATCAGTGTATCACCATAGCAACGTCCTGCCACATCCTCTCATCCATTCTCGCCTGTCCATCCCAACTCCCTCTTATCTGCACATTTTAAGCTAACTTATGTTCTCTCTTTCCCAGTCCTGACAGGAAGCCTTTGACCTGAAACATTATCCCTGTTTCTTTTTCCACGAACGCTGCATTATCTGCTGAAGTGCCTCCACCATTTTCCACATTTAATTTAGCTTTATTTCAGGTTTGTGAATTTAATTTTCTTTCTCTCATTCGTTTTACTCCTCATTCTACCCCTTCCACTTCCCTATCATTATTTATAAATATGTATCAGTTAATTGAAGGGAACTCCCTCAATTATATATCCCTCCCCTCATATTCCCATGGGCTCCCTTTGAATTGCTGCTCTGCTCTTCATTTGCCTTCCCTTATTCGAGGCAGTGTTGATTAAAGTATTTATTTTCTATATTCAAATCATTTATTCATTACAGCTGAAGTTCAAAACCATCTAAAGACGCCTTCTGAAAGACCGTCTTTTGTTTTAGATGGCATTAGGGCACACAAAATTAATGAGCCCATTAGCTCGTTATATTTTCATAGAGTAACTGTTCTGAAAATGGAATTTAAAAATATCTATTTGAAAGGGTACAGAATCTGGCCAGAAAATGCTGGAAATATTACCATCTCTTTAGGTGTTTCTATGGGAAAATAAACAGATTCAAGGATTTGCTTGAAGACTTTTCTAAGACTGTAGAAAACTGAAGATAGAAGAATATCAGGCCCTTCAGCCCACGATGTTGGTGCTCAATACAATTCCAAATCAAATGAATCCCTTCTGCCTGCAAATGATTCATATCTCTTGCTCATTCTGAATACTCCTGTGCCTACCTATAAGTTTCTCATGCTCGACAATCAAATCTATTTCCATAACCAACCCCTGGAAGCGTATTCCAGGCACGCACATCTCTCTGTAAAAATGCTTGATCCACACATCTCCTTTAAATATTCACCCTCTCACCTTAAACATAAAGCCAGTAAAGCCTGATCAAAGATAGTCCGAGGGTTTTCAATGGTGTAGATAGTAGTTCAGGACTGCTCTCTGGTTGTGGTAGGTAGGATCATTCATTTGCCTGATAACAGCTGGGAAAAAGGGTAGGGCTGGAGATATCCTGGTTGGGTTGCTCCTGGGCCTGGCCAAGCTGGCCATTCCCGAGTCAAGGCGCCAGGTGGTGGAGGGCTCTACCTGAGCCGGATTCCCGCCCCTTTTCCAAGGGATACGTCTGTGCCCAGGTGGGGTTAGAAAGGGGTCTACGGGCCCCCTGAGGGAGTTTCGGGACCACTGGGCTCCACAGGGTGTAGAATGTGTCCTCAATAAGGATTGCATCATAATTGTATAATAGTTCATTATGGATATATGTTTGTATTGTATTATGATAATGGGCTCTGGCTTGTTTTATTGTAGTGGAAATATTATTTTTTAATAAATGAATAAATTTTTGATTAAAAAAACCCAGCTGGGATGAAACTGTTTCCGAATCTGCAGGCGTGCGTTTCACACTTCTATACCTCTTCCCTGACGGGAGAGGGGAGAAGTGGCCAGGGTGTGACTTGGCCTTGATTATGCTGCTGGGCTTGCTGAGGCAGCGTGAGACGTAAATGGAGTCAATGGGAGGGAGGTTGGTTTTGTGTGATGGGCTGTGCTGCGTCCACAATTCGCTGCGGTTTCTTGCGGTCTTGGATGGAGCCGTTCCCAAGCCATGCCGTGGTGCATCCTGATAAAATGGTACTGCCATCAGGAGTGTGCCTTTAAGGGAGGAGATATGGACAGTATTGTGCTTGAATCGTGGCTGCACAGCTCTGATGTTTAGACAACGGAAATGTTTTCAGCCACCATTTATCAAGTGGCAACGAAAAATGACTGGTGCCTTGCTTCATTTGTTCCAGCCGTTCACTGAGCTCATGCTATTCCATCCATCTGACCCTTCCGCTTTATGGAGTGGGGCTGTCAGAGTGGATGATCAGTATTCTGGCATCCCTGCCTCATGAAGCAGAAGCTGCTGGATTAGCAGCCTTAAGTCACTCACCTGGCTTCAGGGGAGCCACTGAATTCATGACACCCTCAATGAAATAGACATTGTTTGCCGGTGTCATGCGAACCCTTTCAAGATGGAATTGCATCCTCAAGGGTAAGCTAAATGTTTGTAGCCGATGGGAACTGATTGGGTATACAAGGCATGCTAAGATGCAAAGACTGATTTACCGTGGGTTATTGCCATAGTCTTTCCTATAGCTATAACTGATTTATTTTTGAAGTAGGTTTGCTGTATTTGTCAGATGAAATGCTACTTTTCTGAGGAGGCTCCATTCTTCAAAAGTGGAAACTAAGCAGCGGGGGCAGAGCAAGGTGAGCAGCTGCCTCACGGCTTCAATGACCCATGTTCGATCCTGACCTCTGACATTGTCCATGTGGAGTTTGCATGTTCTCCCTGTGACTACATGTATCATTCCCAGGTGAACCGCTTTCCTCCTGCATCTCAACGATGTATGCGTTGGTAGGATAATTGGCCACCAGATTTGCCTCGAGTGCGTAGTGAGTGGTGACATCTGGTAGTTGAGGGGAGGTGGGAGGAATGCAAGACATTCATTGAGTGATTTGTCTAAATAGGGGCATAGAGTCAAAGAGCAGACCATTGGCCATAACCTCTATTTCTGTGCAGTATCTCTCTATGACTCTATGCACACAGATAAAGATGGCACTGGTCCAAACTAGCCAAATCCTGGGCACTGCGACACCAAGATGTTTTACATAATTTACCATAAGATGCTGGCCAGGATTGGCTGGAAGGTGTTTTGTCCCCTGTCCAATAATACTCCCTATTGAGGCACATTCTGTAGGTATTGGCTAACCTTCAATACTTCACCCAAGTCACATCCCAGCAGAAGTGAGCTGATAAAAGTGAGCCTCAGTCAGGTCTGAGGCGTGGGACCTTATTATTTGGGGTTTCCTGATTGTTAAAGTTAATGGAATTCCCCACCATCTCTGGGAAAGTTGTGCCGATGTCAGGAAATGAATTCCCAACTCATCGCTTTGGTGAGATGAGGAAGTGGGCCTAAAAAAGCAGAGAGTTTCGTATCTTTGGCTTGTCGTTGCAGAGGTGGTTATTATCTAACATGCTAGATTGTAATTGTTCTATAGCGATTCATTTGCAGAGGGAACTAATCTTGAGCTCATGTCAATGATATAAAATGGGTGATACCCGGTCAACAGTCTGCATGAATTTTCTCAGTGGCAGACCTCATAAGCAGCCAATGTGGATGGAGTCAATGGATGGGGTTCTGATATCATGTACCACTGTATCGACAGGCTAAAGTCTTCATTGACTTCTTCAACCTTTCACTTCACCAGTCTTCTACCAACGCTACGATACGATACGATACGATACAATAAAACTTTATTCATCCCCGGTAGGAAATTGTTCTGCCGACAGTCATAATTTGCACAAAAACTTGAAGCTAAAAGTGAAAACAAAAACGAAAAAGACACGGACTGTTGTCTGGCTGCCGTGTGGACAGCGCCTTCACAGGGAACAAATGAACAAACAAACAAACGAACACAGACTTATCCCCTGGGCAGGGGATTCTAAACTAGAGTGCCCCCCTCCCCCCCACACCGTGTCCCCTTTGTTCTCCCACCGTCCCTCATGGTGGTCCCTCCTCACCGTCTCAGACACCTCATTGTTCAATTCAATTCAATTCAATTCAATTCAATTCAATTCAATTCAATTCAATTCAATTCAACTTTAATGTCATCGCACAAACACAAGTATGAGTACAACGAAATGCAGTTTTGTGTCAGTCCGTAGTAGTTGTACATAAGGAAAAAAAAATAGAAAGAGAGAAGATACAGAATAATCAAGAAATACAGAATAATTAAACAATGGGGACGGAGGGACCAGAGAAATCTATCGGCGGGACTCCGAGTTCAGCAATGTGATTGTATTGTTGTAGAAGCTGTTCCTCATCCTACTAGTACGTGACCTGAGGCTCCTGTACCGCCTCCCTGATGGGAGGAGGGCAAACAGTCCATGGTTGGGGTGTGAGGGGTCTTTGGTGATCTTCCCAGCCCGTCTCAGACACCGTTTTCGGTGGACGGCATCCATGGCAGGGAGCGGGGCACCGATGATGTGCTGCGCGGTTTTCACCACCCGTTGTAGTGCCTTCCTGTCCGCAGCAGTGCAGCTGCTGTACCATACCGTGAAGCAGATGGTCAGGATACTCCCTATGGTACAGCGGTAAAAGTTGGTCAGGATCCGGGGGTACAGGTGGGCTTTCTTGAGCCTCCTCAGGAAGTAAAGGCGCTGCTGTGCCTTTTTAATCAGCTTGGAGGTGTTGAGGGACCAGGAGAGATCCTCCGAGATATGTACTCCGAGGAATTTATAGCTGGAGACGCGCTCCACCTCAGTCCCGTTTATATGGATGGCGGTATGACTGCCTCCTCTGGTCTGCCTGAAGTCAACAATAATCTCCTTCATCTTTTTGGAGTTGAGGACGAGGTTATTGTTGGCACACCAGGCTGTCAGGTGCTGGACCTCTTCCCTGTAGGCTGTTCTTCACAAGGGCCCCCCCACACTGGGACCCTCCCCCCTCACGCTCATTGACTGCTCATAGTAGGTCGACCGCAAGGTCCCACCGCCGCCGAGGCTCCCATTGCCGCTGCCACCGAGGCTCCTTTGGCCCAGGCAGGCCTCGCCTCGCTGCAGTCCCCTGGGGGGCCTGTGAGGCCTGGGGGGGCCTACCAGGGCACGTTCCGTTCGGCGGGTGGATCAGACCCCAGCGGCTCCCCAGGACCCGGGATACAACTGCCTCAAGGAAACCTCTATCATTTCTCTCCATTAGAAAGTTTAATTTATCCGTTTCAATGGCTGCTGCCCAGTAGTTCTAGCATCAACTATAATTAAGTACTTTGATAGATTAATAATAGCCCACATCAGCACCATGTCTAGACTCCCTGCTATTTATGTACCAGAAAATCCATCAACAGAGGACACCATTCCCTTGCACGACATTCAGGAATGCGGAATCACTTGGACAAGAAGAAAACCTATGTCAGGATACTGTTCATTGACGATAGCTCAGCCTCCAAAACCACAATTCCAAGCATAACACCAAGTGCAGGAGGAAGTCAGTGGGTCAGACAGCATCCCGCTTTTAAATGTGATTTATTTGAATTTACCTGTAACCTGACTGTTGGAAGATTGTTGAACTGTGAAATGGTGCAAATATCTACTAAAAATACTTTTATGTCATTGAAAATATGGTGCTAATAAAACCGAGTAAAAAAATGGTTTGGTTTGGTTTGTTATTCTCACATGTACCGAGGGATAGTGAAAAGCTTTTGTTTGCTTGCTATCCAATTTTATCAGATAATATTTTTGATAAATACTACACAGCTGTACACAAACGCAACACATGGATGAAAGTGAGAAATATCGGAGTGCAGAATATAGTTTTCAGCATTGTGGCATTACAGATCAAGAGAAACATGTCCAATGCCTGCAATGAGGTAGGTTGATAGATTGGGACTGCATCCTAGATTACGGAAGATCGTTCAGAAGGGAAAGAAGCTGTTCCTCAGTCTGGTGATAGATGCTTTCCTGCTTTTATATGTTCTACCCACATGGGAGCAGGGAGAAAGAGGAAAGATAAGTGGAAAAACTCTTTGATTCTGTTGGTTATTGTGTGATGGATTGCACCATAATGTGCGGCTCATCAGTGTGTTAAAATAAAGAGATTATTTCTCTGGGGCATTTCAAACAATCACTTGTTTAGTTTGTTTGGATCCCATTTTACAGGTGCCGGCTGAGGTGATAGATTGCATGGTGGGTGTAGAGGGAACAGATAATTATACTGCATTTCTGTTTGTTTTTCTGCCCGTGAGATTTCACAGAACAGAAGATGGAGAGAACACAATCAAAAAGCCACGTAAATATTGGTAACAATGACACATGGCGTCATTATACAGTGGCAGCTAATCAAAGGTAGATTCTACATTTTAATACAATACATGCAAGAAGAGTTTACATTAACAAGACTGTGCCACTGTGTGGGTGGCTACACAGTAAAGGATAAAAGGTTCACACACAGAAATAGAAGTGTAATGTCTGGAGATAACCAAGCTCCCATGAAACCTACAAGCTGTGACAACAGTGGCAGAGAGAGAGAGAGGGAGATGAATGTTTGATTACATAAACACATAGAAAATAAGTGCCATTTGGCCCTTCGAGCCAGCACCACCATTCATTATGATCATGGCTGATCATCCACAATCAGTAACCCGTGCCTGCCTTCTCCCCATATCCCTTGATTCTACTAGCCCCTAGAGCTCTATCTAACTTGTGTTTAAATTCATCCAGTGAATTGGCCTCCACTGCCCTCTGTGTCAGAGAATTGCACAAATTCACAACTCTCTGGGTGAAAAAGTTTTGTCTCATCTCAGTTTTAAATGACCTCCCCTTTATTCTTAGACTGTGGCTCCTGGTTCTGTACTTCCCCCCATCATTGTTTGTGTCTTCCTTAGTGAATACAGATCCGAAGTACCTGTTCAACTCTTCTGCCATTTCCTTGTTCCCCATAATAATTTCACCCGTGTCTGCCTTCAAGGGACCCACATTTGACTTTGCTATTCTTTTTCCCTTAACATATCTAAAGAAGCTTTTACTGTCCTTTATATTCCTGGCCAGCTTCCCCTCGTACTTCATCTTTTTTCAGCTCGTGTTGCCTTCCTTCCGTAATTTTTTAGTCTAAGCTGGTTGTGATGCTAGTTGAAGGTGGTTGCCGGAGGTTGCAGGTGGTTGCCGGAGGTTGCAGGTGGTTGCCGGAGGTTGCAGGTGGTTGCCGGAGGTTGCAAGTGGTTGCCGGAGGTTGCAGGTGGTTGCCGGAGGTTGCAAGTGGTTGCCGGAGGTTGCAGGTGGTTGCCGGAGGTTGAAGGTGGTTGCCGGAGGTTGCAAGTGGTTGCCGGAGGTTGCAGGTAGTGGAAGGTAAGACCTCCCTAGTGGAATAAAACTGGGTGAAAATAAGGACTTGCCTTTAGATTTAGCTTTTAGGGCTAAAGGAATCAAGGGATATGGGGAAAAAGCAGGAACGAGGTACTGATTTTAGTTGATCAGTCATGATCATATTTAATGGCGGTGCTGCTCTCAGGGCCGAATGGCCTACTCCTGCACCTATTTTTCTATGTTTCTGTTGTTCTAAGTCCAACAGAATGGTTTGGGGCCTTTTGAAGATGGCTTATGATGGCCAATTTGTTCTTGAGGAGATATTTTGTTTACAAATATTTGCCTTTCAATATTTTATTGGTTCTCGATAAAGCTCATGGGCATCCTGCATTTTCAGATGATTTTCATCTAAATGTCAAGGTTGTGTACTTACCAATGAATCGAGGTGGAATTGCATCTTTGAAAGGGCACAACTTCCTTCAGACATTTTCTTTGTATTTAAGTATTGAAGCAGAAGGCAAGACTTTAGGGGCATTTTGGAAGTCATACATCTATGATGCAGTGAAGAATACACTTGGGCAAACAAATATTAAAAGGTATATGTAAAAAAACAATGGCCTAACTTCCTCTCATCCTTCTAAATTACAGAGTATACAAGGCCAGCCACTCCATTCTCTCAGCATATGCCAGTCCCGCCATCCCGGGGATTAACCTTGTGAACCTACTCTGCACTCCCTCAATAGCAAGAATGTTCTTCCACAAATTTGGAGACCAAAACTGCACACAATACTCCAGGTGTGGTCTCACTAGGGCCCTGTACAACTGCATAAGGACCTCTTTGCTCTGATACTCAACTCCTCTTGTTATGGTCAACATGCCATTAGCTTTCTTCACTGCCTGCTGTACCTGCAGGCTTACTTTCAGTGACTGATGAACAAGGACCCCCAGATGCCTTTTCCCTTTTACTTCCCTTTTTCCCCAACTTGACACCATTTAGATAATAATCTGTCTTCCTGTTTTGCCACCAAAGTGAATAACCTCACATTTATCCACATTAAACTGCATTCTGCCATGCATCTGCCCACTCACCCAACATGTCCAAGTCACCCTGCATCCTAATAGCAGCCTCCTCACAGTTCACACTGCCACCCAGCTTTGTGTCATCTCCAAATTTGCCAATGTTACTTTTAATCGCTTCATCTAATTGATTAATATATATTGCAAATAGCTGCGGTCCCAACACCGAGCTGCGATCCCACTACTCACTGCCTGCCATTCTGAAAGTGACCCATTAATCCCTACTCTTTGTTTCCTGTCTGCCAATCAATTTTCTATCCATGTCATTTCTATCCCTACTCCCAATACCATGTGTCCTAATTTTGCCCACTAATCTCCTATGTGGGACCTTATCATCGAATGTTCAGGTGCACTACATCCACTGGCTCTCCCATGTCCATTTTCCTAGTTACATCCTCAAATAATTCCTGAAGATTAGTGAAGCTTGATTTCCCCTTCGTAATTCAATGATTCTTTTTCTGATATTTTCTGATCTTCCCACAAAATTCACTTAAGGATGCCTCTATAAACGGAATCCATTCATAACCTGGGCATGGTCTATAGTCTAGTTTACTGTGATTTGAAATCCAGTGATTCCAGAGAGAATCACCATGCAGTCACTCTTAACAGGGCAGTGTGCTTTGCTCAAATTTCTTGAGAATGTACTTCAATACTTATGGCATAAACTCAGGGGTCTGTTTATTATTGCGGGTGTCAGGGGGTTATGGGGAGGACGCAGGAGTATGGGGTTAGAAGGGAGAGATAGACCAGCCATGATTAAATGGTGGAGCTGACTTGGTGGGCCGAATGGCCTAATGCTGCTCCTATCACTTAATAAAGTAAAATAAAGATTATTAAGAAATAAAAACATGAGGCAAAGTTACTAATACATAGAAATATCCAACGCTCTGCTTGTTCCTGTTCTTTCTAACACAGTGGGTGTACAGCACTCACATGAAGTATATGATGCATAGGCGTGTGCACTCAACTCATCTGTAATTATGCTCAGTTTTGCATAAAATAACAGCTCCGAAACACCAGGCTACATTATGTGGGAAGCATTTCCAAGAATAGCATCAATATGACAAGGAGCTGAAACAAACAGGTACTTCATATTTGAATTTCTAACACCATGATGTTAAAAATAAAACTAAAGGTGCTATTTTCAGAAGAGGTGGCCCTGCTTGTCAAATCTTGTCTCTTCGATGTTTTATTTTCTAGATTCTGTGAAAGTAAATGAGGAATTGATTAGCCCCGATTGTGTGTAGAATAATGTTAATGTGCGGGGATCGCTGGTAGGTGCGGACTCGGTGGGTCGAAGGGTCTGTTTCCGCGCTGTATCTCTAAACTAAACTAAACTAAATGTAAGAGGGGGAGTTCCCCGGTGTGCAAGAGCAGGGGGCTTAGACTCAGATTTGTCAATATCTCAGGACAACACTCAGAAAGGTCTTTCAAACAAGACACACATTTTTGGTTCATCTGGTGTAGATGATGGGCAATTGGAATTTAGGATAAGTTTAGCAAGATTAGCAAGTTTGCTGATGATACAAAAGTGAGTGGTTTTGCAGATAGTGAAGACGGTTGTGAAAGATTACAGCAGGATCTGGATCGATTGGCCAGGTGGCTGGAGGAATGGTTGATGGTATTTAATACAAAGAAATGTGAGGTGTTGCACTTTGCGAAGTCTAACATGGGCAGGACCTACACATTGAATGGTAGGGTTTTGGGGAGTGTGGTAGCGCAGAAGGAACTAGGAGTGCAGGTGCATGGTTCCTTAAATATGGAGTTGAATGGAGATAGAGTGGACAAAAAGGCTTTTGGCACATTAGCCTTCGTCAGCCTAAGTATTGAGTATAAAAGTTGGGAGGTCATCAGACATTGGTGAGACTGCATTCAGTGTTGTGTTCAGTTCTGGGCACTAGGTTATAGGGAAGATGGAGAACTGGAGAGGGTACAGAGAATATTCATGAAGATGTTGCCAGAACACAAGAGTTTGAGCTATAGGGAGAGGTTGAGTAGGTTGGGACTCTATTCCTTGGAGCGCAGGAGGATGAGGGGTGATCTTATTGAGATGGACAAAAAAATTAGAGGAATAGATTGGGTAAATGCAAAGAGTCTCTTGCCCAGAGTAGGGGAATTGAGGACCAGAGGACATAGGTTCAAGGTGAGGGGGAAAAGATTTAATAGGAATCTGAGGAGTAACTTTTTCACCCAATGGGTGGTGGTTGTATGGAACAAGTTGCCACAGTAGGTAGTTCAGGCTGGGACTATCCCAATGTTTAAGAAACAGTTTGACCGGTACATGGATAGGACAGGTTTGGAGAGATATGAGCCAAGGGGCAGGCAGGTGGGACTAGTGTAGCTGGGACATGTTGGCCGGTCTGGGCAAGTTGGGCCGAAGGGCCTGTTTCCACACTCTAACTCTTGGAACTATTACACTACCATGTATTTGAAGCTTGGTAGAAACTTGAACACTTTTACACTTCTCCTAATGCATTGTAAAGTGAAATCCAAAGCTTTGTGATTGATATAAGGATATTATACTTCCAGTTTTCTTGGAGATTAAAAAGATATGAGGATCATCAGTAGCCTTCACTGAATAAGCTCAGACTTGTGAGTTATGGTCACATGTTTAACTGTACTATTTACTGGTGTCATTTTTCTCTGCGACACATTTCCATGAATATGTTTAAGTCCAATAGTTAAGTAGCATTCTCTTTAATGCATTGTGGTCGATTGGAGATGTACGATGCCCACCTGACACAGACTTTGCATTTTGCCGTTTCAATTTATATTGTGCAATTAATTTAATTTATAATGTACATTAAAATCACGAGGGTAACCAGACGGAAAGTAGGTGAAAGATAAAGCAGGGAATTTGTGCTGGGAGTCAGACGATGTGGGTGAAATACTAAACAAGTACTTTGCACCTGTACTTTACAAGGACACGGAGGATGGTGAGAACGTTGTCAGTGTGGAGAATACTGATATGCAAGGGTGGTTTAATATCACGAAGATAGAGGAACTGGAGCTCTTGGAGAGCATTAATGTGGTCTATCCCGAGGGCTTCATGGGATTTATCCAAGGCATGAGAGGAGATTAGAGGAGCTTTGGCAAAGATCTTTCCATCTTCTCCTGCCACAGATGAGATCCCATATGACTGGTGGATAGTCAATGCCGCTCCATTGTTTAAAATGGAAGTGGAGATAATCCAGGGATTTATAGGCTGGTGAGCATAGAAACATAGAAACATAGAAAATAGGTGCAGGAGGAGGCCATTCAGCCCTTCGAGCCAGCACCGCCATTCATTGCGATCATGGCTGATCGTCCCCAATCAATAACCTGTGCCTGCCTTCTCCCCATAGCCCTTGATTCCACTAGCCCCTAGAGGTCTATCTAACTCTCTCTTAAATCCATCCAGTGATTTGGCCTCCACTGTCCTCTGTGGCAGAGAATTCCACAAATTCACAACTCTCTGGGTGAAAAAGTTTTTTCTCACCTCAGTCTTAAATGGCCTCCCCTTTATTCTAAGACTGTGGCCCCTGGTTCTGGACGCCCAACATTTGGGAACATTTTTCCTGCATCTAGTTTGTCCAGTCCTTTTATAATTTTATATGTTTCTATAAGGTCCCCCTCATCCTTCTAAACCCCAGTGAATACAAGCCTAGTCTTTTCAATCTTTCCTCATATGACAGTCCCGCCATCCCAGGGATCAATCTCGTGAACCTACGCTGCACTGCCTCAATCATAAGGATGTCCTTCCTCAAATTAGGAGACCAAAACTGTACGCAATACTCCAGATGTGGTCTCACCAGAGCCCTATACAATTGCAGAAGAACCTCTCTACTCCTATACAGAAATCCTATTGCTATGAAGGCCAACATTCCATTAGCTTTCTTCACTGCCTGCTGTACATGCACACCAACTTTCAGTGACCGGTGTACAAGGACACCCAGGTCTCGCTGCATCTCACCCTTACCTAACCCAACCCCATTGAGATAATAATCTGCCCCTTTGTTTTTGCCGCCAAAGTGGATAACCTCACATTTATCTATATTATACTGCATCTGCCATGCATCTGCCCACTCACTCAACTTGTCCAGGTCACCCTGCAACCTCCTAACATCCTCTTCACAGTTAACACTGCCACCCAGCTTTGTGTCATCCGCAAACTTGCTAGTGTTGCTCCTAATTCCCTCTTCCAAATTGTTAATATATATGGTAAACAGTTGCGGCCCCAACATCGAGCCTTGCGGCACTCCACTCGCCACTGCCTGCCATTCTGCAAAGGACCCTTCACTCCTACTTTTTGCTTCCTGTCTGCCAACCAATTTTCTATCCACAGCAACACCCTACCCCCAATACCATGCGCTCTAATTTTAGTAACCAGTCTCCCGTGTGGGACCTTATCAAAGGCTTTCTGAAAGTCTAGATACACTACATCCACTGGCTCCCCTTCATCCATTTTACTTGTCCCATCTTCAAGAAATTCCAGAAGATTAGTCAAGCATGATTTTCCTTTCATAAATCCATGCTGACTTGGACTAATCCTTTTACTGCGATCCAAATGCCCCATTATTACCTCTTTAATAATTGACTCCAGCATATTTCCCACCACCGAAGCCAGGCTAACTGGCCTGCAGCTGCATCACTGCCACTTCCGATTTAACCTTCTCCTTCTCAAATTGCAGATTAAAACGAATCATATTATGATCACTACCTCCAAGCGGTTCCTTTACATCGAGTTCTCTTTATTAAATTTGGTTCCTTGGACAACACTAAATCCAGAATTGCCTGTGGATGTTGTCTACAATTGCAGCGGATGTTGTCTACATGGAAGTTGTCTCCCATGAGAGACTGATGCAGAAGATTAAGATGCATGGAACTCACAGTGACATGGTCACATTAATTCAGAACTAGCTGATTAATAGAAGTCAGAAGGATGTAATGGAAGGACATTATTCAGGCTGGGTGTCTGTGACCAGTGAAATTCTGCAAGGATCTGTGCTGGGACCTCTGTTGTTTGTGATATGACTTGGCCAGACTACAGATTCAATGCTACTTTTTTTGCCACATGTGCTAAGTACAGTGAAATGCTTTGTTTTGCAGACAACCGGGTAAAATCACGTGGCAGACCTCACCTAAGCAGTAGACAAGTGTCGCCACGTTTTGGCCCCGACAGAGTTACAAAAGTACATCGAATATTCCCCACCCCCCACCCCCACTTCATTTTGGAGTCTTGAAAAGTATAAATTATTTAGCTTTGAACTTTCCTTTCCAAAGAAAAAAAACGTACCTGCATTGATATTCAATCTAAATTCTCAAAACACATTTGATTTCTCACCTTTGCCTCCTCTCAAGTGTGACAACATGTTTGTTAAAACGACGCGGGGTGAAGTCCAGATTGGTTCTGACTCATATAATTTCTCTTGGGTTTCTATTCAATCACTTTGCTGACACTAAGAATACAAACTATATTCGTGTTTGCAGAAGCTTTGACTGCGTGGCTATTTCCTCTCTGAGTGATACTAACAAGATCTTTACCACATGCTCCAACTGCTGTCATTCATACAGCCACCCCAATAGCAGTCCCCACAACAATACCTGTGTGTTTAGCTATTAAAATTATGTTATCTGTACCTGTGTGTTTCGAAAGAAGGAAATACCTTGCCATCCTCCAGGCTGTCTGTTGCTGCTCGTTAGCACTGTCAAGGGGATGCTAATGAAAGATTTCTCACCTTGGAAGGTGGAAACTCTGCTTGCTCCAATGGTTGGACAGACTAATTCGATTAATCTTGCTGATGCAATTGCTGTGACTTGTTAAAGATACTAAACTCAGGGGAAGCATATGAGAAAACATAATGATAATTGGAATTGTGATGGCGTGAATGTTTTGCTCAAAGACTTAATAAGGCTGGAGTGTGAAGCTTGAGTGGTTGTCTGTTTTTTTTTTAAATACCGTTTTCTTGAAAGTGCTGAACCAAGATGTGACCCTGGTTCATGTCCTTTTGGGAGCATTGGGTCTGTGGTAAAACAGAATGAAATGAAGGATTCATATAAATTGTCTATGATTAAGGTTGGCACGGTGGCGCAGCGGTAGAGTTGCTGCCTTACAGCGCCGGAGACCCGGGTTCGATCCTGACTTTGGGTGCTTGTCTGTATGGAGTTTGAGCATTCGGCCCGTGACCTGCGTGGGTTTTCTCTGGGGTCTCTGGTTTCCTCCCACGCTCCAAAGACAGACAGGCATGTAGGCCAATTGGCCGGGTATAATTACAAATTGCGTGTAGGATAGTGTTTGTGTACGGGGATCGCTGACCAATGGAATCCCGATGGGCTGAAGAGGCTGGATCTCTAAACTAAACTACATTTAACGCTTTATTTTGTAAAATAATGTGGAGTGTTTAAATTTCTGTAAAACCAGATAGAGTCACCATGAATAGAAACAAGGAACTGCAGATGATGGTATACAAACAAATGGACACAAGGTGCTGGAGTAAGCCACTAGGTCAGGCAACATCTCTGGAGAACATGTATAGGTGACGCAAAGGGTTCCAACCCCAAATGTCACCTGTCCAAGTTGTCCAGGGATGCTGCCTGAACTGCCGAGTTACTCCAACACTTTGTGTAATTTTTAGAGTCACCATTGCTTTTGTTGTTATCCATTTGTATTGGGGTTTTTTTAAAGATATGCCATGAATAGTAAAGGCAAGATTTATTTGGGTCAACCAGTGCTGAAGAGTAACGGTCCTGTCCTACTTGGGAGACCTCCAGATGACGGTAAACAAAACATCTCCCTCTGCACATGTAACTGCATATGCCACTGCACATCTCGTATGTGTATGTGACAAGTAAACTTGACTTGACTTGACACTGCGAATTCTGGCGACCTGATGCCCCTGTCCCACTTAAGAAACCTGAATGGAAACCTCTGGAGACTTTGCGCCCCACCCAAGGTTTCCATTCGGTTCCCGGAGGTTCCCGGAGGTTTTTGTCAGTCTCCCTACCTGTTTCTACTACCTGCAACCTCCGGCAACCACCTGCAACCTCCGGGAACCGCACGGAAACCTTGGGTGGGGCGCAAAGTCTCCAGAGGTTTCCGTCCTAAGTGGGACAGGGGCATTAAGTGACTAAAAAAAAAATCAAGGTCGCGGTTTTACTCGAGGATGGTCTCTGGCAAATTGTACCGTGAATGTTCACATTCTGTGGTCACATTCCCTCTCTTATTTCTGGGTCTTTAAAAAAAAAATGTGAAGACTGATGTCGTGAGATTTTATTTTTTTTCCCCTCTTTTTGTATGTCCTTTCTTCTGATTGGTTTTGGTACTGAATACATTTATGCGCTTGCATATACTGTCAATTTACATAATGAGCAATTCTACAAAGTCCTGCTTATAACAAGGCAAGGTTAGCAGGACCGGAATCAAAGAATAATTAACATTGTGCAGATGAAGGGATTAGGATTGATTTTGTGACACGGCAAACAAGAGAAGAGGTGGCAAGGTTTAATGAGGAGATTTAATGAGAGGATTTCAGACGATGGGGTTGGACTCGAGCAGCTGCCAACTCAGAATCCTTTTCACCATTTCCCATTTTTCTGTTAGTTCAAAGAATGGTGCAGAGCGGGTGCCCATCTAATGTTACTGCTTTTGGCTTCATCTGTGTCATGCTTACATTCATCATCAGCAGCGGTTGTAGCTCCAGAGACCTGGGTTCAATCCTGACTATGGTGCAGGATAGAAGGCTGTCTGTACGGAGTTTGCATGTTAACCCCGTGACCGTGTGGGTTTTCTCCGAGATCTTTGATTTCTTCCCATACATCCATGTTTGCAGGTTAATTGTCTTAAATGTAAATTGTCTATGGTGTGTGTAGGATAGTGTTAGTGTGCGGGGATCGCTGGTCGGCGTGGACTCAGTGGGACCAAGGGTCCGTTTCCGCACTGTATCTCTAAACTAAACTAAACTAATCAAGCAAATAGTGCAACATGTCTCGTTCTGGCATTAAAACCCATCAGAGCAAATTTGGAGGAGATCTATATATTGATTTATACATTGATACAAGAGGTAAATAACCTTAGTTCTGTGGAGGACCAGGGAGGCTGGGATTGGGTCAGTTGTGCGGAGAAAGCTCTTGAAATGATTTAGGGTTTATTAGGTTCCAACACCTTGGTTTATACGTATTTAATTTTTAGCGCCTTGGTTTGTATGCATCACCAGATTAAATAAAGGAATATGTAAGATGACAGATATAATGCTTGAAACTTCAATATGCATCGCTGCAGATCATGGTTAGAGGTTGTCTTGTGTACAACTCATATTAGGTTATTATTGTAAAAACATGGATGAATATTACACAATGTATAATAAGTATCTCACACTGTGGTAGTCTGCAACCCAGCGGACCGAACATTGAATTTTCCAGTTTCAGGTATCCATTACCTGCCGTGTTGCCCTCCCTGTCGCCGGCAAAGTCGCCAGAACTCGCGGTGGAGGTCGCCCAAGTAGGACAGGGGATGTCTTCAGTTTAAACCAGCATCTGCAGTTCCTTCTTACACGCTTGGATAACCTAGGCGTAATATTGGCGCAGGGAAATATGAAACCATGGTTTACTTCTCAGAGATACGAATGACAGCCAGAAGGGGGCGCAGTTTGAAGCCAGCCTCTGCCTACAGTCTGTCTGGTTTTATTCATCTTTTTGTGAGTTTTAGTCCGTTTAAAGTATGTTTTGGAGGTTTTCTTAGTATTTTTATGTGGGGGAGGGGGGCAGCGTAAAGGGGGAACCGTTTCTCAGTCTCTTCCTGACGAGGATGTGACTATTCTCCGAGTTGCATCTTCGCCCCCGTCACCTACCAACTGGATTGGCGCGGCCTTTCCTGCCGGAGACCAGCCAGAGCTTCAGCAACGGCAGCACTGAATTAACATTGCGGAGCGGAGCGGGCGGTGCCTTACTGGGGATCGCTTGTTGAAGCTCTGGAGTGTAGGGCCTGCTGTTTCAACATCGTGGAGCTGTGGTGCGGACCTTCCAGCTGCGGGCGGCGCTGACTACAACATCGCGGAGTCCTGGTGATCCCTTTGCCGAGGGCCGCCAGTGTGAATCTCCGCCCAGCTCGGCCTGTGGACTTCTGGAGCCGCGGTCTCCGGTAGGAAGTGGCCGATTCGGAACTACAAACCGCTGAGAATGTTCTCCGTTCCGACGTGGGAGTTTCGATCATCGCGGCGAATGGGCCTGAACATCGGGGACCCGACCATGGGTGATCAAGGAGGAAGGTGGCTGGACTTTAATGCCTTCCCTCACAGTGGGAAACGTTGATTCTGCTGTGTGGGGACGTCTATGTTAAATTCTATCGTGTTTCTTTTGTTCCTTTTTTAAAATCGTATGGCTGTATGGCAACACAAATTTCACTGTACCAACTGGTGCACGTGACAATAAATGTAACTGGAACTTGAACTTGAACTTGAATGCTGCCTCAGACACTGCGATCTATAAATGTTGATGCTGCATGGTTCAAAAACCCATAATTGTGAGGCAGGAAATCAGACATACAAGTCTCAATTTCAACTGATCGTGATACTTCCCTCAGCCTATAGTATGGCCGGTATCGCCACTTCCCGCACTTCCTTAGAGTGCCAAAGAAAAAGTGTTGGTTAAGAATGAATGGGTGACTGGGGAGATGAAATGATTGCTTCCCATATGCCAGTGGGAATCCCATGAGGGCTTGTGTGGAAACAAACAGATGAGTCCCTGTTAGATTATCTCCATCAAAAGAATAAATAATGAAAGCTGAACAATCTGTGCTGCATTGTGGCATCATTGCATTAGGCTTATATATTACAACTGGCAGTCATGTGGTTCTTCACTGTGAGAAGTGGTTCGGTTATTCTGTCTTCGTAGTCAGTGACCCAACAATACTGCAGGGTGCCCAGGACAAATTCTACGCTATCCAATTCAGAGCCTCGTTTGTTATTTACCCAAAGTGTACACGATATGGAAGGTTGCTTGTTCTTCAGAGATATTTGTCAGCACTCTGAGATGTTCTAATAGATAGGCACAAAAAGCTGGAGTAACACAGCGGGACAGGCCGCATCTATGGAGAGAGGGAATGGGTGACGTTTAACCTCGAGACCCTTCTTCAAACTGGTTAGGAATAAGGGGAACGAGAGATGTAGACGATGCAGAGAGATAAAGAATAATGAATGAAAGATATGCAAAAAAGTAATGATGATCAAGGAAACAGGCCATTGTTAGCGGTTTGTTGGATGAAAACGAGAAGCTGGTGCAACTTGGTTGGGGGAGAAATAGAGAGAGGGCATGTTGGGGTTACTTGAAGTTAGAGAAATCAATATTCATACTACTGGGCTGTAAGCTGCCCAAATGAAATATGAGATTTGCGTTTAGCCTCAATTGCGTTTAGCTTCCAATTTAGCCTCACTCTGACAATGGAGGAGATCCTGCAATATATTTAAGAGGGAGTTAGATGTGGCCCTTGTGGCTAAAGGGATCAGGGGGTATGGAGAGAAGGCAGGACAGGATACTGAGTTGGATGATCAGCCATGATCATATTGAATGGCGGTGCAGTCTCGAAGAGCCGAATAGCCTATTCCTGCACCTATTTTCTATGTTTCTATGTAATACACTAAGATCTGAAGAAGGGTCCAGACCAGAAAAGTGACCTATCCATGTTCTCCTGAGATGTTGAGTGAACGGCTGAGTTACTACCACACTCTGCATCATTTTTTGTAAACCAGTCTTTTGTCTCTCAATTATCTCCAGTGGTTTCTTGGGACAGGCCTTCAGGCCTTTCTTTTGATAGTAATCTTCACTTGGTGAGCCAAGACTCAATCCAGATTTCTGCACTACTCAGTTCAGTCACAAGGTCCACAGGTCAGTTATGTTAACATTTTACCTCATAATGCATCATCACTGCATAGTTATTCAAGTTTATCCTGCAAATAACTAACTCAAAATAAAACATGCTGAGGGATTTATTTGGCTGAGATATCAGAGATTTTGATTTGGTTTAAAGTGCCCATCTCATCTCTAGACAGCAAAGGAACACATGTTTATTTTGAAAAATAATTGGTACATACCTCTAAACTCAGGTTATCCTTCCATAATAATGCAAATGCCAACATTTGTCATTCAGCCAGTTTTATGTTCATGTGCTGGTGAGTGAGAGGAAAGGAGACAAGGCTGGTAAACTGTAGAGAAATGGCCCATTCAGTCTGAACCAGTCCCATTTTCTACATGGACCACCTCATTTTGCCACTGGTACATGGGTGGGCTTAAACTAAATGCACGGGGGAGGGGGGGGGGGGGGGGGGGGGGGGAGGGGGGGGGGGGGGTGGGGGCGGGGAGGGGGGGGGGGGGGGGGGGGGGGGGGGGGGGGGGGGGGGGGGGGGGGGGGGGGGGGGGAAGGGGGGACAAATTGGAAATACAAGGATGGAGTTAAAGGGAAAGATTGTAAAGGAAAAGTTAAGAAAGACACCAGAATTAACAGGGCAAAAAGCTCACGAAGGGATAGGAGAGTATGGCCAAGTTGAATAGGGATCGATGTGAAAGGTGAGGTGAGTATTATATATGAATGCATGAAGTATAGGAAGTAAAAAAGATGAGCTTGGAGCTCAGTTAGAGATTGGTAGATATGACATTATGGGGATGACAGAGACATGGCTGCAAGAGGATCGGTACTGGCAACTGAATAGTCAGCGTTATACGTCCTATAGAAAGGACAGGCCTGTGGGTAGAGGAGGGGGGGTAGCTCTGTTGGTGAGGGATGAAATTCAGTCCATTGCGACGGGTGACATAGGGACTGATGATGTAGAGGTAAGAAGACACTAATTGGTGTTATCTACAGGCCCCCATACAGTAGCCTGGATATAGGGTGCAAGTTGCAGCAGGAGTTAAAATTGGGTTGTAACAAAGGTGGTTGTGGGAGATTTCAAAGTGCAGATAGACTGGGAAAATCAGGTTGATTCTGGACCCCAAGAAAGGGAGTTTATAGAGTCCATCTGAGATGAATTCTTAGAGCAGCTTGCACTGGAGCCCACCAGAGAAAAGGCAATTCTGGATTTAGTGTTGTCCAATGAACCAGATTTAATAAGGGAACTCAAGGTAAAGGAACCGCTAGGAGGTAGTGACCATGATATGATAAGTTCTAATCTGCAATTTGAGAGGGAGAAGTTTAAATCAGAAGTGGCAGTGATGCAGTTGAACAAAGGGGACAATGAAGGCATGAGGGAGGAGCTGGCCAAGGTCGACTGGAAAAGGATCCCAGCAGGAATGATGGTGGAACAACAATGGCAGGAATTTCTGGGCATAATCCAGAAGGTGCAGGATCATTTCATTCCAAAGAGGAAGAGGAATTCTAAGGGGAGTAAGAGGCAACCGTGGCTGACAAGGGAAGTTGGGGATGGAATAAAACTAAAAGAAAAGCTGTACAAAACAGCAAAGAGTAGTGGGAAGACAGAGGATTGGGACATTTTCAAAGGATGACAGAAGGTAACAAAAAGGGCAGTACGGTGTGAAAAGATGAAGTATGAGGGTAAGCTGGGCAAGAATATAAAGAAGGATAGTAAAAGTTTCTTTAGTTATGTTAAGAGCAAAAGATTAGTAAAGATAAATGTGGGTCCCTTGAAGGCAAAAACAGGTGGAATTATTATGGGGAACAAGGAAATGGCAGAAGAGTTGAACAGGTACTTTGGTTCTTTCTTCACTAAGGAAGACACAAACAATCTCCCAGATGTACTAGAGTCACGTCAAGTCAAGTCAAGTCAAGTTTATTTGTCACATACACATACGAGATGTGCAGTGAAATGAAAGTGGCAATGCTCGCGGACTTTTGTGCAAAAGACAAACAACCAAAACAACCAAACAAATTATAAACACAATCATAACACACATATTCTTTTACATAATAAATAATGGAAGGAAAAAACGTTCAGTAGAGTTAGTCCCTGGTGAGATAGGCTTTTACAGTCCGAATGGCCTCTGGGAAGAAACTCCTTCTCAACCTCTCCGTTCTCACCGCATGGCAACGGAGGCGTTTGCCTGACCGTAGCAGCTGGAACAGTCCGTTGCAGGGGTGGAAGGGGTCTCCCATGATTTTATTTGCTCTGGAGTTGCACCTCCTGTTGTATAGTTCCTGCAGGGGGGGCGAGTGAAGTTCCCATAGTGCGTTCGGCTGAACGCACTACTCTCTGCAGCCTTCTTGTCCTTGGCAGAGCAATCCCCAAACCAGATGGTAATATTTCCGGACAAGATGCTTTCCACCGCCGCTGCGTAGAAGCACTGGAGGATCCTCGGAGACACTCTGAATTTCCTCAATTGCCTGAGGTGGTAAAGGCGCTGCCTTGCCTTACTCACGAGTGCTGATGCGTGTGATGCCCATGGACAGAGGATCTAGGAAAACATAGGAACTGAAGGAAATTTGCATTAGGCGAGAAATAGTATTGGGTAGACTGATGGGACTGATAAATCCACAAGGCTTGATGGTCTGCATCCCAGGAGGTGGCTCTAGAAATTGTGGACGCATTGGTGATCATTTTCCAATGTTCTATCGATTCAGGACCAGTTCCTGTGGATTGGGGAGTAGCTAATCGCATCCCACTTTTCAAGGAAGTAGCGAGAGAGAAAATGGGGTATTATAGACCAGTTAGCCTGACATTGTTGGAGGGTAAGATGCCGCGGAGTCAACTATTAAGGAAGCAATAACGGTGCATTTGGAAAGCAATAAAAGGATTGGTCCAAGTCAGCATGGATTTATGAAGGGGAAATCCTGCATGACTAATCTTCTGGAATTTTTTGAGGATATGACGGGTAAAATGGGTGAGAGCCAGTGGATGTAGTGTATCAGGAGTTTCAGAAAACCTTTGATGAGGTCCCACATAGGAGATTAGTGGGCAAAACTAGAGCACATGGTATTGGGGGTAGGGTATTGACATGGATTGAGAATTGGTCTGCAGACAGGAAACAAAGAGTAGGAATAAATGGGTCCCTGTCAGAATGGCAGGTAGTGGGGAGTGGAGTGCCGCAAGGCTCGGTGTTGGGGCCGCAACTATTTATTAAATATAATAATGATTTAGATGATAGAATTAAAAGTAACACTAGCAAATTTTCAGATGGCACAAAGGTGGGTGGCAGTGTGAACTGCGAAGAGGATGCTAGGAGGTTGCAGGTTGAGTGACGAACAGGTTGAGTGAGTGGGCAGATGCATGGCAGATGCAGTATAATGCAGATAAATGTGAGGTTATCCACTTTCGCAGCAAGAACAAGGAGGCAGATTATTAATTAAATGGTGTTAGATTAGGAAAAAGGGAAGTGCAATGAGACCTGGGTGTCCTTGTACACCAGTCACTGAAAGTAAACATGCAGGTACAGCAGGCAGTCAAGAAAGTGAATGGCCTTCATAAAGAGAGGATTTGAGTATAGGAGCAAAGAGGTCCTTCTGCAGTTGCACAGGGCACTGGTGAGACCACACCTGGAGTATTGTGTGCAGTTTTGGTCTCCTAATTTGTGGAAGGACATCCTTGCTATTGAGGGAGTGCACCATAGGTTCACGAGGTTAATCCCCGGGATGTCGGGACAATCATATGTGGAAAGATTGGAAAGACTGGGCTTGTATTCACTGGAATTTAGAATGATGAGAGGGGAGGCAGGACGTTTCAGGGGGATTATCGGCAAATGGGTTTAGATCAGATGGTTTAAAATCTCAGCATGGATATGGTGGGCCAAAGGGCCCATGTTTGTACAGTCTGACATTATGACTGTTTAAGGCCGATTTTATCTTTCCTAAATAATTTCCCTGTTAGATAATAATAATTACATCAAAAGTATTGAAATTATGGAGATTATGAAATTATGCTTTTTAATGAAAATTGATTATTTATTGATTATAACAAAAAGAACTGTCTTCAGTGTCTTTAACACTGTAAAACACCCCTAGACAAACCAGCTATTCTAAAGGCTTGCCAGATCATTTTGCAGATTTAACTGGGGCCATTGCAAAATATTTGTATTTATTTTTCAATGATGACGGAGCACAGATCTGCCCACGGATCCTTGCAGAAGTTGCATTCTATAATTTGATTAGATAGCAATGCAAGTGCCAATCCCGACCCTGGTCTCAGACAAGGTTTTTAAACACGAATAGCATTTCCTCCTCTTCTTGTCCTAATCCTAACACACAATAATTTCAGTAATGTCTATTTCAGCTTTGATGCTGTCTTTGTAATGAGTGCCTTTGCACTAAAAGGCTGAGTGGTATTTACAACTGGCAACATGCCCAGAATTGCTTGATCTTATCTTCAGAAGGCATTTGTTGAAAACGAGAAGGATCTTTTTTCCTTTTTAGTGATTGTTTAGTTTCTTGGAATAGTCTCACGTTGTTGCTTTTTAGAAATGCATTTACAATTCTGTTTAATCAGGACTGAAAACTAAAATTACCGCAGTGTTTGGCATTATCATTAAAACTAATCAGCTTCCTGTAGATATAGAATAGTTTCTTTATTGTCATTGTAACATGAACGAAATTTAAAAATGTCAGCCAGTCAGTGCACCATTCAAACATTTCTAAAAGCTAACGATACATACAAGATAAAATATTAAAAGATAAACAACTAAAATAAATATCACGAAAATAGCACGCATAAACACCCAACCCTCCTTCTGTCGATTTCACAGTGTGCCACAGTCCCTTAGTATGTATCGCCCCTGCGGTCCTTGGCGGATACATTTAGTGCTTTATGGGGGGGGGGGGGGGGGGGGGGGGGGGGGGTGGGGGGGGGGGGGGGTGGGGGTGGGTGGGGTGGGGGGGGGGGGGGGGGGGGGGGGGGGGGGGGGGGGGGGTGGGGGGGGGGGGGTGGGGGGGGGGGGGGGGGGGGGGGGGGGGCGGGGGGGGGGGGGGGGGGGGGGGGGGGGGGGGGGGGGGGGGGGGGGGGGGGGGGGGGGGGGGGGGGGGGGGGGGGGGGGGGGGGGGGGGGGGGGGGGGGGGGGGGGGGGTGGGGGGTGGGGGGTGGGGGGGGGGGGGGGGGGGGGGGGGGGGGGGGGGGGGGGGGGGGGGGGGGGGGGGGGGGGGGGGGGGGGGGGGGGGGGGGGGGGGGGGGGGGGGGGGGGGGGGGGGGGAGTGGGGTAAAAACTGTTTTTTAGTCTGTTCAAAACAAGCTAGCCTGGTTAGACATAAAAAGCTGGAGTATCTCAGCAGGTCAGGCAGCATATCTGGAGAAAAAGAATAGGTGACCTATACTATTAGGATTAAGGCTACTCCTGCTTTATACATTAGGTAGAACTGCGTGGGCATGTTTTGTATTGGATATCATCGACATTCTCCATTGCCCAAGGCAACTTCTAATATTTCTTTGATTTGCTAAATAAAGGTCTAGAATACGAACGTCCGTCCCTACAGCACTGTCATCAGAATGAAGACAAAGTTTGAAACAAACTGCCGTGAGATTTGGTCATTCTGGCAACACTATGTTATTCATTATCTTTGATTTCCTCATTTATATTTAGGGTGTGTGTTTATTGTTGGATATTTGATCTAGGTTATATTGTTTAATTATCATATTCTGAAACAAATTCTCCATTGATTACGGCATTTGTGTGTAGCCCTGCACACTGAGCTTTGTCCATTCTTGTACAGTTGACAAAAATGATCGCTAATAAAGAAAACTGGCAGGAGCTCAACTGAAAATTTACATGTGTGAACCTGGAATCTAAAGGAAACTTGTGAAATCTTGCCGCAGGTAGAAGTTCAATAATTTCTTATGACATCGAACGGCCCCTTCGAGTTGATGCTGCTTTTCAAAGCAATCCCAACAGTTCTGTTCCCACACAGTTTTACCACTGTACAACTCCCCCCTCTTCTGTTGTGGGGTAGACTGACTCCCCCCCATCCTCCCCAATCTTTGCACATCCACAATCCTTTCCACTCGTCACTTTAATTTCATGTTTCATGTGTTTTATGATCAATTTCCCTCCTGAGATAAATAAAATTCTATCATTTCATATCGTATCGTACTTATATCTCCATCAACTATTCTATCTCATGCACCCATCCCATCAACGCCCCCATATATTTTTGTCACCTGCATCAGATCTACAGTGGTCACTAAACCTACCAGCAAATGTGCTTATTGGATATAGGAGGAAGCAGGAACATCCAGAGAAAACTCACAGTCTCAGGGAGAATGTGTGATACAAATATATAGACAGCACTAGCAGTCAGGATTGAACTGGAATCACTAACTACGGCACAACGCTGATGTCCTCAGTAGTGTTGCATTCCTCTTTAAGGTGAGAGGGGAGAGATTTAATACAAACCTGAGCGGCAACTTTTTCACACAAGGAGTGGTGGGGAGATGCCAGAGGATACAGGTCGGGCAGATGCAATCACAATATTAAAACAACATTTGGATAGATACATGGATAGAAAAGTGTAAAAAGGAACTTTAGATGCTGATTTAAACTGACGATAGACACAAAAAGCTGGAGTAACTCTGCGAGACAGGCAGCATCTCTGGAGGGAAGGAATGGAAGATGTTTTGGATCGAGAAGCAGGGCCTCGACCCGAAACGTCACCCATTCCTTCACTTCAGAGATGCCTCCTGTCCCACTGAGTTACTCCAGCTTTTTATGTCTGTACATGGGATATAAATGGTTTGGAAGGCTATGGGCCAAATGCAGGTAGGTGGGACTAGTGCATCTTGGTCAGCATGGGCAAGTTGGGCCGAGGGGCCTGTTTTACCATGCTGTGTGATTCCAATGCTGAGTGCAGGGGTGGGGGTGGTGGAAGAAGTCAGGAATCACCTCACATTTGGCCCCACACTTGGGCAGGATATTGGTGTAGAGTCTATAGCTGAGTGGAAAGTCTGGTATATTTACTGAATGCCAGTTATAAAAAAATCCAAGCATTCTTGAAATGTGAGCATGCTGGCTAATAAAAGGTGCAGCAGGCAGTGAAGAAGGCGAATGGTATGTTAGCATTCATAGCAAAAGGATTTGAGTATAGGAGCAGGGAGGTTCTACTGCAGTTGTACAGGGGCTTGGTGAGACCACACCTGGAGTATTGCGTACAGTTTTGCTCTCCTAATCTGAGGAAAGACATTCTTGCCATAGAGGGAGTACAGAGAAGGTTCACCAGACTGATTCCTGGGATGTCAGGACTTTCATATGAAAAAAGACTGGATAGACTCGGTTTGTACTCGCTAGAATTTAGAAGATTGAGAGGGGGATCTTATAGAAACTTACAAAATTCTTAAGGGGTTGGACAGGCTAGATGCAGAAAGATTGTTCCCGATGTTGGGGAAGTCCAGAACAAGGGGTCATAGTTTAAGGATAAGGGGGAAATCTTTAAGGACCGAGATGAGGAAAACATTTTTCATACAGAGAGTGGTAAATCTCTGGAATCCTCTGCCGTAGAAGGTAGTTGAGGCCAGTTCATTGGCTATATTTAAGAGGGAGTTAGATGTGGCCCTTGTGGCTAAAGGAATCAGGGGGTATGGAGAGAAGGCAGGAACAGGATACTGAGTTGGATGATCAGCCATGATCATATTGAATGGCGATGCAGGCTCGAAGGGCCGAATGGCCTACTCCTGCACCTATTTTCTATGTTTCTATAACATGAATAAATCCTTCCTTCAGAAAGATGGTCAAAATGGCAAAATGTCAGAGTGATTTGAAAATACCATACATTTACTATTAGCAAGTAAAAGTAGATCTGGTAATTAATAAATCCCTTAATGTTCAGAATCTTTTAAAATTGTCAGGAGATTTGTCAGGAGCTCTTTGCCCGTCTTAGTGCAGTTAGTTACTTGTGAGAATTCCCCGTACTGAAGCTTTCTGAACCCTACTGCGTACACATATTGCAGCATCTCTGCAGTCACTTATATTTTCCAGTAACTTTCATCCAGGCAAGCAGGCCAACTTGCCCATCTGAAACAGAAAGACAGTATTACAGAGTGTTTAAGAAGGAACTGCAGATGCTGGAAAATCGAAGGTACACAAAAATGCTGGTGAAACTCAGCGGGTGCAGCAGCATCTATGGAGCGAAGGAAATAGGCAACGTTGCCTATTTCCTTCGCTCCATAGATGCTGCTGCACCCGCTGAGTTTCTCCAGACAGTATTAAAGAGCCGTGGAAATAAATTATTCATCTGATACTCTATTGTGGAATGAAAACATGGAATTGCTTTTAATAATAAACTTTTAATAACCAACTCTAAAAATAATGCCACATTTCAACATTACTGTGCTCTCTTCAGCAGATGATCACTTGACTTTTACTAATGAAATGATGAATACGCCTTTTAAAATGTTATTTTTAATTAATTTTAGACATGGCTGATTTCCTGGGAGATTGGCTGATGATACAAATTGTTAATGAACAATTGTGATTTACCTACCTCTAAAATGCTTATTCACTGCCAGAAATATCTCAAGAATCTTACATACACTTATTTATTTTGGGACACGGTTATTATAGCGAGCAAGGCATTTGTAGCAGCCATTCTGCACGATACACAGTAACATGATGTATGATTGTTTAACCTTTCTAATAAGTAATGCTGAGGAGAGTTTCCAGCTAGAAATCCTCCCTAATTCTTCCTGACTTGTGCTGTGGGGGGTTTAGCACAATTAGGCCAGCATCAACTGAAACATATCTTTGTCCTTCATTGCCTCTGCTGCATCTCCACAGCTTCAATGAAGATAGGATATTATGGCTGGCAGTAATGCTTGAATACGTTTGGATGACTCCCTCCTCCCTCCAACTATTTATTTCCCATTATGATAAGCGGTTCCCCAATTGTGAATTGTCGTGCACAGCACCGCACTTTCCAACATTAAGTGAATCATTTACTGAATCAGGCTTCCTGGCAATGTAATTTGTAAACCTTTACTGTTTGAGGTTTGTTGCAAGTGTCAAGTCCGATCGTGCAATTCAATGCGCAATATTGCTTTCTTGAATTGTGACCATGTTGGCTCATGCGAGGAGAGTGTATTACGCAGTGGGGTCCTCACCTGGGGATGCAATGTACAGGAATCTCAAGGCTGGGTGGTGGCGCAGCGGTAGAGCTGCTGCCTTACAGCACCAGCCACCCGGGTTCCAACCTTACTAAGAAAACTGCTTAGACTTTACTACTATTGATAACAATACTGATCAAAAGAGGAATTAAGCGCCTTGAAATTTTCACGTAGTCACTCACGTGACTCCGAAGTAAAATAGTAGGATTAAACGAGAACTTACCAGTTTGAAGTTTGATCTGTATTTTATGAGGAGGAACGTTGAGGGAATACGTGAAGAACCCACTTCCAACGCATGCGTGTCATTCTTCAAAGCAGCGGTGTGAGGTCACAGGAACCTATAATGACCTAACATAGTAAGATTATCAAAGAGATACCAGTTTTTGATATGATCATAGGTGGGTGGGAGCGGAGGGCACGTTTTCCCTTTCAAATTCTCCCCCTTGCTGTGACTTGTTGCAATGCGTGTAGCGATATGACACTCATGCGTTGGAAGCGGGTTCTTCACGTAGTCACTCACGTGACTCCGAAGTAAAATGACCTAATTATTTGGCTTTCTATTAATGATATGTTATGATTGATTGTTAGATTAATCATCACATCTTGTGTTGTTTCTTTGTAATTATACAAGCTCTGTCGGCTCACGATTTAATACAGCTGCAATCAATAGAATTTTCCCTACGTTGATCTTTATTTTAAGAGTTAATGGAACCAATGACATAACCCAAGCAAGCTAACAGCCATATCAGTAAAGATGGGTACTGCAAGATTTGTTTGTCATCTAGCTCCTCCTAATGCCAATACAATATAAATCATCAACCACTTCACAGTCAGAGGTCAAAGAAAGATACAGCGTGGGAACAGACCCAACTTGCTTGCACCGGCCAACATGTCCCAGCTACACTTGTCCCACCTGCCTGCGTTTGGTCCATATCCCTCCAAACCTGTGCTATCCACGTACCTGTCTAACTGTTTCTTAAGTGTTGGGATAGTCCTTGCCTCAACTACCTCCTCTGGCAGCTTGTTCCATACACCCACCTCCCATTGTGTGTATAAGTTACCCCTCGGATTCCTATTAAATCTTTACCCCTTCACCTTAAACCTATGCCCTCTGGTCCTCGATTCACCTACTCTGGGCATGTTGCCAAGTGGAAGAGCGAAAATAAGGATGGACATAATGTAGGTGTAATAAGGTGATTCACCAAAAATCAAAAAAATGATACATTATCAAAGAACATATGATCTATGTTCTATTATCATAGAACATAGAACAGAAAACCACAGGTCAGGCCCTTTGACCCACAATGTTTGCACTGAACATGATGGACTCACTCCTCCTCCTCTGAAGACCAGGACTGAGCTGCCGGGACAACCTGAGATCGCCAGAGTCACAGCACATGTGGCCTGACGGTGAGGGACAGCAGTCCTGGACTTTCTTACCACTGTAAATAAAATATATCACGTGAGCTCACCCTACTGCAAATGTCGTGGTGACTACAGTCAAACCCGGCCTATTCCCCAATGCCAAAGGGATTGCCATAGGGGGCTGTGGAGGCCAAGTCAATAGATATTTTTAAGGCAGAGATAGATAGATTCTTGATTAGTGCGGGTGTCAGGGGTTATGGGGAGAAGGCAGGAGAATGGGGTGAAGAGGGAAAGATAGATCAGCCATGACGATATGTGACTTTGCAATGGATCACATAAATAATAAATAACGACTAGACAGGCTTCAGTGCTGTTCCTTGTTGAATTCATTTGCACGTCCTGCCAATATCGGCACTGGTTATTATCTCTACTGCTTCCTGTGGCTCAATCATTTTCCTAACCGTTAATTATTTGTCTTCATGAGTTCCCACATTGGGATAGTCTCTTGTAGGGAACTTTATTCTTCAATAATTTGGTAATCCACTTAACCAGTAGAATCATCCCCCATCCTGCAATCAGCCTGAAGAAGGGTCTCGACCTGAAACACTACCTATCCATGTTCTCCACAGATGCTGTCTGACCTGCAGAGTTAATCCAGCACATTGTGTCCTTTAATCCATTTAACCATTTTAACTGTTTTCCCATTCCCATCCACATTATCCAGAGATGCTGCCTGGAATGCTGAGTTAATTCTGCACTTGATGTATTTTTTTTGTAAACCAGCATCTGCAGTTCCTTGTCTCTACCCAGACCTTCCAGACCTTCCTATTCTTGGTGCCAGAAACATGCTGACCCTTTTTGTACTTTGTACATTGTATGTAAAGACAAATATTTTATTGTACCTATGAACATGTGACAACAAAGTATCATGGAATCAATGAATGGATTCAGAACTTGCTTGTTCATAGACGAGCAGAGAGTTGTGGTAGAAGGCTGGCGGACTGGGACTAATGGAGTTCCATGGGGATCTGTGCTGGGACCTCTATTGTTTGTGACATATATAAATGCATATATACAAAATGCCAGAGGAAATAGTTGAGGCAGGTACTATCACAACATTTAAAAAACATTTGGACAGGTATGATATGCCATTTATTGTCACTATACATGTACAGTGAAACTGAAAGCTGCTCGTACTCAGTGCATACATATAATTTAGCACAAAAAACAAGAAACAGAAAAACAAAAACAGAAGGGAGAAGGGGGGGGGGGATAGGTGCACACAATTCTGCGGCGCTACATACATATATACATATATACAGATGGAAGTCTGTACATGGTACAGGTACATGGATAGGATAGGTTGAGAAGGATATGGGCCAAATGCTGGCAGGCAGGACAAGTGTAGATGGAACATGTTGGTTGGCTGGTGCAAGTTGGGCTGAAGGGCCTGTTTCCATATTATATGACTATGACGATGATTTGGATATAAATGTCGATGGGTTGGTAAATAAGCTTTCTGACGACATCCACATTTGCAGAGTTGTAGACAGTAGATGTATCTCAAGCTTTGCACTATGACAAGCCCAGTATATATTGAGAGAGAGAGAGTTAAAATCCTTTACTCTGATCACCTTATTAGTCTTGCAGCTGCCTGCAATATCATGGCATATTTGCTCTTTCATTTCTGTTAGCCATTTGGGGGCCTGTAATACACTCCCAATAAGGTGATCATCACCTTTTTATTTTTCAGTTCCACCCATATAGCCTCACTGGACGAAAAATCAGTAATGTAATCTTGGACTATTGCCGTAACATTCTCCTTAACCAATAAAGCAACTCCCCCTCCTCTATTACCCCCACCTCTATCTCTCCTGAAGCGGCTAAATCATGGAACATTAAGCAGCCATCAATCTGATAATATAACATTTTTCGATTAGAATACTGAACACAACAGATCACAACAGAAAGCACTCAGCATGGCTACCTGACCTCATAAGTCACTGGAGCAAAATTGGGCCATCCAGCCCATTGAGCCGACTCCGCTATTCATTCAGTCTGACCAGAGCCATATAAAGCCTCAACATTACATTGCTGTTTTTATATTCTGGTCCACTCAAAATAAATGCCCAACATTCCACTTGCCTTCCTTACTACCGATTCAACTTGGGAATCCTGCAAACACACTCCCAAGTCCCTTTGCATTCCCCATTTTTGAATCTCCCCATTTAGAAAATAGTCTATGCCTTTATTCCAACTACCAAAGTGCATGATCGCACACTTTGCTACACTATATTCCATCTGCCACTTCTCTACCCACTCTCCCAACCTGTCCAAGTCCTTCTGCAGAATCCCTGCTTCCCCTACACGACCTGCCCCTCCTCCTGTCTTTGTTTCATCTGAAAACTTGGCCACAAAGCCATCAATTTCATCATTCGAATCATTAATATACAACATGGACTAGCAGTCCCAGCACCGACCCCTGCGGAACTCCACTAGTCACTGGCAGCCAAGCAGATAAAGCTCCCTTTATTGCCACTTCTGCAATCCAGCCAACCTGCTATCCATGCTAGTATCTTAATACCATGGACTCATCTTCTTTAGCAGCCTCACATGCGGCATCTTATTAAAACCTTTCTGAAAATCCAGGCTCTCCTCTGTCTATTATTTGCTCAAAGAATTTCAACAGGCTTGTCATGCAAGATCTCCCTATCACAAAACCATGTTGACTTTGGCATATTTTATCATGAACTTCTAAGTGCTCCGTAACCTCATCCTTTATAATTGACTCTAATATCTTGCCCACCACTGCCCACCATCAGGCTAACCAACCATTAGTTTCCCCTGAGTTGCTTTACTCCCTTCTTGAACAGTGGAGTAACATTTGCTCTGGCACCACCCCTGACTCTAGTGGTTCCTGAAAGATGACTACAAATCTCCACAGCCACCTCTTTGAGAACCCAGGGGTGTTGTCCATCTGGTCCAGGTGACCAGGTTATCTACCTTCAGACCTTCAGTTCCCAAACCACCGTCTCCTTAGTAATAGCAACTTCACTCACCTCTACCCCCTAACTCTCGTGAATTTCAGGCAGTATCGTAAATACGGATGAAGAAAAAAGTATTCATCTTTATTTTCATTACTTCTCCTCCTGTGCCATTCTCCAGTGGCCCAATATCCACTCTTGCCTCAATCATACTCTTTATATATCTGAGATAGCCTGTGCTATTCCAGCTTACTTTCATATTCCATCTTTTCACTCCTTATTGCCTTTTTAGTTATCTTCCATTGGTTAATAATAGCTTCCAGATTCCCACTGATCTTTGCAATATTACATGACCTCTTCTAGTTTTATGCTACCCTGTCAGTCTACTTCTGAAACTTAGTGGCTCTATATTAATATTTCAGAAACAGATAAGAAACATATTGAATTTTGAATGAAATGTTGGCCTTTCTGTTGATAACACTGGCAGCAAGGCAGCAATTAGTTCATAGTTCCCACTCCGTCTCCGACCTCTCTGTCCTGGGTCTCCTCCATGGCCACAGCGAGCAGCACCGGAAATTGGAGGAACAGCACCTCATATTCCGTTTGGGGAGTCTGCATCCTGGGGGCATGAACATCGAATTCTCCCAATTTTGTTAGTCCTTGCTATCTCCTCCCCTTCCTCAGCCCCCCTGCTGTCTCCTCCCATCCCCCAGCCTTCGGGCTCCTCCTCCTTTTTCCTTTCTTGTCCCCGCCCACCCCCGCCCCCGATCAGCCTGAAGAAGGGTTTCGGCCCGAAACGTTGCCTATTTCCTTCGCTCCATAGATGCTGCTGCACCCGCTGAGTTTCTCCAGCTTTTCTGTGTAACCAGCAATTAGTTCATTCAAGTTTGCGTTTATTGCCACATGTACAGTGATATTGGAGTCCATACTAAGTGAAAAGCAACAACACACACACAGTCGCATAAAATAAATTTAACATAAACATCCACCACAGTGGAATCCCCATTCCTCATTGTGATGGAAGGCAATAAAGTTCAGCCATCTTCCTCCTTTGTTCACCCGTGGTCGGGACCTTTGAACCCTCCGCACTTGCCGCTGCCGACGGCCCGATGTTCAATCCCTCGTGTCGGGATGATGGAAACTCTGGCGTCGGGACGGATCAGAGCAACTCCCGAGGCCACGGTGTTAAAGTCCACGGGCCCTGTGGTCGGATCACTTTCGCTGGCGATCCTCGGCAAAGGATCGACCGCTCCGCGATGTTAAAGTCCGCGCTGGGCCCATGGCTTGACGCTCCGGGCCGGTCCCCAGGAAAGGCCGCACCACTCCACGTTGTTTGACCGCAAGGGGGGGCGGAGTGGTGACACGGGGAAAAATCGCATCTCTGTCGAGGTAAGTGACTGGAAAAAGTTTCTCCCGAACCCCCCCCCCCCACATAAAACATACCAAGAAAACTGAAACAAACATTTAAGACTTACTTAAAATAATAAAAACAGAGAAGGGACGGGACAGACTGTTGGCGAGGCGGCCATTGTGGGACCCACAACGGTGGTGATTATACTGCAGTTATACAATGTCCTCATTATACTTCCCCTGTTTTCTTATCTATGGTTTTGGGCACCACAACTTGCAAAGGATATATTTGTTTCTGGAGCTAGTTCAGCTTGTATTTGCCTGAGAGATCGATAAACTTCAATATTCAGCACAATGCAACAGCTGGTGGAGCTGCTGCCATCAAGTGCCAGAGACATGGGTTTGATCCTGACCTGGGGTGGTCTCTGTGTGAAGTTTGTCTGTTCTACCTGTGACCACATGAGTTCCCTCCAGGTGTTTTGGTTTCCTCCAACATCCCAAAGACATCTTTTAGGTTAATTGTCCTCTGTAAATTGTCACTGCCTAAGTGTGGAGAGACTGGGTGAGAGAGTGGGATAACATGTTATGATGAATGTTCAGCGTGGACTTGGTGGGTGGAAGGACGTGTTTGCATTCAATATCTCTAAACTAAGTTAAATTGCAAAGGAAACCAGTGAGTCAACATGTTTAAGACTTTTAAGGGAAGAATCAGAATCGCACTTTATTCGCCAAGAATGTTTTGCAACATACGAGGAATTTCATTGGCCAGGTCAGTCATACAACTAAAAGCAACAAAACACTCAAGAACACATTTTAACATGAATATCCACCACAGTGACTCCTACACATTCCTCACTGTGATGGAATGCGAAACAAAGTTCAAGTCCTTCCTTTTGTTCTTCCTCAGTCGGGGGCCTTGAGCCCTCCGTTGATGGGATGATCTTGACTCCCGTTCGAGCCCTCCGCATCGAGGCGTTCAGCTCCTGCATCAGGGAAATGTCAGCTCCCCCGCTCCGTGCGATCGAACCTCACGTCGGGGCTGGTCGAGCCTTCCGCGGCGTTGGAGCTCCCGACTAGCCTCTCCCGAGACTGTGAGCCCTTGATGGTAAGTCCACGGTGGTCGTGGTGGGAGCGATCCCAGGCAAGGGATCCGCTCCGATGTTAAATCCGCGCCCCGCGGCGGGGCTCACGGAGGCCTCTAGCTCCAGCGATGGTAGGCTGCAGAGCCCGGAGAATGTGATCCAAAATGGATCTGGGAAGGTAGAAAGAAGGGGAAAGAAGGGGAAAGAAAGAGAATACAGATATTGGTTGAGGGCATTAAGTAGTCATGTTCCAAGTACAAATAGGAGGAAGTGTCCGAGGGTCTGGAAAGGTTCGGAGCTTTGGACCATGTTTCATTGAGGCACTGTTTGAGAAGTTGAATTATAAAGCACTTGTATACACAAAGATTGTCGGAAGTTTCAATTACCTGTGGAAGTGTCACTTCAAGTTAGGACAATTGCTAATCAGAGGTTAATAGATTTTTGTTACCTAAAGTTAAGAATAGATATGCTGCAATGTCAGAAATATGAAGTTATATCCCAGACCAGCCATCTCATTAAATGATGGGATGAGTGGTTAAGCGATCCTTTGCACCTGAGTGATAATGGTTATCCCATTTGAGATCTCCATGAATAGAAAAATCTGTCATTCAGTTAATATGCATCTGGTTTGCAAAGACACTTTATCTTGCATGTTAATGCCTGCCAGCCAGGGAACTGTCATGACTCTTTCATCAGCCATCAATCTACTGCGCCGGCTTTGATAACTTAAAGCTTGCATGTGGGTAGTTGGCTGCTGATGAGGGTTATCCCCTGAAGTCATGGTTTATGTATCAACATGGTTGCTCCAGGCTGGAAGAGAACCAATATAATGAGGCTGTAGGACTACAAGGAGTGTGTAGAGATATCTTTAGGCATTCTGAATCCTTGCTTTAACTCCTAGATTGAATCAAATGGAGCCACACAATGCAGATGAAAGAGTTACAGGCTGGGAAGGCTGAAGTGGGGACGTAGATGGAGTTGGGTGGGGCGGGGAGAGGTGGCATATAATGGGGGATTGAGGGGTAAAGATACTTCCGATCTCTATGGCAGGGAGCAAACAGTCTTGGAATAGAACAGCCAGGAGCTAGAGAGTACAATTGATTGCTCAGAACTTTCAATTGATAATATGTTATAGCACAAATTGTCATTTCAAATGCACCTATCCTTTATCTTTGCCCTCCTGGGACTATACACATTGAGCAGCATCTTCCTTCACTGATCCATTGCATGCAACAGACAGGAGACTTTAGTCACATGCTGTGGTAGCTGACCTCAGTAAAGCTGCTGACTGAGTTTACAATCTTTGCAAAAACTTCCCAGGATCTTGCAGACACCTAGAACCTGATACAGTTCCTGAACCTGGTGGTGTGGGACTTCTGTCAGTCATGCCCAATAATAGCAGTGAGAAGAGGGCTATGATGGTGGGGATCTTTGCTAATGGATTCTAGCTTCTTGTGTCAATGCCATGTGTAGATGGTTGTGATGGGAAGGAGACCTGTCCCCATGATTGACTGGGGTGAGTCACCCAGACTCTGCAGCCCCTTGCATTCCTGGGCAGTGGAACGGGAAAACCAGGCCATGATGCCACAGGTCAGGATACTTCCTAACATACATCTTCCAAAGTTTGTTGTGTTTGGTGACATGCTAAATGAATTGAATCCAACAAAATATAGATGCTGTCCTGCCATCCTCATCATTACATCTACATGCTGCACCCAGCACAGGTCAACCAAGATGTTAACGCTTAAGAATCTGAAGCTGCTATTTCTCTCTACCACCGACCTACCAATGAAATGTTGTGTCTATCTTCAGTTTAATCCAGTATCTGCAGTTCCTTCCTACACATTTGGCATACTCCTACTCCCATGAGACCACTCTTTCCCTTCTAGCCCTTACTTCACCCAATAGGATATACGTGAGCTTAAGGCATTAGATTCCTTGACTTACATTTCCTGCAGCTTAGACGATCATTTCAAGATGTTATAAATGCTTGGTGGAATTATACCCTGTGGATTCATGAATAGTTAGTTAGGGGAAAGCCAGCATCAGTTAAAATGAGTGCTTGTCATTTATAAAGCTCATAGGTGTGGTGTAGAGTTGCACAAATACACCAATAAGCTGAAACCAAATTGTTTTTTCAAGGTTGAGAGGAATATGTGTCGGTGATGGAAAGGGATCAAAGGATTTAATTCAATTTATTTATCCACAAAATAAAGTTAGGGCTTGGATCAACTATAATCTAACTCATGACAGAACGAGCATCAGTGTAGTATTGGCTATTTTTGCTTCAGTTTCCCCGTCATTGTCAAACCCTCCACAGCATTGTGATGGATGTTGAGATGTTGGTACCTGGATGTACGGCAGCTTTATCTTTCACTCCCTCTTGTGGTGGTTTGGCATAATTACATGCCCAACCTCAGCTGAAGAAACTAAAACATAATTCAGATAACCATATAACCATATAACAATTACAGCACGGAAACAGGCCATCTCGGCCCTACAAGTCCGTGCCGAACACCTTTTTTTCCCTTAGTCCCACCTGCCTGCACTCATACCATAACCCTCCATTCCCTTCTCATCCATATGCCTATCCAATTTATTTTTAAATGATACCAACGAACCTGCCTCCACCACTTCCACTGGAAGCTCATTCAACACCGCTACCACTCTCTCTAAAGAAGTCAAGTCATATTACCCCTAAACTTCTGTCCCTTAATTCTGAAGTCATGTACTCTTGTTTGAATCTTCCCTATTCTCAAAGGGAAAAGCTTGTCCACATCAACTCTGTCTATCCCTCTCATCATTTTAAAGACCTCTATCAAGTCCCCCCTTAACCTTCTGCGCTCCAGAGAATAAAGACCTAACTTATTCAACCTTTCAATGTCATGAACATAATCTTTATGTCAATCTTAAACAATCTTCAATCAAATGTCAATCTTAAACAGAAACAGAAACGTTGGAACATTCAGCAGGTCCGGCAGCATTGGTGAGAAGGAGAAATCTCATCTAAGGATCCTGGACCTTAAACATCGGTAGTCGTGGCCGAGTGGTTAAGGCGATGGACTAGAAATCCATTGGGGTCTCCCCGCGCAGGTTGGAATCCTGCCGACTTCGGGCTGTTTTTACCAAATCTCGTTGCACATATGTGCAATGACAATAAAATATATTATTATTATTAACATTGACTGAGTCTCCAAGGACAGATGCTGCCTGATCTACTGATTGTTTTAGCATTTTCTACTTAGTCTGACACATGATTGAGTGTGTGCTCAGGGACCTCTTCAAAGGATCAATATGTGAGACTTCAAGTCACACTGAGTTTATCGTTACATGCACAATTATAGTGAGGTACAGGATGCAATGGAAATCTTGCTTGCAGCAACATCCGTGGCACCTACAGGCAGACGATACACAAAACATAAATTATCTATAAATTAATCATAAATTCGACTCGAGAGTGAACAGAAAAAGAAGATATTAGTAGAAACCACAATTACAAACCAAGTCCATGCTGGCGGAAGGAGCCCATAGTGTTTCCATCACTTAAGTAGAATTAGGGTTGAGCATGTCGGCTCATGAACCTGCTGGTCATAAGATGTGTTGGCTAATGCCAGTAGTTCCAAATAGACTCGTTCATGTTTCACCATCTAAATGGCCCTGACTCTGCAAAGTTCTCCATATTCACTGGAAGCAGAAGTAAACCAACATCGGTGTTCTCTCTCTCACACACAAACATCTCCTGTATTGAGATCCTAGTTCTTCTCAATTGGCTGCAGTTTACATGCATCAGGCTCCTTAAACATTCTGTTTAAGAAGGAACTGCAGATGCTGGAGAATCGAAGGTTACACAAAAAAGCTGGAGAAACTCAGCGGGTGCAGCAGCATCTATGGAGCGAAGGAAATAGGCAACGTTTCGGGCCGAAACCCTTCAGGGTTTCGGCCCGAAACGTTGCCTATTTCCTTCGCTCCATAGATGGTGAGAATTGATGGTGAGAATTTATTAGCACATTAATTGTGAACATGAGCCAACCATTTGCTGTATTTCGAAAGACCTGAAACCCTGAAGGGTTTCGGCCCGAAACGTTGCCTATTTCCTTCACTCCATAGATGCTGCTGCACCCGCTGAGTTCCTCCAGCTTTTTTGTGTAACCTCCTTAAACATTCTATTGTGCGTTCTGCCATAAGAATACAACACCAGGTGAATAGAAGAAAAGGTTCAAGGGAGTTTTCAAAGGCACCGCGAAAAATGTTAGTTTCCAAAAATCTCCACTGACTGATTCCAAACCCTGACCTTTGGTTTTGACAACAATGCCGTGATTTCCTGAATGCATTACTTTTTCTAAACCAGTCTCTTAATCGGCCACTTCAGCACAGGCATTGGAGGAGCATTTTTTTGTGGGTACACCAAAGTGCTGAGACCAGGACAATTTTTTTAGAGATATATGCATGAGCAAGAACTTGAAACAGCCGACTGTCTCCACTTCCATCCTGTCACTCAGGACAGGCTCATGGACACTTCCTGAATTCAGCAGTCAGGTCCTTGCTGATTGTTATTCCGGCATCATTTAATCAGATCTCCTTCCTGTACTCTGAGTCATTGTTCATCCAACAATAGTGATATCATCAGTGAATTTCACGATGGCTTTGGAGCTGTGTCTAGCTACAGCAATGGATTTAGAGTGAGTAGTGCAGGGGACCGAGCACACAGCCTACAGGCATCTCTATACTGATGGTCAGCATGGGGGAAGCTTGGTTGCCAGTTTGCATTGAATGGGGTCTGCCGAGGAGGAAGTTGGGGTCCAATTGCATAGAGACAAACAAGGACCCAGTTCCCTGAGTTTGATGACAGGTTTAGAGGGGATGACGGTGTTGAACAATCTGTGGTTGATGAACGACAGCTTGATGGACCTGTTTTTGTTGTCAAAGTGGTCCTGTGCATAGTGGAGAGCTGGCGAGATCACATCCACTATCATTCTTTGTTGCAATAAGTCTTTCGAAATACAGCAAATGGTTGGCTCATGTTCACAATTAATGTGCTAATAAATTCTCACCATCTTTCTTTCACCGTGAAGCGCGGCACAGTAGCGCAGTGGTAGGGTCCCCGCCTTGCAGTGCCTGTCACCTGGGTTCATCTTAACTGTGGCCGCTAACTGTATGGAGTTTTTAAGTTCTTCCCGTGACCACATGGGTTTAATCCCACACTCCAAAGCTGATGCACGACTTAGTTTAACCTGACAGGGGTCTTCATTTTAGAGGCTCCAGATCACTTGTTCAGTGAGGGAAGTTAGCGGCTTGACGACTGTTGGAAAGTATCCTGTATCGAGGCAAGAAGGAATTGGCATGCAAGTCAAGTCAAGTCAAGTCAAGTTTATTTGTCACATACACATACGAGATGTGCAGTGAAATGAAAGTGGCAATGCTCGCGGACTTTGTGCAAAAGACAAACAACCAAACAACCAAACAAACTATAAACACAATCATAACACACACATTCTTTGACATAATAAATAATGGAAGGAAAAACGTTCAGTAGAGTTAGTCTCTGGTGAGATAGGCGTTTACAGTCCGAATGGCCTCTGGGAAGAAACTCCTTCTCAACCTCTCCGTTCTCACCGCATGGCAACGGAAGCGTTTGCCTGAGTGTGGTTTAAAGGGGATGATAATCTCTGACCACTGATGATCACTGATTATCTTTCACATTCTCTTGCTTATCAGACTTCAGAAACATTGACCAAAGATGTGCACCTGCCAGATGAAAATATACAGGAAACATAAGAATATACAATACTAAGAAGGCCCATTGACATTCATATAGCTTTTCTAATAATTGCTTGGCAGGCAAATTTCATCCTCCACCCGCAGGTTTCCAGTTAACCATGAAACACCATTTGTCCGACTTTCTGCTCCTTCTCCTGTCAACGTTAAGTATTGTGAATGATGGCGCTACACAGCAAGAAATGACCTTTAGAGAAGACAAGAGCAATTAAAAACGGGTTGGAAACAAGAAGCATTTGACTGACTGGTTCATGTATTCTCTTGAAGGGACATCAATGAAACATTTATTGGCATGTAATCAGAAATATTTATCACAACGAGGTTATTTAATCAATAACAGCAATAAATCCACCAGTGAAATAAATATTTAGGAAAACCAAACAAACATTCCAAAAAATTGCTAATTTGTGGCTTGCTTTCAATTAGGAATATCTCAGGTGCAGCAAAGACACTTAGATCTGTGAACAGGTCAGCAATTTAATGACATAGTGCTCCTTATTTAAGCCTTACATAAATTCAATGAAGAGGTGAAATCGAACATAGAATATAGAACCGTGCACTACAGGAAATTTCTAACCTGGGCCTTCTCTATCGTCAGAGTGAGACTCAGCGCAAATTGGAGGAACAGCACCTCATGTTTAGTGTGGGCAACTTACACCCCAGAGAATATTGACCTCTAAAGATAGATGCAAGATGCTGGCATAACTCAGCGGAACAGGCAGCATCTCTGGATAGAAGGAATGGGTAATGTTTCGGGTCGAGACCCTTCTTCAGACTTCTCTAACTTCAAGTAACCTTTCCGTTCCCTCTCTCCCCATCCCTCCCCCATTCCCGGTTCTCCGAGTAGTCTGACTGTCCTCATTTACATTTTATCTTTGTTTCCTTTGTTGTTACCTTCTCCAAGCCAACTATGACCCTATTCTATATTTTTCTTGAACCTCATCCCCTTTGTCTCATTTTCACACCTTACACTTCCTTATCTCGGTAGCTCCCTCTCCCCTGATTCCGTCTGAAGAAGGGTCTCGACCCGAAATGTCACCCATTCCTTCTATCCAGACATGCTGCCTGTCCCGCTGAGTTACTCCAGCATTTTGTGTCCATCAGTGTCTATTTTGTATTCAGTTTTGTTCACCATGCTATGGGAACAATGGTATTACACTGGAATGAATGTGGGAGAGATTTATGAGAATATTGCCAGCACAGGGGCCTGAATTATAAGGAGAAATTGGGATTGGATCACCACGAGACTGACGGGCTGTTTAAAATCATTAGGGGAATAGTTTGGGTGAATGCACAGATCCCTTTATTGAGAGTAGGTGAATCAAGAATCACCGATAAATGTTAAAGGTGAGAGGGGAAAGATTTAATAGGAACCCGAGGGGTAAATGTTTCACTCAGTGGCTGGTGTGTATATAGAAAAACGACACAAAATGCTGAAGTGACTCAGCGGGACAGGTAGCATCTCTGGAGAGAAGGAATGGGTGACCTTTCTGGTCAAGACCCTTCTTCAGACTGGTTACAGATAAGGGAAACAAGAGATATAGACAGCGATGTACAGAGATAAAGAACAATGATTGAAAGATATCCAATAAAGTAACGATGATAAAGGAAACAGGCCATTGTTAGCTGTTTGTTGGGTGGAAACCAGAGGCTAGTGTGACTTGGGTGGGGGAGGGATGAAGAGAGAGGGAATGCCAGGGCTACCTGAAGCCATGGAATGCCAGGGCTACCTATACTCCATCTATATACAATGTGCTGCCAAAGGAGCTTATATATGACGTTATGATTCTGTGAGTCCATCTCAGAGTTATTGCAGTCTCTCATCTTTTGAATAATATGCTAATTTCCAATTATTTGACCTGTAAAATGGACATATATACATCCCCGCAGTGCACTCTATTTGCCTGTCTTTGCCGACTAATTTAACCTGCCTGTATCCTGATGTAGTTTCCTTATGGCTTTTTCATAGCTGGCTTTCACAATTATCTTCATGTCATCTACCATTGATGCCTTCATCCAAGGCATTTATGTAAAATGTTAGAGCTCGAACAGCAATAACTGGTGCACACCGCTTGTCAAGATGAAAAAAAAACAATTTAGCAAATTCCCTTTTTTCTCTTGGCCAGACAATGGCTAATGACATCCATGTCAAAATGTCACCTCCTGCACCAAAAGTCTTTAGTACCTGTGGTGACCTCTCATAGAACACCTTCAAGTTTGCAGATGAATCAAAGAAGTTTGCAGATGACACAAAAGTGGGTGGTATTGCAGATAGTGAAGATGGTTCTTGATCAGTTGGCCAGGTGGGCTGAGGAATGGTTGATAGAATTTAATACAAGAAATAAGGGGTGTTGAATTTCGGAAAGTCTAACATTCGCAGGGCCTACACAGTGAATGATAGGGCTCTGGGAAGTATTGTAGAGCAGAGAGATCTAAGAGTGCAGGTGCATGGCTCCTTGAAGGTGGCGTCACTGGTAGATAAGGTGGTTGTAGATGACATATGCATGTGACGCTTAATATAGTTACCTCATCACTGCAGGTGCATCCAACACAGAAAAAATGCTGGTCTCCCCCTGAGAGGACCCAGATTCAGATACAGGGAAATCGTCGAGATGGTACTGGGAATCGAGCTTGCTATCAGTTTGCTCCAAGTTGTTTAACATACGCCTTGGAGCAGCCGGTGGCTTCCCATGGGAACAGCAGGCAGCAGAAAAATGGTTGAGTTTCTTGCAGTAATTGCACGTTTTGCCCAAAGCAGGGCATACATTGTACTGATTAGTGGCAAAGTTACAATTGGGGCACCTTTGCTGGGAACGTCCCCCGGGAGCAGTGTCGGACCTCGGGGGTCGTGGCGGGGTTGATATGGGGAGTGGTTAGTAGTGATGAGGTAACTATATTAAGGGTCACATGCATATGTCATCTACAGTGGTCAAAAAGGCTTTTGGCACATTGGCCTTCATCTGGCAGAGGATTGAGTACAGAAGTTGGGAGGTCATGTTGACGTTGTGTAAGACATTGGTGAGACCGAATTTTGAGTATTGTGTTCAGTTCTGGGCACCATATTATAGGAAAGATGTTGTCAAGCTGGAAAGGGTGCAGATAAGATTTACGAGGATGTTACTTGGACTCGTGGGTCTGAACTATTGGGAGAAGTGGAGTGGACTCTTTTCCTTGGAGCACAGGAGGTTGAGAGGTTATCTTTTAGAGGTGTATAAAATCATGACAGGAAAAGATCGGGTAGACACACGTAGTCTCTTGTCCAGAGTGGGGGGCGATCAAGAACCCTGTTCTTAAACCTTAGACCTTAAAGATTTTATAGGAATCTGAGGGGTAATATCTTCATGCAAAGAGTCAGAGTCAGAGTCAAGTCAGAGTCAATTTAATTGTCATTTGGACCCCTGGAGGTCCAAACGAAATGCCGTTTCTGCAGCCATACATTACACACAAATAGACCCCAGACACAACATAATTACATTTAACATAAACATCCATCACATAGCTGTGATGGAAGGCCAAATAAACTTATCTCTCCACTGGTAGATGAGGCCAGGAACTATTGCAACATTTAAGTAGCAATTGGATAGGTACATGGATAGGACAGGTTGAGAGGGATATGGGCCATAGGCAGGCAAGTGGGACTAGTGTAGATGGGACATGTTGGTCAGTGTCGGCAAGTTGGGCCGAAGGGCCAGTTTATGATTCTATAACTCTATGACCTCATCATGTTTGACCTCATCAATGTATTGAGTCTGGCCCAATGTGTCCTTGCATCAGAGCATGATTCAACCGGGTACCCCATTGGAATCCAAATCTTAATATTCTCTCATCCCACCAATTTATAGCTGTAAACACTGGAGCCTTGAACCAGTGAACCATGAATGTTTTATGTTTTTATTATTCAGTTCAAGAAATGTGAAGCATTTTATTAGTAAGTAATTTATTAGTATGGACTATTTTCCCAGAATGTTTTTGGCTGGCGACCGATATTTCTTACGCAAGTTAAGTTGAGAGCCCAAACAGAGCGGGATTAATTTACAATTATATAACCTAATAAGGGAATCATGGCGCTGAGAGACTTTAATATTTCATTACATTTAATTTGTATTTTATGGCGAAATAAGAAATAAAATATGCAGTAATGTGCATTTTAGAATATTCATTATTCGGAAATAATTATGTTGCATATAATTTCAACTATCCATTTGACCCACGCTACATTTCTCAGCTTGTCAATAAATATTCAGTTAATATGCGTTTCTTCTCTATACAGTAAGAGGATGCAAAATGTGATGGTTCTCCCAGATAAATTATGATTGCTGATGTTGTTTGAATTGATTAACTGTCAGCACGTAAGTTCACCAGCGTTGTCCCACAAATGAACTTGGTTTTCCCTCAGAACTTTTTCTAAGGAGAAACTTTTTTTTCCTCTGGACGTTGCATGCAATGAACCATGTACTCTACACCCAGCGGCTCAAACTCTTGGGCTGTCCTTGTGCTTAGATCATAGAAACATAGAAACATAGAAAATAGGTGCAGGAGAAGGCCATTCGGCCCTTCGAGCCTGCACCGTCATTCAATATGATCATGGCTGAGTATCCTGTACCTGCCTTCTCTCCATATCCCCTGATCCCTTTAGCCACAAGGGCCACATCTAACTCCCTCTTAAACATAGCCAATGAACTGTGGCCTCAACTACCTTCTGTGGCAGAGAACTCCACAGATTCACCACTCTCTGTGTGAAAAATGTTTTCCTCATCTTGGTCCTAAAAGATTTCCCCTTTATCCTTAAACTGTGACCCCTTGTTCTGGACTTCCCAAACATCGGGAACAATCTTCCTGCATCTAGCCTGTCCAACCTCTTAAGAATGTTGTAAGTTTCTATAAGATCCCCCCTCAATCTTCTAAATTCCAGCGAGTACAAGCCGAGTCCATCCAGTTTTTCTTCATATGAAAGTCCTGACATCCTAGATCCCCTTTCCCTGACCCACAACTCCCTTTCATGGTTTCCAACCAGATGCGTTGGACTTTCCCTACTGCTCTTGTATTGGATACCACTCAGCTGGTTGGCAGCTGGAACATCAGTAGCGGAAGTCTCTGCACTGAAGCTATCATCTGATACGTGGGGGGCAGGGCTAATTGGGGAAGGGGTGCTTGTGGTATCTGCATGGGAATATTCCAGTCTCATTAGATGTAAATACAGGTGCCAGTCCACAATTCAGACATTTCTATTTCTTCCCCATTCACTAAGAAACCTGAACAATGTGGATTGGTCTCATTCGATATTTGTTCCCACCTGTATTACACACTTCTGTTTCTTCCAGGATCCTGTGCTCATATATGCCCAGAAAATTATCTGTAATCATTAAACAACAGGGAGAGTTAAGGGGCTGAAGAGGTTGCAGAAAAACCGATGAAGTGATTAGAATCATGAAGTTTGGCAAGCTCTTTTGTAAGTGAGAGTCATAGAATCGTAGAGTGACACAGGGTGGAAACAGGATCTTTGGCCCAACTTGCCCACACCGGCCAACATGTCCCAGCTACACTAGTCCCACCTGCCTACCTGCGCTTGGCCCATAACCCTCCAAACCTATTCTGGGTTCTAATTAGAGATGTTCTAATTGTAGATTGTACCACTGAAACATGTGGGAGCATGCGTGGAATCGAAGGGAGCAGAGAAATAGGATGTGGAACTGACGCAGATTGAGAGGTACGATGGTAGTAAACCAAATTAAAGAAAATTAAAACAGATCTTATACCCTGTTTATATTCTCAATGCCAAGGCTCTTCCCTGATCAATTCTGCATTTAATCAGAGTGTGACAAACCATTTGAAGACTGAAAGACCCAGACATATTTTCCAGACACTTCATGAATTCCTGACACAGTTCTACCCAGTCTTATATCTCTCATGTTGATATCGGAAACCATCCCTTTAACACTTCGGTTTTACAGCCTTAAGTGAATCTATGTAGTGCTGTTGCCACTAAGTACCACATGTTCAGAGCACGCACTGGGAATCTGAATGTACTCCCAATTATTTAGGCCGTACATATCATCCATAAATTACCAGTTTGTTGGTCCATCTGTTGCTGGTAGAATAGGATCTGTGCCAAGAGCAAAAAATAAGAAGATCGCACCAATTTATTGCATTGGTGAACCACTAATATTAATCATTGATCAAACATGGCATTGAACAATATTTCAAAATCCCCATGCATTTCTCCTATGCAGTGGTGATACCTATACAATGCATACGATAGTTAATTAGCTCACCTGAATCACAGCAGATCTGCATTCGCCTATCCTTTGTTCCAGTAACGGAAGGCACAACCAATATGTTAGATCCTTTTACAGATACTCATCATCATCGGCAGTTACTCAAAATGAGTATGACTGTCCTCTCCTCTCCATATGGTCGTCTACTTGTGGGTCTGCAGATGTCTGTAGAGACCGATCCATGATCCACACACCTTGGTGCAACGTGGGCAGTGAAGACTGGCGGTGGTTGCTAGTTGTGGAGCCCCCTTCTCTCTCTCTCCTTACGGTGCTGTCGCTTTGTCTCTGCAACACGGCGTAGTTCCATTTCGTGACGTGCAGCGTGGGTTTCCTCCAGTAGCACCTGTCCAGTGCAATGTGTTCCCAGTTGCTCGATGCGATGTGGAATTTCTTCTTGATGATGTCCCTGAAATATTTCTTTGGCCCACCAGGGGCTCGCCGACATTCCTTCAATTGAGAGTACAGGATTTGTCTAGGGAGACGTATGTTGGACATGCGGATGACATGGCCAGTCCATCGAAGTTGGCGCTGCATTATTGTGGTGGTGATGCTGGTCATGGTGGCTTCCTCCAAAACACTGATGTTGGTGCGTTTGTTCTCCCAGCTGATCCTCAGAATCATTCGTAAGGATCTTTGATGGTATTGTTCCAGGGCTCTCGGGGGCCTGCCGTAGGTGGTCCATGACTCGGCTCCATACAACGGTGGAGAGGACAACGGATCTGTAGACCAGCAGTTTTGTTTGAGCCTTTAGATCTCGGTCTTCAAAGACTCTTTTCCTGAGTCTGGGGTAGGCCCCGCTGGCACAACTCAGGCCATGGTTGACCTCAGAGTCGACGTCAGCTTTTGAGGAAAGAATGCTGCCAAGGTAGGGGAAGTGGTCAACTTTTTCATGAGTGGTGTTGTCCACTTTTACAGTGGGCTGGGTGGACGGCTGGTTGGGTGGAGGTTGATGTAGGACCTGGGTCTTCTTGATATTTAAGGCTAAGCCCATGGCTCTGTATGCCTTGGCAAAGGAATTCAGGATGCCCTGGAGGTCTTCTGCAGAGGGTGCTGCAATAGCGCAGTCATCCGCGTACTGAAACTCCATGATGGCGGTGTTACTAACTTTGCTCTTGGCCTTCAACCTATTAAGGTTGAAGAGCCCACCGTCAGTTCTGTAGAGGACATGGCAGCTCTTCACCAATGAGATGAAGTATAGGACCAATGAAGACGACAAACAGGGTGGGTGCGATGATGCATCTCTGTTTGACCCTTGTTTCCACAGTGAAGGGCTCGGATTCAGAGCCACAGTTGCTGAGCACTGTGACCGACATGACTTCATGTAGAAGCCACTTGTCGTGGCAACCGTACCTTGATAGTATGCTCCAAAGAGCCTGGCGGTCTACCGAGTCAAAAGCCTTTGTCAGGTCTATGAAGGCCACGTATCAAGGCTGCCTTTGTTCACGGCATTTTTCCTGGTGTTGCCGTGCTGTGAATATCCTTTTACAGATACTGATAGGCCTGTTTCTATCAAAGATCATTTTGGTATATGTTCATCCCAGTTATATTCAGTTCAAATTCTTCAAGTATGGCTGTCCTATTTGTTTCAAAACTGCAGAATCACCCAGGTGAATAGTTGGGCAGTGTCACAATGTAGTGCAAGGCTGTTTCTGTGATTTCTCTCCTGTCAATGGGCAGGTTGTTGCTATTGTTGCCCTTTACACCAGACTGATCTTGCAGCAATGCTGTTGATTTCATCAGCACGACAAAGGAAGCTATTTCTTAAACATTTTGTATTTTTTCAGTTCATGCCAATGTTTTGCGCAGGTTTCCATATCAGCAGGGAGTTTTGCTTATGGCTAAGTCTGCGCATATATGTGCAACCGATATGCAATCGCTTTTAGGTAAATGAAGAAATAATCTTCATTGGAACTGAAGAGCCATGTCGAATCCTTGAATTATGCAGCAGCATTGATTCAGTTCATAATGTGTGCATTGATTCTTAAAAATAATAATCTGAAAGCAATGTGCTTCTGCAAAATTCTCGTCAAGTACTTATCCATGCTAAATTTAAAATTTATCATTAGATCTGCTTCCTTTATCCATTCAGTTAACCCAGATTTATTTTATGACAAATATATATTCTCTTTGTTGTTAAACATTGGACTCAGCTCTACTCAACATATGTGGTGTATTTTATCCCATAACAATAAGCCTTCATATAGGATATGATTCATATCTTTCCATTCACCAGTGGGAAAGAGCTTTCTAATCAAACCATTCAAGCTTCAAACTTGTTCAAGTTCTCAAGTTGTCTATTGATTGATAAACAATGGAAAACTTTGACAGACTTACTATGGGGTAATATTGAAGGGAGAAAACTTTGGTAATAACATGTGCCCAAGATCTACTAAAAAATGCAGTTTGTCAGAACAGTTCTGAAGAACCAACCATATCAGAACATGATCCTGCATTCTCCCATTACAGACTTGCACAGCATATTGGAGCAATGTCTTTCCTTTAAGTTGCCAACCTTTGAATAGTTTATTGCTTCCTTAAATCTGAAAAAAAAAAGATAAATTAATTTTAAATGGGTAAGTGACTAAGGTAATGTTTATGTTTAAGAAGGAACTGCAGATGCTGGAAAATCGAAGGTACACAAAAAAAGCTGGAGAAACTCAGCAGGTGCAGCAGCATCTATGGAGCGAAGGAAAAAGGCAACGTTTCGGGACGAAACGTTGCCTTTTTTCTTCGCTCCATAGATGCTGCTGCACCCGCTGAGCTTCTCCAGCTTTTTTGTGTAAGGTAATGTTTATGGTTTGTTTATCATTAACTCGTTGATTAAAAATTGTCTGCTGTGGTTTTAAGATGTTGCTGATCAGAATGTACATCCGGTGCAGTTCACAATCCTTGGCTGGGCAAGTAAACATCACAGATGTCATTGTTGATTCATCTCTCAAGAGTGAGCAGCCTGTGAAGTAGTTTGCAGCAGATGCTACATTCAGATATGCAGAGGTTCACTGATGAATAATTCCAATTGAAACAGATAGCAAAAACTCACCGCCCCCCAAAGAGCATCCTTACCAACTCCATCACAGTATGGTATGGCAACTGCTCTGTCTCCGACCGGAAGGCATTGCAGAGGGCGGTGAAAATTTCCCAACGCATCACTGGTTCCTCGCTCCCCTCCATTGAGTCTGTCCAAAGCAAGCGCTGTCTGCGGAGGGCGCTCAGCATCGCCAAGGACTGCTCTCACCCCAACCATGGACTGTTTACCCTCCTACCATCCGGGAGGCGCTACAGGTCTCTCCGTTGCCGAACCAGCAGGTCGAGGAACAGCTTCTTCCCGGCGGCTGTCACTCTACTCAACAACGTACCTCGGTGACTGCCAATCACCACCCCCCCCCCGGACACTTATTATTATTTATTCAAATCATTTGCTATGTCGCTCTTCCAGGGAGATGCTAAATGCATTTCGTTGTCTCTGTACTGTACACTGACAATGACAATTAAAATTGAATCTGAATCTGAATCTGAATCTGAGGTTGGCAGCCATCAGTACAGCATTCGGAAACAAACGGTATAAATAACATGGGATTTAGGCTTTCAACTATAACGTAAGTCACACAATATTTAGCATTTTTTTCCTGAGGATCAATTACTTGATGAGATGTGGATGGAAGTAATCTATTGGCGGTCTTTAATATGGTATACAGCACAAGTAATGTCAATTAATGGTAGGTACACAAAAATGCTGGAGAAACTCAGCGGGTGCAGCAGCATCTATGGAGCGAAGGAAATAGGCGACGTTTCGGGCCAAAACCCTTCTTCAGACTGATGGGGGGGTGGGGGTGGGGGGGAGAAGGAAGGAAAAAGGGAGGAGGAGGAGCCCAAGGGCGGGGGGATGTGAGGAGACAGCTCGAGGGTTAAGGAAGGGGAGGAGAGCAAAATTGGGAGAATTCAACGTTCATGCCATCCGGACGCAAGCAACCCAGGCGGAATATGAGGTGCTGTTCCTCCAACTTCCGGTGTTGCTCACTCTGGCAATGGAGGAGACCCAGGACAGAGAGGTCAGATTGGGAATGGGAGGGGGAGTTGAAGTGCTGAGCCACCGGGAGTTCAGGTAGGTTATTGCGGACTGAGCGGAGGTATTCGGCGAAACGATCGCCCAACCTCCGCTTAGTCTCCCCGATGTAAATCAGCTGACATCTAGAGCAGCGGATGCAGTAGATGAGGTTGGAGGAGATACAGGTGAACCTTTGTTGCAGCTGGAACGACTGCTTGGGTCCTTGAATGGAGTCGAGGGGGGAGGTGAAGGGGCAGGTGTTGCATATCTTGCGGATGTCAATTAATGCTACCTTGTTTCAAATCAAATTCTACAAACTAAATAAAAGAAAATAGGTGTTAACATAAAAAGGTATGCATTGACATTGGAATTTCGAAACTGTTCAGTGTAGTGCACGCAATTTGTGTACTACGTGGCTGAGCTGTATAGTCATAGAGGCATAGTTCAGCCACATAACACTCAAATTCACAAAGATCAAAGGAACTTGTCTGGGAGCTGGCATTCATGCTCGTCAATATAAACATAGAGTCATAGAGACATAGTTATACAGTGGCCCAACTTGCCCCCACCAGCCAACATGTCCCAGTTACACTGGTCCCACCTGCCTGCACTTGGTCCATATCCCTCCAAACTTGTCCTATTCATGTACCTTTCTAAGTGTTTCTTGAACTTGAGGATAGTCCCAGCCTTAACTACCTCCTCTGGCAGCTTGTTCCACACACCCACCACCCCTTGTGTAAAAGTTACCCCTCAGATTCCTATTCAATCTTTTACCATTCACCTTAAACCTATGTCATTTCAGAGGACATACCCAGTTACTAAAAATGAGCATGTGTTCTGTGTCTTCATGGTACACTCTAGAAATATGGCCCAACCCCAACAGATGTGTGGATCATTAGCTGCTGAGCATGCACAGTAATATCAGCCATAATGTGATTCATTGAGGTGCAGTTTATGGTACAGCCACTGTCCAGTTCCACTCACTTGGCTTTGACATTGACCTTTGATGATGTCTGTGTGGAGTTCTTCTGTGATCACGTGGGTTTCCTCCAGGAGCTTAAGTTTCTTCCCACATCCCAAAGCCATGCTGGTAGGTTGATTGACTCGTGTAAATTCTGACTAGTGTGAGTGGTTGGAAGGAGAGTCATGGAGACTTGATGGACAAGTAAGTGAGAATAGCTTACTGGAAAATAAGTGGGCGGATGGGATTGATGACAATGTGCGGAGATTTAGCTTTAGGTCGACAGGCTGAATGACTCAATAGTTCTAAAGAGTTTTATTTGTTACATATGCAACTGCAAAGTGAAATTGCAGATATTACACACGGGGAAGGGGGGGGGGCACCACGTCTTGGCGCCATTATTCCAAGTCCTTCTACCACTCCTTCTATAGTCTATGCATAAATGGAGAATACGTCAGGCAGTCATAGAGTCTTACAGCACAGAAATGGGCCATTCGGCCCAACTCGTCCATGCTGACCAAGATGTCCAATCTAATTTTCCAAAGATAGCCACAAAATCGAGTAGTGAGCAGGTCAAGGAGCATCTCTGAAGAAAATGGGTAGTCAGCATTTCAGGCCAGCACCCTTCTTCAGACTGATTGTGGGGGAGGAGGTGGGGGGGGTGGGGGGAACTGGAAGCAAGAAAGGACAAGGACAAACCAGGGTTGATCCCGAATAGTCCCATTTTCCCGTGTTTGGTCCATATCCCTTTAAACCTTTCCGATCCATGTACCTATCCAAATACCTTTTAGTTGTTGTTATAGTACCTGCCTGGCCGTCCTTCCCTGATAGCTCATTCTATACAGCTAGGTAAAGTTGCCCCTCAGGTTCCTATTAAATCTTTCCCTCTCTATATAAAACATAGAGTGTGTAAAATGATGAGAGGAATAGATCAAGTAGATGCACCCAGAGTCTCTTAGCCCAGGACAAAAGTTCATGGGAAGAGTAATAGAGGACCGGAGGAACAAGCTGCCACAAAGGATAAAGGGGAAATCCTTTAAAACCGAGATGAGAAGAACTTTTTTCACGCAGAGAGTGGTGAATCTCTGAGGGTAAGGCCACTTCATTGGCTATTTTAATAGGGAGTTAGATCTATGGCTAATCAGGGGGTATGGAGAGAAGGCCTTTTTATGATCAGCCATGATAAGGGAATGGTGGTCGAATGGAACAAGCCTGCCCTAATTTCTATGTTTCTAGTTTATGAGGAGGTAGTTGAGGCAGGGACTATCCCATCGTTTAAGATAGTCCCAGCCTCAACTACCTCCTCTGGTAGATTGTTCCATACAGGAGCAAGTAGTCTACTTATACATAGTGTCTTGTAAGACCCACAGGTGCACCATTTCCCCGGGGCTGTGGTTTGAATGTAAACATAATTTAAGCCACAGACTTGAGTCATAAAAGTTTGATTAAAAATCAGAGCGCTGGGAAGAAGATGCAATACAGTGCCAGGTGTAATGAATAAAACTCCAAACCGCATGAATGATGTGAATACCTAATCAAAGTTTTCTTTTAAATCAACACTGGCGTGCGTGGACTGAGCGTGTGGAATGCAGGTGTAATAAGCGTACAATTCCAGCCCATCGTGCGGTGGGAGAATGACAACATTGAACAGGCATTCAGACAGTGAAATGAAAATGTAAATGTCTCGAGTAGCTTTCTGAACAGCAGGAGAGTTGGTGAAAAGGCCAGCAACATTCTACAGTAGATGGGAGGAAATGAAATCGCACGTAAGCCATGATAAGATTCTCAATAAATTCAGCTTTTTCCACAAATTGAAAATAAATCGCGCGATCTACGGAAATGATTTCCGAAGCCTGAGACTGGAATCACGTGAGCCGGCAACAAGTTTCTTGCAAGGCTGAGAACTACGGGCAGCAAATGCCAATTCAAGGAAATGGGTGACAGGTTATCTGGGGCTCAGCAGGACCGAGATGAGAAAAACATTTTTTACACAGAGAGTGGTGAATCTCTGGAACTCTCTGCCACAGAAGTTTGTTGAGGCCAGTTCATTGGCTATATTTAAGAGAGAGTTAGATGTGGCCCTTGTGGCTAAAGGGATCAGGTGGTATGGAGGGAAGGCAGGTACAGGATATTGAGTTGGATGATCAGCCATTATCATATTGAATGGCGGTGCAGCCTCGAAGGGCCGAATGGCCCACTCCTGCACCTATTTTCTATGTTTCTATGTTTCTATTACCAGAAATACAAATAACTTTCTTTGGAATGGTGGGACTCATGATAGCTCAGACTGTAGATATACCCAAAGCACAGGAAACATAGAGACATAGAAAATAGGTGCAGGAGGAGGACATTCGGCCCTTCGAGCCAGCACCGCCATTCATTGTGATTATGGCTGATCGTCCTCAACCAATAACCCGTGCCTGCCGTCTCCCCATATCTCTTAATTCCACTAGCTCCTAGAGCTCTATCTAAGTCTCTCTTAAATCCATCCAGTGATTTGGCCTCCACTGCCCTCTATGGCAGGGAATTCCACAAATTCACAACTCTCTGGGTGAAAAAGTTTTTTCTCACCTCAGTCTTAAATGGCCTCCCGTTTATTCTAAGACTGCGGCCCCTGGTTCTGGACTCGCCCAACATTGGGAACATTTTTCCTGCATCTAGCTTGTCCAGTTCTTTTATCATTTTATATGTTTCTACAAGATCCCCCCTCATCGAGCCACAACGAGAGGATAGACGCAAAATGCTGGAGTAACTCAGTGGGACAGGCAGCATCTCTGAAGAGAAGGAATGGGTGAGGTTGTGGGTCGAGACCCTTCTTCAGAAGGAGATGAGTTGTCAGTGATATTCTCTCCACCAATGTTTGAGAGTTGATTGGAAAAGCCAATTGGCCATAAAATATGATTAGTTGCATCCCACGGCTGGACTCAAGTGGGCAGTCGAATATATTGGTCTGCCAACCAGGCATCCTCTGGAGCAGGGATGATACAGTTAGATAACTGAAACAAAGGAATGAAAACCACATCACTGTTGACCCCCAAGTAAAGCCACTGATTCACCCCCATACAAGATAATGATTGAGTCAAAGGGAAAACTTTGTAAAGTGGATACCAGTCCAAGTCACTAGTCCTGCCAACTAGGTGAACTTCAATGTGGTGAAAGAGCAGCCTGATTGATGGCTGAGGATAGGTCTGGAGCAAATGATCTAAAGTCAGGGGACCACTGCCCATTTGCCATCTCTGGACGAAACCCTACCAGTCAAAGTTTTCAGCAAAAACTTTCCAATTCCAGCTCGATTCCTACTTTCTTCCACCTGCTGCATACAATCAGACTGAAGAACCTCCCACCTTAAATGTCACCAATCCATGTTCTCCAGAAACTGCGCACCATGCACGGTGGCGCAGTGGTAAAGTTACTGCCTTGTAGCACTTACAGCGCCAAACCAGGGCTCGATCCCGACTACGGGTGCTGTCTGTACGGAGCTTTACGTTCTCCCTGAGACTGCGTGGGTTTTCTCCAAGATCTTCAGTTTCTTCCCACACTCCAAAGACGTACAGGTTTGTAGGCTGTTTAAGAAGGAACTGCAGATGCTGGAAAATCGAAGGTACACAAAAATGCTGGAGAAACTCAGCGGGTGCAGCAGCATCTATGGAGCGAAGGAGATAAGCAACGTTTCGGCCCGAAACGTTGCCTATCTCCGTCGCTCCATAGATGCTGCTGCACCCGCTGAGTTTCTCCAGCATTTTTGTGTACCTTCAGGTTTGTAGGTTAATGGGCTTGGTTTAAATGTAAAAATTGTCCCTAGTGTGTGCAAGATAGTGTTAATGTGCAGGGATTGGTGGGTCGAACTAAACTCAACTAAACTCAACTTCTCAGATAATGTATGTCAGGCTTCACTGAAAAGGTGCACAATCCTATTTTACACAATTTCTGTGTGTTGTGCAATCATTAACAGATAAAATAGAAATTACCAGCATTTGAGATACCAAACAAAGCAGTGTGAAGATGTACGCTGTGCATTCATAGGGCACGAAGATAGAAGTTGTGCATTCACAGGGTATCATGTGGTGGGAAACTTTTTTTTCTAATATGAAAAGTACAAGCTGCTGCTTACGGCAGCATGGAGCAAGAAATATATAATGGGAAAAGAGGACACAACAAATGTGACAGCAGGATGTAAGTGCTTGTGGAGAGGATGTGAAAATCAGTGCAAGATGCAATATAGATGGAAACTATAGAGAAACATATTATTGGGGTAGAAAATGTCAATATAGATAGAAAAATATCACTACTTTCGGAGGAGAAAATCCTAGCTGGAAATAAGTGAAATAATGAAGATAGATGTTGTCTTAACAAGCAGACTTATTTAAGATAATATTTGTGATTTCATCTTGTTTTCAAAATATAATAAATGTCTTATTGAGGTAATGTGCTTGCAGCCGATCGCCTTGCAAATGGCCGAGTTGTTTAGTCTCAAATAGTTAGATTCATGTTGTAAACATGGAAAATAACTTGATTTACTATTTTCAAGGAAATGAGCAATGTTTTTGAATGCTGGAACTTTTATGTTGGATAACTGGACCATGGTCAAAAATCACTTAAAAATGCATGAAACGTTCCATGTTCATGGCCTTTGTGGCAATTTGTGAAATTGCAACAATGAATGTAATAAAAAATGAAACCCACACGGGTCTGGTTTCTAATTAAAGAGATAGCCCTTGTGGTTCTGTAAGTAAGTTTATGGGGACAAGTAATAATCTTAGAGTAGGATCGTTTAGCATCTATCTTAAGGAGCAGCCTGGGTTCCAGATTTTTGTTACATTTTGCATTTACAGTCTAAAGCAATGACATACATTCCCATGAAGGACATGGACATATAATCATTATTTGCACGCTTGTGTAAACATTGTTTTTTGCCATTGTTGTGTTATTGAACATAATTCATTCCCCAAATGTTCTTCAAAATATCTCAAGTGGTTAAAATTCAATACCATTGACGTTAATTGCTTGGAGCCGCCAAAAGTGGTTTAATATCAGATAATCACAGAACATTGGTCCAAAAATAACGGGATAGTGCCAAACATTTCATAAAAATATTCCATAATATATTCTTTCTGCTTATTATTAAGGAACTTGTTGAAGCCAGAATATTCTTCAATATAATAGAACAACTTGCTAAATGAAAGGCAGTTCTCATACATACCGATTAATTACTTTAATTAATTAAGAACTTCTGCCAAGATGTTGAATAAGAGTGGTGCAGCGGTAGAGGTACCATTAGGTTATAAGCTACCCAAGCTTCAACTGTTTCTCCGTATACAATGCTGCTTGACCTGCTGAGTGTTTCCAGCATATTATGGTTATTTACCTCCTTTGGGAAAACCTATCTATTTTCTAACGTATGATCTACTCTACATTATCAAATACATATTATACCAAATAATTTGACTTAATTTCCAGCCACCTCCCTCAGTAAAGAAGCCACTCATTTGCAACAAACCAAAACGCAGGCAACTGGGGCTAGTGTAGCTGGGACATGTTGGCCAGTGTGGGCAAGTTGGGCCGAAGGGCCTGTTTCCACACTGTATCTCTCAATGACTATAAACCGTTTAAGGAAAGATACATCTCTTGCAGGATGTTGACAATGAGGTATTCTGTAACAGCGATGTATTGAAATGTTTGGGTTTCTCTTTACAAGTCATGATCACCTTATGTGAATATTATTGGCTGCTTGTCAGCCTGGACCTCTTTGAGCTGAACACGCAGCATTTTATTTGGATATGACATTGTCTTTGTACAATTGACTAATAGTCATTGACAACCTTAAGACAAATCCCTTCTCACTCTCATCCCTTTATTTGGACCGAATTCAAACCCAAGTCACTTGAGGTGAGCATGCATGAACTTCAAACTAATTAACATTGTTCAGTCTTGCAACAGCATCCAGCTTCTTGTAAAAAATGTTGGCTCATAAATTTGTTTTTCCAGAAGTTATAGTCACAATTGTAAGCATTTGCTTCAAACTGCCATGCAGTTGATATCATATTGCTGTAATTATAATCCCAAATATCAACAATCCATTAGAGTCTTCACATACTTCCCTGGATTTCAGGAAGGGATTACTTGAAACATTTCTGCTATTCTATTCTGGTTACTAATTAACTTTAATCTCCTGAAAGTTTTATTAATGACTTCCTGACCTGATTAAGATTTTCTATTTATAGGCCGATATCAGAATTACATCTTAGACCACAATTACCTTGACTAGGGCAATCAGTAACTGTCCACAGTCTATTTATATTGAGGATACATAATCTAATTACATTTAATAGCAATCAGCTTTTATATCCCAGTGTGTCTGCCGTTACACCAATTCCAGTTAGCAACTAAGTTCATTTGAGGGGAAACTAACTGTAAACATAAGTTAAATCGTTGTCTACATTATATTTCAGATCTGGTACCTCAAGTTTCTTTTGTATTTTGTTTTCTTATTTTATGTAAATAGACAAGAACGGGCACTGGTGAATTTGGGAGGCAATAGTTTTAGTGCCCTGCAGTTAATGTGATGTCTTCAACTACACATGCACACAGCAACCAGAGCAGGCAGCAAATGAGAGTTTTTTTAAATAATAATAATAACTTTAGTTATAGAGCACTTTAAAAACAACCACAGTTGCAACAAAGTGCTGTACATGACTAATCATGGACAAGAAATTATTACTTAACAATAAAAACATTAAACGAAAGAGTAAAAACAATAAAATTAAAAACATTAAAAGCACTAAAAACAGGAGCAAAGTCTCAAGCAGTGTCAAAAGCCAAGGAATATAAATGTGTTTTAATACTGGTTTTGAAGATGGACAGTGATCCTTATCTTCACGTTTTAATCCTCAAGTTGTTTTTTTACCACTCAGTTCATTGCCTACATGTTATTTTCCTTCAAACAAGCTCTCCAAATCAAAATTTCCCAAAATGTCAGCTTCTCCTGGCCACTTTGAGTCAATCCTCCATCATCTAACCCATCAGCGCTCATCCAAGTACTTTGCTATCCTTCCCATTGGGTTGGTCCATGCCATTTGAGAAATACTCACCTGTAAATATCTCCCTGCATCCAACTAACCCTTCCTCAGTCTCTCCTTGCACCATCTCACTGAAGTTTCCTTCCCTTGCTATCTCTCTCTTTGCTGCTGCAGGCCACTTAAACATATTTAATTTAGTCTCCAGTTTATTCATATTCCTCAGTGCAAACCCCTTTATATCTATAGAGTATTCTTCTACTCTTTGAAGCCTCTTCACGAGGAAGGCTCTTCAAATGGCAATACATTGTCATTAAATGGGTGTTTGAGAGAAACTGAGTGTTTCCAGCAGGTCAGACAGCATTTGTGGTTGATGTCTGAGACCAAAGACACCCCATCACAACAGTCTTTGACCTGAAACATTAGCTCAATTCTCAAAATTCCAGCATGTGCAGTGCCGGTGCAGGCTCGAAGGACCAAATGGCCGCCTCTGCACCTATTTTTTATGCTTCTAAATATGTCCCAGAAATGACATGCCCGATGAACATTTATATTTACATGAGTTAACAGTTGAAAAGCTCCATAATACCTGTGAGATTTCATCACAATGCCTCAGCATTAACAATAATAATAATAAATTTTATTTTCGGGGCGCCTTTCAAATCTCAAGGTCACCTTACAAAGATTAAACAGAAGAGAAAAAAAACATATAGTCGGAGAAAAATAAATAATAAGGACATCATCAATACACAAATTAAAGATAGAAATCGCTCCAAAGACACAAAATCAAAAAATCAAAAAAAACACAATGTGAAGAGAGAGCAGCGGCAGCTAAACCGCGCCAGCGTCCACTCTCTCTTCCGACAGCCATCTTGGACACAGACTAACAAAGTACCTTACACACAGAAAAATCATCCCCCCACAGTGGTTACCACTGTGGGGGAAGGCACAAAAGTCCAGTCCCCAACCCCAGTTCTCCCAAAAGTCAGGCCTATTAAGGCCACCGCTGTTGCCTCAACGGAGGCCCGATGTTCCTGGCCGTTCTAGCCGGGTGGTCTTGCCCCGGCGTCGGGAGAGTCCTCACAGCGGCTGGGCCACCTGGAACGGCCGCTTCCTAGCAGGGGATTGTCGGCTTCCGAAGCCGACAAGGACGCACCGAGTTGGAGCTCCCAGGCCCGATGTTAATGTCGGCGCCGCCCGCTCCGCTCCGCAGACCCGCAGCCCGGAGGTGTTGCTCTCGGCGGTCCAGCTCACCGGAGCTCCAGCGCGTCGATCCAGCGCGGCGACCCAGGCAAGGCATCGCCCACTCCGCTCCGCGATGGCGCTCCAGCGCTGTGCCGCCACCGAAGCCGAGGTGCTGGGCGGTCCCTGCCAGGAAACGGCGCTCCAAGCCCGCTGGTAGGCCACGAGGATGGGTCGACGGGGCAGCCCAGAGAAAAAGCTGCCTCACCGACCAGGTAGGGACCTAGAAGTATAATTACCCCCTTCCCCCCACAATAAGAAGTCCATTTCTCCGAAAAAACGATGAACAAAACTAACTAAAAACTGAAAAAAAAAAAGAATTAAACGGACGGCTGCTGGTTAGCAGCCGTTCCCCAAGATGGCTTCTCCACGTCGAATGCACTGAAAGCTGGGGAATTGCTATTTTTAAGTATGAAACAATATTTATTTTAAATGGTGGATTAACAATTGCATCCCTAGCATCTGTAACTGAGAATTAGTGTGCCTCCTCCTACTTTCCAGATCTTGAAATTGGGCTGTGTAAAGATGAATGTATAAGCTGCAGGCATCCTTTTACACTCTCTCATTATCACTTTCCTTTCGCTTTGAACATTTATGTTTTTTAATCATGTGCACAGTTCCCCCCTGCAGCTGATCGCTGTCCCTCCCATGGGTACTATTCCCTGTCCGCCATGGTTGAAATGTGGAATTATTTTTCCAGCTCAAGGTGTTATAATCCATATCACATTAAAGTCTCTGCAAAGTTATGTAGTTGTTTTTTTAAATCTTCCTCTGAATTCAGACACAACCTGGGGTTGGGGTGGGAGCTGGTGTGGGGCTGGGGAGTGGGCCGGTGTGGGTGGGGGAGTGACTTGGTGGGGGGGGGGGACTGGTGTGGGGGAGAGGCTGGGTGGGGGGGGGGGACTGGTGTGGGTGGGGAAGGGACTGGTGTGGGGGGGGGGGTGTGAAACATGTCATTAGCTTTCTTCACTGCCTGCTGTACATGCATGCTTACTTTCTGATAAAAACGTCACCAATCAAGAGTCTTGACTTTATTCCTCTCTCCATTGATGCTGTCTGATCTGCCAAGAATTCTCAGCATTTTCGGTTTTTATTTCTCTAGTAGTTCTTTTGCAAGAAATGGCACATTTACATTTACACTTGAACATTTGGACAAATCTGCCATCGAAGGAAACTGGCTTCCTGCCTGTCAATCTGTCCCAAGAATTAATGCAGCAGCAATTGTAATCTTTATGTTCCATTGATCTTCACGGGGAGTTAGACACAAAGGGGTTAGAGTCACAAAGAACTGCCGTAACTCAGCATGATACAGGGTGGAAACAGGCCCTTCGGCCCAACTTGCTCACACCGGCCAACATGCCCCTGCTACACTAGTCGCACCTGCTTGCATTTGGTCCATGTGCCTCCGTGTATCTGTCCTATCCATGTATCTTTGAAGTGTCTCTGAAGAAAAATGATGGGTGAACGTCCTTGGTCACCCTTCCCCTTGGTCATCTGTTGCTGGCCCTGCTTTCTTCTGGCCGTTTCTTACCTCCAGTTCCCTCCCCTCTACTTTCAGTCTGAAGATGGGTCCCTACCCGAAACATCATCCATCCTTTTCCTCCAGCACATTGTGTCTGTCTACGGTATCAACCAGCATCTGCAGTTCCTTTCTACACAGGAAATTAGAGTCCGTTTATCAACTACTAATTTAGCATCTAAATAAATCTGGTTTCAATGGATGTTATCCCTCTTCAGGGATGCAATCATTGTCAGAGAGAGACAACCAACAATTAATATCATGGATAAATCCAGCCTCCAAACAATCTATCCTTCCCTGTGGCAGTGGTTGAATCTCTCGTTAACTCAATCAATCACATCCTCCGGCTATGCACCAATCCAATACATAAATGCAAGTATTCCTCACTCGCATGCAGACAGCTAGCAATCAATAAGCCAACTCATTGTCTGCTCCACATATTCGATACTATAATGAGGAGGGAAGGGGAATAAAAGGGATGGGTGTTGTTCCGTTTGCTGTTTTATCATGAAAAAAAGACCAATCTCTGAATGTTTGTGATGCTTGGAGCTTAGAAGAATGAAGGATGATCTTATTCAAGCATACAAGATTCCAGGGGGTACATATTGAGATGTTTCCATGAATGGAAGAATCTGAAGCAGGGGGGAGATTTAATAAATTAGAGGGTGGTCATGGGTTGATGAGTTTATGAGAACATTAATATAGGATTAGTGTTTTTTTTTAAATTAAATACAACAGTCAGAGGAACTCGTCGGGTGAAACAATATCTGAGGAGGCAGACGCATGTTTGAGACCCTGCATCAGGACTGAGAATGTGAAGGGGAGATCGCCCTTGTAAAGAAGTGAGAGGAGGGGTGGGACAGGGGCTGCTGAGTGATAGGTGGAAGTGTGAGGTAGGCGAGGATGGGTGGATGGGTATGGGTCGGTGATTGGTGCAAGCTCAGCAGGCCACAGGGCTTGTTTGTATGCTGTGTGACCCGATGCTCAACCACGTGAAGCTCCCTCCTCCTGCACCCCATAGCCAACCATGTCCTTCAGACCCCTTCCCCCATCTCCATAGTGAGGTGATTTAGATACACAGTAAGTGAGGAGAAACTGATAGAGTCTTGGCAATGGAAAAAGATTGAAGATGATCGACAAAATAATTGAAAGTTAAATGGAGAAAACATCCTCATTTGCTCAAGAAGGAACTGCAGATGCTGGAGAATCGAAGGTTACACAAAAAAGCTGGAGAAACTCAGCGGGTGCAGCAGCATCTATGGAGCGAAGGAAATAGGCCTATTTCCTTCGCTCCATAGATGCTGCTGCACCCGCTGATTTTCTCCAGCTTTTTTGTGTAACCATCCTCATTTGCTCAGCAGGTTGCCAGAACGGGCAGAGGATCAGCTTCCAGACTAACTTGCAAAGAGCATTGTGCAAAGCCCTAGTCATTGATCAGACTTTGCTGGCTTTACCTTGCTCTCAACATTATTCCCTTCTTATGTATCTATGCACTGTAAATGCATTGATTGTAATCATGTATTGTCTTTCTGCTTAAGAAGGAGCTGCAGATGCTGGAAAATCGAAGGTACACAAAAATGCTGGAGAAACTCGGCGGGTGCAGCAGCATCTATGGAGCGAAGGAGATAGGCAACGTTTCGGGCCGAAACCCTTCTTCAGACTTTCTGCTGTCTTTCTGCTGACTGGTTACCACGGAACAAAAGCTTTTCACTGTACACGTGACAATAAACTAAACTGTACCTAGTGAATGGGACCATAGTTTCAAATGGCCATGGGTTAAAATTCCTCCTTCTGTGCTGCAACTGAGATTACCTCTGTACTAAAACCCCTGTTCCATACATAGAAACATAGAAATTAGGTGCAGGAGTAGGCCATTTGGCCCTTCAAGCCTGCACCGCCATTCAATATGATCATGGCTGATCATCCAACTCAGTATCCCGTACCTGCCTTCTCTCCATACCCCCTGATCCCCTTAGCCACAAGGGCCACATCTAACTCCCTATTAAATATAGCTTTTGTAATACAATCCTTTGTAAAGCAGCAACCTTATACTGAGTTTTTACATGTTGGAAGAACAGACAGTAAAGCATCCTTGCGAGATTTACGGCTGAGAAATTTCCCCAAGTGAAGTGTAAATGTTTATATTGATGTGGCTTTCTGTGTGCTACAAATTGACCCAAATTTTATAGCACTGCCTTTAACATATTTTACAGATAAGAGTAAAATCCTTTTATGGATTAACTCAAATGAACAGCGTGCTTGGGATCCAAAACAGAAAAAAATAGTTGTTGAAGTCGCAAAGCAAATGTTTATGCTTTGTAGCAATCTGGCGCCTAACTATGCCATCTGTTATTTTGCACTGACTCAGTTTAACGTGTCTAATTATACACTGAACGTTTAAACATTAATAAAAACAGAATTATTACTCATCTTGGTTTGTTTCTGCAGGCTGTTTGCAACTACCAAAATGAAAGATCTGTGAAGCACCAGTTCTGCAAGGACTCAAAGACTGAGTCAGTAGCGATATGGATCAAAGTCAGATCTGATTACAAAGTTCACTAAATATATTGCAGCTTTGGGATTGGCATCTAGCTCTGAAAAGAGTACAATTTTTGTACTTACAGTGTGGACCTAGCTCATGTTCAGGTCAACCAGAAACGTCACCTATTCCTTCTCTCCAGAGATGCTGCCTGGCCCGCTGAGTTATTCCAGCATTCTGTGTCTATCTTCAGTTTAAACCAGAATCTGCAGTTCCTTCCTCCACATAGCTCATGTTCAACTTCCCCATGAAATGTTTCACATGAACAAATGATTTTAAATGGTCAGTGATGGTTCAGTAGATGAAGAGAATCATGTCACTCCCTATTCCTAATCTACTAGGAGCTGCTTGGTCAGACATTTGCAACTCTTCAACTCTTTTATCTCACACCCGTCTTTTTATCTCTGGCCTATGTCCAACCAATTGTCCATTAAAAAGAAAACCATCACCTGTATCAATCTATTACTTGCCAGGGCTTTGTCCACCCCTCCTCTCTTTCAGCTTTCTCCCCACTCCCTCATCCACCCAGAAGGACCCCGACCTGAAACGTCACCTATCCACGTTCTCCAGAGATGCTGCCTCACCTACAAAGCTACTACAGCACTTGGTCAAAAAGACAATGTTGCTTGTTTAATATATGGGCTAACCACATGTATCTTTTATGGAGATGCTAATCTCAGTGAAAGCAGTAGGTGATACAGAGACGTGTTAAGAGTTATTTGTGGTGTCGCAGTTCGTAAAGGCACACATACATAGATTACGTACAAAAACCGTAAGGTTGCCACTTTGGAGGAAAGTTATTCATGTAACTTCTAACCCGTCCAATTGAAAAATTGATGACTGCACTGGACTATTTCACAGGATTCCTGGGATTTTTTTAACTTGGCTCTCCTATCTATCTGAGGAAGAACCTGTTGGCACTAGTCCAAAATGTGATCATCGTTAATCTAAACAGGTTTTTTTGTGTCAAGGTTGAGACTAAGCAGCGTTCTGGCAATTGTGCTTTCGTTATTCTTTAAATTAAGTACTCCAAAGGTTACTTTTTGTTTCCCACCCTTGGTGTTATAGTTTAGTGATTTAATTTCATAATCCAATCCTTATGGCATATAGAGAATCTTTCAATTAATAAAAACTGATGTAAACATTACACCAACCTGAATTCATACATAAAACCATCCATTTGTTTCAAAAATCCTCGGTCTAATGTATTGGGGCTTTAAACAGTCTTCAGATATTCTGACAGGATTTTAGATTTTTAAAAAACATAAGTCCTGACTTGCAAAACACGGTCCCATTTGAGCATCTGAAATGGATCTATTAGTGTTTTCTGCAACACTCCACAGCATGGTAAGTCTATTATCATAGAGTCATCAAGTGATACAGTGTGGAAACAGGCTCTTCAGCCCAACTTGCCCACACCGGTCAACATGTCCCAGCTACACGTGTCCCATCTGCCTGTGCTTGGTCCATATCCCTCCAAACCTGCCCTAACCATGCACTTGTCAAACGGTTTCTTAAACATTGGGATAGTCCCTGCCTCAACTACCTCCCCTGGCAGCTTATTCCATACACCCATCTACCTTTGTGTGAAAAAGCCACCCCTCAAATTCCTATTAAATCTTTTCCCCTTCACCTTGAATCTATGTCCCTCTGTTCCTCGATTCCCCAACTCTGGGCAAGAGTCTCTGTGCCTCTACACGATCTATTCATCTCATGATTTTATACAGGAAGATTTTATCCAAACAGATCAGCTTTTCTGCTTGGAGCCAATTCTCCTGGTTGAAACACACACCGTTTTCCTGTGGCAGGTTTGTGTTGCATTTGCTGTTACCATGGCAACAAGCACATGTTGCATGTTGACTGGGGTCACTGTGAAGTGCCCGACATCCATGGACAGTAGTGCATGTTACTGCAAAATGCAAAATCCTAAATCATCTCGGCACAATGCAGATGAGGAATTGCCAATCACAATTCCCTTTCAATTATACATTTTAATTTAAGCACAAAGTGTATGGAAAACAGATGTTTTGGTTATTAGCAGATGCTTTAATTAAATCCTTTCAGGTGCTATTTAGGCACTGGCACCTTTAGACTCCAGATTACTGCAATCATTCATCACTTGATGAAAGATGATACCAAAGGTAAAGATCTGCCAGGAGTGTTTCCACACCTCTGTAACCACGCAGTCAAAAAATAAAATCTGCAATAAGCATTTGGCAAGTAACAGATGTTTAACATTTTTCAGATATAAGACCTTTAGAAGTTAAACAATTGCATATTTTACAGAAGTTCAACACCAATTACACAACACAAACTGTTGGGGGAAGGATGCAATCCGGTGGGACAGGCAGCATCTGTGGAGCAAAGGGCTGGTTGACGTTGTGGGTCGTGACCCTGCATCATGTCACCCATCTTTCCTTTGCTCCACAGCCTGACTTCTCCAACAATTTTGGTCCAGTTTAGTTCATTGTCACATGTACAGTAAAAAGCTTTTATTGCGTTCTAACCAGTCAGCAGAAAGTCAATACATGATTACAATTGAGCCATTACAGAGTATAGGTACATGATAAAAGGGAATAATGTTTAGCGCAAGGTAAAGCCAGCAAAGTCCGAAGAAGGGTCTCGATCCAAAACGTCACCCATTCCTTCTCTCCAGAGATGCTGCCTATCCCGCTGGGTTACTCCAGCATTTTATGTCTATCTAAACCAGCATCTGCAATTCCTTCACACACAAAGTCTGATCAAGGATAATCCGAGGGTCACCAATGAAGTAGATTCTCCAGATTCCACCAATAGAGTCATTCAGTTATGTAGCTCGGAAGCAAGCCCTTTTACCCAACTTGTCCATGCCAACAATCTGAGCTTGTCCCATTTATCTGCATTTGGCACATATCTAGATAGTTGTCCTAATGTCCTTTAAACTTTGGAATTGTATGTGGCAGTGCGTTCCATAGACCCCCCACCCTTGGTGTGAATCTGCAATCTCTTGTGCTGCAGAATTCAGGGGTAGAATTATTGTCTGCATTAGCTGCTGCTTTTAATATTTTTATCTGCTCATAATTGTCAATATTTCAAGGTGATGCAGCATTTTGACAGTCACATGGGCATATAATACGCATTTTATGGACTGTAAATAATAAATGAGTTCAGAAAGCAAGTTGTAATTGGCACTTTAGTTCCTAAGCAGGCTAATAAACGTTGACCTTGTAGCTGTCAGCATGTATCAGATTTTATATTTTGCTTCCTGAAACTGAATAATTTGTCTATGAAGCTGAGAATGATTGTTTACACTTGTATTTAAACTCTCATAATGCACTCAGAATTCATGGGACTCGTTTTCTGTTGTCACTTTGTCTTGAAGCAACACAGCACCAAGCCCTTTGTCCCCATTTGTCCACTACAACCATTTAAACTAGTTTCTGTTTGGCCCACAGTCCTTCAAATCTTTCCTGTCCAAGCACCTGTCCAAATGTCCTTCAAATATGATTTAGTACACGCCTCAACTTCTTTCTCAAGCAGTTGAGGGAGTTTTATATCAATGCACAAATGCTGATTTTTAGATTTGCAAATGGGAAATGTTGGCCTTTGATCGGAAAACATGTGATTTCTGCTGGATGTATCGAGGTGTATTCATTGGAAATACGTGCAGGATTGGACCTGCTGACCCCTCCAGCTACTGAACATCATCATAGATGATCTGTTTGGAGATGGGCAGGAGAATGGGGTTGACAGGGAGAGAATAATCAGCTATGATCGAATGGCGTAGGCTTGATGGGATGAATGGCCTAATTCTGCTCCTTGAACTTATGAGCATGATATTGGTCTCAACTCCACTTTCTTATCTGTTTCTCATAACACTTAACTCACCTGTGATCAAATAATCTATCTCAGCCTTGAGTATATGCAATGCCAGCGGCTCTCTAGAGTAACATTCTAAAGATACACAAACCTCAGAAACGGAATTCCTCCTCATCTGTCTCCAGTGGGCAACCTTCTGAATGTTTAGTTCCTGGTTCAGGGAAGTCATGCTCCAAGTCTCACCCCTTCAAAATGTTCAATGTTTCACCAAGATCATTCCACATTCTCTGCAACTCCAAAGAAGATAGGTCCAACACACAATGGGTTGAGCAGCATTTATGGATGGGAAGAAATTGTTGCCAGTTGAGGTCAAAACCCTGGTGTCCGGGTGGGTCCAAATGCTGCAGAAATTGTTTTATACCCTTCCCCAGATCTGTGTTTCCACACAATCCTGTCTTGAATGTCTACGAACAATTTTGCTCAATTTTGAGTGTCATAGCAAAAGGTCTGGATACTTATGTACATGTGATATTTCAGTTCTTTATTTTTAATTACTTTGTAAAAATACCTGTTTCCGCTTCTTCATTCCGGGGTATATTGTGTAGATTGATGATTAAAAAAATGAGTTTAATCCATTTTAAAATAAGGCTGTAACGTAACAGTAATGCTGGACGTATCGAGTCGACACTGTAATGTCCCCCCCCCCTTCTCCCTTCGGTTTTTGTTTTTCTGTTTCTTATTTTTTGTACTAAATTATATGTATGCACTGAGTACGAGCAGCTTTTAATTTCATTGTACATGTATAGTGACAATAAATGGCATATCATATCATAACAAAATGTGGAAAAAGTAAATGGGTCTGAATAATTTCTGAATGCATTGTACATAAGATATTCATGAAGCCGCATTTAAATTATTGTGTTCAGTTCTGGGCATCATGTTATAGGAAATATATTGTCAAGCTGGAAAGAGTCCAGAGAAGATTTACGAGGATGTTGCCTGGACTAGAGGGTGTGAGCTATAGGGAGAGGTTGAGTAGGCTGGGACTGTGTTCCTTGGAGCGCAGGAGGATGAGGGGAGATCTTATAGAGATGTTTAAAATCATGAGAGGAATTGATCGGGTAGATGCACAGAGTCTCTTGCCCAGAGTAGGCGAGTCAAGGATGAGAGAATATAGGTTTAAGGTGAAGGGGAAAAGATTTAAAAATAATCTGAGGAGTACCTTTTTGAGGGTGGTGGGTGTATGGAATGCGCTGCCAGAGGAGGTAGTTGAGGCAGGTACTATTCCAACATTTATGAACCAGACAGGTACATGGATAGGACAGGTTTGGAGGGATATGGGCCATTTGTGGATGAAAATTACAAATTCTATTTGTACCACATTTTTTGCCCAATAATAAGTTAAAAAGCTTATGGGGGGGGGGGGGGGGGGGGGGGGGGGGGGGGAAGAGTTTGATTAAACTTGAATGTAAGTAGGGAAGTAATTTTATAACTATTGAATAAATTAAACATTGTATATTTCCACATGGAACCTGGAGAGGGTTAAGCTGCAATATATCACAGACTGGTAAAGGAAATTGTAGAGAGTTCTGACTATACAGCTGTATCATCCTTTCTCACTACCGTAATAATGCAGGAGATTGGAGGGCTGCTAGCATTGTCCTGTTGCTCACAAAGGGATTAAGGGATAAATCGTAATTACTAGGCCAGTCAGTTGAACCCTAGCGGCAGACAAGAAATTGGAATCAGTTTGATGGGGTAGTATAAATATTCATTTAAAAATACATGGATTAATTAGGGGCATTGAAAGTGGATTTTTCAAGGGGAGTTTGTGCCTGGCTAACTTACAGCAGAATATGCAGGAACATATTGGAGAGTTTAGTGCACCTCAGATATATACACTATTTATTTCCTCTCCTCTATTACAGAATAGCTTCTCCAGAATCGACTAAGTGCAAAACTTAGTTGATTATGTCACACCGAGGTGCAGTGAAAAGCCTTTTGTTGTGCATCCAGTCAAAAAGACTGAATGATTACAATCAAGCCATCCTTCAGTGCACAGATAAGAGATTGAGGGTGCATTTAGTGCATGACAATGGCCGGGCCACTTCATGATAGTTCAGAGGTCCCCAATGAGAAATATGGGAGGTCGATACCACATTCTAGCTGGTGAGAAGATGGTTCAGTTGCCTGATAACAGGTGCGAAGAAATTGACCCTGAATCTGGAGGTGTGCATTTTCAAACTTCTTCACCAGTTTCCTGATATGAGAGGGGAGAAGAGGGAGTGACCGGGATGGTTATGTTGGTGACCTTGCCGAGGCAGCGTGAAGTGCAGATGGAGTCAATGTGAGGGAATCAATGTAAACAATGTCATGTTTTGCTTCAAGGCTACGTACACAACTCTCTGCAATTTCTTGCGGTCTTGGATGAAGCTGTTGTAGGGGAAGGTTTATTGCAGTGGATCATGTTTGCTAGGTAATGTGTGCCATAACCAGCATATCAAAGCACTTTATGGTGGTGGATATCAAGGCCACTGGACGGTAGTCATTAAGGCATGGGGTCTCCAACCAGGCCAGTTCATTGCATGCGTTCACCCTCAGGAAGGCCAATCTAACTCTGCAACAATGACCCTGGGAAAAGGAACACTATTGCCCTATTGGCCTTCTGCTCAAATTGAGCAAAGAATGTAGACCTCAGGGCAGGCCGCACTGTCACCAGTGATGGTTGCCTGACTTCACTTTGTAGCCAACTATAGGATTCAGTCCTTGCCACAGTTGGTGAGTGTCCGAGTAATTATTCTGGGGCTCCATGTTGTCCTGGTATTGTCTCCTGGTGTTACACTTCACCTTTAAATACCCAAACTGAATCTAATGTGTGCATTGGTATCATTCACTCATTGATTTGGAAACCAAGACTTGTCAGAGAGTGGCTGAAATTAAGTTGTTATAACTATCATAGAGTCATACAGCACGGAAACAGGCCCTTAGGCCCAACCTGCCCAACCTGCCTGCAAGCAGCCCATATCCCTCAAAACCTTTCTTATCCATGTACCTGTCCAAATGTATTTTAAATGGTGTTATGGCGTTAGCAAAATAATCATATCTCCTGGTTATAGAGAATCCTCTTGAATACATAATACATTGAGGAGGTGAAGCTCCTGCAAGAGATTGAGATTGATCACAGAGGCTAATGCCCCTGTCCCACTTAGGAAACCTGAACGGAAACCTCTGGAGACTTTGCGCCCCACCCAAGGTTTCCGTGCAGTTCCCGGAGGTTGCAGGTGGTTGCCGGAGGTTGCAGGTAGTGGAAGCAGGTAGGGAGACTGACAAAAACCTCCGGGGACCGCATGGAAACCTTGGGTGTGGTGCAAAGTCTCCAGAGGTTTCCGATCAGGTTTCCTAAGTGGGACAGGGGCATAGAGTTACACTGCATTTGTTCCTATGACTAAGAGTTGGGATCAGCAACAGGGAACCAGACTCCAGGGCAAGGGTTAAATTCATAATCTCTGAATCCTCACTGTTCAAACGCAGATCTTTTCCTGCTTGCTCACGGCCAATGATTAGATCACTTCTCTGAAGCTACAGAGGCTCAGAGAGGTGAGGAGAAGCAGCGTGGATAAGAGGGCAGAGCACTGTCAGCACAGGAGTGAAGCTGAGCCCATGATGTCATTAAGGAGGCAGTGTGCGCAAGAGAAGAGGTCAAGGACAGTTCATGCAGAGATTTGTAATGGAATGGCAATCTTACAAGCTGGTTCTCAGCTGCTTTTGCAGTTGAACATTTAAGTGGGTACTAAATCAAATTCAACTAATGGGATCCATCATATTTTGTGGAAGAAATATAGATTAGCAAAAAGAAATAGACTGAATTACTTGAAGATGCAGGATGTTTGGGGACCAGGTGGAATGTATTGTTGATGAGGGCAGGTCCAGCAAGGGATATTAGACAATAGACAATAGACAATAGGTACAGGAGTAGGCCATTTGGCCCTTCAAGCCAGCACCGCCATTCAATGTGGTCATGGCTGATCATCCCCAATCAGTACCCCGTTCCTGCCTTCTCCCCATATCCCCATGACCGCTATTTTTAAGAGCCCTATATAGCTCTCTCTTGAAAGCATCCAGACAACCTGCCTCCACCACCCTCTGAGGCAGAGAATTCCACAGTCACCACTCTCTGTGAGATATTATGGTCTACATTTTACATTGTTTGGGAGTGAATCATCCCTGACATGCGTTCAGTCTCATCCTGAGGCCAGAATTATGATTGTTTGATTTGTAGATGGATCTTGTAGGCCCATGTAAGCCAAACATAGAACATAATATGTGTTTCATCTGCAGGAATCACTGATATGATTGCCCTTAGGAATTTTACCAGATTTATCATTTGTCAGATAAAATAAAACATGGACCCAATGACATCAAGTCATCTGCATGGTATGTGAACCTGGATTCAACTCGATACTGGCAGGGCCCCTTGAAGCATTAGTGTAAAGAAGAACCATGGATTGCAAGATCACAGCTCCCTAGAGGTGGCAACATAAGTGCATAGGATGGGAAAGTAGGTGGTTCTTGGTTTCTTGGTCCTCCAAAATATTCCAAATGGAATTTAAACTGGAGGTGGTGAAGGGAGGACTTAAGCCAGAAAGGATTATTGGGAAGAAAGAGCTACTTTAAATTTAGTTGCCTCTGGTTGGGTAACTATAGTAGGGTGGAGATTATTCCATGCTTTAATTGTGCGGGGGAAGAACGAATTGCCATACACATCGGTCTTTGTAGCTGGGATCATAAATTGGATCGAATGCCCTCGTCTGCTCCTAATTGGTTTGGGGTTGGTGTAGGTCTTGTAATCTATGTCAAGCTGACCATTTAACATTTTGTGAAAACAGGTCAAACGGTGAGCTTCACGTCTGTCTGTCTTGGAGAGGGTTCCACCCCAGAGAATTCAGAAGTTTGGTGACACTCGCTTCTCTCTCATAGGTGTTAGTAACAAATCGAGCTGCCTGTCTTTCTACATGTTCAATGAAGAAATGTTTTTATTTGTGTATGGGTCCCATGCTGCAACTGCGTAGTCCAAATGAGGTCTCACGAAGGTGAAGTATAACTTCTCCTTGACAGAAGTTGAACAATGATGAAAGTTGCGTCTCAGAAAGTTTAGGACACCTGTTGCTTTCACCGTTGCATGATGAGTCTGACCATTCCAACGCAGATCATTCTGCAATTTGATGCCAAGATACTTGGTTTGTTTGGATTCTTCAAGGGTGGCACCAAGTATATTGTAAGACGTTTTGCCTGGATTCCTCTTTCTGTCGACACGCATGGTTTCACATTTGGAAGGGTTGAACTGCATGGCCCATTGTTGTGACCACTCAACCATAGTATCGAGATCCTTTTGGAGAGGATCTTCATTATCAGCTGACTTAATTGGACGGTACAGCGAATAGTCTGGTCGTACTTGCGACTTTTTCATGGATGTCATTTATGTAAAGCAAAAACAGATGTGGGCCAAGTACTGTGCCCTGTGGTGTACCACTCAACACTGGATGCCAATCGGAGCTCTTTCCGTTTGCACACTAACACACGCTGAAGACGTTTTGTCAGGAAACTGGAAATCCATCGTTTCGTGTTGGAACAAATACCATAGAAGTCAAGCTTCCGAAGCAGTCTCTGGTGTGGGATGACATCAAATGCTTTAGAAAAGTCCAGCACAGCTAAATCCGTGATGACGTTACTATCAAGGTGCTTGGCCAGGTCATTTGTTGTCAGGATAAGCTGAGACTCACATGATCTATGCCTCCTAAATCCATGTTGGTTGTCAGCAAGAATGTTATGTTTGCTCACGTGTCGCATCAGATTACTATCAATTAAATGCTCCAGCAATTTGCAGCAAGTACTTGTTAATGAAACAGGACGATAATTCGCTGGGTTGGTGGTTGAACCCTTCTTAAAGAGAGGAGTGATGTTAGCCTTCCCCCAATCCAGCGGAACATCACCTGAGCCAAGCGATTGTTGGAAAATGAACTGCAAAACTGGTGCACAACATGCTTGTCTTCATTGGTCAGGGCATTGGATATCAACTCTCAGATCTTGTTTGCCACATTCCAGGAAGGATGTGGAGACTGTGGATAGGGTTTAGAAGAGGTTCACCAGGATGTTTCCTGCTTTTGAACATATTAGCTGTAAAGGGAGGTTGGACAAACTTGAATTGTTTTCCCCGGAGAGACCGAAGCAAATAAAATAATAATATGTATAGATAGGATACATTGTCTTTTTCTGAGGGTGGAAATGGCAAATACTAGAGAGCAGAGTTTTAAAATGAGATGGGGAAACTTTAAAAGTGATTTGCATGGCAAATGTTTAGCACAGTGTGGTAGGTGCAGGGTACAGCGCTAGATGCCAGGGGGCGAGAGTGGTAGGTGCCAGGGTAGAGTGGTAGGTGCCAGGGGAGGTGATGGAAGCAGATGTAATCGCAACATGTAAGAGGCATTTGGATAGACACATGAACAGACAGGCAATGGATGGGGTACAGACCATATGCTTGCCCCACTATCAGCACACACACGATGGGCCAAAGGGCCTGTTCCCCTGCTGTACGCTTACATGCGTTCTGTTCTAAAAACAATGGCATGTAGACATTGGGTAAAGAACAGATCGAAGTAAATTGATTATTGCGATTCTGCCTTAAATATGTCACTCTAACATTTCAATTGCTAGTACTTACACAGTATATAAGGGCTTACCATAGCCTTGTATTCTGGTGAAATCTCTTGACTAATTTCCTCTTGCCTGTCCAACAACAAAGGGATAAGAATAAACTGCCCATGGGAGGATTATTGTGTTTAAGAAGGAACTGCAGATGCTGGAGAATCGAAGGTTACACAAAAAAGCTGGAGAAACTCAGCGGGTGCAGCAGCATCTATGGAGCGAAGGAAATAGGCAACGTTTCGGGCCGAAACCCTTCTTCAAACGGTTTCGCCTATTTGCCTATTTCCTTCGCTCCATAGATGCTGCTGCACCCGCTGAGTTTCTCCAGCTTTTTTGTGTAACGGAGGATTATTGTAGTAGTTTTAGTTTCTTATTTGTCATTGAGTTACTCATCAAACAGCCAACTATGCAGGTCCATTTCAATGCATGGCTGCAGCCTGACTGTTGGCTTTTGCTTGGGATAAGACACAAAATGCTGAAGTAACTCCGCTGGTGAGGCAGCATCTCTGGAGAAAAGGAAGAGTTGACATTTTGGGTCGAGACCTTTCTTCAGACTGAGAATCAAGGGTCGAGACCTGAAACGTCACCTATTCCTTCTCTCCAGAGATGCTGCCGGACCCGCTGAGTTACTCCGGCATTTTGTGTCTATCTTTAGTGTAAACCAGCATCTGCAGTTCCTTCCTACAAACAGTGGCTTATGCTTGTTTGAAAGGGTATTAGAATCACTGCTCTCTGTCATGGAGTGGATGATATGTGTATCAAAGAACTGAAGCATTTATTTAACTGTTGTCAGGTTGTTGTGTCTGACAGCCAGCATAACTCATGCTTTGAATACTTATTATTGCAGTCCAAATGGACAGCTTCGGTGCCAAGAAGCATTACTAAAATGTGTAGGAGAAATACATATTTTCCACTAGGACATTCTTATCATATTTTCTTCTGTAAATTAATCTTTTCCAACAATCTTCATGATCACATATTTAGCATGAAACCTTCTGATTGATGAGTGTACCAAGCTAGGAGGTGAGACACAAAATGCTGGAGTAACTCAGCGGGACAGGCAGCATCTCCGGAGAGAAGGAATGGGTGATGTTTCGGGTCGAGACCCTTCTTCAGACTGATTTCAGGAGAGTGATTTAAACCGGCATCTGCAGTTCTTTCCTACATAAACTAGGAAGTGAGTCAGGTGGACCAAGGGCAAGTTGTACTGAAGAAGGGTTCCAACCCGAAATGTCACCTATCCATGTTCTCCAGAGATGCTGCCTGACCCGCTGAGTTACCCCAGCACTTGTGTCTTATTTTTGTAAACCAGCGTCCACAGTTCTTTGTACTTTCCTACACTAACAATATCAGAGAATTGCTGTGAGACTGAAGGGCAGTCACGTAATGTCATGATTTACTTGCTGAGGGTTTGGATGTGCAAGCTGTATTGATTGATGAGCGAGCTGGAGCAACTGCAGCCATCAATCTTCTGCCAGATTTATTTTTAACGGGTTCAACCTTGTCATGAACTGTAGACAAGGCCGCGTGTAAAATGTCCCTGGTGTATATCATCAATGTTGTGCATCTTTCAGTGATTCACCAGGAGCTGATGTGGTGGGGGCAATCTGTTGGCAGTGTTTTGCGGGCTTGGTGTCAATTGTGATGTGGAATACTGACCAAGTACAGCAGTGCTTAGACACAGAGCAGGACTCCAACTAACAGGATGACTAATAGAAGAGGCTCTCATAGACCACAGACAGCACTGTGGCACAGCTATTACAGGCTCATAGCACCGGCGACACAGCTTCAATCTTGACTTTGGATGGAGTTTGCACATTCTCTCTTGTGACTACTGCATGTTGGTTTTCCCCGCTTGCTTCAATATCCTCCCACATCCCAAAGATTGGCCACTGACCCTTGTGTGTAGGTGACTGGTAGAATCTGGGGGGAGATGAAAAGAATGTAAGGAGATTTAAAAATGGGATTCATGTAGGTTTGGTGTAAACTGAGTTGCTGATCGTTAGTGTGAATTCAATGGTCTGAAGGACCTGTTTCCATGTTGTGTATAATTCTGTAACCTGCTTCGAAACCCCATCACTACTATAGACTTGCCTACCTATTAAATTATATTAATGCAAAATCACCAAGGTAAGCAAACATAAAACATACCAAGAGACATTAAAACAACATTGATTCTTCAGGTGAGACTTCTACAGCTTTACATTCAGCATCAACGATGCTTCAGACTTAATGAAAAACAAAGTACTGGAGGAACTCAACAGGTCAGGCAACATCCATGGAGGGAAGAGTACAGCCAATGTTTCACCCTTCTTCAGACTGATGTAGTGAGAGAGAGTAAACTTGAAGAGACATCGGAATGGAGCAAAGCCTTGCAAGTGATAGGCGGAGACAGGAGGAACTGCTAATTCTAGAATTTTGAGCAAAAGGCAAAGTGCTGGCTGACTCGGGTTCAGCATTTGTAGAGGGAATAGATAGCCAATATTCCAGGTCGGGACCTTCTTCAGCCTGAAGAGGCGTCATGACCTGAAACATCCCCCATCGATTCCTCCCACAGGTGCTGCCTGACCCACTGAATTACTCCAGGTGGATCCTGAAGAGGGGGGGGGGGGGGGGGGGGGGGAGCTTGTGATCGGCAGTTGGGCAGAGATCCTTCTTCCCTGTAGCTATCAAACTGTACAACTCCCCCTTCTGTCGTGGGGTAGATCGACCACTCCCCCCCCCCCCCCCCCCCCCCCCCCAATCTTTGCACATCCCCAATCCGTGCTTTCCACTCGTCCGAAGAAGGGTCTCGGCCCGAAACGTTGACCTTTCGATCTCTCCCGCTGAGTTATTCCAGAATTTTGTATCTACCTTTATTTTCATGTATTTTGTTGTGTTTTATGACTGTTGGCAGACCAATTTCCCTCCTGGGATAAATAAAGGTCTATCGTAGCGTATCGAAAATGTCTATCCATTACATTATAATGTGAAGAGATCAGAACTGTCCACAATACTCTAGATCGCACCAATGGCAGATCAACTTGCAATAAGATATTCCTATACTCAAAGCCTCTCCTCATAAAAGACCAACATATTATTTGCTTCCCTAGTTGCATTCTGCAGCTTCATGTTATACAGATAATTTTGTACAATGCCACATTTTCAATATCAACCTTTCTCAATCAGCCACCATTTAAAAATACTCTTCTTTTCTTTAGTATACATCAAAGTGGATGACATTATATTAATCTGCCTTATGTGCCATCTACCATGTGTTCACCATTCACTCATCTTATCGAGTCAGAGAGTTGTGTTTTCAAACCGAACTCCAAGAGATCACTCATCTGCTTGTAGCTCATACTTCAATTCTTCATTGTCAGAGGCACTGTCTTTCCATCTTTGCAATTTGTTAAATTACCCATTCTGATGTAAAGATCTCCTGGCTTATATTTGTCACTCGATTAGAATCCCAAGGAGCAGATTATTTAATCAATCATTTCATTGTTGTCAGTGACAATGTAATGTGCTAATTATATTCCAATTCTATATTCCCATTCTATATCCCCTGCCTCCCTTCCTTCCATCCTTGTTTCTCTCTCTCTCTCTCTCTGTCTCTCTCTCTCTCTCTCTCTCTCTCTCTCATTTTTTTTCTTTCTCTCCTTTTCTCTCTCTTTTTCTCTCTCTCTTTCATTAGCATGTGACCTCCGTTTGGATGGAAAATGGAAAATATATATATATAAGGGCAGCACTGAGGCGCACAGTGGTAGAGTTGCTGCCTTACTCTACAGCCAGACACTCGGGTTCCATGTCTGTATGATGTCTGTACGGAGTGTGTATGTTCTCCCCGTGACTGCGTGCGTTTTCTCCGAGAGCTTTGGTTCCCTCCCACAAGACGTACAGGTTTGTAGATTAATTGGCTGAGTGTAAATGTAAATTGTCCTTAGTGCCCGTAGGATAGTGTTAGTATGGGGGGATCGCTGGTGGGCATGGACTCGGTGGGCCGAAGGGCCTGTTTCCATGCTGTATCTATCAACTAAACTCAACTAAATATAGATGAGTATATTAAATATTATCACTGTTATTGTTTATCTATTTGTCTGTTTATTATTATTCAATATATTATTATTCAATATACTATATATATACATGTGTGTATATATATATATATATATATATATATATATATATATATATATATATATATATATATATATATATATATATATAATATATTAACCATATAACCATATAACAATTACAGCACGGAAACAGGCCATCTCGGCCCTACAAGTCCGTGCCGAACAACTTTTTTTCCCTTCGTCCCACCTGCCTGCACTCATACCATAACCCTCCATTCCCTTCTCATCCATATGCCTATCCAATTTATTTTAAATGATACCAGTGAACCTGTCTCCACCACTTCCACTGGAAGCTCATTCCACACCGCTACCACTCTCTGAGTAAAGAAGTTCCCCCTCATATTACCCCTAAACTTCTGTCCCTTAATTCTGAAGTCATGTCCTCTTGTTTGAATCTTCCCTATTCTCAAAGGGAAAAGCTTGTCCACATCAACTCTGTATTATATTGAATAATATATTGAATAATAATAAACAGACAAGTAGATAAACAATAACAGTGATATTTTATATATTCATATATTTATACATGTATCATATATAAATATTGGACTCATAAGCCACCTGAGAGTCTATAAAAACAATAGAACGTAGACCATCATCTTCGACCTTGAGGGATAGCCATGATGACGATATAATTATATATGTATATATTATATATACACATGTATCATATATATATATGTACACACACACACATATATACACACACACATATATATATATACTAGACCAAGTGCAGACCCGTTGTGTCTGCTCCCCCAACGCACCCGTTCCCTACCCGTAGCCCCCACGGGAGACCTGGCCCTCCAACTCAAGCCGTTCCCGAACATAAGATTCCAGCACTCAGCAGTGCGGCTGTTTTTAAATGGCGTCTTTGAGGCGAGAGGCGGGCGCCAGCAGCCGTTATGGTCGCTGGCCAGCAGGAGGCGACAAAATGAGTGAGTGGGGGGGGGGGGGGGGAGAAGGATTTTATTAAAAATGTGTACATAAACAGGACGGAATTTAATCAGGAGTGGATACTTGGAATGAAAAGTTAAATCTCTACCGAAATAGAAATAATCTCGGCGTTTCTGCGTCTGGTGTTGGCGTAGCAACGAATCAAAGGCTGGCACCCACAAGACAGGCAGACACACACACACACACACACACACACACACACACACACACACCCACACACACACACACACACACACACACACACACACACACACACACACACACACACACACACACACACACACAGTTTTAAATATAGATAGATGATAAACAGATAAATGGATAAACAATAATAGTGATAATAATATTAATACCAAGAAGTACCGCAGGATGTGGTGGGGTGAATGTGCATAGGCTTGGCAAGGCAAGCATTAGATCAGATTCCCAGTTCACCACAACAATGCAAGTGAATTTCTGAAATGATTAGAGCACTAGGCTCCCTCCCAAAGAACAAAGAACACCACACTGTAGCCTCCTGCAGTGAAATCTCACTGAGATCTGTCTAACTGTAGAGAGCTTGAGCTAGTCTTTTCTTCCCTTAATGAGTGCTTTATTGTGAAAGAAAAGTCTTACTGATTTGTAGTCATGTATTTGATCATAAGATCAGACCGTAAGATAAGACATAGCAGCAGAATTAGGCCATTCGGTCCATCAAGTCTGTTCTGCCATTTGATCGTATCTGATATATTTTTCCCGCTCAACCCCATTTTCCTGCCTGCTCTCACAATATTGTGATCTAATATTGTGGCAATAATCTCACTACATGCTGAGAAAAACCCGCACATGCTAGAAACATGAAACAAAAGCAGAAATTGTTGGGAACATTCAGCATTTGTGGGAATGAAAACAGAATTAATGTTTGTGGTCCAACACCCTTTGTCGAAACTGTGAAAGAGAGATTTGAAAAACACAATTGTAGAGAAAATGGGGAAGATACATTTTTAGGAAAAAGGGAGTGTCTGTGACAGCTTGAGACTGGTCAAATGTGTTAGTAAAGCATTTGAGGCTAATTCTGTGACGTGTAACAAACAACAGACTGTGGGACAAGCCCAGCAGATCAGGCTGTACTGGTAGAGAGAGGAAAAAACACAGGTGGATGACTGGCAGAAATGGCCAGTGCTGGTGTAACAATGGCCAGTGCTGGTGGAACAATGGCCAGTGCTGGTGGAACAATGGCCAGTGCTGGTGTAACAATGGCCAGTGCTGGTGTAACAATGGCCAGTGCTGGTGTAACAATGGCCAGTGCTGGTGTAACAATGGCCAGTGCTGGTGTAACAATGGCCAGTGCTGGTGTAACAATGGCCAGTGCTGGTGATGAAATGGCCAGTGCTGGTGTAACAATGGCCAGTGCTGGTGTAACAATGGCCAGTGCTGGTGTAACAATGGCCAGTGCTGGTGTAGAAATGGCCAGTGCTGGTGTAGCAATGGCCAGTGCTGGTGTAACAATGGCCAGTGCTGGTGTAACAATGGCCAGTGCGTGGCGATGAAATGGCCAGTGCTAATGCAGACAGGAAGAGTGGGTTACCCAAATCTGGACCATTCAGTATTGAGTCCAGAAGGCTGCCACAATAAATGATGTGCTTTACCTCAAAGTTGCATTTGATCTCTGCGAAAAAGCTACACACAGATAGATAAAAGTGTGAGTGAGCTTGTTAACTGGCGATGATATTTGGTATCACTACGAACCACACAGTATCGGGACACCCACACTTAGAGTGTTGTGGGACGCAAGACCCCATTACACATTTTGCACATAAAGAAGTTGTAATTGCCAGATCTTACTTTACAAAACTCAAGTGATCAGGGCATATGAATTTGTTAGGAAACTGAATTTCTCAGCTGAAATCTCTCTTGTGTAATTGTTTACAGCAAGCAGATTGTAAACCTTTGTTACCTGAATGGATTGTTCAATATTCTGTGCACTGTAAGCTAAATGAAGTTTTGTAATATTGATTTTTTTTACATATCTTCAAGTAACTTGGAAGCTGTACTTGGAAGTGCCCTCCCGAGTTTGCCCTGATTCGAACTCGAAGATTTACGGTCATGGCCACTCATCGGTACTCGGGGCTCTCGTGGAGATTTTTCAACATTCCCGAGTACCCGCCGTTTGCGTTACGATCCGGTAAGAGACGTCCCCGAGCTCCGACGTACCCGCTACGTTCATTCTCCGTGCTTCCCACGAGTTTGATTTTTTTTTAAACTCGTGGGAGCTCTTGGAATGAACTCGTACCGTGGGACAGGACTATTAGGGTTCAAATTCCACCCCAAGAATTTCCATGTTGAGTGCAGGCTGATGTTTTGAATGCAGTAACGATTGTCAGAAATGGCAGCTTTCAGATGAGCCAATAAATCTGCTGTGTTCCTTTCATTTGGACGTGTTAATCATTGCACAGTAATGTAAAACAGGATAAGAGTTATTTTATGTGTTGGCCAATAAATAGCAAATAAATCTTGTTTAAATAGTCATTCATCTCAATTAACTGCCTGGCCATTTTGTTTATGCAACTCGGGAGATTATGCATCACAAGTAATTAATTAACTACAGAAGATCTGCTTGTTCTGAGGACATGAGAAAAATAATAGAACTGTAAACCTCCACGATCATACATCTTTCAATCAAGTCTGTGTTCTGTGGAATTCTCTGCCTCAGAGGGCGGGGCAGGCCAGTTCAAGAGAGAGCTAGATAGGGCCCTTGAAGACAGCAGAGTCAGGGGATATAAGGAGAAGGCAGGAACGGGGTACTGATTGTGGATGATCAGCCATGATCACATTGAATGGCGGAGCTGGCTTGAAGGACCATTTGGCCTACTCCTGCACCTATTGTCTAAGTCATCTCTCACTTCTATACCACAGCAAATACAAACATATCTGGTCCAATCTTTCCTCATTAGACAAAATGATCATTTTAGGTATTAGGTCCAAAAGACTTTCTCTGATTTATCAATAAATATGGTGAGATCTTAATTAGCTGCTTGAAGCCCCTGTCCCACTTTCCCAAGTTACTCAGGAATTCTCCCAAGTTTTCCCCTTGATTCAAACTCGGAGATGCCAGCCATAGGTGCTCAGGACTATTTTTTTTAACTCGTGGACATTTTCTAACATGCTGAAAAAACGTCCCGCCTCGCCCGATGCCCCGAGTACCTAAGGCTGGCATTACGAGCCGCTACCAAATATCTACGGACTCCTACGGACATTCTCCGAGTTTGAATCAAGGGGGAAACCTGGGAGAATTTGTGAGTAACTCGGGAAAGTGGGACAGGGTGTTTACATTCCTACGACTCCCATGAGGTCTGTTTAGTTTAGTTTAGAGATACAGTGTGAAATCATGTCCTCCGGCCCACCGTCCGCACCAACCAACCACCACCCCATACACCAGCACTGTCCTCCACACTAGGGACACATTTCAATTTTTATCAAAGCTAATGAACCTATAAAACTGTATGTCTTTGGAGTGTGGGAGGAAACCAGAGTAACTTGGGAAAGTGGGACGGGGGCTTAAGTGAGCTGAGGAGTTTGATTCAGATAAAATGCCAGAGATATAGGGAGAGTTTGGGCAAGCTAGGTTTTATTCCTTGGAATGCAGGAGACTGAGATGTATCGGGTCATAAGGGGAATAGAGAGAGTGTGAATGCACAAACTCTTTTTCCCAGGGTAAAGGAATTAAGAACCAGAGGGCATAGGTTTCAGGTAAGAGGAGAAAGATTTAATTGGAGCCTGAGGGGCAACGTTTTCACACAGAGAGTGCTACATAAATGGAACAAGCTGCCAATGGAAGTGGCTGAAGCTGGTGAAATAACATGTTTTTAAAATATTCAGACAAATATATAGATAGGAAAGGTTTAGTGGGATATAGCTTCAATTTGGGTAATTGTAATTAGTCTCTTGGTCAGCATGAGCAAGGTGAACCTATTTCCATGCTATATATATGTATATATGACTTTATAACACATAAATATTATTTGCCAGACAAGACCACTGTTGTGCACAGATCTCTATAGATCTCACGTGCCATGTATAACTGAAGCATAACCTCCTTACTTTTGTATTCAATTCTCCTCATAATAATTACAAATATTCTGTAGATCGTCTAATGGCATTTGCATGTACTGAAGATCTTGTTTGCAGCAGCATCAGAGGCACAAACTCAGACAACACACAAACAAAATTACTTAAACATCAATGATATAAATTATGCAAAGTGAAAATACATTAGTGCAAAATTAGTGTGTGATTTATGGATGCTATCTTTTTGTGTATGATCAGTCTGTGTGCCAGTAATTCTGTTTGCAGCAGCATTAGTACAAAACCCATATGGATAACAAGTCCACAGTGTTGGAGGTGGTCTAAAGTGTTGCATTGGCAAGGTAGGATTAGGGTTGTGCAGGTCAGTTCTCGAACTATTGATTGTAGTAAAGTAGAAACAAGGAAGTAGATGTTCCTGAACGTGGTGGCGTGTGCCTTCAGGGGGTCTGGAACTCTGCAGCCTCTTGCCATTGGGATAACATGCTTTTTCTTCTCCAGTTTATTAGATTAATTATAAATCTATCTGTATTACTAAAAGTCTGATCTTGACCACATCCTGTTGTTCTGTATATTGGTTTTAGAAAAAATGCTGCCACTTACGACTGTGATTTTTGCCCATCTTACTCAGAGTCCCTCTCCGCTGTGCAGGACAAGAGGATTTTTCCCATCGATGAAAAATAAAAGAGTTATTAGTGTTTAAAAAAATGTTGAGATTCTCTCTCCTGAAGGCCATGCCCCTTCCGGAGGGACTATAAAGCCCGGAAGTGTTGAGTGCTTCAGTCAGTCTCTGCAAGATGGGGGAGTGAGAGGGTCACGTCTCTCAGTCTGAGCTGTGAATAACACTGAACACATGTCTACTAAACTGTGAGTGTGGTTTTACTGACCTTGAGTGCCCTTAATGTGGTTTGGAAAATGAAAATGTGGTTGGTTTGAAGAGAAGCACAGTAAATGGCTGTTGTTGGTGGTGGTTGGTTTGAAGTGAAGCACAGCAAATGGCTGTTGTTGGTGGTGGTTATATGACAACTTCCTGTTTGCACTGTATATTAATTTTAGATAAAACGCTACAACTAACGGCTGTGATTTTTTGCCATCTTACTCAGTCCCCCTCCGCTCATCAGGTGCAGAGGATTCTTCCCATCAATAAAAAAAAAATGTGTTATTAGTGTTTAAAAAACGTTGCGAATCTCCGAGTTGGTTGGTTTTATCCGGGATCTCTGGTTTCCTCCCACACTCCAAGACGTGTGGGTTTGTAGGTTAATTGGCTTGGTATAAATGTAAATTGTCCCCAGTATGTGTTGGATATTGTTGGTGTGCAGGGATCGCTGGTCGGCACACACTCAGTGGGCTGAAGGGCCTGTTTTACGCTGTATCTCTAAACTTAAACTAAGAAGCCATTGTTATAAGCTGGTCTAAGTTGGATTTATTGCTTATCCTTCATATCGGACTGATGGTGGTAATATGTTCTTGTTTCAACACAGCAGTAACAATGAACTCCAGTAGATGGCACTATACTGGCATCTCACAACAACAGCTCCAACTATCATCTTCAAACTACAATCCCACCCACTACACTTTGAACAATCATTGACAAATTGTTAATTGGAGAAAATCTTTTGCAATTGCCTTCATTTGCTCAACAATTGTTTTTTCACCCACCTTACCTCATTCATTATTAGCTCCTAATAGAGCATTGTATGATAATGACTGTGCTGGGCTCATTATCCAGAGGTCATGACCAATAGCCAGAATGCAAACTCCCTGTTTGATAAGTTGAATTCAGTTTATAAACATTCTGAAAATAGGAAACTGCTATGAATAAGTGTGTCAGATTCTACTGAAATTCAATTCACCTTTCCATGTCTCTAAGGAGAATACTACTGTACTTACGGCTTATTATGTGTCCCAGATCCCACGCTAACCTAGAGGCTTTCTAAAGTGGCTCTAACAAGCTTCTTATTTGCATAAACTGCTGCATAATAGAAGACTTTCTCAGAGTGACCAGTAATGTGCAATAGATATCTGCTTTGCTTTGTCAGCCCGTGCATTGAAAGAATATTGAAACAAAACTAGACAAAGTAGCAATGTTACAAAATATTGAGATTTTAAAAATCAAGTCTGCAATTTATCCCATAAAAAGAAGTTTAATTTGACACTTAATTCACTTTCATATCTTCAGTATTAAAAAAGTTATGGCCATTTTCATACTCGGAAATTAGCATCTCGTTCCATATTGCTTTTCCATTGACTTAACACAAAAGCTATGATCGAGGACAGTCTAAATCCCATTATACTTTATACAAATTAAGAGAACTGAATGAACTTTTCATTCAAGATGGGGCTTCAAACACTCAGCTTGGGATGACTGATGCTGTTTGGATGGGTGATGGCACAGGAAAGTATTCTGGATGAAGCTAACTACATCCAGCTACATGTGCTTTTATCTCACTGTTTAACGACAACATCTCTCCGCTGTGCAGAGTTAAAGTAAAGATGTGTCTGTGGTAGCCTGACAGTGATCTAAGTAGGCTGGAAACCTAATCTGTGAATCATGAGTCTAAAACAAAATAGGACATCCAGTGCTGGAGCAATTATGCAGTATCCCAGCAAAACATGGATAGGTGACGTTTCAGGTTGGGATCCTTCTTCGGAGTGTCTAAAACATCCTGGCCAAGAAACTCAAGTGTGTGAAATGAACATTGCAGTCCACCGTGCCACTGGCGTGCACTTTGGTAGATTAAGTAACAGCAGTTGTGGCTAAATTAACTGAGGGAGATTGAAGATTATTAGTTGGTAGTACAGGTACATGAATTTGGTTGAACTAAACTTTGGGAGTGGAGAGTAACGCAAATACAAATCCAATTTGAGTTACAAATTCGCAGACAACACCATCAATGTGGGCCCGGATATCGAAGAATGATGAGACGGAGTACAGGAAGGAGATTGAGAACCTCGTGACCTGGTGTAGAGGCAACAACCTTTCACTCAATGTCAGCAAGAGAAAGGAGATAGTGATCGATTTCAGGAAGTGAAGGAGAACACATAACCCGGTTTGCATTGATGGCGCTGAAGCAGAAATGGTTGAAAGCTTCAAATTCCAAGGAGTAAATACTTCTCCTGGACCACCCATATTGAAGCAATCGCCAAGAAAGCACACCAATGCCTCTACCTAGAAGGCCTTAGGAAGCTTGACATGTCCTCAACAACTCTCACCAATTTCTACAGATGCAGCCCCCAGACCATCACACAAACCAACTTCCCTTCCATTGACTCCATTTATACTTCACACTGCCTTGACAAGGCCAGCAGCATAATTCAATTCAATTCAATTTATTTGTCATTTGGACCCCTTGAGGTCCAAACGAAATGACGTTTCTGCAGCCATACATTACAAACAAATAGACCCAAGACACAACATAATTTACATAAACATCCATCACATCGCTGTGATGGAAGGCCAAAAAAACATATCTCTCCACTGCACTCTTCCCCCCCCCCCCCCGATGTCAGTCAAAGTCAAAGCCCCCGGCTGGCGATGGCGATTGTCCCGCGGCCATTAAAGCCACGCCGGGTGGTGCAAGGTCGCACACCGGGTTCTTGATGTTGGAGCCCAATCAAGGACGAGTTGCACCCTGGCATCTCCCCTCTCCCCTCTCCCATCGTGTAAAAGGTATAGAAGTGTGAAAACGCACACCGTGAGATTAAGGGACAGTAGTTATCTATCTGCTCCCGGTTGTTATCAGGCAACAACTATAGAGCAGTCCTGAACTACAATCTAACTCACTGATGATTATCTTTGATTGGACTTTATTGTGCACTCAACGTTATTCACGTTATTTCCCTTTATCATGTATCTGTACGCTGTGAATGGCTCGATTTTAATTGTGTACGGTCCGCTGACTGGTTAGCATGCAACAAAAGCTTATCAGTGGACCTGGTTGCACGCAACAATAAACTCAACTCAAGTGGCACATCTATCAAAGAAGAACTTTTACACCCAACTGTCAGGTATATTGTATTGGGGAATTTTCTGCACACCAGCCAGTGAGTGCTATTAGCGATTTACAGCTTCTAATACTGAGTGACAGATTAAATTTACACAAGGTTATTAAATATCAGAGAACAGAAGTGGGAAAAGATCAGTTGGAGACTAATTGACAGATAGAAGATGGTCTAGGGGCTGACTAGTCCCCACCTGTTCGGAACTGAACAAAAACACATTCAATGACCCAGTTTATTTTATTTTAGTATCTGCAGCTGCTTGAGCACATTAAATCCTGATTATAGTCTCATTACCACCTAATGATGTTTGGGCCATCTTCAGCATCTATGTTCCACTAAAGGCTAAATTGTGCATTGGTAAAGCAAACACAAACAATAATGTACCAATATATTTACCAGTCAGAAAGTCTCAATTCCGCTCTGGATTATAATAATGTTAATTCCAAATTTCAATATCCGCCAAATTTAATTTGGAATCATATTTACTTCACTCATTCTTGGGGCAATGCACACTGTCGTGAATAGTGACTGTAAAATTAACCAGTCTCCAATTATAGTTTCAGCAATCGGTTCGGAAAGATTTAATGCTTAATTAACAAACAATAAACTCCACAAATTTACAACCAGTGTGATTTCTTACTGCCTATTATGAAACAGTGTGACTGTTTTGGGTTCCTTTCTAGTAATAAATCCAATATAAACATATCTGTATGAAGTTATTTGTAACGTACTCCTTGTGACCCTATGAGCACCACAAGTTCCAGATGTGAAATGTTCTATGTTTAAGAAGGAACTGCAGATGCTGGAAAATCGAAGGTACACAAAAAAGCTGGAGAAACTCAGCGGGTGCAGCAGCATCTATGGAGCGAAGGAAATAGGCAACGTTTCGGGCCCGAAACGTTGCCTATTTCCTTCGCTCCATAGATGCTGCTGCGCCCGCTGAGTTTCTCCAGCTTTTTTGTGTACCTCAGTAGTATTCAGTATTTATTTAATATCATTTTAACTGAGTACTTGCATACACAGATGAAACTTTAAAAAAAAAAATCTCGATCAGTTTCCATTCAGTGTAGTTAATAAAAACAGGATAAATACATAGAGCTTTAAAAAAATTTAAATTACCATATCTAAAAACAGAAAGTAGGCCTAAAATTTACAATAGAATAAAAGCAGATATTCCAACCGACAGTGGCTTTGCTTTGACAGGTGCCTAGCTGTTAAGGTATGGGCGAGGTTGAATGTGTTGGTGAACGATATATGGGGAGGGGACACAGTCCGTTAATCAGTCTTATTGCCTGTGGGAAGAAGCTGTGCAGCTGTGTACCTGTGAAATGTTCTATGTTTAGTGAGAGGGGCTTGTGGCAGAAAGATTTAGGAAGCACCCAAACATCATTGTTTGAAGTTATCGGTAATTTACTAATGTCCGGGGGCTATAAAATATAAGTGTTTGGCTGGCAATGGTGAAATGAACAAAAAGCTAAACACATAACTGCCCTGACTTGAAGGAACGCAAACAAAATCATTTACTGAGAAAAGTAGGCTTGAAGTAGGATATTAAGGCAGGAAGCAATGTGGCCAAGGAAAGGATTTGTATATAAAAGTATCACTGGTGGTTTTCAGTGCAGGGTTGGCATTTTACATATAACATAGAACAGAACTTCATCAAAAGAGCAGAGAAAGCAAAGAGAAGTTGCACTGGTGGTTATCAAAGGCTCAATAAGCCAGATGGTTTTCTTGTGTATTGTGCTGATCCATGAATTTTTATCAAATTAGTTTGAGAAATGTAATTAATCCACCAGCAAAATTAGCATTCATTAGATCCAATTACAAGAAAGACCCAGAATTGCAAACCGCGATATTACAATTATAGATGAAAATGTCATTTAAAAATATATACATTAGTTCAGGGGGGATTTCTCTCGATTGTTGCAGTTGCACTTTTAGTAAATCCTCAGTCTTCTAGCCTTCATGTATGTAAACAAATCACATCTGTTGTCCCAGTGGTTCAGTGATTGGCAGCAAAGCCGAGGAATAAATTAAAATATGAAAATCAGTAAGGTCATTTGATACCCAGTCAATGATGAGTCGGCCCAGTTCCTCTGGGCTCAGCAATCATCATCAGTGCCCATGGTCTGAAAATGACACAAAAATGCAAAGCAGTGGAATTGATGATAGATGGTTGGCATGGGCCCGATGTGCCGAATGGCCTGTTTCCATGCTCTGTATCTAAACTAAACTAAGTTGAGGATATTTGTACATATTTCCAGGATATGTTTGAGAAAGTGTCAACAAAATCGAACTCCTTGGAACAAACGGGACATTAGCGATCTGGATACAAGATGGGTTTAGTGGTATGAAATGTAGATTGAAGGGGAATGATTTTTTAGACTGCAAGTAATGTATGCATGGTGTTCCCAAAGGATTAGTGCTGGGACCACTGAATTGTGTAATGTATTTTATTAACTTGGTCTTGAGCTTATGCAGAACTATACAGTATTAGAATGTGCAGATGGTAAGTAAATTGGAAGGTGTGAAGGAAACTAATGGACCTAGAAGGAAAAGTTATTTTGGAAAAATGGGTGGAAGTAGGAGATGAAATTTACTTAGCAGTTTAAAAAATGATGCATATTAGTAGGAAAACTGAATGGCAATATAATTAAAATGCGTTGATATGAATTGGGCTTAAATTCAGAGAGATCTGTGGATGAAAGTATGCTCTTTGTTGAAGGGGATAGAGTGGTAAAGGCATATAGTATGCTTGTCTTCATTGCCAGGGACATTGAATACAAGAGTCAAGAAGTCATGAAGCAGCTCTATAGGACTTTGGCTAGGCCGTAGCAAGGGGTGACATGGGATCAGAAGTAGAATCTTGTGGGTAAAGCTGAGAAACTGATGGGATATATTTACAGGCCTCCATACTGTAGCCAGGAAGTATAGTGCAAATTACATCAAGAGATACAATCGACCTCTAAGATATGTTGCAGTGGTCATGTGGGATTTCAATATGCATGTATACCTGGAAAATCAGGTTAGTAATGGACCCCAAGAGAGGGAATTTGTAGAGTTCCTCCAAGATGGTTTCTTAGAGCAGCTTGTACCAGTCTACCTGGGAAAAGGCAATTCAGGATTTGGTATTGTGTAATGAACTGGATTTAATTGGGAGCTCAAGGTTAAGGACCCACTAGGAGGTAGTGACCAGAAGATGATAAAAGTCAATTAGGCAAGGCAACTGTAGCATTCTCAAACCAACTTTTCAATTAGGCACCCGCTGAATTTCTCCAGCACTTTTGTCTACCTTCGATTTTCCAGCATCTGCAGTTCCTTCTTGAAGACACTCTTAGCAAGCATTTAGACAAGGACAAACAGACTTAAAAAGTTTTTACCCCACTGCTATAAAGGCACTAAATGTAGCTGCCAAGGAATGCAAGGGCGATACATACTAAGGGACTGTGGTACACTGTGAAATCGACAGAAGGATGTAGGGTTGGGTGTCCGTCCATATCGCTGCTGATATCTCCTGGACGGACAACACGACGGCGGTCATCAAGAAGGCTCAGCAGCGGCTGCACTTCCTGAGGGTCCTCAGGAAGCACAACCTGGACTCTAACCTGCTGCTGACCTTCTACCGCTCGTCCATCGAGAGCCTGCTGACATACTGCATTACAGCATGGTATGGCAGCTGCACCATGGCAGACAGGGAGAGGCTTCAGAGGGTAACCAGGACAGCGCAGAGGATCATTGGTTGCCCTCTCCCCTCCCTGATGGACATCTACACCTCCCGCTGCCTTAGCAGGGCAAAGAAGATCACCAAAGACAGCTCCCATCCTGCGTTTGGACTGTTCGACCTGCTGCCCTCTGGAAGGCGCTATAGGTGCATCAAATCCAGGACAAACAGACTCAGGAATAGCTGCTTCCCGAGAATTATATCTACCATAAATTCAAATCCACACATGCACTGACTACACCGCCCAACACGGACTTCCATCTGTATATATGTATATATGTATGTAGCGCCGTAGAATTTGTGCACCTATTCCCCCCCCCCCCATCTCCCTTCTGTTTTGTTTTTCTGTTTCTTGTTTTTTTTGTGTAAAATTGTATGTATGCACTGAGTACGAGCAGCTTTCAGTTTCACTGTACATGTATAGTGACAATAAATGGCATATCTATATCTTATGCGTGCTATTTTCATGATATTTATTTTAGTTGTTTATCTTTTTTTAATATTTTACCTTGTATGTATCGTTAGCTTTTAGAAATGTTTGAATGGTGCACTGACTGGCTGACATTTTTAATTTTTGTTGTACATGGTTCATGTTACAATGACAATAAAGAAACTATTCTATTCTACTATTCTATTCTATTCTATTCTATTCTATTCTATTCATTTACAAACCAACACACACTCTTAGCAAGCATTTGCAAACCAAAAAACACTTTTGCATTTTCAAACCACCTTAAGGGCACTCACAGTTTAGTAGACATGTATTCAGTGTTATTCACAGCTCAGATTGAGAGACGTGACCCTCTCGCTTCCCAATCTTGCTGATACTAACTGAGGCGCTCAATACTTTTGGGTTTTATAATCTCTCCAGAAGGGGTGCGGTCTTCAGGAGAGAGAATCTCAACATTTTTAAAACATTATTAAGTCTTTTACTTTTCATCGATGGGAAAAATCCTCGTCCTCACCAACTGAGGGGGACTCTGAGTATGATGGCCAAATATCACAGCCATAAGTGACAGCGTTTTTTCTAAAATCAATATACAGTGCAACAGGAAGTGGTCAAGATGAGACTTTTAGTAATATAGATGAATGAAAGACATGCAAAAAAGTAACGGTGATAATGGAACCCAATCCAGGCAGTAACTGAGACTATATGATTGCATTATGCAGTGACTTTAAAATAACCAGACTTTCATTGATGAACTCTACTCATTACCATGAACTTAAACAAGTTCAGATGATGGCCTGCTCATTAAAGCGTTATCTCTGCAGATGCTGCCTGACCTGTTAGATGTTCACAGAGTTTCCTTTGTTGATTTCAGATTTTCAGCATTTGCAGTTTTCCAACTTCCAATTGTGAAGAACTTCAAGGTTGTTTGCGTTCATCCATGAATCATCAGCTTATTTCCTATTCAGGGATTGTACAAGTCCTATTCTCTCACACGCCCACCACAGAGCTGATAGTGCATGGCAGAATCTGAACGCACTTGAAATCGAATGCCTGGATCATAGCCCAACTACTCAATGGAAAGAAGCGAAGATAAGACGTAAAAAAGACATTGTACTGAAACCATATAACAATTACAGCACGGAAACAGGCCATCTCGGCCTTACAAGTCCGTGCCGAACAACTTTTTTTCCCTTAGTCCCACCTGCCTGCACTCATACCATAACCCTCCATTCCCTTCTCATCATCCATATGCCTATCCAATTTATTTTTAAATGATACCAATGAACCTGCCTCCACCACTTCCACTGGAAGCTCATTCCACACCGCTACCACTCTCTGAGTAAAGAAGTTCCCCCTCATATTACCCCTAAACTTCTGTCCCTTAATTCTGAAGTCATGTCCTCCTGTTTGAATCTTCCCTGTTCTCAAAGGGAAAAGCTTGTCCACATCAACTCTGTCTATCCCTCTCATCATTTTAAAGACCTCTATCAAGTCCCCCCCCTTAACCTTCTGCACTCCAGAGAATAAAGACCTAACTTATTCAACCTATCTCTGTAACTTAGTTGTTGAAACCCAGGCAACATTCTAGTAAATCTCCTCTGTACTCTCTCTATTTTGTTGACATCCTTCCTATAATTGGGCGACCAAAATTGTACACCATACTCCAGATTTGGTCTCACCAATGCCTTGTACAATTTTAACATTACATCCCAGCTTCTATACTCAATGCTCTGATTTATAAAGGCTAGCATACCAAAAGCTTTCTTTACCACCCTATTTTTATGAGATTCCACCTTCAAGGAACTATGCACGGTTATACCCAGATCCCTCTGTTCAACTGTATTCTTCAATTCCCTACCATTTACCATGTACGTCCTATTTTGATTTGTCCTGCCAAGGTGTAGCACAAGGTGTAGAAACCGATGGATGAGTATGACATGCAGTTATTTGTTTTGGCACAAAGAGCTGGAGTAACTCAGTGGGTCAGGCAGTAACTCTGGAGAACATGGATAGGTGATGTTTCGAGTCAATAGACAATAGACAATAGGTGCAGGAGTAGGCCGTTTGGCCCTATGAGCACCGCCATTCAATATGATCATGGCTGATCATCCACAATCAATACCCTGTTCCTGCCTTCTCCCCATATCCCTTAACTCTGCTACCTTTAAGAGCTCTATCCAACTCTCCCTTGATAGCATTGAGAGAACCGGCCTCCACCGCCCTCTGAGGCATAGATTGCCACAGACTCACAACTCTCTGTGTGAAAAAGTATTTCCTCATCTCAGTTCTAAATGGCTTACCCCTTATTCTTAAACTGTGGCCCCTGGTTCTGGACTCCCCCCACATTGGGATCATGTTTCCTGCCTCTAGCGTGTCCAAACCCTTAATAATCTTAAATGTTTCAATAAGATTGCCTCTCATCCTTCTCAATTCCAGAGTGTACAAGCCCAGCCGCTCCATTCTATCAACAGTCCCGCCAACCCCGGAATTAACCTAGTGAACCTCTGCTGCACTCCCTTGAAAGCAAGTATTTCCTTCCTCAAATTTGGAGACCAAATCTGCATGCAATAATCCAGGTGTTGTCTCACTAAGGCCCTGTACTGCTGCAGAGGGTCCTCTTTGCTCCTCTACTCAACTCCTCTTGTTATGAAGGTCAAAATGCCATTCACTGTCTTCACTACCTGCTGTACCTGTGTAAATAGCTTGTTCTAAGCTTCCCCCCAGTCTAGTTTCAGTCAATAAAATACTGAGTCCAGCAATTGCGCATCTAAACTTTATTTTGGAAAAACACAATAACAGTTCCTAATTACTATACCTAATCACCGCGGGTTCGATCCTTGTATCTGCTTGTCCAAGCCCTCCTAACCGGGTGGAAGCAGAGACACTCCAAAAGGTCACACAGTCCCGAGCATTCTTCCAGAAGATTGACACAGGACCTCGTGGGAGTGGCCTTTAATAGGTCCCCGAACCTTGAGGGGCCGAACCATATGGGGGTGGTCTCTTTACTGTCCAATAACGGATATCGATTAACACAGTACATGATAGACAATTCCCTAACCCAATAATAGAGTAACAAGTACATTGTATTCAAACAGAGCTTCTGGAAGGAAGCAAACATAGCAACATTTGCCCAGATATTCAAGAAACCCAGACATGGCTCAACACTTAACCCAATCAACATCTAGCGATTAAACTTCGCAACAATATTCACAATGTGTATGTCTGGTTTCCATTCACCCAATCCGTTTCATGCAATTTACACCTAATTGTAAGATGCTGCAGATGTCCCATTCTTTCCCTGCAACTCTTATCTGGGATCGAGACAAGCTGGCACCATTCTGCAGCTTGTCGCATTTCTGCAGAAGGCACATTTAAATTGACCAAATGGCCTAGCAGCACAGAAGCCTTTACCCAATTTTAGTCCTGGCATCTCCAGTTTGGCAAGAACTAACACCTGCATGCTTACTTTCCGTGACTGGTGAACAAGGACCCCCAGATCCCATTTTACTTCCCCTTTTCCCAACTTGACACCATTTGGATAATAATCTGCCTTCCTGTTTTTGCTACCGAAGTGGATAACCTCACATTTATCCATATTAAACTGCATCTGTCATGCATCTGCCCACTCACTCAACCTGTCCAAGTCACCCTGCATCCTCACAGCATCTTCCTCACAGTCCACAATGCCACCCAGCCTTATGTCATCTGCAAATTTGCTAATGTTACTTTTAACCCCTTCGTCTAAATTATGATTATATATTGTAAATATATATTAATGATTCAGGGCCGTCTTCTGCTCTCAGCGATGTCTTGTTGCGAATGAAGGTTAAGCCAGCAGAGCTCACTCTCCACGAATGAGTGCAGGAGAAACATACCAGAACATTGTGGCTAAGTAGGCGATGACAGATTTATTCCAGTTGTGGATATAGATCAACGATGACAACACCACGGCAATGAGCAGTCAGCTGCTCACACTCTCTTCAGATCAAAAAGTAATTACAAAGAGAAACACAGGTAGTTGAACTTGACCCTGCAGCTGTAGAATATGTAACCAGAGGGAATGGGAAGGAGTACTGTTAAAATAATAGGTTTACAGGCAATATAAGGAAGAATTTCTTGATACAGAGGACGATTCAGAATGCATTGCCAGAGGGCAATGAAGCAGAGACCCTCACAATGTTAAGAAGTGTTAAGATGAGCATTTGAATAACCAAGGCACAGAAGACTATGGGCAAAGTACTGGTAAATGAGATTAGTGTCGAAGGTTCATAGCAAAAGGATTTGAGTATAGGAGCAGGGAGGTTCTACTGCAGTTGTACAGGGTCTTGGTGAGACCACACCTGGAGTATTGCACACAGTTTTGGTCTCCTAATCTGAGGAAAGACATTCTTGCCATAGAGGGAGTACAGAGAAGGTTCACCAGACTGATTCCGGGGATGTCAGGACTTTCATATGAAGAAAGACTGGATAGACTCGGCTTGTACTCGCTAGAATTTAGAAGATTGAGGGGGGATCTTATAGAAACTTACAAAATTCTTAAGGGGTTGGACAGGCTAGATGCAGGAAGATTGTTCCCGATGTTAGGGAAGTCCAGAACATGGGGTCACAGTTTAAGGATAAGGGGGAAATATTTTAGGACCGAGATGAGGAAAACATTTTTCACACAGAGAGTGGTGAATCTGTGGAATTCTCTGCCACAGAAGGTAGTTGAGGCCAGTTAATTGGCTATATTTAAGAGGGAGTTAGATGTGGCCCTTGTGGCTAAAAGGATCAGGGGGTATGGAGAGAAGGCAGGTACAGGATACTGAGTTGGATGATCAGCCATGATCATATTGAATGGTGGTGCAGGCTCGAAGGGCCGAATGGCCTACTCCTGCACTTATTTTCTATGTTTCTATGTGGGTTTTCTCCGGGTGCTCTGGTTTCCTCTCACAGTCCTAAGACATGTGGGTTAGTAGGTTATTTGGCCACTCTAAATTAACTCCAGTGTGTCGGTAAAACTGATGTTTGATGGGAATATGGGGGGAACAGCTTTCTGATGTGTTTGTTTGAAACTTGTCTTCGCAGTGAACTGCTGCTTGTTTATTGATAGGATTCCACCGTGTGTTTGCCTTTCCAAGCACGCCACGTCTAGTAATTACAGACAAAGTTATACTATGCTGCCTTCAACATAACTGGCTAAGGCTGGCCACACAAATAGAGAGGGAGACTCATAAATATTTTAATCAACAGTCAAATTAATGCAATTTAAATCCCTTCCCATTCAGACAAGCATGCTTGACTTACTTCTTATCCACATACACACCACACACTCATCTCTAATGGGAAATTTGGAAATACTGTAATTAGTTTCTCTGTCTTACTGCAATTGCTCAGGGCTTTCATAACTTGTACATCCTACGAATATGAAAAATCAATTTATCTGCTTACCCTGAGAACTCCTACAATCCTGGTCCTCTGTGGCCCTCTGATTTTCTTTGCTCCACCATCCCTGCGGCTCTTGGATTTCATCTTCTCCCGCAGAGGAAAATGGAAACACATCACCATCTACTGATTATTCTGTGTTAAAAGCTTCTGTCAAAACTTCCCTGTATTGCCTTGGGACATTGTATTACTTATAAGGTGATAGATGGTGAGTCACAGCACCACTTGTGGTCTGTTTACTGGTAGAAATCGTTCTTTATAATCCTGACTGAGCTCGGTTATCCTTCCCATGGTTTGAACCGAACTAATGTAACATTATGTGGACCCCACTAATGACTTAAGATGGACACAAAATGCTGGAGTAACTCAGCTGGACAGACAGCATCACTGGAGAGAGGGAATTGGTGACTTTTTGGGTCAAGACCCTTCTTCAAAGTTACTCCAGCATTTTGTGTTTACCTTTGTTTTAAACAAGCATTTGCAGTTCCTTCCTACCACTAATGACTTACATGTACTCCATCCTCTTTCCAACAGCTGCATGCAACTGTACACAAAGTCAGACAGAATTTCAATAAATGCATCTGAACATTTTAGCAATTTTATAAATGCATCCAAACTGTGTTTAACCACACATCATTATATGTCCTATCACTCTACATTTAACAGAATAATATTTGAAGAATTATAATTCTTTGTGAAGACTATGTCATCTCATCACAGAGATTCTTCTAGTTTTACATATCCTACTGAAAATTAAGTTGTATCTCTCTCCCTTTTCCTGGTTCTGACCACAAAAGAGTCTCAAACCCAAAATGTTGACTGTTGCTCTTTCCACACATGCTGCCCGACACGCTGAGTGCGTCCGGCATTTTCTGTTTGCTTCAAAATAATGTTTTGCTGTGTCAGAGCAAACAAGGAAAGAACTGTTTGCAACAGCAAAATAATCAGTGACCAGGCACAAGCGCTGAAGGTAATCAGCAAATCAAGCAGACACACAGAAGGGGGAAACATGTCGCGGGGTTGCCGTTATCTGAAATATACACTGTTAATGTGGTCAAAATATGAAACAAAAGTCATATTGACCCGAACTCATTGCAAGAAGAGATTTTATTCTTTTGAATAAATGTTAGATAGTCGTCAACTATTATCGTCAACTGTTAGATAATCGGTCAAGGGCCGAGATGGCCTGTTTTCCGTGCGGTAATTGTTATATGGTTATAACCAATCCCATAACAAGATAAAAATGGAAAGTGAACTGAGCGACACAAAACCATGAATTAAAATATTCATCTGCTAGCTTGACTTATCTCCCTCATCTTGTTACGGAGAGGCAACGTATGGTTCTGAACCCAAAACACTCTATAATTAAATTCTTTCCAGATAAATCTACCATTAAGGCTACGCTCACTTTTTATACAATGCGCTGCAAAATGTGCACTCTTCAAACTGCATATGTGACAAACGCAAATAAAAATCACGAATGCTGAAAATGCTCAGGAGGTCGGGAAGCATTGTAGAGAACAGCAGCCAACCAACTGCACAAAACATTATTGTTTTTTAAGAATATACAGTATAGCCAGAAGCAAGAGTCGGCATTTGACCCTCTGAGCCTGTTCTATCGTTCATTAAGTTTGTAACTGATCTGCCTCATTTCTCTGTGCTTTCCCATAATCCTTGATTCCCTTAATATCCAATAATCTATAGATCACTTTATTGAACAAACTCAGAGCCAGCACACTATTCTGGAAAAGATGTTTCAAAACATTCACCCCTCACTGCATATAAAACCATCCTCCTCCAGTGGAATGGAGAATGAAAGACTAGAGTCACTGTTGGATATAAATGCAGGTGTTCTATAAAGTGGTCACACAACTTATAATTTTTGTGTACTCTTATTGACTACGGTACAGTTTAACAAAATAAATTGACATAATCATGGCAGTCTGAAGTTGCTATTCCACTTTAGTTTAGTTTAGTTTAGAGATACAGTGCAGAAACAGGCTCTTCAGACCACCGGGTCCACACTGACCAGCGATCCCCGCGCACATTAACACTATCCTACACACACTAGGGACAATGTTTACATTTACCAAGCCAATTTACCTCTTATGCACAACACTGCTCTAGAGCAGGCAGAAACATTCGCATACCTAGGCAGTGTTGTGGACATCACCGGAGGGGCAGAGACAGACATAAAAAGTAGATACAATAAGGCTAGGGTGGTGTGTAACATGCTCAGGAAGATCTGGAGCTCAAAACACATCTCAACCAACACCAAAATCAATCTCAATCTCAACACAAAAACTCAAATGTGAAACAGGTGATGTTGTATGGATCAGAGACATGGAAAACAACAAAACACACTACAAACAGGCTGCAAACATTCATTAACACCTGCCTTAGGAGAATACTTAACATCTGGTGGAGAGACAAAGTAAGCAATGTGGACCTGTGGAAAAGAACAAGGCAGGAGCCCATTGATTTACAAATTCGAAGGAGAAAATGGAGTTGGATTGGACACACCCTCAAAAACCTACCACAAACATCACCTGGCAAGCCCTGAAATGGAACCCCCAAGGAAAAAGGACAAGAGGTCACCCCAGGAACAGCTGGAGAAGAGGAGTCTAGACAGAAATGTCTGAGAGTGGGATCAACTGAGGAGATCTCGAAAGAACTGCGAACAACTGAGTGAGGAGGAAGACATTTGTCAATGGCCTACGCTCCCTAGAGGAGCAAAGAGCTTAAGAAGAAAAATCCAATTTACCTACGTACCTGTATGCACGTCTTTGGAGTGTGGGGAGAAATCGAAGATCTCGGAGATAACCTACATGGTCACGGGGAGAACATACAAACTCCATACAGACAGCACCCGTAGTCGGGATCAAATCTGGGTCTCTGGCGGTGCAAGCGCTGTGAGGCAGCAACTCTACCGCTGCGCCACCGTGCCGCTATTGCAAGTAAATACATATGTTTTAAACTTAATGTTAAATTATGTAGATGTTTTTCAGAAATTGAATCTCGAAGGAGCTTCCAGAAATATTATTCTGACATGGTATGATCGTGGGCTTGAGGGCTTTGTCGTTAATTTTGTTACAGATGCTTTCATGCTTCACTATTTACCTCATGTGGAACTTGGAAGCAGGTCATGTCCTCCAATGTCTGAAGCGAATCCAGCTTCATAACCAGGCCCAACGCTCCAGAAGCAGACCAGAATATATTTGTGGTGTTACTGCAGGCACAGTGTAATATCAAATGGTTGCCTTGTGTCTATCCCCAGATTCACCTGGCTAATTAACTTGGATTTAATGAACTATTTGAGCAATTGCCCGACTTGTTTGCTACCTTGAAAAAAATATTTCCTGCATTCTGACAATTACTGTGTTACATCAGGTGGAACATGTATTCAGTCTTAGATTTCTTCATTTCATACTGTGATAAGCTGTGTATTTTTCAAAATCATAAAAACCAGTTTGAGATACCACCCGACGACACATTCCAAATTTGAGGATGCTATCATTGTGCTTTTCATTATTCTCTGTTTCAAAGTTCAAAGTTTCTGACTGGGCTCGAGCTGTATTGCCATGTGTCAAGCTGATATTTTATGTAAATTCCAATGGCAACTGGCATTACAATCAAATCATTCGGCTGGGACTAATAAGCAAGGAACAGATTGTGATGCTGGGGAATATGCAGTGATGTTTATTAGGATAGTTTGTGTGCATAAGTTTGTTTGGACCTTCATTAGTCTAGAGTAAATTAAATATGACTGTCAAAGATTCATAATTCTAACGAGACTGCTGTGCAAAGTGCCAGTATGAGAAAAATTCATTTGTACTTTCATTTTCAATAAATGCAAACCAAAAAATCACTCGCATAAATCCTGCTTTCCTCAGCAGAGGTTGTTCATTGAAAAATGTATTTAATATAAATGTTACAGATGCTTATGAAATAAAACCAAAGTCATTATTTCCAGTAAGGTTTGTCGGTAATGAAATCCGTATTACTTTCTATTTGGAAGCTACAAGCTGCAAAATATACCTCCATAGAACTGTTTGGAAGGTACAGTTGATAAATTGTATTGAATGTGGCAAATCATCTAACGTGGGTGCATGCAGTGTGTCATGATGAAAGGCATGTTTACTAGTTTGCAAGCGTATGCAGTAGTAATGCCTATTTGAAGAATAAAGTGTGAGTATATTATAAAGTTAATAACTATGTACTGCTGATTTGAATTGAGTAAAATTCAACAAAATGATATCTCAGTGCCCCAGCTAACATCTTCTCATTTTTCTCTCAATCTCATACAATAGAGCAAGGGTTAACAGCATGAATGTTGACCCACTGATGCTTTGTCAGGATCATCAACTGCCTTCTGTTGTTGGCTCATGTTTTAGTTGTTCTTAACATTGTACATGGATTAGATGCAGCTTGCAGTAGTTCTTGAAAGGTGATGGTCCAGAGAGAGTGGTGTGCTGATGGATCTTAGTGTGACTTCAATCTTCTGCATAGATCAGTTAGTTCCAGTCAGTGCATTAGTGAACATACATTGTAGTGCGGTGTGACTGTGATGATTCGGAGAGGACATACAGAATCGCATCAACTATTAAAAGAATAGAGTCATAATCGTAAAGCTGTACAGCACAGAAACAGACCATCTGGCCCACCTTGTCCATGCCAGAATTAAAAGTATTGTATTTGAATGTGCGAAGTATAAGAAGTAAAGTAGATGAGCTTGAGGCTCAGTTTCAGGTTGGTAGATATGACATTGTGGGGATTAACGAGACATTACCTGGCTGCAGGAGGATCTGGCTTGGGAACTTAATATTCAGGGTTATACATCCCATAGGAAAGACAGCAGGCAGGTGGGCAGAGGAGGTGGGGCGGGAGGTGTCATGTCATTTGGTCATGTCATTATCGGAAGGTGATCAAAGGATTGCAACAATGCAGCAGAAGCTTGATCCAAGATGACAAAGTGGGGGCTTTGTCCACATAGGCAGAAATTATACTTTGCATCCACAAAAGACGAGGAAACCCTTCAGACACACATTGAGAAAGAAATGGAAACAGATTGCCATGTTTTGGGCACTCAGAAACTGTATGTCCCTTTTATGTCAAGCAGGCTAACTTTAACCATTGATACGGATGCTGTCTGTACGGAGTTTGTACGTTCTCCCAGTGAATTTCTGCGCTCATAATTTCATCACAGCTCACATAATTTTACTAATGTCAGATAAATCCAGCCATCGATGAAAAAGGAAATACTTGCATTTTTGCAGTCTGGAAACTTTGCAAAGCCCTTGCATATTAGATTTAGTTACAATGCAGTGACCATAATCCTATCATTAACCTTGCTGCAACCACTAATGCCTGTAAACGGACAAAGTTGGCTGTATCTTGGTCATGTGCATTCCAGTAAATGAAACAAAATGCAAAATGCAAAGACTGGTTCAATATTTCATACTTTTAGCAGATATACTCAAAAGATACTGGATATCAATAAAGCCAACAGACCAGCATTATCCAGTATATATAAATGCATTACATTCATACATGCCCTTGTGAAATGTGTCCAATGCGAAATGTTAGGAGACTAAGAGTAAGTTTAAACATCATTAACAAGCTGGTAGTCCCTGATGGAAGGATCATACTCTCATTCTCACACATCTTTTAGTCACCCTTATGATTTTGAACACCATTAGATTATTACCTAAGCGTTGTCTGCGGAGGGCGCTCAGCATCGCCAAGGACTGCTCTCACCCCAACCATGGACTGTTTACCCTCCTACCATCCGGGAGGCGCTACAGGTCTCTCCGTTGCCGAACCAGCAGGTCGAGGAACAGCTTCTTTCCGGCGGCTGTCACTCTACTCAACAACGTACCTCGGTGACTGCCAATCACCACCCCCCCCCCCCGTACACTTATTATTATTTATTCAAATTGTTTGTTATGTCGCTCTTCAAGGGAGATGCTAAATGCATTTCGTTGTCTCTGTACTGTACACTGACAATGACAATTAAAATTGAATCTGAATCTGAATCTGAATCTAAACGGTAATGAAGATAATGATGTTTTTATTTAACGTGACTATACTTCACAAACCAAAGTGGTTATTCATTTTGCTCCCTCAATAACTCACGGTCATTTGACGCACCACATTTACACCGACCCATTCTTATTCATTCCATCTTCCAACACTGATCCCATACTGACTTTCCAGTTCTGCAACCATTTGTCCACCAAAGGTCCGTACAAGAATTAAAACATAAACCAGGAAATTGTTTAAAAGAGCAACACATTTTGTGTGCCGTGTAATAAGATTTCAATAGAAAATACTTCACAAAATGTAAGCCACCAGTTACTAGGTACTGCATAAAGTCTGTGATTGTTTGGTTTTGGTCTTCCAAGCATTTGATGCAGAAGTGCATGGAGGTGGCTGAACTTGCGCGCTATGCTATGCATATCAGGATGGCATTACCATGATGCTTGGTAATACCTGCAGATTGAAAGGGTGCTCATGATGAAATAAGTCTCCACAGGACTAGGTTAAGTCCTGTCATTTAGTTCATGTTGTAGGAGCAGAATTAGGCCACTCGATCCATCAAGTTCATTCCGTCAATCAACCGTGGCTGATCTAATGTTTAATTGTGTGGATTTAAATGTTGTTCCATTCATTGTTCCATTCATTTCACTGTTGGGCAGCAATCTCTATTGCATGTACTCCCCAAAACCCACCAAGATCGGAGAGACTACCTTTTCACACAAAGGGTAGTGGCAGTGACTGTGACTGAATTACTGGAGACTGCAGCTGGTAGATACAAATATTTCATTACAAGTTGGTCTCTGGAGATATTTATTTTCCTAAATACTGTAATGTTATGTATTTTCAAGCTCAAAGAGTAATAAATGAATAATTGCAGTTCCCATGGCTATTATTACCTACGTTAATATTTTGAGTGTAGAAGTGACTTTGAGGTGAGTTGGGCAAAGTTTAAAGGAGATGTTCAGAGTGAGTTTTTTTTTACAGAGGGTGGTGGGTGCTTGGGATGCACGGCAAATGGTGGTGGTGGAGACAGATGCAATAGCGGTGTTTAAGAAGCCTTGAGATAGGCATGTGGATATGCAGGGCATGAAGGGGAATGGATCACATGTAGGCAGATGAGATTATTTTAATTTGGCATCATATTTCGGCAGAGATTTTGTGCATTGAAGGGCCTGTTCCTGTTCTGTACTCATCTATGTTCTATGACAGGTAACTCTTCACAGAGTTACGTATTTACAATGGGAGCATAGTTCAGCTATCAAAACCACTTTGATTATTCAAACAGTGGCTGATCCAAGTGTTCTGCGCAAAGACATCAAACCCCAAATAATACTGTTAAAATGTAGAGGGATGACTCCCTGGATATACAAACAGCCAGAACACTGATATAAAATAAACATGTCCTTCACAATGCATTAAGTGGCGGGGATATGTCTTTAATGTTGTGTTAATGCAGGAGATGGCCACTTACTGATTTTGCAGATCTCTACACAGTGTTTCAGTGAGCGGAGAATATATGTTAGTCAGAATATTCCACTTCTAATGACTTGATTCAACGGCCTTATAGTAACGGGAGTTAAATGGTGAACACATTTTATTTTTGAAGACTGGCTCATTTGAATGAACACCTGGTATCCACATAATTTGATAACTCCTAGATAATCCTGAAGAGTGGTTTTCGGAACAAACTGCCGAATTTGGAACAGGTACGTACAATTACAACATTTAAAATATATTTGCATAGATGGGAAAGATTTAGAGGGATATCTAAATGCAGACAAATGAGGCTAATGTAGATAGGCATCGATGAGTTGAGCCAAAGTGTCTATTTCCATGCTGAATGACTCTCCGAATCTATGGTATCAATCCACCAACTCTAACCCAGCCCCATATCACCCACATATCCACCAAAAAAATCTATCAGTGTACTCTTATTCCATCCACTTACTCCATCCACAGTGTCTTCAATGAAGTAGATAGTAGTTCAGCACTGCTCTCTGGTTGTGGTAGGATGCTAAACAAGCTAGATGCAGGAAAAATGTTCCCAATGTTGGGCGAGTCCAGAACCAGGGGCCACAGTCTTAGAATAAAGGGGAGGCCATTTGAGACTGAGGTGAGAAAAAAAACCTTTTTCACCCAGAGAGTTGTGAATTTGTGGAATTCCCTGCCACAGAGGGCAGTGGAGGCCAAATCACTGGATGGATTTAGGAGAGAGTTAAATAGAGCTCTATGGGCTAGTGGAATCAAGGGATATGGGGAGAAGGCGGGCACGGGTTATTGATTTGGGACGATCAGCCGTGATCACAATGAATGGCGGTGCTGGCTCAAAGGGCCGAATGGCCTCCTCCTGCACCTATTTTCTATGTTTCTATGATCAGTTGCCTGATCACCGCTGGGAAGAAACTGTCCCTGAATCTGGAGGTGTGCGATTTCACACTTCAATACCTTTTGGCTGATGAGAGAGGGGAGAAGAGGGAGTGGCCAGGGTACGATTGCTCAGAGGAAGGACTGCTAACTAAGTCCACAGCAATCCTGACTTCCTTTCAGTCCAAATAAGTGTCCAATTGATTCTTACGTGGTGAAAGATGTGGAAAAGTATTTGATGTTCTTAACTGCAGCAGATGGCTGGCCAAGTTGCTTTGAAGATTTAATTTTGGAAGCCACTCTTGGGACTCTATTTATAGAACACAGTGATATAAACGATAACCTCTAAAAAAAACTCTGATAATATTCATATTGTAAACAGATATTCTTCTCGCTGACGTAGCTACTGAACTCTGGGTCTCACTGGAGGAGCCGCTGCAAAAATAATTGACAACATGAACAGCTTGTTGAACGTGCTTCTTTGCATGATAGTGCTATCATCATCCCAGTGGCTACTGACGTTAACAAGAATTCAATCCCCGTCCATGGGAACAGGCTTCTTAAGGTATTCAATTAGTGCGTTTTGCTGCCCAATTGTTTTCAGCTCAATGGTGATCACAGTGGGAAACTATTTTCTCTGGAACATCTACTAAAGCTGAGCTCAGGCAAAGAGGTTCAATATCAGGGTAAAGACAGATGGAGTGTTTGAACTCTCTGTTACAATTTAATATGGCTGGGGAGCATCAATTGAAAAATTCAAAAGTGAGACTCGTATAATTTATGTTGATAAGTTATAGGAGCAGAATTAGCCTTTCGGCTCATCAATTCTACTCTTCCATTCTATCGTGGCTGATCCATTTTTTCCTCTCAACCCCATTCTCCTATCTTTAGCAATGTTACAAAATTTTGAGATTTTAAAAATCAAGTCTGCAATTTATCCCATCAGATAAAGCATAACAATAAGTTTAATTTGACACCAAATTCACTTTCATATCTCAAGTATTAAAAAGGTTATGGCCATTTTCATACTCGGAAGCTTAGCATCTTGGGGCAATTGCGTTTCAATGGACAGGTACAAAAAAGCTGTGATCTTGGATAGGGTCGGGGTTGGAAAGATTAACATTTTTAAATAGCCTAAGTGTCCAAAGATTATTCACAAATAATTCACAATATAACATGATTTTTATATCTAATTTACATTAATTTATAGGCCAAATGGAAGGAATTTAGTGTTCAATTGCTGTAAATAAATGCCCATTTAAATCGGCTTTCTAGTGGGTTCATGTGGAACGCGCTGGTTTAGAATGTTGACAGCGCGCTGGATTAGTGCCCTCAAATGCCGAGAAAAATACTGCGGGATATAAAAAGCCCAAAATGAACTATTCGTTATAGATAACTTGATATTCAGTGTTATATATATGCCCCATTTAATGTAAAAATAAGGTACATACCTTTAATTGTTTGCTTTATAAAACCCTGCGGCTGCGAGAGGTTGCGAAATCAGAGAGTAATTTTAAAACTATTATAACTATATTATCGAGGCCTATAAAACTAATAATACCTTTTGCGACCGGGTCTTGCAGCGATTTTTCGTTAATGATTTACTAGGCTGAACATGTGCGATTAGTACAGCCTAGTAAAAATCGCGTTTTAAACCCGCCCCCTCCAAACAGCGCCAAAATCGCCGACATGGCTGAGGGCAGATTCCCAATGACGATTCAGGTAGGTTTTGTAACATACCTACTATAAGCCCCGACACCTTACTAATCAAGAAACTGTCAATCTCCGGCTGAATAATATCAATTGACTTGACCTCGAGACGCCGTGGTCTCGACGCCTCTCGGATTGCCGCGTAGAAGCTCGAGTCGGGGCAATGGCGTGGCCTCACAGGTGGGATGGAGGAGCCGGGCCTCGGGTCGGGGTTGGAGTCCGGGTCGCCGGAGCGGCAGATGGAGCCCACGTGACGTGGGCGTTGACAGCGGTGAGGCCTCAGTGGCGGTAAAGTGGCGGCGGTGGTGAAGCCTCGCGACGATGGGACCTCGGCGGTGGTGAGACCTCATGGCGGCAGCGATGCCTCGCTGGTCGATCCACGGTCGATGAGAGCGTGGAGGTCCATCGTGAGGGGGGATAATGGAGGACCCAGCGTAGGGGGACCGCCCAGAGGGAGGTGGATCGTTAACAATGGACACCTGGCGTGGGGGAACTGCTGTAGGAGGGAAGAGCTCAGGTAAACAATAAATGGAGCGGTGTGCTTTGTAACTTTGTCAGTGTCGCAAGTGGCGGGTATTTATATACATTGGATATGCAAGCAAATACTTTCACTGCCTAGTCACATGTGATAATAAAATATTCCATGGCATTCCACAGCCGTCTGTGGCAATGAATTTGACAGATTCACCACTCTCTGAATAAAGGAATTCCTCCTCATCTCCTTTTTAAAGGTACGTCATTTTATTCTGAGGCTCTGACTTTCCCACTAGTGGAAACATCTCCACATTCACTCTATCCAAGCCTTTTACTATTCAGTAAGTTTCAATGAGGTTCCCACACATCCTCCTAAACTCCAGTGAGTGCAGGCTCAGTGCCGTCAAATGCTCATAGTTCTGTCTGGTTACAGAAGGAGTTAAGATATGAACTAACTATGTTCCAACACGGGGGGTCCAGGTCTTCATTTATATTGTGTGTTTATTACAATAAAGTCAAGCCTTCTGTGGGGGATTTAAATATTGCCATGCATTGGAATGATTGAACAATTAATACACACTGCATCTATAACTGACGAGTTGCAAACTTGCAAGGAAAACCTTTAATGATGGAATGACCAGTTTGATGGAGAGATTGAGGAAGACAGGAAACAACTTCCTTGTACAGGGCACATGATCGGTAAAGAATCCACCACTGAAATTTCATGCTGGTTGAATCATAACTCTTTTTTTTGTCTATTTTATAAATATAAATATATTATAACTAAGTATGCCTCATCTGCATTCTTACTGATAGGACGTTTCACCGCTCTCAACTGAGCAAGATATTTAATTCTCAATGCAGTGTGTCTGAAAAGATATGGGATCGGTGAGTTTGATATTGTGATGGGGTAATGATATGTACAGTATGTACAGACTTACTCTGGAAACTCTCTGTGCAGCTGGCTACAAACTGTTCATCTTCAATTCCCAGCCACCTGACTTGACTAGGATATGGAACAGAAAGTTGGCTGACTTTCCAAGAAATAGGAGAAGATAAGCAATGGATATGTGCCAGCTGACTGCGGAGACTGCAGAATGCTGTGAAGAGGAGCACACACACACACACACACAGAGTTTAGTTGTGCTGTTCAACAATGGCTGTTCCATGGAGTTAATTCTAACCCATTCTGCCCCGGTGGGATGATGTCATGATCAATTCAACTCATCATTTATTCCCCAAAGTTACGGTATTTATCTTGGCACAAGGAAGGGTGTTGACCTGAACAATCTGCGTAGTACAAATGCTGAAAACCACATGTGTTGGGAGCTGAGGAGGCTGATGATGAGTGGCGAGGAGAGGGGGAAATGGGATGAATTCATGCCATTGTTGCCAATGGTTCAAATCTGATCTGAGGAGTGTGGGCACATTGGCAATTTTCATTGAATCCATTGAAGAAATGTTCTGAATGCCCAATGTGTTTATGCATCCGCATTGAGTTCCTCCGTTTTTTCAGTTTCCTTAATCTTTCTTATCTCATAGGAACGTGGCAGATATTTACAAACCATTTCATGTGGGGTCACAACCAAAGAGATTCTAAACTACTGTTAAAATTCAACATATCAAGAGTGTTTGATGGAAACATGGAAATTAAACACATTGGCTCAACAGACTGACAGTGTACACAACTTGGATAATTTTCTTTGCAATGTGACTCTTGGGTATTGGTGAGTAATGAGACTAATAATCAGTGTGTAGCAATGAACTGCAGATGCTGGTTTACACCAAAGATAGACACAAATTGCTGAAGTAATTCAGCGGGACAGGCTGCATCTCTGGACAAAAGGAATGGGTGATGCTTTGGATCGAGACCCTTCCTCAGTCTGAAGAAGGGTCTCGACCTGAAATGTCACCCATTCTTTCTATCCAGCGATGCTGCTTGTCCCACTGAGTTACTCCAGCAATTTGTGTCTATCTTTCAGACTAATAACCACTTCAGTTATTAAGCATACATCCTGAAGAGTGGGTGAGCATCAAGGCTAAGTGCCAATTCCTGGTCCCTTTGAGGAATCACAAGTCACCTGCCAAGTTCTGCAAACTGTTCAGCAGATTGACAAATGTGAGCTGGGCAAATATAGAACAAATGTCAACAATGAATAAAGTAAGGTAGACAAAAGTGCTGGAGAAACTCAGCGGGTGCAGCAGCGTCTATGGAGCAAAGGGAATGGGCAATGTTTTGGGCCTGAACATTTAGAATTCTCTACCCTAGGATTGTGTGCAGGATTAGTCACAAGTGTTCTTAAGAGAGAGACCAACGTATACTTGGTAGTTAAGGGCACCAAGTAACCTCCGTTAGTGCAGTAGGTTAGCAACCAGCCATAGTATTATTGAATGTGCAAGCAGACACAATGACCTACATTGACTCTGCTGCAATACAAGGAAAGATAGTTGTGTTGTTGTTTTGAGCACAGCTTTTGCATTTGTGACTAGACTACTTTCAGTGAACGGTTTTGGAATACAAGCTAATCGGATCTGTTTACACACAACGCCTTGTCTACCCACGATGATTTTATCAGTCTGTTAATCTCTCACAGATCTTTTAACATTGGGGAATCAATCTCTCTTGACATGCAGTGGACTTGTTTGTACAAATCATTTGCTCCAAGGTCAATTTATCATAATGACCAAAGCACATTACTTTCTGTCATTGGTGTGAGGGTAAAGCTTTCAACATTGAATATACAGTATCAACTCAAAGCAGAAAAAGGAAAATAGTAACTAATTAGCTTTTTGGTTCTAAGTTGGCCTTCATAATTGGATCTGATTGTTCTTATTAATAGGGACTAGTGGAAAGTAGGAAGTGCAAAAATATTTACCCTGCATTAATTCCAATTACAATAGGCACTTGAATGGAGGTTAAGTGGATTTAAGCTTCAAAACAAACATGACAACTATTAGATGCTGTCTGTTTATGCAGCGAGTTTCCACGATTAGCCTTAGATCATGTCATTCATGTCCACTCTGCTGAAGGCAGAAAGGCATAAACTATCAGTTGTAAGATCTAATCGCAGTCACCCATCCATAATGGAATATATGCATCTTTCATTCCATCATTTATTAAGTCCAGTGATAGTAATTGGAACAACAAATTATTAAAACCCTAGCTATAAAATATGATGAAGCACAAAACCGAAGATGCTGGAATCATGAGTAAAACACAAAGTCCTGGGGTAACTCATTGGGTAGGCAACATTGGTTTCTTCAATTTTAAATAACAGCCCTCTTTTCCCCACCCCCCTCTTTCCTGAGCTCCACCCCACCACACATCCCTCGCACTCACCCCCACCCCTCCCCCAACTGTCCCCTTCCACCCATTTTTCTACATTTAGATTACATTTCATGCCACTTCTCTCCGTATCTGACACCCTTTTGCCTCCTTTTCATCTCTAGCTTTGGTCCACAAATGAAACACCCCTCATGTACATTCTCGAATGACTTACCAGGCTCTGTGCTGCCCCATCTCTTTTGTAGCTTTCTTTCCCTACAGAAATCAGTCTGAAGAAGTCACCTGAACTGAGCAGGTTCCCTCCACAAATGCTGCCTGATCCACTGAGTTACTCCAGCACTTTGTGCTTTATATAAATGTGATGTTAGAGATGAAATGTAGGATAACTATTTTTCTATTCAGACATTCGTGAGAAGTGGACAACAGAAGCAAGGCCATCATAGGACAACAGAAGGAAGCAAAACGGGCAATACGGGCTGAAAAGATGAAGTACGAAGGGAAGCTGGCCAGAAATATAAAGAAGGACAGGAAAGCTTCTTTTGATATGTTAAGGGGAAAAGAGTAGCAAAGTCAAATCTGGGTCCCTTGAAGGCAGACACGGGTGAAATTATTATGGGTAACAAGGAAATGGCAGAAGAGTTGAACAGTTACTTCGGATCTGTCTTCACTCAAGGGACTGTCCCACTTGCGATTACATGCGTTTGGCGCGACCAAATGGAAGCGAAGTTCGCGCTAAGTTCACGCGAGACGTAATTTGGGTCATACTTACCAATCAGCTGGGCAGGAGGCGGGTCAACTGAATTTGAGCGTCGCACGGCGTCGGGCGGTGACGTCATCACGCAACGCCACGCCGAGCAGTGACGTCATCGCACAACGCTACACGCTAGGCATATGCCGTCAAGACGCTGCATACGCCGTCACGCTGCGCACGACCACAATGCGCCTGCTTGTCGACGGGCTGTTGGCGCACGAAGATTTCGGACACTGTCAGATTTTCTGAGCCCCGCGCGATGTCGGGACCAGCCCCGCGCTTCTAAGTGGGCAAAGCACCAAGGCAAATTCCTTGTATGTATACATACTTGGTTAATAACATTTATTCAATTCAATTCAATTCCAGTCAGTTAATATTTGTGGATCAGGATAGAACAGTGATGGAAATGACACAATGTGCTGGAGTAACTGAGCAGGTCGGGCAGCATCTCTTGAAAACATTGATAGAAGACGTTTCTGGTCGAGCCCCTTCTTCCGACTGAACAGTGGTGAACCAGATAGCACTGAACATCTCCAGAGGACTGGACATGAACCTGATTGCTGATGCTATCTGTGTGTTTACACAATGTCCGTGCCTTTGGATAGGTTTTCTTGGTGCTCCAGTTTTATTCCAACATGCCAAAGATGTGTTGCAAATTTTCCTAACTTGGACATCCTTTCAAAAGAATGCTTCAGTGTATCTGAATGTACTAATTGAGAAAATGTCATAAATTGATCCCATGACATGTGAGTGTTGGTTTCCTGGTCATTGGTTGTGGATTCTAAATTTGTAACTTCCTTAAAACACAGGAATTAAACAATGGGTGCTTAATATTTAAACAAGCAGGCAGTATGGTTCTGATCGAGTAATAGTGCATGAGTTTCCAATCCATTTCCACTGAAAGACTTACTTTCTCCGATGACTTAATTTCTTCCTGCCATCAACTTTGTATTGGAATGGCAGTTCTATGTCATCAACGTAGGCACGGGCCACTTCCTGCATCTTTGTAGACTCTCCAGGGCTACCACATTCTGTCAGCCATCTTACATAAGATTTTCTTTGCATGCTTCTTCCCTTAGCTTACTATTGTCCATACATTTGGCACACTCACATCCTCTTCTCCAGTGCAGTTTCTCGGTTCTTTATTTAGTTGAGTGTCTTGAATAGATTCACACAGATTTCAATAGCTGGAGAAAGGCTTGTCTACATTATCCATGTATCTCTGCACACTAGTTTATACCAACCCAGAAAGTAAGCAATCTGATGGTTAAACCATGTTTAACAATGTGGCAGCGTTACAGGAACCAACATCATCTCTTGTCCAAATACATTACAGACTGGGATATATACTGTAGAAATGGGAGCTGGGTACATACCTCTAAATTATATTAACATGCATTCTAAGGATGAATGAGAACATTTAATGCCCATTGTTCTACATCTCCCATCATTCCTCAATCTATGAGTGAGATCATCTATTTGCGATATTCCTGATATTCCTGATATTCCTGATCATAATAGCTGGTAAATGGAAAGATAAAAATAAACAGTATTTTTGAAATGATTAATATTATCCCGCTCCACTCCCCTCCCCTTCAATATATAAATATTTGTCTTGTTTCCATCAAGAAAGTGATCTTTCGTGGGTTTAAATCAACTTTAACGTCTGAGGTATAAATTACCCTGGCAATGCTTGTTTTTTCCATCCTTGCTCTTGGATTGTCAAGCAGTAAATGTAGTTTGACTGCAAGTGGAGGATTTGTGGGGATATAAATCCAAGACTGGCCAAATGCCATGCAAATTGCAGCTGAAATTCTTAAAATGAACCTCAGAATTTTCTACAGGGAATTCTCCAAAAGCCATCCATTAAACAGCAACGTGTGACACAGAATGGACGGAGGCCAGGAACACAATGGAAAGCTTCCACTGTGCTGGTTCCTTTCATGGTTCTTTCTTGCAGCTTGGAATATATACATCATTCCGATTTTGGTTTTACCCACTGGGCATTTGCAAATTTCTGGTCATTTCAAACTTCATACATAAACTCAGAGTAACATATATTTCATCTATTTTATACATCTCCAGACTGATCCAACACTTTTATTTTAATTTGGAACTCACAATTTTTACCAGTTTATCAAGTGTTCAAGGCTGAAATGGAGAGGGTTGAACGATTAATTCTAAATGGTAATACTAATCAAACATTATAAAATTGAAGCACAAGGATGTACAAATCCTGGAATCTTGCATTGAACACAAAATGCTGGAGTAACTCAACGGAGCAGTTAAGGAGCTTGTCAGGGGGGCAGCCTGCGTGCGTGTGCATGGAGTGGTGGTCCAGTGGTGGGGATATCTTCCCCAGATCTGTGTCTCGACATAATCCTGTCTCGGAGGTCTACGGACAATTCCTTCGCCTTCATGGCTTAGTTTTAGCTCTGACATGCCCTGTCAACTGTGGGACCTTACATAGACAGGTGTGTGCCTTTCCACATCATGTCCAATCAATTTAATTTACCACTGGTAGACTCCAATCAAGTTGTAGAAACATCTCAAGGATAACCAATGGAACCAGGATGAAGCTAAGCTCAATTTTGAGTGTCATAGCAAAGGGTCTGAATACTTATGTAAATGTGATATTTCAGTTATTTCTTTTTAATTACTTTGCAAATCTCAACACGTGTTTTTGCTTCTTCATTCTGGGGTATTGTGTGTGGATTGAAGCTAAAAAAAAATGGATTTAATCAATTTTAAAATAAGGCTGTAATGGAACAAAATGTGGAAAAAGTGAAGGGGGTGTCAGAGGTGGGATTTCGGTTTGACTTTGGCTGTTATTTACAAGGCTTTTCATAGTCTTAGACATGGTGAAGGTTTCTGAAAACCTGACCTATTTGTTTTCGATAGCCAAACCACATACGGATCAAATCAGTTATACTGATTGGTCTACCACCTTGGTCTTTCCTACCACCTGTCTTATCAGAATATTAATGTGACCCTTTTGCATGAGAAGCCTTGCGACTGGGTCATTCTTTCCCTCTGTGCTGGCTGCTGATTTCTTACCCGAACTCGCTTATTCCGCTGAGATTTTGCCTGTCTGAGTGATTATATCCAAGCGTTAGATCATATTAGTTCCTTGACAACTGTACCCTGCCATTGCTAAGGAGAACGAAAAATTAGCTGTCTCTTTACTCTGTTAATTTAGTGTTCATTTTGCAGGACGCTAATTGGCAAATGTAATGAGAATGGCAGGTGTGGACAGGAAATGAGAAATCCATTATTGAAAAGCCTAATCTGGAATATCCACTGTCCTGCCAACCTGTAGTAAATGCATTTTATGTCTATTTGTTCATTACTACTTTGTGTATTGACATTACCCTCGCATGTAATCTCCCATTATACTGAACAATAAAATCACAATATGAATATCCCTCAATCACAAGAGCTAGCTGCCACCTCATTCCTTGTATATCCCTCCTCTAGTTATCTGTTTAATCAATTTATAGCCAACAATTATGTATCTGTATTAAAGGGCAGCTGGTCAAAGTCATTACTATAACCTGACCTGTAAGAGTAATGTTGTGCCTTACATAAATAATGAAATTTACAACACTAGGAAACTCTTCAGTTGCTCTAATTCTATTTCACCGACCTCTGTCTATGTTTCCTTTCATATATTACATTTTCAGTTGTTTATTACAGTGTTAAAATCTTTCCATGGTCCAATTTCTCAATGTGATTGAATAAATATTGCCTTTTGAAAATGAAGAAAGATCCATTTTTTCATTACACAATCAAATGATATCAGCCCGTCTGTAATTGAAGAGCTGTGGACAGCAAACAAACAAAGTTCGTTCGATGACCGAAAATCAGCCAATTCATGAATGGAGTTACCCTACAGGTTAGACATCAGGGATGGAGAATCCAACCTCCGCAGGGAAGCAGCGTAGTGATTTCGTGCACAAGGACACGAGGAATTAGGAGACAGGGTGACCTAAACTGGGCAATAAACTGGTTTTGAAGCTGTTTCCAGCAACCCTTACATGAACTGTCCATAAGCCATCCAGTCCCCACAGAACCAAGTGCCGTCAGCCTGGAGTATAATTGCATTCTGACCGTTAGTTCACGCTGAGATACACCACCCAGCTGTATCTCTTCAATTATATGTTCAACAGTGGGGCTGAGATTATTTTACTGTTTAAAGGGACATTGAATCACTCTGTGTCAAAAGAACTGTAGTTATTAAACAGCATTGATTTGTATATTAAAAATATCTTCCAAATTAAAGCAGGCCTCCACTTGTCCAGGCTCTACCCAACACAACAAGAGTCAAAAGCCAAACTGGTGATAATTTAGTGAATGGCATTTTTTGATCGTATACACACCGTCTCATGCATGTGGCAATGTGAGAATGTACTGTAATTCTCTCAGCATTAGCTAGCTGATGTTGACCTGCCCTTCCAACCAGGGTTTGGACATATCTGTATCTACTTGCCTGTGAACACCAGTTGGGATTTTATTCCCTTCTCTCACATTGTGTCGGTTTTCCACAGTTTTCTATGGTGAGGGCACTATGTAAATGTGAATCAATGATACCGGAGAGAAATACAATTGTGGAATGCACACACTTAATGAAGGAGTCAACAAACTCATTTACAAAGGATGTCGTAAATAGTGCAGCTGTAAACATGCGTCAACATGCACACTGCACATAAAATGGATATGGCAAATCCAGCAAGGAAATTCATCTTTCTGTTTATAAAATCTAACGGTAACCTTAATACAAGTCAGGATGTTGATTCCATCAGGGTCAGTTTACATTCCAACCTCAACAAAATCTGCACTTTAAATCAAAACTAAGAGAAACTTTGGTGGATTTATGAAATCTCTACTTCAGCAGGTGGCCAACATTGTTTTACTCTCAGGACTGGTATTTACCTTTGAAATTTTCGTGCCCAAAATTTCCAACTTGAACATTCTGTGTCTTATTTTCAGTGCAGGGATTATTATTTGAAAAATGGTATTCCATATTCTATGTAACACGAAGATAGATATAAAAATCTGGAGTAACTCAGCGGGACAGGCAGCATCTCTGGAGAGAAGGAATGGGTGACGTGTCGGGCTGAGACCCTTCTTAACACTTTTGATATTAAGGTTTTTTCCGAATCTACATCTTGTGCTGACAGAGTATCAAGGTGTGGCAGATACTGGTTTACACAAAAATAACGTGCTGGAGTAACTCAGCAGGTCTGCAGCAACTTTGAAGGCATAGGTAGGTGACATTTAGGTTGGAACCCATCTGCAGAATGATTGTAGCAGGGGGGGAGAAAGCTGGAACACAGGGTGAATGTCTCTCTACGTAACCGTCTATATCTCTTGTTTCCCTTTCCCCGACACTCATAGAAACATAGAAAATAGGTGCAGGTGGAGGCTATTCGGCTCTTCGAGCCAGCACCGCCATTAATTGTGATCATGGTTGATCAATAACCCGTGCCTGCCTTCTCCCCACACTCAGTCTGAAGAAAGGTCTCGACTCGAAACGTCATCCATTCATTTTCTCCAGAGATGCTGCCAGTCCCGCTGAGTTACTCCAGCTTTTTGTGTCTATCCTATCCAATCCAATCCAACTTTATTTGTTAAGCACTTTAAGGCAACCAATGTTGACCAAAGTGCTGTACAGAAGAATAAACAAGACATCATAAACAGACAACATGACAGAACATAACATAACAGCTCACATAAAGCGCAAAAATTACATATGAAATACAACAATAAATTAAAAGACATAAAACATGAGTAAAAATAATAACCACGCAATAAAGCAATCAAAATAAGAAATTAAATCAAGTAAATAAAGTCGACATCTTACTGGGTATCAAAGGCCACGGAGAAGAGATGGGTTTTAAGGAGTGATTTTAAAAACAGACAGAGAAGAGGCCTGTTTAATGTGGAGAGGCAGATCGTTCCATAATTTGGGTGCCGACACAGCAAAGGCACGGTCCCCTCTGAGCTTCCGCTTAGTTTTAGGCCCACTCAGGAGCAGCTGATTATCTGACCTGAGAGAGCGGGCGGGTGTATAAGGGGAGGGGTGAAACAAAGCCTGGTTTTTGATAGGTGGATACAGGTGACAGGGTTTAATTGGCAAATGGGTGGACAAAGGCTAGAGATAACAAGGAGAGAAAAGTGTGTAAGAAACAAAGTGAAGTGCATTGTAATGTGAAGTCAGAGAAAGGGATATACGTGGAAGGGAATGGGGAAGAGAGGAAAAGGGGGGTGGGGGGGGGTGGTGGAAGAATTAGGTGCACACAAAGTAGGCACAGCTAAGAGAGGGGGAGGAAAGGGCAAGGGGGTACCCAGGGTGACTAGAGGGTCTGAGCTACAGGCAGATGTTGAGTAGGCTGGGACTCTATTCCCTGGAGGGCAAGAGAATCAGGGGTGAACTTATAGGGGTGTACAATATCATGAGAGGAGTAGATCGGGTAGATGCACAGAGTTTCTTGCCCAGAGTAGGTGAATCGAGGACTAGAGGACATAGGTTTAAGGTGAAGGGGAAGTGATTTAATAGGAATCTGAGGGGTAACGTCTTCACACGTAGGGTGGTGGGTGTATGGAGGTGTGGTTGTGTTAGATATGGAAGCTTGTGGGGTGAAAGGGAGGATGATAGAATGGTAGGATCCTGATGGAATGGCTGAGGTGCTGTCTTCAACTTTTACTTTGTCTAACTAAATAATCGAAAACATAGAAACATAGAAAATAGGTGCAGATCATTATCCAGTCCATCTTGATAAGTTCATAAGTGACAGGAGCAGAATTAGGTCTTTCGGCCTATGAATGAATGAATGAATGAATGATTGAATGAATGAATGAATGGATGGATGAATGAATGAATGCATGAATGAATGAATGAATGCATGAATGAATAAGTTTATTGGCCAAGTAGTCACATTCCGTCTTTCAATCTTGGCTGATCTACCTCTCCCTCTCAACCCCATTCTTCTGCCTTCACCCCACATCCCCCGACACCTGTCATAATCAAGAATCTTCTCTGCCGTAATAAGATCCATTGACGTGGCCTCCATAGCCTTCTGTTTGTAACTCCAGACCCATCCTGCATGATTGACTGCATTGGTCTGGCTAATTCACTTCAAAGACTGCTGGAGTTTGGAAATAAATGCGCAGACCTCAAAAAAGAATTTAAAAAAGTCAGCTCTGGAAATTAGTGACAAAGTAGGTGGCCTGTGAAGAAACATTTTTACTTAAAATGCTAAATATTTAATGTGATCTTCTGGCAGAGCATCAGAGGCAGTCGCATTCGTGTTTAGAATACTTTTAGCTGGCTAGAAAGGGAAATAGAACGTCTTTTAACTTGGATTCCATGGCAACTTTCAGACTTCCTGACAGTAGCACTTCAACGTACTCCAATAATATCTTATCTACTTGCGCTGTTGCAATGCATGTGCTACTTCTAAGACCTGCTGTCCTAGTCGAAGCCCATGTGGTTTCATCAGAGTGAATGCACACTCCAGTTTCACAACTTGGCATCCCACCTGCATTTACAAATCTGTCACAGAAATAGCAGCCAACATGAATGGTGAATGAGCCACTGAGAGGCAAGTAATTCAGTTTCACAGCTTTCATGCACGTATGTGAGTGCCAATTAAAATTGCCAGCAGTTTAGTCCTTCAATTTAATCGTGTGGTGGATAAAAGTAATTGAATTGCTAGGACAGGAGGTTTCCTTGCCCCGGATATACTAGACTATGAGCAGGAGGGAATGTTATCACTTTTATTATCTTCTCTACTACCCAAACCCAGTCCAATCTCACCCCCACCAAATGCACAGCCCTGGGCTCACATCACAATAATCCCAACATTGCCATTAAATCTGTCGACAAGGGAGGTGCCGTTCTAGTCTTGTGAGCTGACCTCTACCAAGCTGAGGCCAGGCGCCAGCTCCCGGACATCTCCTGATTAACATCAGGCCATCTATATTACTAAACGTCTGATCTTGACCACTTCCTGTTTTGCTGTTTCAAGATTTTAGAAAAAAAACGCTGCCATTTACAGTGGTGATTTTTGGCCATCTTACTCAGAGTCCCCCTCCGCTGCATAGGACAAGAGGGTTTTTCCCATCCATGAAAAATAAAAGAGTTATTAATGTTTAAAAAATGTTGAGATTCTCTCTGCTGCCCCTGCTGGTGGGAGGGGGGAGGGACTATAAAACCCGGAAGTGTTGTGCCTCAGTCAGTCTCTGCAAGATGGGGGAAGTGAGAGGGTCACGTCTCTCAGTCTGAGCTGTGAATAACACTGAACACATGTCTACTAAACTGTGAGTGTGGTTTTACTGACCTTGAGTGCCCTTAATGTGGTTTGAAAATGAAAATGTGGTTGGTTTGAAGTAAACGCACTGCAAATGGTTGGTGGGAGTTGGGTTGAAGTAAAATCACTGCAAATGGTTGGTGGGGGTTGGGTAGAAGTGAAAGCACTGCAAATGGTTGGTGGTCAAAACTTGACAACTTCCTGTTTGCATTGTATATTGATTTTAGATAAAATGCTACCACTTACGGCTGTGATTTTTGGCCATCTTACTCAGTCCCCCTCTGCTCATCCGGTACAGAGGATTCTTCCCATCAATGAAAAATATGTGTTATTAGTGTTTAAAAAATGTTGAGAATCTCTCTCCTGTCAATCACGCCATAAAGGCCACACCTTTTCCGGTGGGAGGGGGGAGGGATTATAAAACCCAGAAGTGTGGGTGTGGCTTAGTCTCTGTATGATGGGGGAGTGAGAGGTCACAACTCTGTCTGAGCTGTGAATCAACTGAACACAATGAATGTCCACTGAACTGTGAATGTGGTGTCTTGTGTGGTTTTATGGTGCTTTCCCCCTGCATGAAACGGTATGAAACTGCATTTGAATGTGGTGGACTTGCACCCTGCTTGAAGTGGTAAGAAACTGGACTTGAATTTGGTGGCCTTGCACCCTGCTTGAAATGGAATTTTAAGGAATAGCCGTGAGTCAACTGCCAGCCCACCAGCCATGAGTGAGCTGCCAGCACATCAAGCTTGAGGGACTGAGCTGACACCCCGAGAATCCATTTGGTCCACAATGTCCATACTAGCCCTCTGGAGACCAGTCCCTTCAGCCCACACCACCCATATTGGTGGAGAGGTGGAATATTGCATTGGGGGACCAGCCCGCCCATGTGAACATGGGACCCAACGGGTCCCACTTAGTCTAGATATTTCCTAGACTGTCACTGATTTAATCACCATCTTTCCTCCATAGCTTCCAAACTTACTGTTCCCCAGCCCCACACAGTCCGCTTCTACCTCCTGCAATTTCCCCTGCAATCGCAGGAGATATTACACCTTTCATTTCTTGGTACACAAAGTTGCTTGAGAAACTCAGTGGGTGCGGCAGCATCTATGGAGCGAAGGAAATAGGCAAAGTTTCGTGACGAAACCCTTCTTCAAACCCTTCCATTCCTCATTCCTTGACTCCACCATGGGACCCCGAACGTCCTTCCAGGTGAGACATAGATTCAAATGCACCTACTATAACCTCATCTACTGGAATCCGGTGTTCCCGATGTGGGCTCATGTTCATTGGCGAGACAAAGTGTGCACTCGTTGACCATTTCGCTGAACACGACACTGAATCTGCCAAGGACTATGGATCTCCCAGATGATAAACGCTTCAACTCTCTTCCAACCCCTATACTGACCTTTCTGTCATGGACCTCCTCCATTGGCAGAGTGAGGCCACACACAAATTGGAGGAACAAGTATAGAAATTGGGAGATCATGTTGCAGTTGTACAAGACGTTGGTGAGACCGCATTTAGAGTATTGTGTTCAGTTCTGGGCACCAATGTTATAGGAAAGAAATTGTCAAGCTTGAAAGGGTTCAGAGAAGATTTACAAGGATGTTGCCAAGACTAGAGGGTCTGAGCTATAGGGAGAGGCTGGGCCTCTATTCCTTGGAGTGCAGGAAGATGAGGGGTGATATTATAGAGGTGTATAAAATCATGAGAGGAATAGATCGGGTAGATGAGCAGAATCTCATGCCCAGAGTAGGGGAATCGAGGACCAGAGGACAAAGGTTCAAGGTGAAGGGGAAAAGATTGACTAGGAATCTGAGGGGTAACTTTTTCATGCAAAGGGTATATGGAACAAGCTGCCAGAGGAGGTAGTTGGGGCTGGGACTATCCCAATGTTTAAGAAACACTTAGACAGGTCCATGGATGGACCAGAGTAGACTTGGTTTATACTCTCGAATTTAGAAGATTGAGAGGGGACACAAAATTCTTAAGGGGTTGGACAGGTGATGCAGGAAGATTGTTCCCGATGTTAGAAGTAGGACAAGGGGTCACAGCTTAAGGATAAAGGGGAGATGAGAAGAACTACGCAGAGAGTGGTGAATCTCTGGAACTCACGCACAGAGGGTAGTTGAGGCCAACATTGGCTATATTTAAGAGGGAGTTAGATGTGGTGGCTGGGACTATGGAGAGAAGGCAGGTACGGGATTACTGAGTTGGAATCAGCCATGATCATATTGAATGGCGGTGCAGGCTCGAAGGGCCGAATGGCCTACTCCTGCACCTAATTTCTATGTTCTATGTTTCTATGAACAGGTTTGAAGGGACATGGATCAAGTGCAGGCAGGTGGGACATGTTGGCCAGTGTGGGCAAGTTGGGCTGAAGGCCCTGAACAGTTTCCACACTGTATCACTCTATGACTCTATCACCCTATGACTATAACACCTCCTAACACAACCATGAAGCTTGAGACCTGGTCCCTCAGCCATGGTTTAGTTTGGTGAGGAACGCCTGGTTAGACACTGCTGTGGTAGTCGTGCACTGGCTGTGTGTCACGGCATTGTAGTAGTGTAGTGTCCACTGTTCTGACAGTTTCTCATTCTTTATTTACACCTAGCAATGAAAACTAGCAATGTGCCCTCATTACAGATTGAAGATTTGCTGAGCGATGACAAAATGGCAAATGCTGAACCTGCCTAGTTGTGCTGAGAGAAATAGAGTTGACATTTCTGGTCAATGACCTTTGATCAGAATGTACACCAAACTACACTCCATGAGAAATTATGTAATTCAGTAAATATTTTACCAAGAGCACAACAGCTCCATAAACCAAATGAATCTTGATTGCTGCTGCCAGTGCAACTGTTAACTCTTGATGACCTTCACCAAGATGGTCTTCAATTCCAATTCAATGGGAAATTGGGAGATGTAACTGCAGGTTTGACAAACACAATGATTCTCAAGAACTCAGCGGGTGCAGCAGCATCTATGGAGCGAAGGAAATAGGCAACGTTTCGGGCCGTTGCCCGTTGCCTATTTCCTTCGCTCCATAGATGCTGCTGCACCCGCTGAGTTTCTCCAGCTTTTTTGTGTAACCTTCGATTCTCCAGCATCTGCAGTTCCCTCTTAAACACAATAATTCTCATCCTGGCTTCTCAATGCTACACGGACTGAACCCTTTCAGGAGATAACTCTAGACCATTTCCCCAATTGTGAAAACTACTGACTTACCAGTGTACCAACATCTTGGAACTGAATACTAAGTAGGCCACAAAATCCTTGTCAGCAAATTTCTAAGATCTGCACTTGATCTGCCCTCGACCCGAAATGTCGCCCAGAGATTTTCCTTCTCTCCAGAGATGCTGCCTCGCCCGCTGAGTTACTCCAGCATTTGTGTCTATCTTCAGAGATATATATACATATATACCTGAGAACGTGAAGTTGTTGATTCTCTCCAGCACCGTCCCATTGATGAAGATCTCATCCCTTCTAAAGTCAACAATAAGCTCTATGGTTTTCATAATGTTGAGGGCACAGTTGTTGTTCTGGCACAATTCAATCAGATTTTTGATCCCCCTCCAATATTTTGACTCATCATTCTCTGTAATTTGTCTAATAACAGTTGCCAAATTTAATCTTTGTATGAGTTTCATCTTAAATTTTATAAGAGGGAATGTGTAAGGTTTGTCTTGCCTGGCTAAGACCACATTGCTCAATTAATGTCATGCCCAAAACCTGCTCAAAGATTCACCTTCCTAACAATGGCATTGGAAGGGAAGAGCTCACGTTTTAGATGTAGATCACAGCAATATTATTGATTTTTCCTTTAATGCAAGTTTTGACATCAGTTGTAACTGATTGATCAATAGGCACATTTTTGGATCTGCTTTCTTGCTTGCTGCAGTTATTTGGTCTTCATCCAATCTTGGTTAATGCCACCGGACTCGAGAGGAGTTGGCTGGACAACCCCAGGAGCCACAGAGTCACCATGTTGTGACCCATCTGTGGCCTTGTGACAGAGTGGGGCTAATGCTGGAGAAACACTCTCAGGTGCCAGGGGCGGACAGACAGAGGCTCATCTTCCTTGCTGTGAAGACAGTCATTCACATGAGGCTCAGATCATTACCCCAATGATGTTGGATAGCAACACCTTCCTTGGACAGGAACTGTTGCCTGCTGGCTCTCAGGGATGTGCTAGACTAGTCCAGCAGGTGGCAGTTCATAAGATCATATGATATTCACTTGAATTTAGAAGGATGAGAGGATATCTTATAGAAACATGTCAAATTATTAAGGGATTGAACATGCTGGATGCAGGAAACATGTTCCTGATGTTGGGGGAATCCACAACCATGGGCCACTGTTTAAGAATAAGGGAAAGGCCATTTAGTACTGAGATGAGGAAAAAGAGTTATGAATTTGTGGAATTCTCGGCCTCAGAAGGCAGTGGAGGCCGATTCATTAAAAAGCGAGTTAGGTAGAGCTCTTAGGGCTAGTGTAATCAAGGGATATGGGGAGAAGGCAGGAACGGGGTACTGATTATGGATGATCAGCCATGATCACATTGAATGGCGGTGCTGGCTTGAAAGGCCGAATGGCCTACTCCTGCACCTATTTTCTATGTATGTATGTATGTATGGATCATAAGTAATATAAGTAATAGGAGCAGGATTAGGCCATTCAGCCCATCAAGTCTACTCCGCCATTCAACCATAGCTTATCTATCTCTCCCTCTTAACCCCATTCTCCTACCTTCTTCCCATAACCCCTGACACCCGTACTAATCAAAGTCATGTTACCTCAGCATCATTCTCAGTCGGCTCATGGTTCTACAGGAGAAATCTGCTGGATTGACGTTAGCTAACTGCCGTTACATTTAGCGTTTCTGTCCTTTTGAGTGATGTTATTACATATCTTTCTGTACCGGAGTAAAACCGTGGGTTTAAGAACTACCGTTACCCGCCCTTAACATTTCATTCCAAATGGCAAATATTCTATGCCAACAGGAGGAATAGAATAGAAGAGACTTCTCATTCAGATTCCTCAGTTCACATTGATGTACAGGATACTGAGTTGGATGATCAGCCATGATCATATTGAATGGCGGTGCAGGCTCGAAAGGCCGAATGGCCTACTCCTGCACCTATTGTCTATGTTTCTATGTTTCTATGTATCTCCTGTAGCTCACACAGTCCCTCGCCAAGAATCAGCCCATCAGGGAACCTCCTTTCTATTCTGTTCAAGAAGGAACTGCAGATGCTGGAAAATCAAAGGTACACAAAATTGCTGGAGAAACTCAGCGGGTGCAGCAGCATCTATGGAGCGAAGGAAATCTGGTTTCCTTCGCTCCATAGATGCTGCTGCACCCGCTGAGTTTCTCCGGCAATTTTGTGTACCTCCTTTCTATTCTATTCCCCCTGCTCTTAATTTCAGTTTCATATCAGTCTCTCTGTAGCTGAGTTTCCTCTCTCACGGGCTTCAGGCTGTCTTGAGAACAATCTACTTTATCATCAACACCTTTGAGGTGTTCCTCCAGCCCTACTAACCTATCGCTCCACCCGTAATAACTACAGCTTTGTCTTGCATGGAACTATATTGATTGGCTGACCGTTATGTTACTGTCAAGGCCACCAGGAAGTCAGAAATCTGCCCCAACAGACTTAAGGTGGATTGCCAGACCAGAAAGTCATGGGCAGAATGTCAAGCAGAGGCAAATCTGTGGAAATATACAGAGATGCAGGAGGAACCAGGCCCCTTGGTCCATCATGTCTGTACCGACCAGCAGCCAACTAGTGCTGATTAAACCTAGAGGAATCCCATATTTTTTAAATTCTCCCCACTGTCATCAATTCCCAACGGATCCTACCATTCTCCTACGTGATGGGAGAAACCTCCAGTGTCCACTTAACCTACCCAGTGGCATGTCTTTGGGTTGTGGGAGGAAATCAGGGTATTCTAAGGAAACCAACACAGTCGCAGATGAGAACTCCACACAGACTGCACTGGAGGTCAGGATTGAACCTGGGTTTCAGACACTATGAGGCAGCTCCGACATCATTGTGCCTCCCATATGATGATTTTATGTTTCAGCCTACAGCTTCCAACGTAGATTCTCCTAATTCCTTTGGTTGTTCTGCTTTATAACAATTACCAATATCTAACTTCAGTGTTGATAATGCACATCAAAGTAACGATTTTTATATGACCTCCAAGCTTTTTTTACACTGGGATCAGCTCGCTCGGTGAATAGCTTGTGGAAGAATGTGATAAAGTTGACAAAGATAGATACAAAAAGCTGGTGTAACTCAACAGCTCAGACAGCATCTCTGGAGAACATGGATGGATAGGTGATCTGTCAGGACCCTTCTTCAGACTGACTGTATTGGGGTTTGAGGAAGGGTCTCGACTTGAAACATCACCCATTCCTTCCCTCCAGAGATGCTGCCTGACCCGCTGAGTTACTCCAGCATTTTGTGTCTACCTAGACATATAACATTATAAAGATTAGTGGGAAAACAGAAGATTGGGAAGCTTTTAAAAAACATAAGAAAGTAACTAAAAACACAATGCGGGGGAGAATGAACTATGAAGGTAAGCTAACCCATGAAGGTAAGCTAAAAGAGGATAACTAAAGTTTCTTCAGATATATAAAGAGTAAGAAAGAGATAAGAGTGGACATTGGACTGCTGGAGAAGTAATAATGGGGAATAATAAATTGGCAGAGGAATTGAATTTTTTTTGCACCATTCTACATTTCCTTGGTTATCATCTGCTTTGATTTGTCATTTTTGCACCTTACCCCACCATATCCCAAGTATTCCTGTCCCCTGACTCACAGTCAGAAGAGGGGTCTCAATCCGGAATGTCATGCATTCCTTCCCTCCAGAGATGCTGCCTGTCCCGCTGAGTTACTTCAGCATTTTTTGTCTATCTTCAATGTAAACCTGCATCTGCAGTTCCTTCTTACACATATTAAATGGTGTGTTGGCAGCCTGGTGTGCTCCTGTGTCAGCTAAGAGCATTAGAACATTTGTTACACACTGAACAGGGATGTATTCATCATCATTGAGGCTGAGCAGCAGCCCTCTTATATAAATTCTAATGGAATCTGATATATCCGACAACATTTGACAAAAGGGTTATAGTTGTGCTGATAAATGTCTGGTCTTGGATCTTTTCCCTCTGTAACACATTGTTAGCATCACATGCTGCTGCCACAGGGTAAGGTAAATTGTCCCTGTTGTTTCTACCCCCTCCCCCCCCCCCCCCCCCCACCTCACGGCAGTCCACACACACTAGGGGAGGGACCTGGTGCGGGATACATTTGTAACTTTATTGGCGACTATTTGCATACCGTGGGTATGCAAGCAAAGAATTTCACTATGACTTGTCACGTGTAATAATAAAGTATTAACCACACAAGGTCCTCCATTGTTCCTCCCGCCCTGCAGCGATGTCCTTAATCACACGTGGTCTGACCTCATCCGTCGGTCTGATGACTCCTGGCGCCTCCGTGGCGCCGACCCAGGCCCCAGCCGCGTGCTCAGTCAACCCACGCACTGACCCTCGCTCCAGCCCCGCGCGGCACGGACTCCGACCCACGAGGCTCCACCAACCCTGGCAGGCTTCGCCGCCCGGCCTAACCACGGCCTCCTGGAAGGAACATTGACAGCCGCTAGTATCTCATTATTGAAGACACACGGAAGGAACTGCAGATGCTGCAACCTTAAGCAAAAGAACAAAGTGCTAGAGAAAGCTTGTGGGTCAGGTTGAATCTGTATAGAGAAATGGATACATGATATTTCAGGTCGAGACCCTTTTTCAGACTAATTAGAGGAGGGAGGGAGTTGGGGAGTGATTGGCAGATGAGTGGAGTAAGTAACTAGCTCTCAAAGCAACTTTAATTCATACACAATAGGTCATCAGGCAGTTTTATACCATAGATGTGCACATAAAGGCAGAAAAGTAATCTATTTCTCAAAAAAACATCTCAGTGGGGATACAAAATCACCTCAAGGTCAAATAGAGTTTTGCCACAAATGCACCATGCCATGTTCAATATCTGTTACTTGGAAATATTTAGCTTGTTATTGCAAAATCCTGCTCCTTGGAGAAATTGAATATGAACTCGCATTAACGTAATCATTTAACGTATTAATTAAAAATTTGTTTCAAATCTGATACAGAACTGTCAAGCATGCCACAGTATGGAGTGACACCGTAGATGTGTCTGATGTGTGTGTTCAACTTAGCTCCCGTTCATATCTGTTATTCTGGAGAAAGGAAAACAATCTGCTCCTAGAATAGAAAGTTAATACGTTGGCCAATATTATCCAAACCATTAGGCTTCATATACATGTGGAGACTGGGGAATCCAGATTTGACTAATTGCATTTTTGATCAGCAAAAATAACATGAATAAAAGGCTTCAGTAATGGGCTTGTGATCTCAGTACATATATACATATGAAGTTTGTATACTTAACTATTTTGTGAGTTGTTTGGTAAAACGATGAAGCATAACTACAATATGTGGGTGTTCTTAGTTCATTGTTTGTGCTTATTGCTTATCCTCCAAAATGGTGCGTGACCATTATAAAAATTCCACATTCCTCGCCGAATATTGCTTGCTTGTCTTGGGCTGCTCGTTGTATCATCTACCACGAAGGGTAGAATCTTCCAGCAAGATTGGACAGTCATCAATCACTCTAAAACCATTCAACTGTCACTGCTCTAATAACTGGAAAGTTAAACACAGGTACACACACACACGCACGCACGCACGCACGCACGCTCGCACGCACGCAATCAATCAGTCTTAGACCTTTAGAATCACACACATACCCATGTGATTCTGTCAATGGTCTATGAGCATAATATGTATATGTCTTGAATGAGTGGAAAGGAACCGAGGAGCAGGAAATTCCCTCCAGCTCTTCTGCTCATGGGTCTATAATCTCAGAGACACAAGGAACTACAGATGCTGGTTAACGAAAAAAGACACAACGTGCTGGAGTAACTTGGTGTGGTATATGACGTGGAAACAAGCCCGTTAGTCCAACTTGCCCATGCCGACCAATATGCCCCATTTACACTAGTCCCATCTGCCTGCGTTTGGCCCATATTCTTCTAAAATTATCACATTCATGTACCTGTCCAAATGTTTTTTAAACATTGTGATTGTACCGACCTCACCTACCTCCTCTAGCAGATCATTCCATATACCTATCACTCTTTGTGTAAAAAAGTTGCCCTTCAGTTTCCTAATATATCATCCCTCCCTCATTTTAAACCTGTTTTCTTGATTCCCAAACCCTGGGTAAAAGACTGTGTACCCAATCTTTTCCTTTAATTATCATATATACCACTATAATATCATCGTGTGTCCTCCTGCACTACAAGGAATAGAGTCCCAGCCTGCTCAACCTCTCCCGATAGCTCAGGCCCTCAAGTCCTGGTAATCTCCCTGTAAATCTTCTCTGAACTGTTTCCAAGTTGCCGGAGATGCGATTGTTTTCCGGGTCGTATCTCCGGTCGCTCTGCGGCCAAACATCGTGTAGCTGAAAGGCCTCGCTCGGGACTGACTTTGAGTGGACTTAACGTCGGAGCCAATCCCTTGCCTGGGATCGACGCTCCGACCGCAGCCTGCGGACTTTAACAACACGAGCTCGCAGTCTCGGGCATGAGACCGATGTCAGGAGGACCAAAAGCCGCACAACGTTCAACAAGCCCAGACCTGGGGTCAGATAGCCTGACGCGGGGGAGCTGACATCCGCCCAACGCCGGAGCTTGATCGCCCCGACGAGGAGGCCCGCCGCCACCGGCTACGAGAGTAAGATCGTCCGTCAACGGAAGGTTAGAGGCCCCCAACCGCTGGAGGACAAAGAAGGGAAGAGATTGAACTTTTTTTCACCTTCCATCACAGTGAGGAATGTGGAGGAGTCATTGTGGTGGATGTTTATGTTAGAATGTATTTTGTGTGCTCTGTTGCTTTTTATTTGTATGACTGTATGGCAAATTAATTTCCTCGTATGTTGCAAAACATACGGCTAATAAAGTATGATTATGATTAATCATCACTCAAACCAGTTTCCTCATCTATTGGTTCCATCTCTACCATTCAGCCTCAGAAAAACAGGTAAAATAAGCATGGGACCAATTTAACCCAGGTTGCTGCCTCTTCTCCACTCTCCTGTCAGACAAACGATACTAAAACTTAAAAGCACTTACCACAAAAGTCAGGGATAACTTCTTCCCCGCTGTTATCAGACTGATGAATGGCCCTCTCACAGGTTAAGAAATTCACGGATTACACAACTGTAGTGGGCTAGATATCAAATAACGATGAGAACGATGAGAGGATGGAGATTGAGAACCTCGTGACCTGGTGGCAAGACAACAACCTTTGTCTCAACGCTACCTCAACAAGGCCAGCAGCATAATCAAGGACAAGTCTCACCCGAGTCACTCCCTCTTCTCCCCTCCCATCAGGCAAGAGATACAGAAGTGTGAAAACGCATACATCCAGATTCAGGGACAGTTTCTGTTATTGGGAAACTGAACCATCCTATCAGGAACTAGTGACAATACACTAAACTAACTGAATAACTCTCCGATTGTCCTCTCTAAGCAGCTCCACCTACATCTTATTCCCATGTCAACCCTGGTTTCATCCTATCAGAGATATCCTTATGTCCTGTTCATCCCTCCCCATCCTCTATGTAGCTTTACACATATTAGTTCCTTCCTTGTGTAGGAAGGAACTGTAGATGCTGATTTAAACCAAAGATAGACACAAATTGCTGGAGTAACTTAGCGGGCCAGACAGCATCTCTGAGGAAAAGGAAATACTGCAGGTGACGTTTCAGGTTGAGACCTTTCTTCAGACAAGTGTCAGGGGAAAAGGAAATGAGAGATATAGATGGTGATATAGCGAGATATAGAACAAACTAGACTAAGTGGGACCCGTTGGGTGGCCAGTGGGGGGGTGGCTTTCTGGAGGGCTAGTATGGGTGTTGTGGGCTGAAGGGACTGGTTTCCAGAGGGCTTGTATGGACATTGTGGGCCGAATGGATTCTTGGGCTAAAATGCTAAAGCAACACTTTAGCATTTTCAAAGCAAGCAACACTTTTGCACTTTCAAACCAAAAACTGCTTTTGCATTTTCAACCTGCTTTTTCAAACTACATTTTCAAACCACATTAAGGGCACTCACAGTTTAGAAGACATGTGTTCAGTGTTAGTCACAGCTCAGACTGAAGGACGTGACCGTCTCGCTCCCCCATCTTGCAGAGACTGACTGAGGAACTCAACACTTCCAGGTTTTATTAGCCATCCCCTTCCCACTGGAAGGGGCGTGGCATTCATGTCTTGATTGACAGGAGAGAGAATCTCAACATTTAAAAAAAATAAGTCTTTTATTTTTCATCGATGGAAAAAATCTTCTTGCCCTGCTTAGCGGACGGGGATGTAAGATGGCCAAAAATCACAGCCATAAGTGGTAGTGTTTTTTCTAAAATTAATATGCAATGCAAACAGGAAGTGGTCAAGATGAGACTTTTAGTAATATAGATAAACAAAAGATGTGGAAAAAAGTAATGATGATGAAGGAAACAGGCCATTGTGAGTTTCTCCAGAATTTTGTGTCCATCCTTGGTGTGAACTAGCATCTGCAGTTCCTTCCTACACGGATTGCCTGCAGCCTGTTCTTCTGTTAACATCATTATCTAAACAATGTGCGTACTGACACTGCAGACTAAAAATACATAACCTGCTCAGTATTTTGCTGCTGCTTATGGAAGAGTTCCATGTGCAAATGACTTGCTCCTTCTCTCTTCGCTGTAAGTCACTGCCCTTTTGATAAATTTCAATGGTTGTAGAGGATCCTGTGAAGTCCTGAGATTGCACAGGGTAGAAAAAACCTAAAGACTGGATGTATGATTTGCTCTGCATAAGCTTTTATTGAAAACAAACATTTTTTGTTAATCACAATGTTTTTTCCATGTTATTTTTGTTATCGTTTGTTTTGTTATTAAAAACAAACTTTGGGGAATTGCAGGATTCTTTGAAAATTCTTTGAAATTTAAGAAAAGATTTTGAAAAAAAATTAAGAAAAAAAATAAAACCAACAAAATTAAGCTTTTTGTGGAAATAGGTAAAGCACGGTTTTAAAGTTGTATAGCATGGATCAATCAATGTGTTGGTGAATGGCAGAGATAGTCAGTCACATTATATGCAAATGCAGTGTGGTTGTGTGGCTATATTTTATGGTAACTGCCTGTTTTTGCTATGATTGGTGGAGAGCAGCTTAGGAGCAGGGGGATGCATGAGGCAGCACCAGTTGCACATTCAGTCGCTGTAGTCCTCTCTCTGGGGATTGAAGGCTGCACAGGAATCTGCTGGAATTTCCACCTCTGCTTCTTCATTTTCAGCTGGGCTGGCTACGACTGAAGACCTATTTTAATTTGTCACGATAGGGTCTCGAGATCTTGCAACAGCTGACCACTAAAAATAAAGGGGACCAGAGTAACAGGATCTGTCGGTACCTGAATTACTCCAAAGCAGATGTTGGACGAAGGTGTGGATCATTCTGGACCGTGAAGGAAATTGGATGCTCTTTGATGAATGGGAAGCAAAATACTCTGAGGCAATGGGAATCTTCAACGGCAGAGGCAAGGGTGAAGCTTTAAGTTTCAAGCTGTGGCTGTGCCCTTTACAAACTTCGAGGACCGCCTTGTCACTTCTTCTCTGCATGGTGTTGCTGCAGATAATGCAGGTGAGAGTGTGCAATTGAGAAATCAAAGTGTTTTAAAAACAGCCATTTTGAGGAAAGAAAAGCATTTTTGTATGAATAAAAATATGCAGGAACGGTGACTAAAATGGTGAACCCTTCAGTGTGGTATTTTGCCGGCTCAGTCATCAGTTTAAAAGCAGACTGAGTTACACAAGGATCTGCGGTAACTTCTCTCTTTCATTGAAAGCGTTTTATTTATTTCCGTTGATTACCTTTGGCATATTTATTAGCATGTTTGCGCTTTTTCGCTAAATCCTTAATCCGTTTAAATGGTTGAAAAGCAGTGTTAAAATGTCACAGAACTTTCATCGATGCACCAAAAACAAAAACCATGGGGGTAGAAAAGTTGTTCACTTTCCTTTTAAAATCTACATTTCGTAATCTCACTCATTAGGAACATACTGTAAAATAATCGGTTTTCGCCAGAAATTTCCATAAATGCACCTATTCTTTTTAATAAGGCTGTGAACAAAAGGGGTAAGAAATGAGCGAGAATTTTGCAACAACATGAAAATCAGGTACTGTATCCTAAACCCACAATAAAATGACTGATATTCTCATGATCGTGTTATCCAAGCTCAGCAGGCTAATTGAATCTCTCCAAAGCTGTTTTCTCCACTAAAATCTTTGACAAACAAAAGATGATTTATGTCCTACGGCGAGAACAGCACATTCAAAAATAGAAGTTTGTTCTGAGATTTGAGTTTGGATTATTTGCTCAGGATTACTGGTCAATAGCATAACACCCACATTAATCTTCCCAATGAAGGTGAGGTTATATTAACATCAGCATGCAAGCTGAATGGAATACTGGTTTTAAAACTTTGAATGGCTGATATTGGAAAGATTTTGAACTTGCAAGGTGCCTATGTTATTTCCACTAAGTGACACTTACTGTCCCTTGAACTGAATTTAAGTTTTGCACTATAAAATGTACGACACCTGAGTGATTTCAGATAGAGATTGTCAGACTGTAAGCACAAGCAGTCGAAATGTGTAGGAAGGAACTGCAGATGCGGGTTTACACCAAAGATAGACACCAAATGCTGGAGTAACTCAGCGGGACAGGCAGCATCTCTAGAGAGAAGGAATGTGTGATGTTTCGGGTCAGACTGCTAGTGCGGTGTCTTGGACATAGGTTGGGAGGGATTGGACTAGAGGGGGATAGGATGGAGTCGAGGTACGTGAACATTTAATTCAGTGGGGCAGGAGCAGGCAGAAACAATGGGTCTACCAGGGCAATTCTGTTAAGAAGGGTCTCGACCTAGAACGTCACCCATTACTCCTCTCCAGACATGCTGCCTGTCCCACTGAGTTACTCCAGCATTTTGTGTCTATCTTCGGTGTAAACACGAATATCATGCCCAAATCGCAACACCTACAATTTCTAATACTTCACCCGAAAGTCCCCCTTTCTTTTTGTCATTATTGTCAGCATTGTACAGATGTAAACACAATGATTCTGATCTGATAGCCGATTCGAATAACAAAGTAATACCAAATCAGAATCAGTTTGCATGTTAGGCATCATCGGATCTTGCACAAAACAAATATTTATTCACTGATAACCGTACTAGTGAAAGGGCAGGGTCAAAATTATTAATTAAGAGTTGTTTGACATTCTTCATTGACTGTTTAAATTCAATTTCAATTATGAGCAAATAATAAAACCCAAATTATATATATATATATCCATTTTTTAAAAGCCTGCGTCATATGTAAATTCAGATGGGATCATTAACTGCATTTCAAAATGTCGACGTATTTCTTTAAGAAGATGATATTATAGTGAATTTATTTTACCAATCCTGTCCTAAGGTGGTACCGTACAACTGCAAATATCAGTCAACTTTTAATGAGTGCAAAATAGGAAATAAAATGCTGAATGTTGAATGTTGAATGTTGCCCTGTATGGAATAGAGAACCAGCCTACTCAACATCTCCTTCCCTGTAGCTCACACCCTCTAGTCCTGGCAACATCCTCGTAAATCTTTTCTGAACGCTTTCAAACTTGACAATATCTTTCCTACAACATGGTGCCCAGAACTGAACACAATATTCTAAATGCGGTCTCACCAACGTCTTATACAACTGCGACATGATCTCCCAACTTCTATACTCAATACTCTGACTGGTGAAGGCCAATGGGCCAAGCGCATGTTTGACCACCTTATCTACCTGCGACTCGACCTTCAAGGAACCATGCACCTGTACCCCTAGATCCCTCTGCTCTACAACCCTACCCAGAGGCCTACCATTCACTGTGTAATTCCCGTCCTTGTTCGACTTCCTATAATGCAACACCTCACACTTCTCTGTATTAAATTCCATCAACCATCCTCCACCCACCTGGCCAATCGATCCAGATCCTCCTGCAATCGTTCACAACCATCCTCACAATCTGCAAAACCACTAACTTTTGTATCATCAGCAAACTTGCTAATCTTGCCCTGTATGGTCTCATCCAAATCAATGATGTAGACGACAAACAGTAACAGGCCCAGCACCGTGAGGCACATCAGTGGTCATAGGCATCCAGCCTGAGAAGCAACCTTCCACCATCACCCTCTGCTTCCTTCCATGGAGCCAATTTGCTATCCATTAAGCTATCTCTCCTTGGATCCCATGCGATCTAACTTTCCAGAGCAGCCTACCATGCGGAACCTTGTCAAACACGTTACTGAAATCCATGTACACATCATCTGCAGTTCTGCCCTCATCGACCTTTTTGGCCAGGTCTTCAAAAAAATCTATCAGATTTGTGAGACACGACCTCCAACGTACAAAACCATGCTGACTGTCCCTAATCAGCCCTTGCCCATCCAAATGCCTGGATATCCTATCCCTCAGAATAATCTCCAGCAATTTACCAACTACGGATGTTAAGCTCACCGGCCTATAGTTCCCAGCATTTTTCCTGCAGCCCTTCTTGAAAAGAGGCACAACATTTGCCACCCTCCAGTCTTCCGGCACCTCTCCTGTATTTAAGGATGACTCGTAAATTTCAACCAGGGCACCTGCAATTTCCTCTCTAGTTTCCCACAATGTCCTCAGATATATCTGATCAAACTCTGGAGATTTGTCTACCTTCATTCACGACTTTACCTTCAGTAGTTCTTCGAAGGTAACACTGACTGCTCTCAAGACACTTCCATTGATTGCTGCAAGTTCCTCCGTCCTACTGTCTTTCTCCTCGGTAAATACAGAGGGGAAATACACATTGAGGACCTTGCCCATCTCCTGTGGTTCCACACAGAGATGTTCACTTTCACTCCTGATTTCTCTGAAAATAAAATTGAATATGCTGCTGTTTCAATATTGTTGCTGCTGTACTATCACAGTCAATAATTGATCCAAATCCACATATTTTTATTCATTTAAGATGTACGATAGGTATAACCTGCCACCTCTATTGCCTGATACACTAGCTAATCATGGCACTACTGACTGCTAGTTCAGAATAAAATTAAAATATTCTCGCTCACCCTTACATCCTGCTCACCTGCATTCCCCTGTTCTATCCACCCATTCCCTTTTCACAACAATCTTTCTTATTTTTTTCTTTATTCATCATTGCTTTTCCAATTTCTCTTCCCTATTCCCTATTTAGTGCAGATTACACAAATGTAAGAAATTAATTTTCTTTCATTTTTTTGAATAAGTTAAATGTTCAAACTAAGCCCTTAATTTTAATGAAGCAAATTCTTCATTACTTTCCCGTCATCTTGAACATTTTCCGCATTTTGTGATGAACTTTATTTCCTTCTCATCGATTTGTGTTTGTTTACGGCATGTCTTCTTTCAATCCCCTCCCGAAACGCACCAAAAAAAGATTTGTCAAAAAAAGTTTTTTTTTTCCCTCAGTTAAGTGGGCTTTGATCATCTGGTAATGAGCTATGATCCGTGTTACATAGAAACATAGGTGCAGGAGTAGGCCATTCGGCCCTTCGAGCCTGCACCACCATTCGATATGATCATGGCTGATCATCCAACTCAGTATCCCATCCCTGCCTTCTCTCCATACCCCCTGATCCCTTTAGCCACAAGGGCCACATCTAACTCCCTCTTAAACATAGCCAATGAACTGGCCTCAACTACCTTCTGTGGCAGAGAATTCCACAGATTCACCACTCTCTGTGTAAAAAATGATTTTCTCATCTCGGTCCTAAAATACTTCCCTCTTATCCTTAAACTGTGAACTGTTGTAGGAAATTTAAAACAAATACATGTCACACTCTTTGACTTTAATATATAAAGTCGTATTATTTAAGCAATAGGCACTGCAGTTCGCTTTGGCAATGAAGTCCAGTCTACCACATCACCCAGACCATACACTAGGTGGCAGTACACTTGCATTTCCCTGTGGAATCTACATCCAAATCATGACATCTTCTTTTTCTCCAGAGACCAGTGCTTTTTAAGTGGACAAAAGGCTGCTGGTGCACATATATCATTTCACATGATGCTGCACATTAATCTAGTTTTCAGCTTTTTAGAGGTGCAGGAACAGCATCCTGTCACATTCTGTCACATAAACAGCACTGGCCAAAACAATGAATCCGTGGTTACGTATTAGAGATTTTTCTCCGCAGAACATAAAATGTTAAGTGATACTTTTAATAAATAAATTCAAATTCATGAGGGGCCTAGATGGAATGGATTTGGAGAAATGTTCTTAATGAACCAGCGGTTTGGCAACTAACTTGGAAGCAGGGATTAAAAAGAATTAATACAATGAAACTGAGACTTTGTTTATTGCTATGATCTAGGTAACATTGTAATGCAGTAGTTACAGCCTTGTCTCATAATTCCAGAGACCTGGGTTCATTCCTTGCCTTAGGGTAGTAGTGCCTGCATGTTAGCACAGTGACTATGTGGGTTTTACCTGAGTGCTCTAGTTTCCTCCCAAATCCTAAACATGTGTTTGTTGATAGATTAATAGGCTACTGTAAGTTCCCCCAGGTATTTAGGGAGCTGGCAGGACAATTGGGAGTTGAACATGTTTTGAGAGCTACCCTTATCTTAGCAGGCTGAAGGCATTCTGTCGCTGTTGCTCTGTATTTTGTGGGTCTTAGCCGATTCAATGGTAACTTTAGAAGAAATAAATGAAATCCTTCGGAGGAATAGTTTGCTGAGATAATGGGAAATGATTTGGAAGTGTGACCATTCGAGTCAGAAAGAATTTGCACAGACGTGATGACATAGCTTTTTATTCTGCTGTATGCTGGAACGCTGAACTTGTTCTGTTACAAATAACATTTGCAGAATGAACAAAGACATCGTGGAACTTGGTTTTCTTGGTTTCTTGGTCCTCCAAAATATTCCAAATGGAATTTAAACTGGAGGTGGTGAAGGGAGGGCTTAAGCCAGAAAGGGTTATTGGGAAGAAAGAGCTACTTTAAATTTAGTTGCATCTGGTTGGGTAACTATAGTTGGGTGGAGATTATTCCATGCTTTAATTGTGCGGGGGAAGAACGAATTGCTGTACACATCTGTCTTTGTAGCTGGGATCACAAATTGGATCGAATGCCCTCGTCTGCTCCTAATTGGTTTGGGTTTGGTGTAGGTCTTGTAGTCTATGTCTAGCTGACCATTTAACATTTTGTAAAAACAGGTCAAACGGTGAGCTTCACGTCTGTCTTGGAGAGGGTTCCACCCCAGAGAATTCAGAAGTTTGGTGATATTCGCTTCTCTATCATAGGTGTTAGTAACAAATCGAGCGGCCTGTCTTTGGACACGTTCGATGGACTAAGGCAAACCAGACAAAATAGTGCAAAGTGGACATTTTTTTGCATTGGCCAATGACAGGAATTGACTACAGGGACCACATATACATGAACAAAAACTAAATGCTGGAGGAACTCAGCAGGTCAGACATCGTCCGTAGCGGGAATGGACAGACAATATTTTGGGTTGTAAGTGGACAGAAGATAGAAACAGGCTCTACAGGGTTGGGGAATAAGCATTACTTTGAAATTCTGAGCATCCACTGAATGTGAATGATCAGCCATGATCACAGTGAATGGCGGTGCTGGCTTGAAGGGCCGAATGGCCTACTCCTGCACCTATTGTCTATTGTCTATTGAAATCTAAGTCAGGACGATGCTATATTATTGATCCAATCATTTATTACGTGTGTCTTCTATTATGTCATGTCACATTTCAATATATCAATGATTAATAATATGATGGTCACTGTGAATGCAGATGAACAAACTTCAGTGGGGGATGATGCATGCAAACCCTGCAATGGGTGTGGTAGCAAAATTATATCATGTGGTTCATGACACTGAATGCATTGAGGATATCATTCTCTCCTCCCAGCACTGCCAAGCTCAAGTCTTGCTTTCCTCATTTGCAGTCAGTTCGAACATTACTGAAGCTCGCAACCCCTATGAAGGGTCATGTCTAAATATCTGTTGTTGGCTAATTTTAAGTGCCTAGAAATAATGTTGCAGCTTTTTCCATCACTATTCCCATCTTGAAAAGTAATGAAAAGTAGTGTTGAATATTAAGTCACAAAGACAAACAAATAGGAATGTACTCAAGAAATAGTAGGAGAAAAATAGGAAGGTGGAACGTGTGGGATATGAAAGTTAGCACTTATGGTTTGACTTTCAATTCATTGTTGTTAGTTGGAAATCGACTGCCTTCAACGGGACACTTATCCAGTGTGAGTTTCAGGAAAACAGAATTGTTATGTAAATGGGTAGTGATGGGAAGCAGTAGAAATGGCATTTTGCCAGTGTTGGCCATATGAACCGTCCATGTGGGTGAACAATATTGTCAAGTTACTATGAGAGGAACTGAACAGTACAATGCTGATCATATTACAATGTGATATTGCGCTTGTAGTGGAATCTTGAGGAAAACACAAACTGCTGGAGTGACTCAGAGTGTCGGGCATGGGGGTCGTGTCGGTCATGCTGCATGATCTGCTGAGCTACTCCAGCACTTAGTGCTATTCTCTGGATGAGAGTTGGGAATGCAAATTGGCAGCATCACCAAATATTGCAGCTTCCACTCCATAAAGGAAAGTTTAGGATCACATTTTGAAGGCGTTGTATTTGCTGCGTTGGCGATTCAGGTATCTGTCAGTAAGGGAATGGGCACATATCTACGTCCGGTGCTTTTTGATACTTGTTCGGGTTCACCAAAAATCATTGTTATGGACTAGCCTGCAATGAAAGTACCAAGCAGGGCCATGAATTAGACCAAGGTGGAATATTCAGTGTGAAGGACAGTCCATTATGAACCATCTGAATCTAGTGTATCATTTGAACTGTGATTTAGCACAGTTGGAGCAATATTAATGTTGAACAAACTCAATAGCAGGTTATTGAGAGGAAACATTGGTAATCTGTTTGGGTGTTATGATGTTGCATCTACAGCATATCCCTCGTTTCCCTTTCCCCTGACTCTCAGTCTGAAGAAGGGTCACAGCCCAAAACGTCACCTATTCCTTTTCTCCAGAGATGCTATTTGACCTGCTGAGTTACTCCAGCTCTTTGTGTCTATCTTTGGATGGCATGAAAGCCAATCCACTGGAGGTTTGGTTTGATGATCGCCAAGTTAAATAATTCACATAGCAGATAAAATGAAGAGGGTAAGGCCACTTCAATTACATCTGGCGCAGATGGCACTGTGCTGAAGTTATGGCTGTGTGGGTGTCAGGGAAGAAGGCTTGTTTACAGAATTGCTAAATAAACTGAACAAGTGTAGACTGAGTTAGTCCTTTTAAGAAAAATTACTGCATTGCAATGTGGAGCCGTTTTATAGTTGTAAAGATATCACAGTAGTCTTGGACTTCATGATGTCAGCTTGATACAGCATAGCCAAAGTGTAATAAGGGAAGATGAAATCTAGTTATCGCACAATAGAAAGCCTTATAGACAGCCCAGAAATGAAAGGGCTTAAGGGGAAAATTGAATGACTCCCAAAGTGACAACAGGAAAGTAAAAGGTCTGTAGTCCACAGGGAGTCAGAGTGGAAATTTGGACAAAAGGCACATACAATGCCCTCCATGATGTTTGGGACAAAGACCCATCATTTATTTATTTACCTCTGTACTCCACAATTTGAGATTTGTAATAGAAAAAAATCACATGTGATTAAAGTGCACATTGTTAGATTTTATTAAAGGCCATTTTTACACATTTTGGTTTAACCATGTAGAAATTACAGCTGTGTTAATAGTCCCCCCCATTACAGGGCACCATAATGTTTGGGACTCATGGCTTCACAGGCGTTTGTAATTGCTCAGGTGTGTTTCATTGCCTCCTTAATGCAGGTATAAAAGAGCTCTCAGCGCATAGTCTGTCCTCCAGTTTTTACATCACCTTTGGAAACTTTTATTGCTGTTTATCAACATAAGGACCAAAGTTGTGCCAATGAAAGTCAAATAAGCCATTATGACTTAGAAACAAGAGTAAAACTGTTGAAGACATCAACCAAACCTTAGGCTTACCAAAATCAACTGTTTGGAACATCATTAAGAATAAAGAGTGCACTGGTGAGCTTACTAATCGCAAAGGGACTGGCAGGCCAAGGAAGACCTCCACAGCTGATGACAGAAAAATTCTCTCTATAATAAAGAAAAATCTCCCAACACCTGCCCGACAGATCAGAAACAGTCTTCAGGAGTCAGGTGTGGATTTGTCAATGACCACTGTCCGCAGAAGATTCCATGAACAGAAATACAGAGACTATACTGCAAGATGTACACCACTGGATAGCCGCTAAAATAGGATGGCCAGGTTACAGTTTGCCAAAAAGTACTTGAAAGAGCAACCACAGTTCTGGAAAAAGGTCTTGTGGGCAGATGAGACGAAGATTAACATATATCAGCGTGATGGCAAGAGCAAAGTGTGGAGGAGAGAAGGAACTGCCCAAGATTTTGTTTTCATTTCATTTTCCATCTCTTCTGGGAACATGGGAATTATCAAACACAATCATCTCTCTTTAACTAGAACCTCATCCATTGCTCATCCAATCTAGATTCCTATATCCTGCTATATAAGGCGTCATGTACCAAAGTTCAGTGTCTGGACTGATACTCAGCAGATGTAGCACATGCCATATGACTATCACGGATAAAACCCAGACGTTTTATTGGTTTGCTGTACAGTTCATCAAATAGAATTCACAGAGAAAATAATTTAAAAAATGACAAATCACTAATGCAAACAATAAGATGGGTCTCGACCCGAAATGTCACCAATTCCTTTTCTCCAGAGATGCTGTCTGACCCGCTGAGTTACTCCAGGTTTTTGTGTCCATCTTTGGTTTATACCTTGGCTATTTTAAATTGACTGGTGACTCTTTCCATAACAAATATTGTTGCTCAATTAATTTTAGCTTCTCCGAGTGCAGGCTCCATTCTTTGGGTTGGAGGACATTCACAAAACATTTGGTAGTCTGTATTATCTATGGGATCTTTATACTGCTGTTTCCTGAGGCAATTAACAGAGGTAACGCTACTAACAAAACATACATCATTGCAGGTAGGCAATCGCAAGTGTTGTAACCATGCAACAAGTGTCATGTTACATGATTAAACTCAGTTTCTAAAGGAGCTGAGTCCTTTATTAATACAACCTATTCCCTTAAAAAGTAATAAACTCCGACAACAATCAACTATTTATTTGCATTAAATGATTGCATCAGCTCACTGCCGCCTACTGAAATGTAATTATGCAATCTAATAATTATTGACAGAGGGGGAGTTGCAACTAGCCAAACATCATTTATTCAGTCTCTTAGTCTTCTCAAGTACAAATATTTAACTGATGAACTGTATTCAACAACTGCATGATCCTGTAATTCCAATGGATTACTTCTCTCGAGATACTTCATTCATCGTTGATCTCATATTCTGTGCTACAACTGTTTTCTCCATAACTATAGATGATTAGAAATACAATGTATTACATCTGTTTCTAAACATCAACTGTTAACACTAAACGTAACACATGTCAATTCTGCATAACAATTACTATATTAACGCATATATATATATAATATTTTGGTATAGTGTATGATATCATGGACTTGATTACTACAACTGCTTCAAGGTTCTCTATCTACATTGCCCTCCATAATATTTGGGACAAAGACCCATCATTTATTTATTTGCCTCTGTACTCCACAATTTGAGATTTGTAATAGAAAAAAACACATGTAGTTAAAGTGCACCGTCAGATTTTAATAAAGGCCATTTTTATACATTTTGGTTTCACCATGTAGAAATGACAGCAGTGTTATACATAGTCTCCCCATTTCAGGCCACCATAATGTTTGGGACACAGCAATGTCATGTAAATGAAAGTAGTCATGTTTAGTATTTTATTGCATATCCTTTGCATGCAATGACTGTTTGATGTCTGTGATTCATGGACATCATCAGTTGCTGGGTGTCTTCTCTGGTGATGCTCTGCCAGGCCTGTATTGCAGCCATCTTTAGCTTATGCTTGTTTTGGGGGCTAGTCCCTTTCAGTTTTCTCTTCAGCATATAAAAGGCATGCTCAATTGGGTTCAGATCGGGTGATTGACTAGGCCACTCAAGAATTGACCACTTTTTAGCTGTGAAAAATTCCTTTGTTGCTTTAGCAGTATGTTTGAGATCATTGTCTTGCTGTAGAATGAACCGCCGGCCAATGAGTTTTGAGGCATTTGTTTGAACTTGAGCCGATAGGATGTGTCTATACACTCCAAGAAAACCTGGAGAAAACCCACGCAAATCACGGGGAGAAAGGACAAACTCCATACAGACAGCACCCGCAGCCGGAATCGAACCCGGTTCTCTGGTGCTGTAAGGCAGTAGCTCTACCATTATGCCACCTTGCTGCCCCTTGTAATTGTAATCTCTATGAGATTATGGGAGACATTGTTAGGTGGAAATACAGCATAACCCCACATTATGGTCATTCAGGTAACAGAGATTCACCCTTAAAGAATTCAGATATCACTGCAAAACTATTAAGATAGAATTGAAAAATCCTCTTAAAGATCCTGTGTGAAAAGTAAATAAATAAAGACAAAGTGTATACAGAGAGCTGATTTAGTTTACCAAGGGCAACAAACACAGGTGACCAGTTTACAGGGAGCGGCTACTTTGGGGATTTGCTTGGAAAACTAACATGGCAATCTCTTCTTTGTACAAAAATCCCGCATCAAACAATGTAACATCAATGTCTTGTTGATTAAAGCAACAACCCTTTCTCCTCTGCGTACAAAACAATTGGAATTCATTAATCAATAGACTGACTGCTCATGTGGGGATTACTATTGTGAGCAAGACTTCCTGAAGGATGACACTTATAACATGGGAATGAAAAAAAGTTTTGCACCACGGAAAATCATAATACAGACGTTTGTCTGGAAATACAGTCCGCCCGTAAGGCAAGGTACGCAGTGAAAACTCAAAATAGCTGCAGACTAATTGATCCAACTACTGTGGCCTTGCGTGCTTCACTTGTGTAAAGAGGTACAGTGTATTACTCAAACCAATTCTACCAAGACCAGGATGCAGACCAGATCAAAAGTGAAATATGATTAAAGTGTAACTTTGTGAGATTTGGTTTACAAATGGAATGTATTCTCAAACAAAAGTAAACATTTAAAAAAATTATAAACTAAAAACAAAAAAATTTAAAATAACTATTGTACCATTTTATCCTCCGTGACTAGTCACATTGGTTTGGGAAAATCGCAAACCCACCTAAATATTAGAAGGCCCCTTTAAAAGACCAATGGTTATTAATTATTTCATTAGTTAATACAAGTCAAACATAATACAAGGGCATAGTGACATTATTCTAACTCCTCTTGAAGCAGACCGCACCACTGCCCCCCCCTCCCCGAACCAATTATAAGCCTCCATAGTCTGCAATGTTTCTGCGGTTCTAGCGGCTGGGGGCGCGGGTGGTCTACCCAACTGTTGCTGTTGCATTTTGTTCACCAATGCTACACTTTCCCATAGAATGGCCTAAGAAAGGCTACGCTCCAAGACAAAAAACACAGGTGCAAGCTCAATACTAGGAGATAACGTGTCGGAAACTTGTTTTTGCAAGATACTCATGCTCTTGCAAAAACAAGATCACAGTTGACAGGAAGGCACTGCAACGGGTGGTGAAAACCGCTCATTACATCATCGGTGCCCCGCTCCCTGTCATGGATGCCCTCCACCGCACACGGTGTCTGTGATGGGCCGGGAAAATCATTAAGGACCCCAACCATGGGCTATTTGCCCTCCTCCCATCAGGGAGGTGGTACAGGAGCCTTAGGTCTTGCACAAGCAGGCTGAGGAACAGCTTCTTCCAAAATACCATTACCCTGCTGATCTCACAGGCCCGACGCTAGCCATCTTTTATACCCTATCCGTATATATTTATTTGCCTATGTACAGTACTGGTCCAATTCATCCACATTGTACATATTGTTTTAACCAGTATTTTTACTACTTTGCACTATTACAATATTAGATGCTAAACTGCATTTCGTTGTAACTGTACTCTTATTAGTGCAATGACAATAAAGTCTAATCTAATCTAATCTAATCTAATCTAATCTAATCTTCTCTACAGCTGGACAACAAGAGATGCCAATTGCCACATCCGCACACCCTTTTGTCACCTTATTTAATTCCAACCATAATTAAGTGTCTGGGGATTTTAATTTTTCTTCTACACCTGTTTTCCTCTTCATTTGGGTTAAACAATCATTAAAAAAAAACATGTAGTTGGGGCTACACTAAATGCCTACTAGAAAAACCTAGCAGGCTGAAAACAAAAATTAAAATCTCTTCGTAGGTAATAAATCATAGTATCAGCTAACACACATTTATTGTTCAAAAAGGCTTGATAATTTTTGATTGTGATTTTCATCTGTTTCACACCTGGTCCAATTTTCAGAAATGTAGATGAAGGTTAAGGATACGGTAAATGAAGCCACTGAAGTTGAAGATGAGAAGGGGAAATAAATCAAGATTTAATCTTTAAGTTGGAATCAACTTTATTGCTTTCACACACTCTTTTCCTTTGGTAATTCACAAAGAATGTTTCTTGTTTGCTTCTTACAGGGACTTGTTTATATCTCCCATCCTGTTTATTCTGCAGGTCAGTGGCACACTACTGGAGGACACAATCAGTAAATGGTCCTTGTATCGGGATCAGTGTTTGCAAAACCTAACCAAGTCTGGGGCCAAAACTGGTGAGCAACCTAACTTGATAGTTTCAATGATTCAAAGCCAAATTGCTCTGTTTAAGCATTTAACCATTTGCTCTCTGGGAAGTTGCCCACTGGAATCTGCTCAAATTATTTTAGGGAAGTAGAGATTGATTGGTTCTATGGCACCAATTCACTTATGCAGTCATTAAGGGAGGGCAGAATCTCACCTGGCCAACATCGTTCTAATGGAGAAATAGTCTGTGAATGCCCATGTATGCACTGCTCAGTGAATATGGTCAGATACTCATTGGTGGGTCTATGGGGAACAGATCAGTTCAGATTTGTTTATTGTCACATGTACCAAGGTACAGTGAAAAGCTTTAGTTGCATGCAGCATGGAAATAGGTCCTTCATCCCAACTCCTCCGGCACGACCAAGATGTCCATCTAAGCTAGTCCCATTTGCCTGCATCTGGCCCACATCCCCTGAATCCTATCCTATCCATGTATCTAGCCAAATGACTTTGAAATGTTGTTATTTACCTGTCCCAACTACTTCCTCTGGAAGCTCATTCCATATACCCCTCACCCTCAATGTGAAAATGTTGTCCTTCAGGTTCCTATTAAATCCTTCCCCTCTCACCTCAACGTTCTAGTTCTTGATTCCCCTACCCTGGGAAACAGTCTATTGATCATATCTATTATGATTTTATATACCTCTATAAGATCACCCCTCAGCATCCTGTGCTGCACGGAATAAAGTTTGATCATGCCCAATGTTTCCATGTAATTCAGGCCTTGAGTCTTGGCAACATTCCCATATACTGTATCATGGCACCAGGTAGATGATGTTTTAGTTTAATACCTCATCTGAACACCAGAGCCTTTGGAAGTGCAGCACTGCCTCAGCAATACCTGTAATGTGGCTAACTCTTGGCATTGAGTGGAGTGGGGCCGTGAATCCACAGCTTTCTGATTCAGGAGCTGGGAAATGATGGGTGAAGAATCTTGCCAACTGACAGCCAAACTTTCATTTTTTCAGCACAGCTAAACTGTCGGCAACACAGCAGACTGGCACAGGTTAGTTTAGCAATATAGAGTGGAAACAAGCCCTTTGGCCAGCTGTGTCCTCACCGATGTACAACCTCCCATACATTAGTTCTATGTTATCTCAGTTTCCCATTGTACACACTAGTGGCAATTTACAGAAGCCAATTAACCTACAAACGTGCACGTCTTTGGAGTGAGGGAGGAAACCGAAGCGCTCAGAAAAAATCCACGCAGTTACAGGGACAACATATAAACTCCATACAAACAGCACCTGTAGTCAGGATCGAACCCGGGTCCCTACTGCTGTATGGCAGCAACTCTACCGCTGTACCACGGGTTTGAAGTATGCCACAGTATGAAGGCAACATGATACCACACACTAAGATCCATGGTTGAAAGAATAGAATTCCCATCAGTTGCTCTATATTTTGAAGTTACCTTGGAACCCACTAAGCCACGTGCAGCCATGGGAGGTACACAACAGCACTGTGAAGCAAACAATCATGCAGTCACCTCACTTTCTGCATTCCAGCAATGTATTCAAAACAGAATACATCTGTTACTTCCCGTAGACAGCACACTGGATGGTGAACAACCAGGTATTTAACATATCTACAGTATGGAAGGAATGTGCCAAATTCCCAGCTGTTATCAGACAACTGAATAATTTTACCACAACCAGAGAGTAGTTCTGAACTGCAGTTGAACGTTTCAATGTGAACACAAACCCCGTGACCCCTTGCACAATCACCAACATGACAAGAAACCCGAGTGTATGATGAGGCAATTACTAACCAGACATTTAAAAAGTAGCTGTAAAACATAAAGCTTAACATATATCACAAAACAAAAAAATAGCATGCATTATATATAAGCATTCAGACTTCTTTAGCGATCCTTCCATCTGCACCTTTGCCTTCTAGAAGCAAGCATAACTTGCTTATTGGTCTTATTAAAACATTGTTCTTGGTTTGAAGTTGTACCGTGTGCACCAAGCCCTTAACATCAGGCATGATACCCAGTATATAGTCCAAAACACAAAAGGCCAAAGTTTTGACAGCAGGAAACTTCTTCCTCCATGTACGATCAATTCATGGATATGTCGTAACAATAATGTTGCAGTGCGAACATCCTTCGAGAGAATAATAGGATTTATAGCAATAACGTTCATTGTGATGTTTTGTTTAATTTCTGGATCATTAGCAGAGATTTCAAATCCCAGCTCAAGTTTTTGGCCATTCTCTGTCTGGCTTACAGAGCAACTCTGATTCATTGAAAAACAAACTTAACCAAGTGAATAAAATATGACCTGCTGTGTGCCAAACCATGTTGACTGTTCCTAATTAGCCCATTCCCTTCCAAATAGGAGTAAATCCTAGCCCACAAAATCCTCTTCAATAGCTTCAATACTACTGACGTGTGGCTCATTGGCCTATAATTTCCTAGATTTTCTCTACTTCCCTTCTTAAGCAAAGGAACAACTTTGGCTACTTGCCAATCCTCCTGGACCTTATCCTGGTACCTAAAGGTATTGAAAAATACAGCAAAGGAGATAAAAATGTAGAGGTAGTGCAATGCTGGAACAATATCTGTAAATCTGTACTCTTGAGTTTAATAAATTACTGAAAAATAATCTTGGTTTCTATGTTTGTCCATAAATTAAACATCACTGATTGGAGAATCGTTAGAACATGGCAACAAGAAAATCATTCACTCCATCGGACATTTACTGGTCCATATTCATTTCCCATCAGATTTCCTCTCCTATCTAAATCTCCGTGGGAGCTAAACAAGTGGTTTCATTTTGAATGGTTTAAGTGGGGAAATGAAAGGAAATTATATTGCATTTTAATCAACCGTTAAAAGGGAAAAACTGAATTACTCATGAAGCTTGAAATACAATCTAATTTTGAGATAAACTAAAATTAAAATTAAAAAGGGAAACAAAAGAGGGTGGGGGAGGGAGGAGGAGGTGGTGGAGAGAGGGGAGGGGGAGAGGGGGTGGTGATGATGAGAAGTAGAGGGAGATATGGGGAGGGGAGAGAGGGGAGGGGGATAGTGGGAGAGGGGGAGAGAGGCGGGAGGGAGAGGGAGTGAGGCAGAGGGAGAGGAAGAGGGAGAGGTGGGAGAAGGAGAGGTGGGAATGGGAGGTGGAAAGAGGACGGGGAGCCGATGAGACTGGAAGTTCAAGGGGAATGTAGGAAATTCTCTGAAAGATTAGTGCAAAAAGTATTGAGAGCACAAAGTAAATTAGTAATTAAACTAAAATTTAATGTTTAATCAAGCTCAAAGGCCAATATTAAAAAATATATATTATCTTTAAAAACCTAAGGACAAAATAAATATCAAATGAATCTTTACTAAAATCAAAAATATTTTAATATGAATCAAAATGAAAAATAGCATAATCAATGATGTAACAATTTAAGTTAAAAATAATACTCCTTATTTTTCAATGTAATTGTGTCATATTCAGGCTTAATGGTTTTTTTATACATTCAATAAGATAGATGCTTCCTTTTCACTAGGACAGTGATTAAGGGCACGGAAATCAAGTGGAAGCACTTCTGATCAACGTCACCTAAAACAAGAATGTAATAGTATTAATCCAACATTTTAGTCAGCAATGCCGTCTACTGTAATGGATGTATGCAAGTGAATACAGCTATGTAAATGGGATGTAGGTGAGATTCCTACCAATTAGTATAGTTCATGCTGTCTCCCTGTGAGGGTTTACACTAAAATGTCTGTTCCAAAATAATCTCTGAGATTTAGCTGTTTATCACTCATAAAACCGTGTTACAATGTTATACTTTCAACAATATTTCAGAAACAGTTTGCTAAGATAGCTTGAATAATTGACATTTATTTGCATCCTCTAGGAATATTTTGTAATGAAACGTTTGACCAGTTTGCCTGTTGGCCAGCATCATACCCGGGCAATGTATCAGAACCCTGCCCCTGGTACCTTCCTTGGATTAAACCAGGTACATTTTACTTTTAAGTCTTGCCACTTTTCGTTTATCCTCTGTTATGTTTTGTTTTAGTTTAGAGATACAGCACAGAAACAGGCCCTTCGGCCCACTGAGTCCGCACCGACCAGCAATCACTGCACATTAACACCAGCCTACAGGCAGTAACTCTACCACTGCACCACCATGCTGCTCTGTATCTGAGTAGAGCAAAGCATCTCCCCATTGACTCCTCCTTGTTCTAACTGGGTCTGACCCAAGTACTGGCTTTAAGCCTGTGCCAACTTTGTAGCAATTATAGATATAGATATGCCATTTATTTTCACTATACATGTACAGTGAGACTTAAAGCTGCTCGTACTCAGTGCATACATACAATTTAGCACAAAAAAAAAGGAACAAGAACAGAAAAACAAAAAACACTATCAGAAAGGAGATGGGGGGGGGGGGGCCGATAGGTGCACAAATTCTGCGGCGCTACATACATATATACATATATACAGATGGAAGTCCGTGTTGGGCGGTGTAGTCAGTGCATGTGTGAATTTGAATTTATAGTAGATATAATTCTCGGAAAGCAACTATTCCTGAGTCTGTTTGTCCTGGATTTGATGCACCTATAGCGCCTTCCAGAGGGCAGCAGGTCGAACAGTCCAAACGCAGGATGGGAGCTGTCTTTGGTGATCTTCTTTGCCCTGCTAAGGCAGCGGGAGGTGTAGATGTCCATCAGGGAGGGGAGAGGGCAGCCAATGATCCTCTGCGCTGTCCTGGTTACCCTCTGAAGCCTCTCCCTGTCTGCCATGGTGCAGCTGCCATACCATGCTGTAATGCAGTATGTTAGCAGGCTCTCGATGGACGAGCGGTAGAAGGTCAGCAGCAGGTTAGAGTCCAGGTTGTGCTTCCTGAGGACCCTCAGGAAGTGCAGCCGCTGCTGAGTCTTCTTGATGACCGCTGTCGTGTTGTCCGTCCAGGAGATGTCAGCAGCGTTATGGACGCCGAGAAACCGGAAGGTGTTGACCCTCTCCACACACTCGCCGTTGATGTGTAGGGGGGCTAAGTCGGTGCTGTGCCTCCTGAAGTCGACAATGAGCTCTTTTGTTTTCCTGGTGTTCAGAGCCAGATTGTTTTCTGAGCACCAGGTTGTCAACTTCAGGACTTCCTCTCTGTAGGCTGCCTCGTCTCCCTTTGAAATACTGCCCATGTAAGAAAAAGAAGGCGTCACTTGCATTAACGATGTCTGAGACGGGCCGGGAAGATCATCAAAGACCCCCTCCCACCCTAACCATGGACTGTTTGCCCTCCTCCCATCAGGGAGGTGGTACAGGAGCCTCAGGTCTCGTACTAGTAGGATGAGGAACAGCTTCTACAACAACACTATCACACTGCTGAACTCGGAATCCCACCGATAGATTTCTCCAGTCTCTCCGTCCACATTGTTTGCTTATTCTGTATTTTTATTTCTATATTGCACTATTACTACGGACTGACGCTAAACTGCATTTCGTTGTACCCATACTTGCATCTGTGCACCCATTCCTTCTCTCCAGAGATGCTGCCTGTCCCGCTGAGTTACTCCAGCATTTTGTGTCTATCTCTGGAATTGAGTGAAGTCTCTTCAATGGTCTAATAAATCATCCCACTTTTCCCACGCTCAAGTTCCAATGTGCTGCATCTTCAAAGTGGTTTTGAACAGCGATAATATTGCCTCTAAGTGGGACAGGGGCATTATACTGGTGTGCGAGAGTAAGGAGAGGGGAATGAGTAAAATAGGATTGATCTACTAGGAACCCTGATGGGCTGAATGGCCTCCTTCTGTTTCATGATACATTTATAGATGTAAGGAAATTTGCCCTCCTCCTACTGTACTGTTTTCTAGGTTAATTGGCTTCGGTAAAATTGTAAATGGTCCCTAGTGTGTAGGATAGTGCTAGTGCACGGGGTGATCGATGGTCGGTGTGGACTTGGTGGGCTGTGCCTCTGATAGTCAATGGTTGTCACTTTTACTCCATCTGATCAAGTTTGCACTGGGTGGAATGGCGGTGCTGGCTCGAAGGGCCGAATGGCCTCCTCCAGCACCTATTTTCTATAAATGATAACATCAAAATGTTACCTTCTCCCCAAATTTTGAACATCACACCATCAAAGTAATATATAAATCATCATCCATAATTCGTCATCATGGTTGGCAAATGTCATTATATTTTTTATTTGTACAATTAATTCCAAATATAAAAGCAGTGTTAAAATTATCTGTGTGGCTGGGTGATGTTTCGGATCGAGACCCTTCTTCAGAATCTACAAGGTTCCAAGTGCATCATTGCTGTCTTCTATCTAACCCTTGACTTGCACCACTTTCTTTCATTGCAGGTAGTACAAAGAGGGTCCACAGGTACTGCCTGGATAATGGAAGTTGGTTGACTATTTCAAACTCAACTGTTGTCTGGAGGGATCATTCTGAATGTAATGAAGACAGCCAGAATGTCCAGCTAAACGTATGTCTGCGGAATCTTTGTAATGTTGGGAACTGCTGTTTGCTTTCTTTTTGTGATTCAATACTACTCTGTGTGTTGACCCCACAGGTGTGCAGGACAAAAAACATTGATTAGTTCAGGATAACATTATCACAAGATTAAAGAATTTATAATTCTTTCTGATATGTATCCTTTAAAAATCTTTGAAAATATTCACCTTACTACTGCATCAATGTTCAGACCGCATATTTTTTCATTTTTCTGATTTAAAAAAAATAATAATCTGGTCGTATTTTCTCTCAGTTTCTCAAATGATTACCAACTCATCTTAAAAGTATTTTGGCAGTGAAGAAAGCTAATGGAATGTTGGCCTTCATAACAAGAGGAGTTGAGTATAGGAGCAAAGAGGTCCTTCTGCATTTGGACAGGGTCCTGGTGAGACCACAGCTAGAGTATTGTGTGCAGTTTTGGTCTCCAAACCTGAGGAAGGACATTCTTGCTATTGAGGGAGTGCAGCGTTGATTCACAAGGTTAATTCCCGGGATGGCAGGACTCTCATATGTTGATAGATTGGACAATAACCAAATTATGTAGAGCAATTACGTACACAGAAGTGCAAAGTTCATGGTGGTTCAGTAGGGTTGAACTGTTTGAGGAAGGGTTATGGTTATGGTTGTGCAGAGTGGTTCAAGAACCTGATAGATGATGAGAAGAATGTGTTGTTGAACACACACAGTTCTCAGACCCATGTACCTTCTTCCCAATGGTAGCAGTGAGAAGAGAATATAATGGATCTTCTTGAGGCCACTCTACCTGTAGATCCCTTGAGTGGCAAGGATAGCAGGACCCATGATGGACCAGGCAATGTTCACCACTTTTTGCATCCTCCTTCACTCTTGAGTGTTCAAATTTCCAAAGCAAACCATGATGCAACCAGTTAGTATACACACCACTGTAAAGTTATAGAACCCCAATAGCAAATGCGGCGATACAACAAATCTCCTCAAATTGCTCAGGAAGTAGAGGTGTAGGTGAGCTTTCTTTGTGATTGCATCAATGTACTGGGCTCAGAACAGATAATTCATGGTGTTTGCCCAAGAACATGAAGCTGTTGGCCTCATCCCATCATCCCACCACCATCCCACCAACAAAGGAAAGCGCATGGTCCCTCAGCGTTTTCTCTCTCTGAAGTCAACAATCAGCTCCTTGGTTTTGCTAACGTTGAGAGTAAGATTGTTATTCTGGAACAACTCAACCAGATTATCAATCTCCCTTTTGCATTCTGGCATCCTAATGACACTGACATTGTTGGCAAAGTTAGAGATGGTGTTGGAGTTGTGTGTATCTACACTTTCTGCCGTGAAACTTACTGATTACTGATTAGGAACAGGACCATAACACGGTGGAGCAATGATAGAGTTGCTGCCTTACAGTGAATGCAGCGCCGGAGACCCGGGTTCGATCCTGACAATGGGTGCTGTCTGTACGGAGTTTGTACGTTCTCCCCGTGACCTATGTGGGGTTTCTCACTTTGGTTTCCTCCCACACTCCAAAGACGTACAGGTTTGGCTTGGTAAATGCAAACAAAAATTTCCCTACTGGGTCTGTTGGAAGGTGTTGATGTGTGGGGGTCGCTGGTTAGCGCCACCCCTTAGCCTCCCGTGCTCCAGGTTAGGCTTAGAGGATTAGGATTAGCGGAAAGAAATTGGACTAGCCACATGAATGCATAGAACGAGTCAAGGTGGGACTTTATTGAAGAGCAACTTGCCTTGTGACTCTCTAAACTTGAGAACTCTAGTACCGAGAAAGATGTTGGCAGAATGTGCAAAGGAAGCTCAACACATTCGGGTTTCGGCCCGAAACGTTGCCTATTTCCTTCGCTCCATAGATGCTGCTGCACCCGCTGAGTTTCTCCAGCTTTTTTGTGTAACCCCCAACACATTCAAGTTCTCCTGAGCCTTACATAGTATCCTTACTTGGACCATTTGTATGTTATCGCCTGGCCAAATTTCTGAACTCTCCATTTAACATCATTATAGATGTGCTCTTATTTTGATTGTGTAAGATTGTTCACCAACTATTTCTACTGCTTTGGGTAATAAGTGACTATTTTGCTGGCAATGCTCATATCTCAAGATGAGATAAAACTTTGAACGTGAGCCTTTTACAGATTACTCGATACAAGTATCAAAAGACAAAGCTGGAAATACATTCCCAATTATTCCCATCACCAGAGAAACAATCCAAATACTTTCAACAAACATGTATTGATCGTATCTTTTCTTTGTAGAATAATCAGCATGGGTTATTGAAAATCCTGCAACTGATCTACACTGTGGGTTACTCAATCTCCTTGTCCTCACTTTCGTTGGCCATATTGATACTGTTGTGGCTTCGGTAGGTTCTCCATTTATATTACTTGTTAAACACTTGAAGAATGTGCTTGGGATAATATAGCTTAATGCTGCCATTTATTTTTTGTTTGTTTTATAATGTGTGGCAAATCTACCTTGATACAATAGCATGGCGCAAATGATATCCCTAGCTCCAGCCGGTTTATAAAAATCCTGCTCGTACATCTAACTGAATGACATGTTTAATATCAATTCTGCTCAAATGATGTGTTGTGAAAAGATATAAACATTCATTGCATCCATCATGACAATGCCATTGACATGAGAACAGTGATGGAAAACAAGAGGATGAAGAGATGGCACAAAGCCATAACCTTCAATGATATTTTAAACTACAGTAAATTCTACGGTAAAAGAAATATACATCTTAGGGTGTAAATTATGCTATTTATGGCAATAAATAATAATAATAATAATAATAATCTTTATTTATATAGCACTTTTCAACAAAACCAGTATTTGAACCAAAGTGCTTTACAGAGATTGATTAACTTAATTGAACAGATCAAATGTCAATAAATCCATAAAAACAAAAAAGAGAAAAAAGAAAAAACATTTTTTTTAAAAATCTATAAATCTGGAAATCTTGATTCTGGTGTTTAACCATGACATGCTTGAGTCCCAAAATTATTTCTTACATACTACAAACTCAACCCATTTGCCCTGTATATTTATTCATGCATAGCAATACAAATCTGAACATATAGTGTTGCATTTTCACCATTTATTTAACTTCCGCTAGTTCAAATATTTATCCATTTTTTCTGTAGTCTGTAAGGCAGCTACTCTACCTTTGTGCCAGCATGCCACAAAATTGCTCAAAATTCTCCGTTCAAGCATTTTCATGTGAAAATATAACAGCACACCTGCTCAGCCTATACTCTAGTCTCTGCTGGATGGAGTAGCAATCAATGACATGGTCCCTCAATGTATCTCTGTTAATGAATCTGTTGGGGCACATGTGCAAATGCTAGAACACATGAATAATTACATTTCTAAGAAGATGCTTTATTCAATGACTGTGCAGAAATAGATGTATCCAGTTTAGATATCATGGATAAATGGTTAATTTGTGTTACTGTTCCTTCTGTTTGTAGGAAGCTGCATTGCACTCGAAATTACATTCACGTCAATTTATTTGCTTCCTTTATCCTGAGAGCTCTGGCAGTTCTTGTAAAAGATATTTTTCTGAAAAACACTTACTCAAAACGTCCAGATGATGAAATAGGTTGGAAATCGTTTTTTTCAGAATGAGGTAAATGATAAATAACCACTTATATGCACTGTCTTCTGAGACTGAGTTTTAAACGATTCTAGACAATAACATTGCAAATTTCCTGTCCTTTAGCCTACCATCTCTCCATCAATAACTCTTTCTCCCCTTTTACAGTTTATATAATTGCTATTCGGTACATGGTTGTTCAATATTCTAAATGAAATAATCTTTTTAGAGGCATAAGTCGACAACTGAAAAATGCCTCTTGATTTACAATTGATCTTAATAGAATAATCAGTGATGCAGAGGATTCTATACGCCACTATCAATTTGATAGCTATAAACAACTAATATTTGTGTAGGAAAGAACTGCAGATGGTGGTTTAAATCTAAGATCGACACAAAATGCAGGAGTAACTCAACGGGACAGGCAGCATCTCTGGAGTGAAGGAATGGAGAGAAGGAATAGGTGACGTTTCGGGTCAAGACCCTTCTTTAGACGGTCTGATATAGCAACTGATATTTTACTATTGTTAATCCCTGTCCAGCAATAAACACTTCAAATATGCCAAAGGTACACAAAAATGCTGGAGAAACTCGGCGGGTGCAGCAGCATCTAAGGAGCGAAGGAAATAGGCGGCGTTTCGGGCCGAAACCCTTCTTCAAATATACCACACTGCCTCAAAAATCTCCAGTCCATTAAAGCTATTTGTTTTTTGGCACCTTCTTTCCTTCACTCATCAAAGTTTTTAAAATACACTAGACCAAGTGGGACCCATTGGGTCCTGCCCCACAAGGCGGGGGGGGGGGGGGGGGGGGGGGGGGGGGGGGGGGGGGGAGCGCTGCATCACAGGGGAGGGCTGGTTCCCGAACGCAATACTTCCCCACTCACCCATAGGTTCCAATGCTCACCGCTCTCAAGAGAGGGAGAGGGGGAGGGGGAGAGGGCAGAGAGGGAGGGGGAGGGGGCAAGAGGGGGCAGGGGGGAGAGGGGGGGGGGGGGAGAGGGGAGGGGGGGGGGGGCAGAGAGGGGGGGAGGGAAAGAGGGGAGGAGGGAGGGGGGGGGGGGGGTAGAGAGGATGGGGGGGGGGAAGGGAGTAAAGGGGGAGGGGTTAGAGTGGAAGGGGGAGGCAGAGAGAGCGGGGGGGGGGGCAGAGAGGGGGGGGGGGGGGGCAGAGAGGGAGGGGGAGGGGGGGGCCAGAGAGGGAGGGCGAGGGGGAAGGGAAGGGAGTAAAGGGGGAGGGGGTTAGAGTGGAAGGGGGAGGCAGAGAGCGAGGGGGGCAGAGAGGGAGGGTGCAAAGAGGGAGGGTGCAGAGAGGGAGGGGGTGTGGTGTAGAGAGGGAGAGGGAGGGAGTAGATAGGGAGGAGGAGGGTGAGGGGTAGAGAGGGAGAGGGAGGGGGACGGGGTAGAGACCCCAACTCCCACCCCAACTCCATCCTCCTCATTTGTTCTTGGCCGATAGTAACCTCTTTTCAAGCTTTAATTCTGGGTCTTGCCCAGTCATCCACATTTCATAAAATAAACCAAACAATATATTCTCTGCAGTATTAAGATGCAGGCTCTTCTCAATGTAGTAGTAAGCAAATAATCATAGAGTCATACAGTGTGGAAACAGGCCCTTCGGCCCAACTTGCCCACACCGATCAAGATGTATATCTTGTATCCCATCTGAGCTCATCCCACTAGCCAGCATTTGGTTCTTAACCCTCCAAACCTGTCCTATCCATGTGCCTGTTTAACTGTGTTTTAAATAGTACCTCCTCAACCTGCCTCAACTCCCTCATCCGACAGCTCATTCCATACACCCACCACCCTTTGTGTGTAAAAGTTACCTCTCAGATTCCTATCAAATCTTTCCCCTTCACCCAAACCTATGTTCGCTGGTTCTCAATCCATCTCCTCTGGGCAAGAGACTCTGTGCATCTACCCAATCTATTCCTCTCGTGATTTTATACACCTCTATAAGATCATGTTGATAATAAGCCCATTTGAAAATTGCATACAGTTTTTGCATAGATTCATGAGTACCAAACATCACCGAGTTTCTTGCAGCCCATGTTAAGGTTTCATTGCAACAGTTGTCAGTGACTGTAATACTTTCTCTTTTGCAGGCGTCTAATGGATGCAAGGTGGCTCAGGTCTTCATGCACTATTTCGTTGGAGCAACCTTCTTTTGGCTTTTAGTTGAAGGAATTTATCTTCATAAACTGATAGTCCTGGCCGTCTTATCAGAGAAAAGATTGTTAAAGCAATATGTCCTTGTAGGATGGGGTAAGTGAAGCACGTTGAAAACTGAATTGCATGTGTCCTCCTCGCTAACTAAACTTGTTTCTCCCACTGTAGTCACCTGCAGTCTTTTCATTCAGGGTCAAAGGAAATGACACTTTCCTTGGCTTCTGTTTATACAGTTCAATAACCTCTTGTGTAGGAAGGAACTGCAGATGCTGGTTTTCACCAAAGATAGACACAAGAATAACTTCTTGTTAAGGTAAACATTTACACATAATGGGGACTATGCAACCTATATGGACACCTCATCTACGAAGCTCAGTGGTCATTCTTTGGTTTGTGAATCAGAATTAAGCCCCATTGCAATGCTTGGATTATATGGCACTGTGGTATTGGTGCAGAGCAGCAGCATGGAGATATTAGCATGGTTACCCTCCTGCAACTAAGAACCTCGATGATGGACGTGTAATATGACATGGTATTGTTCCGAAGAAGCGCAGGCACATTCTCCCTGATGTTCTCCTATGTTCCTCAAGCAACAACATTAAAACAGATTCTGTTCCTTTAATCGTCTATATTTGTGAGACCATAGTGTGCAATGTGCCCTCTAATAGAACAGTGGACAGGGCTGTGGGGCAGCGGTAAAGATGCTGCCTTTCAGCCCCAACAACATAGGTTCAATCCTGACTATGGGTGCTACTATCTGTACAGAGTTTGTACATTCTCCCTGTGACCGCATGGGTTTTCTTCAAGTGCTCAACGTTTTCCTTCCACGTTCCAAAGACTTGCAGGTCTTTAGGTTATTTTGGTTTGTAAATTGCCCCTAGTGTGTAGGATGGAACTAGTGTAGGGGTGATCGTTGATCGGCATGGGGACAGTGAACCGGGGGGGGGGGGGGGGGGGGGGGGGGGGGGTCTGTTTCCACACTGAATCTCCAAACTAAACTAAGTGAATCTACCTTGGTCAAAAATACTTTATTTATCTATAAAGGCAGTAACAATTCATTTTTTACTTGTATTTGATACCTCGATATCCCCATCCCGCTCCTCCTGCCCCTTTGATAGAACAAGGATAGAGTTCCCCTGATTCCTTAACTTTCACCCCACCAGTCTCTGCATCCAACACACTATTCTCTGACATTTCCGTCTCATTCAACGTGATCCCAGCACCAGTCACTATTTCCATCCCCACCACTTTCTGCTTGCTGCACAGACTGCTTCCTCCCTGTAAGTAAGCAAACTGTACAATCTGGAGTTCAAGATCATCTTTAATCAGTACCAATTTTATAGCAGTACAGCAGGGTGTTAGTTGTTACTTCACCGTTACCGCTTCCAAGATTGACCAGTGTAGGAAGTGGGTGTTAGTATGAATCATACAGTAAGGTGGGGTTAGTGATGCTACACTCCCCAAACCTTGGTTCACTCATCTCCTCCCACCTGAACCACTCCCTCTCCAGGTACTTCCCCTTGCCAACACAGGAGATTCAACACCTATCCCTATACCTCCTTGCTCTCATCCATCCAGCCACCTCAACAGTCCTTCCATGCGAGACAGATTACACACACCTCCTCTAACATCATCGACTGCATTCAGGGTTCCTGATGTGGCCTTTTTTACATCGGCAAGCCCAAGCGCAGACTAGGCGACTATTTTGCCAAATACTTGCCGTTGGTCCACCAAGGCCTATTGGATCTCCCGGTTGGCGACCAATTTAGCTCCTCTTCCCGTTCCCATACTGACCTTTCTGTCCTGGACCTCTTCCATTGTCAGAGTGAGGCCACACGCAATGGAGGAACAGCACCTCATATTCCGTCCTGGATCTCTCTTCCAGCTTTCTCCCCCCACTCCCCCCCCACCCCCACCCCCACCCCCCCCCCACTGCCCCCAATTATAATCAGACTGAAGAAGGGTCCAAACCCACAACATCGCCTATTCATGTTCCCCAGAGATGCTGCCTGACCCACCGGGTTACTCTGTGTCCTTTCTTGTCCAGGCCTATATACGTGGAGCTCTTTCCTGATTTAGTGTCGGAGTAGACAGGGACTCCGATCTGGTTCTTGTCAGACTGAAATCTGGCCTGGCTTTGTTTTGATTGCATGAGAAGGTTCTTAAACATTGTAAATTTGACACTTACTATTGGGTGTAGCAAAGTAAGCAAAAGCGGTTTTACGCATTTGCCTGTTTCCCAATCGCATTTATTCTATATGAAGCCTTCACTTTCCTCATCTTTACTATACTGCCTCAATCTTTATTTCTCTGGTAATGATATAATCCTGTGAATGATGTTGAGAGGAGGAGAGAGGTTTGTGTAGCAGTAACACCTGGAGCCCACCCACAGCTGACATGGTGACTGAAGGTGGCATCTGATGTACCCTGCTGCACACAGCTGGCGGTATTGCCACCAGAGATTCCCCAGCCTGGCAAGAAACATTAACATTTGGATTGTAGTTGACATGCTGCCTTCAACACAGCATGCCAGCACAAAACCCCCACTATTCTGAGCGCAGTTACCACACAGGCACCTGTCTCACTATACTGTATGCAGATTCATGAATCTCTCTGGCCTCTAAACACATGCTCATACTGATGCATACCCTCACACACACAATCCCATTCTGTTCTACACAGAGAGGTGGAGGTTGAGGACACTACATCGATGCACCTGATATCACTAAGCACTAACTCAGATTCTGGGAGGCATTAGTTTGAACAGCCTAGCCATGGGAGTTCATTGCAGATATGGGGTCGTGTTTGTGCTGGTGAGCTGGAATTAGACTAGAGGCCCTCAAGTCTACTCCACCATTCATTCATGACAGATCTATCTTTCCCTCCCAACACCATTCTCCTGCCTTCTCCCCTTAACCACTGACACCCTACCAATCAAAAATCTGTCAGTCTCCGCCTTAAAAGTGTCTATTGGCCTCCACAGCCATCTGTGGCCATGAATTCCACAGATTCATCACCTTCTGGCTGATGAAGGCCATTGGGCACCCATTTACACCAACCCCCTTTTTAATTTACCTACATTCACATAAACCCCATAGATTCTACCATTTACAGAAACAACATTCACGAGCAACTAACAGCGGCTAATTAAGTCTTTGCAATGTGGGAGGAAAGCGGAGCAACAGGAGAAAATCTACACGGTCACAGGGAGAATTTGGGAACTCTGGAGAGACAGCAGCCAAAATCAGGACTGATCCCAGGGGTCTGGCACTGTGAGCCAGCGGCACTACTAGCTGCACCACCACTGTGCCACTGCACCGCTGCACCACTGTGCCACTGCACCACTGCACCACTGTGCCACTGCGCCACTGCGCCACTGCACCACTGCGCCACTGCGCCACTGCGCCACTGTGCCACTGCACCACTGCGCCACTGTACCACTGCACCACTGCGCCGCTGCACCACTGTACCACTGCACCACTGCACCGCTGCACCACTGCACCACTGCACCACCACTGCACCACTGCGCCACTGCACCACTGCACCACTGTGCCACTGCGCCACTGCGCCACTGCGCCACTGCCACTGCCACTGTGCCACTGCATCACTGCATCACTGCGCCACTGCATCACTGCGCCACTGCACCACTGCGCCACTGCGCCACTGCGCCACTGCACCACTGCGCCACTGCATCACTGCACCACTGCACCACTGCCACTGCACCACTGCATCACTGCGCCACTGCATCACTGCGCCACTGCGTGCCACTGCACCACGCCACTGCACCACTGCGCCACTGCGCCACTGCGCCACTGCGCCACTGCGCCACTGCGCCACTGCGCCACTGCGCCACTGTGCCACTGCACCACTGCGCCACTGCGCCACTGTGCCACTGCATCACTGCGCCACTGCACTGCGCCACTGCGCCACTGCGCCACTGTACCACTGCATCACTGCGCCACTGTACCACTGCGCCACTGCATCACTGCGCCACTGTGCATCACTGCGCACCACTGCACCACTGTGCTACTGCGCCACTGCACCACTGCACCAGTGCAACTCCCTTCTATGACATGGCACCATAACTGAGGACTGCACATGTGAACACAGATGCATAATGAAATGCTTGATGCATTGTTTGGACTGCGTTACCATGTGCAAAATTAGTTAATGAGAATACAGACGTAGGAATCCACTGCCCTACTGGGTTTTAGTGAGCATTTCAGTACAAGGGGCCATTAAGGTTCCAAGCAGGTGTTGCTGAAACAGGCTACTGCAGAGATAGATTGGCTACTGGAACAGGCTACTGTAAATACAATAGCTGCTGGAACAGGCTATTGTAGATATAGTAGCTGCTGGCGGAAGCTACTGTAGAGATAGAGGACAACTAAAATGTCATTCATCATTGTCCTAAGCAGAGATCTGCTTAATACAAGTTCAGAGACTCAGACCAGACCACACGCTACCCCCCGTCTGAAGAAGGATTTCGGCCCGAAACGTTGCCTATTTCCTTCGCTCCATAGATGCTGCTGCACCCGCTGAGTTTCTCCAGCTTTTTTGTGTAACACACGCTACCCCTGCCCAGTTAGTGAATGGAGTGCCGCACACCATTTACAACCACACAAGGCAATCTGGTAATACATTAAGAATTGGAAGCAAAACCATGGTGGCAGCAACAGCATCCTGACGGAACATTCTGTGGTGTACAAGGGAAGTGTGTGTGTCAATTGTGTGAAAATCAAAATAAATAATAAGGAATAACACGGGGCTTCTGGTTGCCTAAAACTTTAGTTTATCATCTCCCTCCTCTTTGTGACTTTGTGGCCTTCTGCCCTGTTACTGTATGCAAGACCCAAAGTAGCATTTCATCTTCTGTCAGGGTTGCTGCAGCCATCCTGGCATAATAATGTATTATTTAACTTTAGATAATGTGATCTTGCTTCCTGTCCATATATGAATCATTTCTGTCCTGCCATCCTTTTCCCCTCTATATATAGTCTGGTTACTGAGTGAGCAGCAGCTTGTCACAAGCACATCAGTAACAAATTGCACGGCGAGAGGAACTCATTCTTATCACATCCACCGTCTACACCCCATCAGTGAAATGTCCGTGGTCTCACCACATTTTGCTGTGATCTCGACTGCTTTATTCTCAAATTCAATGAATGGTCCCTCATCTGAGCCGTTAATTATTTTTCTTTCCGCAGATGCTTCCTGACATCGAAACATAGAACCATAGAAAAATAGGTGCAGGAGTAGGCCATTCGGCCCCTCAAGCCAGCACCGCCATTCAATATGATCATGGCTGATCATCTAAAATCAGTATTTAAGAAGGAACTACAGATGCTGGAAAATCGAAGGTAGACAAAAGTGCTGGAGAAACTCAGCGGGTGCAGCAGCATCTATGGAGCGAAGGAAATGGGCAACGTTTCGGGACGAAACCCTTCTGGAAATAGGCAACGTTTCGGGCCGAAACCCGGAAGGGTTTCGGCCCGAAACGTTACCTATTTCCTTAGCTCCATAGATGCTGCTGCACCCGCTGAGTTACTCCAGCACTTTTGTCTACCATCTAAAATCCGTACGCCATTCCTGGTTTTTCCCCATATCCCTTGATTCCATTAGCCCTAAGAGCTAAATCTAAAGGGGCTGTCCCACTTTTCGGCGAATGCTGGCGTCATTGACTGATGTATCAGGGTCGCCAAAAGATTTTGAATATTTCAAAATCCAGCGGTGAAAAAAAACAATGTCGCGACACTTGAAAATATCACGCCACATATTTTTCGGTGACCTGATACATCAATCAATGATGCCGGCAGTCGCCGAAAAGTGGAGACATGCCCTTAACTCTCTCTTGAAAACATCCAGTGAATTGGCCTCCGCAGCCATCTGTGGCAGAGAATTCCACAGATTCACAACTATCTGGGTGATTTTTTTTTCTCCTCAACTCAGTCCTAAATGGCCTGCCCCTTATTCTTAAACTGTGACCCCTGGTTCTGGACTCCCCCAACATTGCGAACATTTTTTCCAGCATCTGGCCTGTCCAACCCTTTAAGAATTGTATATGTTTCTATAAGGTCCCCTCTCACCCTTCTAAAATCCAGTACATACAAGCCCAGTCGACCCATTCTTTCATCATATGTCAGTCCCGCCATCCCCGGAATTAACCTGGTGAATCTACGCTGCACTGCCCCAATAGCAATAATGTCCTTCCTCAAATTAGGAGACCACAATTGCACACAATACTTTGGGTGCAGTCTCACCAGGGCCGTGTACAACTGCAATAGAACCTCCTTGCTCCTATACTCAGTTCCTCTTGCAATGAAGGCCAACATGACATTAGCTGTCTTCACTGCCTGCTGTACCTTTTATGCTTACTTTCAGTGACTGATGTACACGCACACCCAGGTCTCGTTGCATCTCCTCTTTTCCTAATCTTGCATATTTTTCAGCATTTTTCATATTTCTTATCCTACTCATACCAATCTGGCCTGCTGAACAGCTCCCACCCACCACCTTATCATTGACCACTCATTGCACAACTCAAGAAGCATATTGTGCTAGTAATTACACCCATTAGGCCATTTGATGAATCCTATCAAAGCCATTGCCTTTGTACCACACATCCCCTTCCGCACCTTTCTCTGACTGCAGACTAATTTGCATCTCTCTTCTTCAGTTCTGCTGAAGTGTTACAGACCCAAAAAGTCAACGGTGGCACAGTGGTAGAGTTGCTACCTTACAGTGCTTGCAGTGCCAGAGACCCGGGTTTGATCCCGACTACGGGTGCTGTCTGTACGGAGTTTGTACGTTCTCCCCGTGACTGCATGGGTTTTCTCCAAAATCTTTGGTTTTCTTCCATACTCTAAAGGCATACAGGATTGTAGGTTAATTGGCTTAGTGTATCTTGTCCCCTAGTGTATGTAGGATAGTGTTAATGTGCAGGGATCGCTGGTCGGTGCAGACCCGGTGGGCCGAAGGGCCTGTTTCCGCTCTGTATCACTAAAACTAAAAGGTTTCACTCTCCACAGATGCTGCCTGACCTGCCAGGTTTTCCAACATTTTCTCTCTTCATGTTAATTGTGCGAGTTGCCCTCTGTGGTGTATGGAGCGTTATGAATCTATGCTTGCCCATGAGTGTCTGTCTGTAGCTTGTTCATGGTGGGGCAGTACAAGCTTGCAAACATAGAAACATAGAAACATAGAAATTAGGTGCAGGAGTAGGCCATTTGGCCCTTCGAGCCTGCACCGCCATTCAATATCATGGCTGATCATCCAACTCAGTATCCCGTACCTGCCTTCTCTCCATACCCCTGATCCCCTTAGCCACAAGGGCCACATCTAACTCCCTCTTAAATATAGCCAATGAACTGGCCTCAACTACCCTCTGTGGCAGAGAGTTCCAGAGAGTCACCACTCTCTGTGTGAAAAAAGTTCTTCTCATCTCGGTTTTAAAGGATTTCCCCCTTATCCTTAAGCTGTGACCCCTTGTCCTGGACTTCCCTAACATCGGGAACAATCTTCCTGCATCTAGCCTGTCCAACCCCTTAAGAATTTTGTAAGTTTCTATAAGATCCCCTCTCAATCTCCTAAATTCTAGAGAGTATAAACCAAGTCTATCCAGTCTATCTTCATAAGACAGTCCTGACATCCCAGGAATCAGTCTGGTGAACCGTCTCTACACTCCCTCTATGGCAATAATGTCCTTCCTCAGATTTGGAGACCAAAACTGTACGCAATACTCCAGGTGTGGTCTCACCAAGACCCTGTACAACCTGTGGTGAGAGGCTAGCCCCACTTACCCTTAGGTTCACGTGACAACCTGGTAAGTGACAATATGCGAGGGGGTTTCTGCTCGTCCACCACATCGACGAAAGCATCAGAAGGCTTTCGCTATAGCTCTAGAGTCTCACACAAACCTTGATGTATCTGCTGCAGAAAATAATCAACTTTGGCTTCTGTTGCTTTCCAGCTGAATGGTCTTAATGTAACTCGATAAATAACCCTGGTGTGAAGCAAACATACTGTTTATATTTTTTGTCTTTCAGTGTTCCCACTATTGTTTGTTATACCTTGGACAATTTCAAAGATTATCTATGAAAATGAATGGTAAGAACTTCCAGAAAAATAATTAATAGCTGGATTACATTAATATTATAAGCCCTTGAAAGATACTCAAGCTTTCTAACATCACATTTCTGGACAGTATTCAAGAGAAAGTTCATTATACTTGATGAGTTCTCCTTCACCTCATGTCATTTTCTCCTTTGCTGCCTCTATTACTTCATAAATATTATTCTCATTTGAAATCCTATGTTATCCTCAAGTCAAGGTTTACTGCAGTTTTCAGTCCTGTTCTAGCTAAGTCCACAGATACATCTAATTAGAAATGATTTGTCTCGCAACAATTCCCTCAACTCACTTTCTCATTGTGCCGGGACCAAAATACATCACACAGTTGTCTCATTATTTTCACAGTCCTTCATCCTCCTCCTATAATGAGCGGATGTGGAGAGGATGTTTCCACTAGTGGAGGAGTCTAAGTCCAGAGGCCATAGCCTCAGAATAAAAGCACGTTCCCTTAGGAAGGAGATGAGGAGGAATTTCTTTAGTCAGAGGGTGGTGAATCTGTGGAAAGATGTGGGGGCCAAGTCAATTGATATTTTTAAGGCAAAGGTAGATAGATTTTTGATTAGTACAGGTGTCAGAGGTTATATGGAGAAGGCAGGAGAATGGGATTAAGAGGGAAAGATAGATCAGCCATGATTGAATGGTGGATTAGATGATGGGCCGATTAACCTAACTCTGCCTTTATCACATGTATTTATGAATCTTCAGCATTTATCCTCATTTCCTCCAATCCTTTTTCCCTTTTAGGGTCTTTTTACTGAGAAATCATTCAATAATATCTGGATTACAAAGTATTCACTTTTACCCTTTTCAATCTTTCTACTGACTTACACAATGACTTTTAGCCATCAATATTCTTCAGATTAAGAAACATAAAGACAATAAAGAGAGCAGTTAATTTTTAATTCATTTTCAGGTCCTGGGCAACGTGAGCTCGGACAGCAAGTAGTGCCTGACTTTAATTCTGCTTGAGATGAGAATGTTGAGCTGCCACTGTAGTCCTTCTGGTAAAACTATTCCCACAAGGATGTTTGGGAAGAGATGTTTTAAGTGATGTTGAAGAAACAGTTAGACAGGTACATGGATAGGACAGGTTTGGTGAGATATGGGCCAAACGCGGGCAGGCGGGATTAATGTAGCTGGGACATGTTGGCCGGAGTGGGTAAATTGGGCCGAAGGGACTGTTTCCATGCTGTATCATTCTATGACTCTATGACTCTATGAATTACAAAATTTAGACCCAGTGATGATAAAGGACCGGTAATATATTTCCAGGTCAAGTTGATGAATGACTTACGCCCGTGTCCCACTTAGGAAACCTGAACGGAGACCTCTGGAGACTTTGTGCCCCACCCAAGGTTTCCGTGTGGTTCCAGGAGGTTCCTGGAGGTTTTTGTCAGTCTCCCTAATTGTTTCGAAAGTGGTTTGCACTTCCCCTATGTTCCGGCGATTATTTCAAAAAATTCAAAACCGCCCGCGATTAAAAATAGGTTGCCGTTTTAAAAATCGGTAATTCTTTAGTCGAAGCCGGTTGCGATGCTAGATGAAGGTGGTCGCCTGAGGTTGCAGGTAGTGAAAGATCTTACCTTCCACTACCTGCAACCTCCGGCAACCACCTGCAACCTCCAGCAACCACCTGCAACCTCCAGCAACCACCTTCAACTAACATCGCAACCGGCTTCGACTAGATAATTACCGATTTTTAAGACGGCAACCTATTTTTAGTTGCGGCTGGTTTTGAATTATATGAAATAATCGCCGGAACATAGAAGCGGAAACAACTATCGACCATTAGGGAGACTGACAAAAACCTCCGGGAACCGCACGGAAACCTTGGGTGGGGCGCAAGTGGGACAGGGTCATAGATTTGGAAGAGAGTATACATGTAGAGGTGTCATTGTTTATCTGGGTGAACAAGATTGCAGGATTGAGAGCAGCTGGGTGAATAACTGCAATGGCAATAGCTGTCAATGTTCGTAAACACCTTTGCAATAAAGTTGTTTCCTGGTTTTTGACATTTGAAAGAATTAATTTAACCTTTAACAGGAGGGTAACTCTGCTAAAATTGATGCATTTAGATGCACTATGACCATAATGGGAAATGGAAGACACATTATGTTTGACACCCTGGCTAATGTCTCTGGGCAAGAGACTCCATGCACCTACCCAATCTATTCCTCTCATGATTTTATACACTGAGCAAAAATGATTACAGTGTCAAAACTAATGACCCATTTCACAATCAGTAATTAAATGAAGTCAACAGAATAATTTAACAGCAATAATGCAATTATGTTTTTTTCAAAAATGTAGATGTAATTCTTAAAAATGATAACTATATTTTCATGTGTTAGGTGCTGGGTTAGAAATCAAAACATGGGCATCTGGTGGATCATTAGGGGACCAGTGATGTTTGCAATAATAGTAAGTATGGCAACTTGTTGGTATATTTGTGATTAAAATATTTTGGAAATGGGTCAATAGTCGTTCAGCATGAATTTCCATCTTGTGATGGATGAATAACCTCATGTGTTCACAGTCACAGCTACTTCACCAATCGTGCTACAGATCTGTATCTTTTGGTTCTGTTGTTAGAGAAACAAGAAGGGTCAGTGTTAGTGTGTGGGGATCGCTGGTCGGTGTGGACTCGGTGGGCCGAAGGGCCTGTTTCCTTGCTGTATCTCTAAACTAAACTAAACACTGGAATTGACAAAGGCAATAAAAAAACATATTTCCGTAAGGCTGCAGATAGACACAAGAAGCTGGAGTAACTCAGCGGGTCAGACAGCATCCCTGGAGAAAGGGAATAGGTGACGTTTCGGATCGAGACCCTTCTTCAGACTAGGCTGCCTTGGTTTATGCTCAAAACAAACCCTGTGGCCTTGAGCACCAGCTATTAACCCTCCAGTTAATGAAGAGTGATCCTGCTACATGCATTCTTTCAAGTAAGATATTGCATTTGGTTGACAATGCTTCAGATGATCATGAATATTCCATTTCACTTCTCAAGTAGCAACAAATTTCCCCTGTACCTTGACCAAACATTCCTCAACACTCCTCAACATTCCTCCTTCCAACAACTTCAGCAAAAGGAGAATGTCGTCGGTCATTCACCTTATATTTTAATAGTTACCTCATTTCTATACAATCTGTTTAAAATTTAAGTGTAAGCATTCATTGCATTTTGATTGTTCTTCCCTTTTATTCCTTCTGGCAGTTGAATTTCTATATATTCATAAAGATCTTGAAAACATTGCTTTCCAAACTGAAAGCCCAACAAAGGCGATTTAACGACTACAAATACAGGTACATGATTTATTCCGAACCTAATGATTCTGTGCGCTCTGCTGCATTTACAATGAAACTATGAGATAGTAACATCGGAGCCACCTGGCCTAAATGGACACAACTTCATTGCATTTTTAAAAACCTTTTTCCCTCCTTTGAAATGTTTAGTGGCTTGACGTGAAATCTTGGAAGAGCTCAAGCTTACAGAGATTGATAACAGGGTCAGCCTCGAGCATACACGAATATTTCAAGGGACTTAACAAAGGCAAACAGACTGCAAAATATTTTTGCTGTTACCATTGTTGGCATTGTGGTTTTGGTGGCAGTACAATTGACAGCCAAACTATGTCCTTGAATCAGTGGCAGCATCTCATAGTTCACTTGGGCAGCTTACATCCCAGTGGTATGAAAATTGACTTCTCTAACTTCAAGTAACACTTGCTTTCCTTTTCTCTCCGTCCCTCCCCCACCCTCCTTCTCCGACTAGTTTCACTGTCCTCCTGATTAATTTTACAGATATCTGCTTGATCATATGCCTCTTCCCCTCAGCTAACAATGAGCCATTCTACATTTCCTTAATCATCGTCTGTTTTGATCTGTCCTTTTCACATTTCCCTTCTATATCTCTTATCTCCCCGTCCCCTGACTCAGTCTGAAGAAGGGTCTCGACCCGGAACGTCACCCAATCCTTCCCTCCAGAGATGCTGCCTGTCCCGCTGAGTTACTCCAGCATTTTGTGTCTTTCTTCAATATCCTTTAACTTGCCACACATTAAGCGAGTGCATTGTGGCCTTTCCTTACCTCGGGATTTGGCTAATCCTCGATTAATTTTGCTCTAGGTCAATGGAACTATGTGGGAAACCAAATTGCAATCAATATATTTTATTAATGGTGGCAGTGCAAGCATTGTAATTGTACTCCACCACCTTGCATCAACAAGGGGGATATTGGTCAGGCTTTGCTGACTCTAACAAGGCCCAATGAGCTGCAAATATTTGAAAGTTACGTTAGGAATCAAGCTTGGTTGGCTATGATATTCCTCATCAGTCAGTTGTCAGCTTAACTTCTCTATCTTGCTCTCATCTGTCACCTTGAAGTGTAGTTTTAATAGTCAAATGACATCTGAGGAATTAAATCCAGCAACAAGGATAGAAACATAGAAACATAGAAATTAGGTGCAGGAGTAGGCCATTCGGCCCTTCGAGCCTGCACCGCCATTCAATATGATCATGGCTGATCATCCAACTCAGTATCCCGTACCTGCCTTCTCTCCATACCCCCTGATCCCCCTAGCCACAAGGGCCACATCTAACTCCCTCTTAAATATAGCCAATGAACTGGCCTCAACTACCCTCTGTGGCAGAGAGTTCCAGAGATTCATCACTCTCTGTGTGAAAAAGGTTCTTCTCATCTCGGTTTTAAAGGATATCCCCTTTATCCTTAAGCTGTGACCCCTTGTCCTGGACTTCCCTAACATCGGGAACAATCTTCCTGCATCTAGCCTGTCCAACCCCTTAAGAATTTTGTAAGTTTCTATAAGATCCCCTCTCAATCTTCTAAATTCTAGAGAGTATAAACCAAGTCTATCCAGTCTTTCTTCATAAGACAGTCCTGACATCCCAGGAATCAGTCTGGTGAACCGTCTCTGCACTCCCTCTATGGCAATAATGTCCTTCCTCAGATTTGGAGACCAAAACTGTACGCAATACTCCAGGTGTGGTCTCACCAAGACCCTGTACAACTGCAGTAGAACCTCTCTGCTCCTATACTCAAATCCTTTTGCAATGAAAGCTAACATACCATTCGCTTTCTTTACTGCCTGCTGCACCTGCATGCCTACCTTCAATGACTGGTGTACCATGACACCCAGGTCTCGCTGCATCTCCCCCTTTCCCAATCGGCCACCATTTAGATAATAGTCTGCTTTCCTGTTTTTGCCAAGGATAATACATAGATAGAGTGAACAGTCAGAAACTTTTGCCCAGGGTGGAAATGCCCATTACTTGAGGGCATAACTATAAGATGAGAGAGTGAAAGTTTAATGGAAATATGTAGGGCCAGTTTTTAACACAGAGAATAGCGGGGGGCCTGGAATACATTTCCGGGGATGGTGGTGGAGGAAGATACAATAGTGACATTCAAGAGGCTTTTAGATACCAACATGGAAGTGTAGGAATAGAGAGATATCTCTAGGTTTTGAGATAGTTAGGGTGGTCACGGTGGCGCAGCGGTAGAGTTGCAGCCTTACAGCGAATGCAGTACCAGGAGACCCAGGTTCGATCCCGACTACGGGCGCTGTCTGCACAGAGTTTGTACGTTCTCCCCGTGACCGGCGTGGATTTTCTCCGAGATCTTCAGTTTCCTCCCACACTCCCGTAAAAGACGTACAGGTTTGTAGGTTAATTGGCTTGGTAAATGTAAAAAAAGTCCCTAGTGGGTGTAGGATAGTGTTAAGATGCGGGGATCGCAGACCCCAGTGGGCCGAAGGGCCTGTTTCCGTGCTATATCTCTAAAGTAAACTAAACTAAAAAAAAATGGATCGTATAGAGGCAGGTGATATGTTGAACTTGGCATCATGTCCGGGCCAATGTGTGGGCTGAAGGGCCTTTCCTGTGCTGTACTGTTCTATGTTCTACGTTAATACCTTCAAAAAGGTGGTTGGGGAATAGAGGTAAATTAAATGCTGCTGATCGCAGCTTAAGTACAGATTAAGTTAAGGTAGAGAGCATAATGATTGGTTGCATCATGGCCCTGTTCACCAACTCGAACACCCAGGAACACCAGAGATTACAAAAAGAGGCAGACTCCATCCGATCCATCTTGGGCACTGAGCTCCCCCCACACAGTCCTGTCCACCCTCTCATTTCACTCCTACCATTGGGAAGAAAATATACGAGTCTGAAAACTGTGACCACCAGGTTCAAGAATAGCTTCGTCCTGATAAACATCAAACTCTTGAACATTAACCCAGAGAATGGTGCACCTTTCTAAATGTATCATTTCATCAACGTCTCTGCATTGAGTTCCCATTTTACTGCCATAGTTTTCAGACCATGTTTATCCTCTTATATTCTAAAGCTGTTCTCATTGCTGTCTGTTCAATGTGTCAGTGAATACATGCATCGTGGTAATAATGCCTGGGTTTCATTAATCTGCTAGCAATGGTTAAAGCGTTGAGAGGAACACTCTTAAATTGAACCAAATATGTACTAAGCATCAAGCCTAACATACTGTTAAACGATTCAATCCTAAAATACCATGTGACTAAACATTTAGAATGGACATAAACAGTTCCCGAGCTTCGCATACTAATTGTCTTGTACTGTATATACTCTTATGATTTATTCATTCCAAGTAATGTTCTCTCCATATGGGAATAGATTGGACTCGGCGAGTATGGAGCTGTTTGATGAATTTGATGTCAGATACTGGGAAATATCAAAGGCACGATTACATTATAATCCGAGCCTCCTGAAGAAGGGTCTTCAGCCGAAGCATTACCTGTTCCTTTTCTCCAGAGATGCTGTCTAACCCTCTGTGTTACTCCAGCTCTTTGTGTCTATCTTCAGTTTAAACCTGCACTTGCAATTCCTTCCTTTTTTCTTCTAGTTCCCCCTTGTCTCATAATCATCATCATACCTTATTAGCCGTATGTTTTGCAACATACGAGGAATTTCATTTGCCATACAGTCATACCAATAAAAAGCAACAGAACACAAAAATACATTTTGACATAAACATCCACCACAGTGACTCCTCCACATTCCTCACTGTGATGGAAGGCGGAAAAAAGTTCAAACTCTTCCCTTCTTTGTTATCTCGTGGTCGGGGGCCTCGAGCCTTCTGTTGATGGGGCAATCTTGCCTCCAGTAGCCAACGGTTTGGACCCTTGTGTCGGGGCAATCAAGTTCCTGCACCGGGGGGGAATTTCAGCTCCCCCACTCTAGGCAATCAGACCCCGGGTCGGGGCTGGTCGAAACCTTTTGCATCATTTGGAGCTTCCCGACATCAGTCTCTACCCGAGACTGCGAGCTCCTCGATGGTGAAATCCGCAGGCCACGGTTGGAGCGTCGATCCCAGGCAAGGGATCAGCTCTGATGATAAGTCCACATCCCCGCGGTGGGGCTCAAAGTCAGTCTCGAGCAAGGCCGCCAGCTGCATGACGTTAGGCCGCAGAGCCACCGGAGATACGATACGGAAAACAATCGCATCTCCAGCAAAGTGAGAGAATGAAAAAAAGTTTCTCCTGACCCCCTCCCCCACCTCTCACACAATACGCACCAGAGAACATTAATACAAACTTTTAAAACACACTAAAAAAATGTTTTTAAATGAAAAGACAGACAGATTCTTGCAGCTCCCCCTGGTGGAATTAGCGTGGTTTTAGTGTCAGCTCAAATCAGGTGCTAACTGCTAATTCATCCTGGTCTTATCACTGTTCGGACGTATACATAAAAACAAAGCATTGCAGCATTGCCCTTACAACCTACCTCAGAATCCAATTCTTACATAAAGAATGGCCCTTAACATGAACTTACATCATCATCAGATCATCAAAGACCCCTCACACCCCAACCATGGACTGTTTGCCCTCCTCCCATCAGGGAGGCGGTACAGAAGCCACAGGTCACGTACTAGTAGGATGAGGAACAGCTTCTACAACAATACAATCACATTGCTGAACTCGGAGTCCTGCCGATAGATTTCTCTGGTCCCTCCGTCCCCATTGTTTAATTATTCTGTATTTCTTGATTATTCTGTATCTTCTCTCTTCCTATTTTTTTTTTTTTTTCTCTTTATGTACAACTACCACGGACTGATGCAAAACTGCATTTCGTTGTACTCATACTTGTATTTGTGCGATTACATTAAAGTTGAATTGAATTGAATTACAATTACAGCATCATGGAAGTATGGCCCGGAAAAACCAACTAGCCCAGGACTAGCTGAGAGGGAAAGGAACATTCTCTGTTTTGGCCCTTTGTTATCAACTTGAGAACTAGGAGAATCTTTAATTGACAATACAGGTAGATACAAAATGCTGGGATAACTCAACGGGACAGGCAGCATCTCTGGAGAGAAGAAATATTCCTTCTCTCCACAGATGCTGCCTATCCCGCTGAGTGACTCCAGCATTTTGTGTCTATCTTCAGTTTAAACCAGAATCTGCAGTTCCTTCGTACATGAATAGTTGGTCATTCATATACCTGATGAGTATTTGGAAGAATGCATTAATAATAAGGTCATAAGGAATACAATTAGTATTAGACCATTTGACCCATCAAGTCTACTCCGCCATTCAATCATGGCTGATCTATTTCTCCCTCCTAACCCCATTCTCCTGCCTTCTCCCCATAACCCCCGACACATGTACTGATCAAGAATCTATCTATCTATGCCCTAAAAATATCCACTGACTTTGCCTCCACAGCCTTCTGTGGCAGTATTCCACAGATTCACTACACTCTGACTAAAGAAACATCTCCTCTTCGTCCAAAAAGAATGTCCTTTAATTCTAGTCCTAGACTCTCCCACTAGAGGGAACATCCTCTCCACATTGACTCTATCCAAGCCTTTCACTATTCTGTATTTTCAATGAGGTCACCCCTCATTCATCTAAACTCCAGCGAGTACAGGCCCAGTGCCGACAAACGCTCATCGTAGGTTAATCTTCTCATTCCTGGAATCATTCTTGTAAACCTCCTCTCCAGAGCCAGCACATTCTTCCTCAGATATGGTGCCCAAAATTGCTCTCAATATTCCAAAATGCGGCCTTACCAGCACCTTATAGAGCCTCAGCATTACATTCTTGTTTTTGTATACAAGCCCTCTTGAAATAAATGCCGGAATTAAGTTTGCTTTCTTTACTACCGATTTGACTTGCAGGTTAGCCTTATGCAAATCCTACACCAGTACTCCCAAGTCACTTTGCACCTCCGATTTCTAGATTCTCACCCCATTTAGAAAATAGTCTATGCCTTTATTCCTACGACCAAAATGCATAACTTCACACTTTGTACACTATATTCCATCTGCCACTTCTCTGCCCACTCTCCCAACCTGTCTAAGTCCTTCTGCAGAGTCCTTGCTTTCTTGGATGATCAGCCATGATCATATTGAATGACGGTGCAGGCTCGAAGGGCCGAATGGCCTACTCCTGCACCTAATTTCTATGTTTCTATGTTTCTCTGCACTACCTGCCCTTCCACCCATTTTCGTATCATCGCAAACTTGGGCACAAAGCCTTCAATCCTCTTGTCCATTAATGGCAAAAACTGTGAATTACAAAGAAAATCCTATTTCTGCCAGGTTAATTTACATTGCTGCATTATGTTACATGTTTGAATTTCCACATAGCTTGGAAACAGACAAAGATTTTTACATCTTCATTTGCCACAGATGATGTTGTTATTTTATTTAAGAAGGTCAGTAGGGATAAGCCAGTTCGCTGCAGGCCAATGAGCATTACGTCAGCAATAAGGAAATATTGGAGAAAATTCTAAGAGATAGGATTAATGTTCATTTGGAAAGTAAGGGGCTGATCAAGGATCGTTAGCATGGTGTCAAATGGGGGAAATCCTGCCTCATTCATTTGATTCAGTATTTTGAGAAGGTAACTAAGAAGACTGATATAAGTAGGATGGTAGCCGTTATCTACAGCATATATTGTAGACTTTAGTAAGACCAAGTTCCACATGGTAGGGTGGTCCAGAAGGCTATGGCACATGAGATCCCAGGTAAGCTGGCTAATTGGATCCAAAATTGTCTAGGTAATAAGAACAGAGGATAGTGGTGGAAGGATGCTTTTCTAATTGTGTCTATGACTAGTGGGGTACCACAGAGAACAATGCTGGGAACTTTGTTGTTTGCAATACATATTAATACTTTGGATGTGAATGTTGAAAGTTAATAAGTTTACGGATGATATGAATATTGAAAATAGCTGGTGGTACATTTTTCGATTAACTAACATAACTGCTATCAAATAATCCATCAGAATCTGCTGTTGATGTTGATGTTGATGTCAGACCACCCACACAAGCTAATCATGGTGTTTTGTTCAATATTTTAGACTGACAAGGTCAACGTTGGTGCTGATACCACTGCTTGGGATCCACGAATTTGTATTCACCTTCCTGCTGGACGACCACATTCATGGTTTACTACTGCACATCCGACTCTTTCTTCAATTAGCGATCAGCTCATTCCAGGTAAAAAAGATTCACTTTGTACTAAGAGCCCGGACATTTAAATTTGCATTCTTTGTCTCCCTTTATAAGAAAGGTGAGGAGCATTTTCTTTCTTATTTCAAACCATAATTTCCATGCTATATGAGTAATGGATAGAAAGATGCAGCATGGAAACAGGCCCTTTGGCCCATGCGATCCAGCGCTGGGTTTTTTGTAACCTCTTTTCAACCTTTTTTATACTGAATGTTGGAAGTCCAGACATCTATGTGCCATGCGATTTTGAAGGCAAACCAAGCAATGCAATATCTATATAACAAAGTCTCATCTTGGCCACCTCCTGGTCTGCGTTGTATATTGATTTTAGAAAAAATGCTACTCTATATTGCTATGAATTTTGGTCACCTTACTCATAGTCGTCCTCTGCTGAGGCAGCTCTGAGGATTTTTCCGATCGATGAAAAATAAAAAAGTTATGAGCGTTTAAAAAATATTGAGATCAGCTGATTGGTCCTCTTACTTGTCAATGACCATGATGAAGGTAACGCCCCTTCTGGGGGCGGACAGGTCTATAAAGCTCCGGATGCCTGGACGTGAGTCAGTCACTCTGGAAGATCGCGAGGGAGAGGCCACAACCGTGAGACAACAAAGTTGTTTGGCCTGCCCTGTGTTTGAGACTGCAATGCAAATTGGAAATGGAAATGATATGAAATGGAAATTGATACAAAATGGAAATGGAAATGATAACGCCATGAATTGTTGGCCTGCCCAGTGCTTGAGACTGCAATGCAAAATGGAAATGACAATGCCATGAGATGCCATGAGATGTTTGACCTGCCCTGTGCGTGAAATGGAAATCCAAAATGGAAATGGAAATGAAATGATTTGTTTGGCCTGCCTAAAACCACTAATTCCGGTCCACAAGGCCCCTATTAGCCGAGAAACCGGTCCCTTTTGCCCAAAATGCCCGTATTAGCCTAGGAGGAGCATTTTGGCCCCCATGCCAGGCCAGGAAAAGTCCAGAAAAAGTGCCTTTCATTAAGATTTCACTCAGATTTTTTTTTTTAAAAGAGTCCCTTCGGCCCATCAGGCTTGTACTAACCCAGGAGAAGTCCCTTCGGCCCATCAGTAAGTATTCCCCCTGCAGGTATTAAACCTCACCCCAGTATTTTTCACCCTCCCTTCATTGGCTCTCTGTGCGATCCAGGAAAAGATGAAAAATGTCAAATTGATTCTCCACCCTCTAACCCCTTCTCTATCACAGAGCCTCTCACCTAGTTTTGGGCAGAATTTCTGGCAGTTTCTGAGCTGCCAGCCCACCAGGCCTAAGTGACTGAGCTGCCAGCCCAATAATCCATTCGGCCCACAATGTCCATACTAGCCCTCTGGAAACCAGTCCCTTTGTCCCTTTGGCCCACAACACCCATACTAGCGCTCCAGAAAGCCCCCCCCACTGGTCACCAATATTGGAATTGGTGGAGAGGTGGAATATTGTGTTGGGGGACCAGCCCTCCCGTGTGAACATGGGAGGGCTGGTCCCCCAATATAAAATTCTTTATATTTTTGGGGATCTTGGTACCTCTGACAAAGTCAGCATGTAATTATCCATCTCAAACTTCCCTTCACTAGATGGTAATGAGCTGGCTTCTTGAACCACTCCTGTATTCCGATAACAATTTCCAAGTAGGGCCACTGTGTGGTTATTCCCAGGACTTAGATCATTGACAATGATGGATTGATCATATACTCTCAGGTCAGGATGGTATGTGCCTTAGAGAGGGACTTGCAATTCCAATGCACTTGCTGCCCTTGTCCCTGCTACTGGTAGAGGTTGTGAGTTTAGCAGGTGCTGTTGGAGTACAAGGGCAATGCATGTTATAGATGCCACACACTGCAGCGAGTTTTATCCTGGTGAGAAGGATATTAATATCTAGCGTGGTTAATGGAATACCAGTCAAGCAAGCTGTTTTGTGCTGCATGGTGCCAATCTTCTCGAGTATTGTTAAAGCTGCACTGATGCAGCAAGAGGAGGGAGTTCCATTGTGATCCTGACTTGTGCTTTATAGGTGGTGAAAAGGCTTAGGGGAGTGCACAGATGATATCAATATCCATATCAGTTTAATTCGTCACTTGCACATAAAGTGCAAGTAAAATAAATTTGCCAGCAACACTACAATGAAAAAACAAACACACACAAAAAAAATGAAAATGTAACACAAACATCCACAGCATTCATCACTGTGGTTGAAGGCACAACATTTGGCCAGTCCTCCTCCATTTCCCCCGTGGTCAGGACCTCAATGAATCAATACTGGCAGGATCCCCAGCCTTGGACTGCTATTGTAGCCACAGCACTTGCATGGCTGTTCCTGAGATGGTGGAAATAATGCCATTGAATCTCAAAGTCAGGATTAATTCAAACACAATCTCATCTGAATGTTAAGAATGTGAAGTTGTAAGTGTTTTTGTGGATTGGAATATCTCAATGAGCATTTCAAATTGGTTCTTAATGACTACATTCCTTGGAATACAAATGATAGCAGAGGGATACTTTGGAGCAGGCTTGCTCACAGACTGTCGAAGGGCTGGTAAAGTGAGAGAACTTCAAAAGAATCATATGGTCAAATGGTCAATGAAACCAATCTGTCACGCCTTCAAAATGATTGAATCAGGGCCAGTGTCCCTTTCCTTCTCTTAACCTCAGCTCGGTTCAATGAATTCTTTACCCTGGCCATGCAGAGATGATCATAGCTTCAGTATATTGCACACTAACAGTCCTGTCCCACGGTACGAGTTCATCCCAAGAGCTCTCCCGAGTTTAAAAAAAATCAAACTCGTGGTAAGCACAGAGAATGAACGCAGCGGGTATGTCGGAGCTCGGGGACGTCTCTTAGCGGCTCGTAACGCTAACGGCAGGTACTCGGGGAGACTCGCTAACGGCAGGTAAGCACGGGAAGACTCGTGAAGATTTTTCAACATGTTGAAAAATGTCCACGAGAGCCCCGAGTACCGACGAGTGGCCATTACCGTAAATCTCCGAGTTCGAATCAGGGGCAAACTCGGGGAGAGCTCTTGGAATGAACCCGTACCGTGGGACAGGGCTTTAACAATGGATACGTACATCTCTATAAACAGTGATGACCTTTCCCTTCACTTGCCCATCTCACTTTACATTTCAAAGCTGCAGAACTACTTTTTGTGAAAGGCGTTAGTTAGGGATTGCTTGTTCTGACCTGGAGTATTCCTATTTCAAATATCTAACTCAGCTAAGTTCTGTCAAACTCTGAATGATTTCAGGCCTTCACAATACAAAGTAATATTTACCAGTCAGCACTCGTCTCCTTTGGTCGATGGGATTACTTGTTCTGATCTATTAGTGTCCTTATTTCAAATATATCACTCTCAGCTGCATTCTTAAACAGCAAGAGATTTTACACAAAAAAGCTGGATCAGCGGGTCACAGCATCTATGGAGCGAAGGAAATAGGCAACGTTTCGGGCCGAAACGTTGCTGCTGCACCCGCTGAGTTTCTCCAGCTTTTTTGTGTAACCTTCGATTCTCCAGCATCTGCAGTTCCCTCTTAAACACAGAGATTTCAGGACCTCGTTATGCAAAGTGATATTTACCAGCCGACACTGCCCTCTTTTGGTAGTCAAAGGTAAAACAGAAGACAGATGGCCATGTTTTGCCATACCTAACTTTAAGTAAAAACTTCAATTTATTTAGAACTTATGACATCCGTTGAAGAATATTTAACCTGTTTTGGAGCCATTGACGTGTACCTCTTACGTTGTAGGAAACCACAGCACCAGTTTGTATACAGCAAAACATTCTCCCAAATAACAATGAGAGAAAAGATCTGTGTACGAAGGAACTGCAGATGCAGGTTTAAACCAAAGATAGACACAAAAAGCTGGAGTAATTCGGTGGAACAGGCAGCATCTCTGGAGAGAAGGAATGGGTGATGTTTAAGAAGGTCTCGACCCGAAATGCTGCCTGCCCCGTTGAGTTACTCCAGCTTTTTGCGTCTATCTTCGAGAGAAAAGATTTGTTTGCCTCTTTCAGAGCTTGAGCTGAAATTAGCTGCCCTTCTCAGTAGCATTTGGAACCTTCTACTGCCACCTTAAATTTGGTGGTCTAGAAATGTATTCCACAAGAGAATGGTCATCTAGCAGCCAACCAATTTCAACATAGCCCAAATATTGTGTAGGAATGAGCTACAGGTGCCGGTTTAAACTGAAGATGGACACAAAATGCTGGAGTAACTCAGCAGTAACATCTCCAGAGATGCTGAGTTACTCCAGTATTTTGTGTCCAGCCCCAATATTGTATTGTTCCCGAGGCACAGAGTCTATGATTGTTTAACCACTACACGTTGGCTTGCATCAAAGCCTTGCAACCCAGAGGCAAGTGCTACCCACTAAATCCTGACACAATGTTGGCATTGAATTGAGGCAGAAATCACAACATTTACCAAATGACAAAAGATGGTGTTCACTGAACAAAACGATGACTATACTTCTGCTGCAACTCAAGACGTAACCAGAAGTCCTACACTGTCCAGAAATTATCATGATTTTCATTCTAAATAAGGAATTGACATATAACGCCAGAGGAACGTTTGATCATAACCACGTGTGTATTGCATCATCAAACTTGCCCAGATGGGTTTGAACATGAGGCAGCTGTGGGTGGTGTGAGTTAGTGTGGTATGCTGGTGTTTACAATTTGTTTTCTGATTTGTTGGCGAGCACGGCCACTTTCATTTCACTGCACTCTCGTATGTGTATGTGACAAATAAACTTGACTTGACTTGACTTGACTTGACTTGACTTGACTTGAGTTACATGTTGGACTCACAGCTTCTTTTCTGATGGGCCGCACGGCCAGAATGCTTCCTGATGGACTGTGGACCGGAGGCGCGCCTTTATCGAGGCGCCACGGTCTCGATGCCTCCCGGATCGATGCGTAGAAGCCCGGGTCAGGGACCTCGTGGGTCGAGAGGACTCGTGGCAGCGGCGAATCCTCGCGGGTCGACCCGCGGTCGATGGTCGATAAGAGCGTGGAGGACCACCGTGAGGGGGAGAATGGAAGAACAATGGACAATGGGGGGACACAAAGGACAATGGGGACCCGGCATGGGGGAACTGCTGTGGTGGGGGGGAGGGAGGGGGACAAAAGGGGGAGCCAGCGTGCCCTGTCACTTTAACAGTGTTGCAGGTGGCTGCTATTTGTTCACATTGTGTATTCAAGCAAAGAATCTCACTGTGCCTAATCACATGTGACAATAAAGCATTCCTATTCCTAAGATAAACAGCCAGTCGGCCAGCAATTATTAGTTAATATCGAACCTTCTGCAGGTGGATTGCAATGAAAAAGACCAATGTATTTCTCACAACGATTTAAAAAATCAGTAGAATTTAAACAATACCTTACTGCAGTTGATTTAAAAACTAAAGGACAAATGTGCACAAATCAGTCGGAACTTGCTGTTTCTTACCAGAAATCATATTATTAAAGATTTGTGTCTTACTATGTGGAAGAATAGCCAAAGCTACATTTACTGTCTATTTAGACTAATGTTTGCTGTGTTGCACCAAATATACGTCACTGTTAATAGAGGTGATTATTTGAGAAAAATACATTTGCAAAGCATAATTAATTTCCTTCACACTGCCTGTATTAAATGATGTATTTCATACTTACTGTCACTTTAGTTATCAGCTTTAAAACAACACCATTGCTTTCTTCCTCTGTAGGGCTTTCTGGTCGCTTTGCTGTATTGCTTTGCCAATGGAGAGGTAAGGAGAATGAAATGCTCCATAATTATGGAGTTCTTGCTGTGATGACGACATGAACATATTCGTGCTGTGATGATAACGGATATCATGTCTGTCTGTCTGTCTGTCTATCTATCTATCTATCTATCTATCTATCTATCTATCTATCTATATCTATCTATCTATCTATCTATCTATCTATCTATCTATCTATCTATCTATTTAAACTTCTCTCTCTCTCTCTGTGTGTGTCTGTGTGTGTGTGTGTGTGTGTGTGTGTGTGTGTTTGTGTGTGTGTGTGTGTGTGTTTGTGTGTGTGTCTTTGTGTGTGTGTGTCAGATTCGGCCTTTGATTCCTTGGTCCGCCAACACCACACGCTGAAACTCCGTGATTTTTTCCATTTCGCTAGTTAATTCACTTTTACATTCGCTCATGCACTCCTCAAAACATTTGGACATTTTTATGTACACATTTTTAAATAAAATCCTCCCCCACCCCCCACTCACTCATTTTGTCGCTGCCTGCTGGCCACCCACCATAACTCAGTATTTGGGGGTCTGAAGCATTTTGTCAGCTGCTGACGCCCGGCTCTGCTCGATAAACGCCAACATTTTACCCTACCGCTGGTGCCCGGCCCGGCTCTGTCACGCTGCCTCAAGCCAAACATCGTATGTTCACCCGCTCGGGTGAAAAGCTGCGGGGACACAGCCAGCGTGACAGAGCCGGCGTGTCAGAAGCGCCGAGGATGCGAGGCCTCACAGTCTCTGATGGGGCCGCTTTCACAGACTTTACCGTCAGCGGCACGGACAACTTCGGATCTAGTAGCAGAGTGGCTCCGTTAATGCATTCATTCCACAGTGAGTTCAGTTCGGTAACAACACTCCTCCCTCCCTCCCCTCCCAGGTCTCTGGTGCTGTAAGGCAGCAGCTGTACCTCTGCATCATTGTGCTATCCCCAATGAGATCAAAGTCTCTTGATCTTCATAAAAATACAGTGAACTGGAGGAAAAATATTTTTTTAAACATAATTCATTTTACATTTCCAATACATTTATTCCACGCGTAAAGTGTATTAATTCCCTCCACTCATTGTTATCGAGTGGCAAGTCCAGAAAGCAGAGGAAGAAGTCAAAGATGCCACATCTGCTCTGCAGTGCAATCCGTACTTCACTGCACCAGTGCATGGACAAGGGAAATCAAAGTGCATTGGTGTGTACGCTGCATTAATCTGGCAGCTCTAACGGGTCTATCCATTCACCTTCAGTGCAATCTGACCCTATGTCCATTAAAATTTCATTAATATCCTTTGGATTAAATCTTAATATAATGATTTTTATTTTAACAATGACCTGCTTAATTGCCCAAGAAAGTAACTTGCTATCAAAGGAGTAAAATGAGGATTGGTGTGGATGGAGAAGACTAGGTCTGTGTTTTCAAGTCTTTCAACAAACGAGAGGCAATTCCAATGACATTTCTAAAGCACCTACTGGATGCAGGAAGTCCAGAACCAGACTTCACAGCCTCAGAATATGGGACCTGCTGTTTAGTACTGAGATGGGGTAACATTTCTTCACTCAAAGGATGATGAATCTTTGGAATCTCTCTAAGGATTATGGCGTCTCACTTATTAAAGACTTCCTGGATATATTAGAGGAATCAAGGGATATAGATATTGCAAAGCAATGACCCAAAATCACACCCGATCTTGATGAATGGCGGAGCAGGCTTGTAGACTACTTCTGTATCCTTATCCCCCTGTCCCACTTAGGAAACCTGAACGGAAACCTCTGGAGAATTTACGCCCCACCCAAGGTTTCCGTGAGGTTCCCGGAGGTTTTTGTCAGTCTCCCTACCTGCTTCCACTACCTACAACCTCCTGCAACCTCCGGGAACCGCACGGAAACCTTGGGTGGGGCACAAAGTCTCCAGAGGTTTCCGTTCAGGTTTCCTAAGTGGGGCAGGGGCATTATGTTCTTGGTTATGCCCAGTAACCTGAAGCACATTCATTTTGATTTTACAATAGGTCCAAGCGGAACTGAAAATGCGTTGGCGATGTTGGCTGCTGGCAAATGACTTTGCGTGTTTTGGCTGTATCATGGGCAAGCACTTCAAGTATCTGGGAAAATGCTCCAAGCCCAGGTCAAATAGTTACATCAACAGCAGCAGCTACTGCTACAGTGACACCAGAACGTCCAGTGTACAGCTGAGCACAGCTCCAATGTCAGAGCTGCAGACACAGAAAGCCACAGTGATGGAGCAGTTCCCCCAGACCAGTGTCTCCGAATGCAGTAAAGAAGAGATGGGAGTTGGAGAGAGTCAAATCTAAAAGCCAGATTTAAGAGCGAATCAGGACTGGCAGGTGTGAAGGCCTTTAACACATGAAGTCAGCAAATATATGTTTGATTTTTACATTCTGACTGACCTCCACATTCTGCTGTAAATATTGCACCGTGCAAGTGATTCTTCTGGTGCTTTCAAGGCTCTCGTGGTGCTGTTACTGTTGCTCTGCACCCACAGAACAGGACTTCATGGGATTTGATTTTAAGTTGATGCTGCCAGCTAACATCGGCAGAAGTTCTGCAATCAGCTTCGGTGTGTCCATGAGTTAAGAGGCAGAAAGGGATATGCGGACAATGTGCGGACATTTGAGGGTGCCCGAGAAAGTTTGCAATGACTTCCGAACTAACGCTTGTGGTGTTACCCTACGCCCAACTCAATGTAGTCTATTGTTTTGCAAAGTGCCAGAGAAAACAATAGAGAATCCCATTGAATTTTCAACCGTGGTCCAGCTAATGTTTCGAACACTTGCATCCTGTGACCACACGCCATGGCCCACACTTTCCACAGCAACACATGTAGATACCAAGATGCGATCAAGTAAAAATTGCAACATAGCTTGCACATATTGCACGCTGAAGTGTACATTCCTCTTACCTTCAATCTTAACAACATATTTTACAAGAAATGTTACTTACCCCATGCATTTTTATTATTGTAGGTGTGAATATTCTTAAAGAATGTCATTTCTATGTTGAAATAAAAGTCTATTAAACCGCACTATGACAATCTTCCACCAGTTCCCATCTTTCAGTGATTGTTTCAAGTTAGGTACAGGATTGCTCTCTCCGTTATCAATGCAACCGTCTGCAGAGTAAATGGGACTTGCCAGTGAAGACAGCTGATCCACTGATACAAATGGAACACAGGTACGATACTATCAGCATCCTTCATGTCCCTTCTCTGCCTGAATTGCCAATTTTTAAAAAGTGATAGTCTGCAGGTTGTAAAGAAAGGCAGGTGAGAGGGGTGGGAGCCCCACTTTATGACACAGAGGGTGGTGGGTTAACAAAACAAGCTGCTAGAAGAGGTAGGTACACAAACATGCTGGAGAAACTCAGCGGGTGCAGCAGCATCTATGGAGCGAAGGAAATAGGCAACGTTTCGTGCCGAAACGTTGCCTATTTCCTTCGCTCCATAGATGCTGCTGCACCCGCTGAGTTCCTCCAGCATGTTTGTGTACCTTCGATTTTCCAGCATCTGCAGTTCCATCTTTAACAAGCGGTAGTTGAGACAAGGCACTATAACGTGTAGGAAGGGACTGCAGATGCTGGTTTAAACCGAAGATAGACACAAAGATGCGGGAGTAGCTCAGCGGGACAGGCAGCATCTCTGGGGAGAAGGAATGGGTACCCTAACTACATTTCTGGGAACATTAATGAGGATAAGAAATGCAATGTATGGATGGATGGGCCATCACAGGCTAGACAACATCCAAATCACAGGAGCAATCAATCCTCATGGAGGCAAGAACGTTTGCCTGGTTGTTGAGGGCCATCCATTGAGATATAGTCATGCAACGTGGAAATAGGCCCTTCCGCTCAACTTGCCCATGCTGACCAAGATGCCCCATCTACACTGAAGATGGACAGAAAAAGCTGGAGTAGCTCAAGTGGTCATGCAGCATCTCTGGAGAAAAGGAGCATGTGACATACTTAGGTTGACAATCTTCTTCAGACAGAGTCAGGGGAGAGGGTCGGCACTGATGCCTCAGGAAAGGTGGAGCCCACAATGGTCCATTGTTGGCTGTGGACAAGGATACAAACAGTGAAACCAGCAAGACGACTTGGGCGGGGTAAGGACAAAAAGAGAGGGAATGCAACGGTTACTTGAAATTACAGAAATCAATAATCATACTGTTGGGGTGAGGGCTGCCCTAGGGGAATATGAGGTGCTGTTCCTCCAATTGGCATAGGCCTCTTTCTGAGAGAGGAGGAGGCCCAGGACGGAAAGGTCGGCATAGGATATTTGGCAACTGGGAGATTGTGTAGGCCAAGGCAGACTGAGCATCAGTGTTCAGTGAAACATTCGCCGCGCCTGCACTTGGTCTTGTTGATATATAGGAGTCTACACCCAGAACAACGGATACAGTAGATGAATTTGGAGGAGGTGCAAGTGAACCTCTGCCTAACCTGAAAGACTCCTGGGGTCCGTGGCCAGAGTGGTGGGAGCAGGTATAGGGACAGATGTTGCACAGATCCTGTGGTTGCCGGGGAAACCTGAGGAGGGGGTGGTTTGGGTGGGACCAGGTGGGACAAGTTGACCAGGGAGTTGCGGAAGGAACGGTCTCTGCAGAAAGCAAAAACCATATTAACTCGATGTGTCACCAATTGTGTTTTGACTTTCCAAAGCTGTCTGATGTGGGTACAATTACCATTTGAACTAATTGGATGTATTGGTGGATAGGAAAGATTTAAACGGGTATCGGAATTAAAGGGGCCAGGTCATTAAGGAACCCGGTTGATTGGGTTTGCTAGCTGCTTGCAGGTAAGCCCCTCACTCACGTTATTTAGTTTTCCCCATCTCTCTCTCTCTCTACCCCCCCCCTCCGAGGTTGGTGCTTCTGTTTGCCTTTATTTGCTTCAGTTTTACTTGTTTGAGTGTTATTTATCACATTGTAGCTTTTGAAAGATTCAAGCGGGTGCCAGGCGCTTTCTAAGGTCTGAATCGGCCCGTTTGCGGGGCCTTTCATTGCCCCTCGCGGCTTAAAATCAAACATCAAGGCAGTCGAGGCTCCTGATGTTGAAGCCCTCGCCGGCTGATTTTAAGCTGCGCCGGGCGATAAAGGCCTCGCGAACGGGCGATTCAAGCCTCAACCAGGTCAGCTCCCGATGTTACCATCCACAGAGCCCACAGCTGAAGCCGTGTGTGTGTGTGTGTGTGTGTGTGTGTGTGTGTGTGTGTGTGTGTGTGTGTGTGTGTGTGTGTGTGTGTGTGTGTGTGTGTGTGTGTGTGTGTGTGTGTGTGCCCCCCCCCCCCCCCCCCCCCCCCCCCCCATGTTTGATAGCGATTTCCGCCCCTGAATAATGTACATGGAAATCATGATTTTAGGTTGAATCTCTATGTTGCAATATTTGTTAATATTGAGGAAACCCTACAGACACAAGCTAATCGTGAAGAAGGACTGATAGGGGCATGGGGAGGAGTCAATGGTGTGTTAAGCCCTCTGCATCTAGATAGAAGGAATTCAATGACTTCACACTCTCTTTGAATGACAAGATCAGAGAATGTTACTTTTAATCCTATTGTGGTGGCTGTACCAGCTGCCTTGGCCGTTGCTCCATTCACCATACCTCTATCACATTCTCTCTCTCTCTCTCTCTCTCTCTCTCTCTCTCTCTCTCCCTCCTCTCTCTCTCTCCCTCCCTCTCTCGCCCCCCCTCTCTCCCCCCCTCCTCCCTCTCCCCCTCTCTCCCCTCCCCTCTCTCCCCCCCCCCTCTCCTCCCCCCCCCTCCCTCTCTCTCTCTCTCCCCCCCCCCCCTCTCTCTCTCCTCTCTCTCTCTCCTCTCTCTCTCTCTCTCTCTCTCTCTCCCTCTCTCTCTCTCTCTCTCTCTCTCTCCCCCCCCCCCCCTCTCTCTCTCTCTCTCCCCCCTCCCTCCAGAACCAAGCAGGAAGTAGAAGTACTGATTTCCGTAAACAGAGCGATCTATCCTCTCTCTCCCCCCCCCCCCCCTCCCTCTCTCTCTCTCTCCCCCTCCCTCCCCCTCCCCCTCTCATCCCCCTCTCCTCTCCCCCCCCTCTCTCCCCACTCTCGCCAGGTACGACAGTAGATGAAATGACGCTGCAGGAGTGTTCAGAAGGGAGACTCAGGTTAAGAGAAACCATTAACTGATGTCAGGTTCTTGTCTTTGACATTTCCAATGTGGGAAAGAAACCCCTGACTCTCAAACCCATCTCTACCTCTCATCATTTTACATTCGTGTTGCATGTCTCCCCGCAACCTTTGACGTTCCAGAGAAAACAATCCATGTCTGTCCATCCTCTCCTTGAAGCTAATGCCACCTAATCCAGGCATCACTCTGGTAAACCTTGTCTGCACCTTCTCCAAAGCCTCCAAATCCTCCTTGTAATTAGTTGCCAAGTTCCCACGTGTCACTTGTGGCTTAAAATAATAACAATTTAATCCATTCAATATTTTTTTTGTGTACCCTTGAACCAAAGATGAACTGTGTTGCCAAATGCAATGGGAAAAACTGTACTGAACTGCACTGAAAAACACAGTCAATGAGAAATATTGAAATCTGTCCACGTAGACAAAAGCAATTCAGCCATAAAAATGGAAAAGGTTCTTACAGACGTTTCAAGATACTGAAAGCAATTCTGAACCCAAATGCATGGAAGTCCAGGAACTGAGAAGGAATTTCAAAAGACAACAAATAATTAAATATTAAATCAAAAACCTGCAGAAGCTGGAAGTCTAAATTAAAAACAGAAAATGGTGGAAGTGCAATGTCTTCAATCTGAAACATGAACTCTGTGTCTCTTTCCACAGGTGCTGCCTGACTGGCTGGTTTCTGCATTTATTACTTTTATTTCACATTTCCAGCATCTGCAATTTACATTAATTTTAATTTACTATTGAATTCACCCAAGAATTCAAGCCTTTCTCCTCCATTTCTTTTGCATTTTAATTCAAAAAGGTTTATATTTCCTTTCCCATCTGTATTCAGGCTTTGACCAAATTACCATACAGAGCCACAATTTGTTTATTTGCAAATGTCTCTGGCAGTTCTGCCAGTGTCTTAGGCCTGAAACAGTGCCTCTGTTTCACCTTCCATAAATGCTGCCTCACTGTGACCATGTTTTGCAGTTTCTGTACAAATATCTAAATCTATGATGATTTTCCAGGTTAAGCTCTTCAACATTTTACATTCTGCTTGGCAGCACTTGTCTTTGGCAATAAATACTGGGAATAGAGTACCAGCAATGCTATTTGTAATAGAGGGCCAGCAGTGTCATTTGTAACAGAGGACTGGCAATGGAATGACTGGGCTTATATTCACTGGAATTTAGAAGGATGAGAGGGTATTATAGAAACATACAAAATTATAAAGGGACTGGACAACCCTTAGGAAACATGTTCCCGATGTTGGGGGAGTCCAGAACCAGGGCTCACAGTTTAAGAATAAGGGGTCGGCCATTTAGAACTGAGATGAGGAAAAACCTTTTCACCCAGTGAGTTGTGAATTTGTGGAATTCTCTGCCTCAGAAGGCAGTGGAGGCCGATTCAATGGATGCATTCAAACGAGAGTTAGATAGAGCTCTTAGGGCTAGCGGAATCAAGGGGTATGGGGAGAAGGCAGGAACGGGGTACTGATTGTGGATGATCAGCCATGATCGCATTGAATGGCCGTGCTGGCTCGAAGGGCAGAATGGCCTACTCCTGCACCTATTGTCTATGCAATGCCATATGTAATAGAGGGCCTTCAATGTCATTTGCATACATTCCCTACAATGACTGCATTCATACACATTAGATAACATCAGCTGCAATCTAGATAGGATGTAAATCTTGGATTATATTTTAACACTGTGTTTAGTTAAGTTTAGTTTAGTTTAGAGATACAGCGCGGAAACAGGCCCTTCGGCCCACCGTGTCCACTCCAGCCAGAGATGCCCGCACATTAACACAATCCTACACACAAGGGACAATTTACAATTATAACAAACCAATTAATCTAGCAAGCAGTCTAGATGTACAATGTATAGAATACTTACTATGCTATCCTGGTTGATGTGTGGATGAGGTGTAAAATGTCTGTAATATTTCCACAACACTTGCATTAACTGAGTTTACAGAAGCCTGAGGCCTCCCATTAAAGAGGAGAGATAGAAGACAACCAGGAATCAAGTCGATTGCATAACTCGGGTCCTGGTGCAATTTTAATAAAACAATCCTTGAAAGCGATGTTCTCTGTCCTGGGTCTCCTCCATGGCCAGAGTGAGCAACACCGGAAATTGGAGGAACAGCACCTCATATTCCGCCTGGGGAGTCTGCATCCTGCGGGCATGAACATTGAATTCTCAACATTTTGTTAGCCCTTGCTGTCTCCTCCCCTTCCTCAGCCCTCGGGCTCCTCCTCCTCCTTTTTCATTCCTTCTCCCCGCCACCCCCTATCAGTCTGAAGAAGGGTTTCGGCCCGAAACGTTGCCTATTTCCTTCGCTCCATAGATGCTGCTGCACCCGCTGAGTTTCTCCAGCATTTTTGTGTACTTTGAAATCTAGATTGGTGATAAATGTCAGGTACAAGAAGCTAACATAGCGCACTCTTTTGTTTTCTGTACAGAAATTCAAAAATTCTGGAACAAAATATTTGAAATCTTTACAAAATTATTTAAAACAAAACTTCTACCTAGAGTAGAATGGATCATTTTTGGAATGTCGGAAGCTAACCCTGAATTAAATATGTTTCAAAGGAACTTACTTAATTACGGGCTAATAATCGGAAAAAAGCTTATACTTAAAATTTGGAAAAATGCTCCAATACCAACAACAAAAATGTGGATTTCAAACATGTTTGAAACATTACACTTGGAAGAGATGAGACTCCTCCTAGCAGGTAAAGCAGATCACTTCCAAAAGACGTGGTCTGCATTTATGGAACTATTACAAGCTAAGGTGCAATAATGTCAAAATATAAAGGCTACCAGGACCGGGTAATGGGGGGTATAAAATAAATTTTTAATAAAAACACGGTTGGTAGATCCTTTTTTGCGGAGTTTTGTGTTACAATAGATCGACTGATTTTCCTTTTTTTTCCTTTCTTTCTAGGGTCTTAATTATTTTCTTTGCTTCCTTCTCTAATTCCTTCCCTAAGGGGTTCTTTTCTTCCAACACTTTCCTGCACCTTCACGATTCTTGCTTACTTTTCTTACTTCTTTTATTTCTTTCTCTTTTAAAGCTCAAAAAATGAAGTGGTACAACATAATGTAATAAGATATATGCGATGTATTAATGTGATTTACTGTACTACTAATAAAAATAAAATTTAAAAAAAAAAAAAAAAAAAAAAATCTAGATTGGGTCCAAAAGCCTTCCAGGATAACCGCCTCTTTCTTTAAACATTACATCAGATGCTTCACCTGAAAAATAAACCAGCCCTTTGGAAAACAAACTAAACCTGGATGAATTAAATAAAGGAATCTTTATCTGGATTCGATAAAACCCGGTGAACCCAGGTGCAAATCCAGATCAGTGGACGACCGTTACATATCACATCATGTGTTGATGATTAGTGAGCTTCACCTTCTGCCACAAACTGTTCTTGTTATGAAAAATGTCACGGCCATTAAAACAATCGCCTCATATAATTCCAGAAGCATATTGACCCATCTACTAGTTACATTGCATTCTCTCCAAACTGCAATGGAAAGAATGCCAAAGAAAACCCATGTTATCTTTTACATAATTAAACGTACCTTATTTAGGTCATGACTATCCATTCAAGTCATTTTGCTGCTCACAGAAAATGACCTTGAGGATTAGAAGCTTTAACTGTCATTCCAGATTAAGAGAATCTCAATGACATTCACCGTAAAACCTTTAGTTCAGTTTAGTTCAGGCCTTTCCACCCACTGAGTCCACACCGAACAGTGATCCCCGCACCCAAACACTATCCTACACACACACACAAGAGATAATTCACAATTATACCAAAGGCACAAAAATGCTGGAGAAACTCAGCGGGTGCAGCAGCATCTATGGAGCGAAGGAAATAGGCACCTTCGATTTTCCGCACCGTTGCCTATTCTTAATCGCTATTATACCAGTCAATTGACCTGTTTTCACCCTACACCAGCTGAGTTTCCCATCATTACTTTTTTGTGTACCTTCCATTTTCCAGTTCATTGCAGTTCCTTCCTCGTCTATATCTCAATTTTCCCCCATCCCTAAATTGACCTCGAAGAAGGGTCTCGACCCGAAACATCAACCATCCCTTCTCTCCATAGATGCTGCCTGTCCCGCTGAGTTACTCCAGCTTTTTGTGTATGTCTTCTGGTTAAACCATTAAAGCATCTGCAGTTCCTTCCTGCACAACCTACATACCTGCACGTCTTTGGAGTGTGGGAAGAAAACCAAAGACCCGAAACATCAACCATAGAAATTCTCCATAGAGTGCCATTCTGGCCCTCTGAGCCTGCACCGCTTTTCAATATGTCTGTCTTCTGGTTAAAACTCAGTATCCCGTACCTGCCTTCAGTCCCTTCCTGCACAACCTACATACCTGCACGTCTTTGGAGTGTGGGAATAAAGCCAAAGATCTGGCCTCAACTAAACCCACAGAGGTCCAGGGGATTCACCACTACTCTGTGTGACTCTATACTTCTCATCTGGTTTTAAAGGATCTCTTTATCCTCTAAGCCACAGACCCCTTGTCCTTGACTTCCCTAACATCGGGAACAATCTTCCTGCATCTAGCCTGTCCAACCCCTTAAGAATTTTGTAAGATTCTATAAGATCCCTTGTGGCTAAGGGGATCAGGGGTATGGAGAGAAGGCAGGTACGGGATACTGAGTTGGATGATCAGCCATGATCATATTGAATGGCGGTGCAGGCTCGATGGGCCGAATGTCCCTAAAACCTGCAGGTAATTTCTAGTTTCATACAAACTCTATACAAACAGCACCCATAGTCAGGATCGTACCCGGGGCTTTGGCGCGTTAAATAAATGCGCATATTAAAGTCGAAATGTACACCGAATCTTTTATTAATATTTAATTATACAGCTCTTGCATTGTATTATTGAGAAACCAGTAATTTGTAAACAATCTTGGAACAGTCTTTGGGAAAATATTATTCCCAGTGAATGATTGAAGCTATTTCCTTTTTAGCTTTTCTTTGATTGTGTTTGGTTCTAACTGAATCATTCGGAGAATTTCATTGTTTTCCAGGGTGCCTTGAATAAATTCGTCTTCTGTTAATTTATCTGAAAAAAAAAGGGACAGTTAATTAGGAGGTTTTCACATAAACACATTTAACACAATTTTGACAAGCGCTATTTTTAACTTTGGTTGCCATTCAACGTAGCTCATGAAATATTCTGCCTCGCATGCAAACATGAAGCTTTTCGAAAACTCGATTATATTTATGTAAACATGCACCACATTCTATAGGAAACATGAGAAGTGTCGGGAATAAACTCAATGTTTGAAAATGGCACATTTTTCAAATTCTTGGGAGAAAATAAGTTTTACCAAAACTAAACATAGAAACATGGAAAATAGGTGCAGGAGTAGGCCATTCGGCCCTTCGAGCCTGCACCGCCATTCAATATGATCATGGCTGATCATCCAACTCAGTATCCTGTACCTGCCTTCTCTCCATACCCCCCTGATCCCTTTAGCCACAAGGGCCACATCTAACTCCCTCTTAAATATAGCCAATGAACTGGCCTCGACTACCTTCTGTGGCAGAGAATTCCAGAGATTCACCACTCTCTGTGTGAAAAATGTTTTCCTCATCTCGGTCCTACAAGATTTCCCCCTTATCCTTAAACTGTGACCCTGTGACTGTAAACTGCGTAAAACAAGCATTTAAGAAGGAACTGCAGATGCTGGAAAATCGAAGGTAAACAAAAATGCTGGAGAAACTCAGCGGGTGCAGCAGCATCTATGGAGCGAAGGAAATAAGCCTATTTCCTTCGCTCCATAGATGCTGCTGCACCCGTTGAGTTTCTCCAGCATTTTTGTGTACCTAAAACAAGCATTAATTTTCTGATGGACGTACTGTATCTTCCCATTGTATTCTTTGCTTGTTCTAGGAGTTTAGGCAACTTGTTATGTCTTTTATCACTGGTCAGTAAGCAGCTGTCTCTCCAGTGAACAACCTGTTTCAAATTGGCCGATGGTGGGGTTCCAAAGTTAATTCTATCAGTTCTAACACACTGTAACAGCACCAGTCATTTAGGGGTTATTGATCATGGATGGTATCAGATAATATCTGCCCTTAGTCCCTCTATGTATTATCAAGACTTTCACAGCTTCCCTGTGCAAATGCAAATCTCAAATGTTATTTACTAAAGGGCCTGTCCCACGAACATGCGACTGCATGCGGCAAGCGCGAGTTAACGTGGTCACTTGAGCCGTACGGCCTCGCAGGGTCGGTCCCACTTCGATCGCCGGAGCCGTATGGAGTTGTGCGGAGCTGGTCCCGACATCGCGTGGGGCTCCGAAAAACTGACACTATCCAGAAATTCCGCGCGGCAATGGCCTGCCGGCCTGCAGCCGCATTGAGGTCGTACGCACTGCCTCGACGGGCGTGCGCTGCGTCTCGACGCCGTACACAGCGCTTTGACGGCGTACACCTAGCGCGAACTTCCCGCGGACTTCGCTCGAACTTCACGTCAGCTCGTACGGGATCACTCGACCTCCGCGCGGCCCCCGCTTCCGGTTTGGTCGCACTCGCCGCATGCAGTCGCACGCTCGTGGGACAGGCCCGTTACACTGCACGATGCCTTGTGGATTCATTGACGATAAACTGAGGGCGGGTGCAGGGAAATCTCTGAGACTTTATGATCTATCCTGATCATCAATGTGAGATTTTCATTGCTTTTAACTAGATGGCATTGTAATGAAAAGTTGTCGAATTCTATCTTTACAGGTGAAGACAGTGGACATATCATAAATTTAAATGTGTCTCATGATAACAGTTTAAAGTGCACCCTTTACCATCTGTATGTATTTACCATTTTCCTTCTTGCCAAAATTGTCCCAGATTTTGTCAGCTCTCTTCTCTGGTGTGTTCTCGTCCTCTGGTAGTGTTTTTAGTTCATCTTCATTTATCATTTTAAATATAGCCTGTGGGAGTAAAGAATATTAGTCATTCAAAACCAGCCACAAAGTTGATAGACCACTATTACACAGTCTGCAGCCATCTGCACGTCACCTTTCACAAATGCACAGAAACACTTGTGGCATTGGTCTGACTGGTGTACAGCTGCTTGAACTGCTGGCTCACAGCACCAGAGACCCAGCTTCAATCCTGATCTCAGCTGGTGTCTGTGGGGAGTTTGCATATTCTCCCAGTGACCACATGGATTTACCCTAAGAGCTCTATTTTTCTCCCACATTCCAAAGACGTGTGGTCGGTTCATTGGTCACTGTAAATGATCCCTAATATGCAGGCGAGTGGTAGATTGTGGGGGAAATTGATGAGAATGTGGGAAGAATTTTAAAAATGTGATGAATATAAGATGAATGTAAAATGAGTGTTTGGTGGTTGCCGTGGATTCCGTGGTCTGAAGGGTTTCTTTCAATGCTGAATATCTCTGTGACACTGTGAAACAACATTTATTTCTTTAGCTGACAAAGCTAACAAAACCACTAGGTGGCACCACCAATGGCTGCCTCACCAACAATCTGTCTGTCCCCTCCTTCTCTTTTGTTTCTTTAGTATGTTTTCAATGTATGTTTTCGTGTTCTTTAGCTTGTTTTTTGTGGGGGGGGGATAGGGGAAACTTTTTTTTTAATCTATTACCTCGACGGAGATGCGACATTTTCCATATCATATCTCCGTCCGCACTGCGGCCTAACATCGAGGAGCTGGAGGCCGACTTTGGGAGCCGGCAGGACTTTAACATCACGGAGCTGGCAATCCCTTTGCCAGGGATCGACGTCTGAGCTCCAACTGCGGGAGCCTGCGGACTTTAACATCGTGGAGCTTGCGGTCTCTAGTTTGAGACCTACTTCAGGAGCTCCAACCAGCAGGAACTTCGTTCGCCCAGACGCAAGGGCTTCAATCACTCCAATGGATGGTTCAACTGCCCCGACCACGGGAGAAAAATAAGGGGAAGAAATATTAGACTTTATTGCCTTCCATCACAGTGAGGAATGTGGGGAATCCACTGTGGTGGATGTTTATGTTCACTTTTATGGAGTTGTGTGTCTTGTTGCTTTTTATAGTATGGCTGTATGGAAATACGAATATCACTGTACCTTAATTGGCACACGTGACAATAAAAGATCTTTAAAACCTTTGTAAATAAATGATAGAGCTACTGCCTCACAGGGCCCGAGACCCGGGTTTGATCCTAACCTCAGATGCTGTCTGTGTGGAGTTTGCACTCTCTCTCTGTGACTGCGTGGGTTTCCTCTGGGTGCTCTGGTTTCCTCCACATCCCAAAGATGTACGAGTTTGTAGATTATTTGGCCCTTTGTAAATTCCCCCAAGTGGAATAACATAGAACTAGTGAGAACAACAGTCGGTGAGAACTCAGAGGCTGAAGGGCCTGTTTCTGTGCTGGATCTCTAAACTAAACTAAACTAAATCAAACGCTTAGTGAAAAATAACAACTTCTTTACAATTTATCATTTCTGCTTTCCTGCCCTCTACAAAAGTAACTGTGGGGTTACAATCCATTTCAAGAGTCACTACCGACATCTGCATGCCACCAGCTTTTCAACCAAAAAGTTCATCGTCAAAGGGCACGGGGGGGTGGGAGGTGGGAGGGGGTGTGGGGGCGGGAGCGGAGGGGGGCTGGGTGTGGGTGGTAGGAGAGGGGGGGAGGGAGAGAGAGGGGTGTGTGGGTGGGTGAAGTGAGGGGGGGGGGGGGGATTGTGTGTGTGGGGGGGGGGTTTGCGTGTGGGGGGGGGGTGTGTGTAGGCGGGGCGTGTGGGTGTGGGGAGGTGGGTGTATGGGGAGGGGGGGTGTGTGTGTGGAGGGGGGTGGGGTGTGTGTGCGTGGGGGGATTTATGGAAGGGGATGTGTGGGCGGGGGAGGGAGTGTAGGGGAGGGGCTGAGTGGTGCGAGGGGGGGTGTGTGGGGGGAGAGAGCTCGGAGAAAAGACGGGAACGAGCCAAGGGGAGAGGGGGCTAGCACGGGGGAGGAGGGCAGGATCCAGTGAACGGGACCAGAGTGGACAGGGCCAGAGCTGGGGAGTGGTGCAATGGCAGTGTAGTCGTCTCACAGCAGCAGAGGCCGCGGGAGCTGACCAGAGGGGGGATATGGTCGGATGCAAAGATCCTATAACAAGCAAGATAGACCACTCCTTCTAAATGCAATGGGCTGATGTGTAGTACGCAACGGAGCGGAACGTGGGCCTTTTTTTCCACCAATTTCAGTAACCCGACCCGACTCGCAGTGTAATCAGCGTTGCGGGGGAACAGAAGGGTTTCGGCCCGAAACGTTGCCTATTTCCTCCTCTCCGTCTCCTTAATGACTTGCGTTTTCCAGGCCCCCAACTTTATCATTACAATGTATGCATGTCCAGTCACTCTACACATCCATCCTCCACCAGGAGGGTATTAAAGCCCTCCTCGACCGCAGAACCAGCTAATTTCCATCTACCAATACTCTCATCCGTCAAGCAGAGCTGGTCCTTACAACAACTTTTCCTTCGACTCCTCCCACTTCTTCCAAATCCAAGGGGTAGCTGTAGGCACTCGCATGGGCTCCAGGTAGGGAACTTTGTAGGGTACGTCGAACAATCCCTGTTCCAGGCGTACACTGGCCCTATCCCCGAATTCTATCTCCGCTACTTTGATGACTGCATCAGTGCTACCTCCTGCACCCATGCACAACTCACTGACTTCATCAACTTCACCACTAATTTCTATCCTGCACTCAAATTCACTTGGACCATTTCTAGATCTCACCGGCTCCATCACAGGAAACAGACAATTGACCAACATCTACTACAAACCTACTGACTCCCACAGCTATCTTGACTAGACTTCTTCCCTCTCTGCCTCCTGTAACGACTATCACTTACACCCAATTAGACAATAGACGATAGTCAATAGACAATAGACAATTCAGCCCTTCGAGCCAGCACCGCCATTCAATGCGATCATGGCTGATCATCCCCAATCAGTACCCCGTTCCTGCCTTCTCCCCATATCCCCTGACTCCGCTATCTTTAAGAGTCCTATCTAGCTCTCTCTTGAAAGCATCCAGAGAACCTGCCTCCACCGCCCTCTGAGGCAGAGAATTCCACAGACTCACAACTCCCTGTGAGAAAAAGTGCTTCCTCATCTCCGTTCTAAATGGCTTACCCCTTATTCTTAAATTGTGGCCCCTGGTTCTGGACTCCCCTAACATCGGGAACATGTTTCCTGCCTTTAGCGTGTCCAAACCCTTAACAATCTTATATGTTTCAATGAGATGTCCTCTCATCCTTCTAAACTCAGAGGTATAAGCTCAGTATAAGCCCAGCCGCTCCATTCTCTCAACATATGACAGTCCCGCCATCCTGGGAATTAACCTTGTAAACCTACGCTGCATTCCCTCAATAGCAAGAATGTCCTTCGTCAAATTTCTCCGTCTATGTCGCATCTGAGCCCAGGATGAGGTGTTCCATACCAGGGCATTGGAGATGTCCTCTTTCTTTCAGAAAAAAGGGGGTTACCCTCTTCCATTATAGATGATGCTCTTGGGGTCTCCATGATATCCTGCAGCTCTGCACCTCTTCCAACCTCATTTACTGTATCCGCTGTTCCAGGTGTCAACTGCACTACATCGGCGAGACCAAAGCTGACTCGGCGATCGTTTCACTGAACACCTCGGCTCAGTCCGTCTTAACCTACCTGATCTCCTGGTGACTCAGCACTTCAACTCCCTCTCCCATTCCCAATCTGACCTTTCTGTCCTGGGCCTCCTCCATTGTCAGAGTGAGGCCCAGCACAAATTGGAGGAACAGCACCTCATATTTCACTTGGGTAGCTTACACCCCAGCGTTATGAACATTGACTTCTCTAACTCCAGATAGCCCTTGCTTCCCCTCTCAGTTCTCCCACTAGTCTTACTGTCTCCGACTACATTCTATCTTTGACCTGCCCCCTCCCCTGACATCAGTCTGAAGAAGGGTCTCAATCCGAAACGTGGCCCATTCCTTCTCTCCAGGGATGCTGCCTCACCCGCTGAGTTACTCCAGTATTTTGTCTACCTGGTGTGTCTACCTCCATGTCCATATGTAGCATATCCTAGAGGACAGATATTTCACAATTCCTGCTCCAGCATAAAATACACCCTGAATGTATTTTTTGAAATGAAGTGAGCATTGGGCAGGTCATTAAGCACTACTGTAGATTTCTAATATATCATTTGGAATTCTATTCTATATTTAATCAGTTCCTTAATATTTTTTTCTGATATTCCAATATAAGTAGATTGATTCACATTCAAAACATATTTATTAGGTTTATTAACAAAGATGAGTGGGTTTGATGTATTTTATATTTCATATATAATTGAGGAACAGAAGCAGTTTGTGAGGTATTATACACAATTTAAATAAGATCAGGGAATTCATCTAGTAACTGAGATAGCATTCCTCCCCCAAAAACACCACAAAGAAATAAATAATCCTGAAGATTAGTCTGAAGAAGTGCTCGACCTGAAACCTTACATATTCCTTCTCTCCAGAGATGCTGTCTGACCCGCTGAGTTACTCCAGCTTTTTGTGTTCATCTTCAGTTTAAACCAGCATCTCGTTGTATGCATTTCGTTGTCTCTGTACTGTACACTGACAATGACAATTAAAATTGAATCTGAATCATCTGCAGTTCCTTCCTGCACAAATAATCATTAATTTGCTCATTTTGATATCTTCCTGGAAATAGTGACTGCATTTCAAAAGCAAAATGCCTGAAGCCCCTGCCCCACTTAGGAGACCTAAACAGCAACCTTTGGTGACCTTGCCCGCTACCCCAAAAAAAATCAAGGTGGAGGTGATGTGCAACCTCCTACCACCTCCCACGCATATGTTGAAAACCTTCCTCGACTATGAAGAAAACCGGCTTCGACTAGACCTGCGACAAAAAAAATATTGATTTTTAAAACGGCAACCTATTTTTAGTCGAGGCCGGTTTTAAACATGATGAAAAAATAGCAGCAACCGAGATGAAGCCTCGATCACACGGAAACCACTTTCAACCATGAGGGAGATTGACCAAAACCTCCGGTGACCTCATGGAAACCATGGGTGGTGGGCAAGGTCACCAGAGGTTGCTGTTTAGGTCTCCTAAGTGGGACAGGGGGTTTAGGATGCCTGGGGCATTTGTTACACTACAGTGTAAATAGAACACATTTTTCAAGATCTTTTAAAATTAATGTTATGGCCACAAAATGGTAGAAAGCATCTTGCATTTGGGAAAATGCCCTTAACTGTCAAAGAATATCACATCAGCCTCTTTGCTGCAGCTGGTATTCACTGGTTACAAAGCAAAGATAATTGAAAATAGACACAAAAAGCTGGAGTGACTCAGCAGGTCAGACAGCATTTCTGGAGTAAAGGAATAGGTGATGTTTCAGGCCAAGACTCTTCTTCATATAATTGATAACGATAATTGGAAACGCTGCCTATGAAGATTTTAAACAGATGAATGGTGAAAGCCAAAAAAAATAATAATTGGAAAAAAATTGATTCAGAATGGAAAATGTGTAATTATATTTTCTGGCAGTTTGTAAAATCAGAATCATGCACTCTAGTAATCACCGTACGTTGTAAAATTAGAATGATGCCATTTAAAATTCGCTGTACCTTGACAATTTGCAATATTTCTGTTTTGTTGATAGTCCCATTGCCATCGACATCAAAAAGAGAAAAAGCCCATTCAAGTTTCTGCGAGGTTTTTCCCGAGGAGGTGAGGTGAAGCGCAATGATGTATTCCTTAAAATCCAAGATCCCATCAGAATTGGTATCAAAGCTCCTGAAAACATGTTGAGCGTATTCTTTGGGATCCGTATCCGGGAAAAATCCAGAGTAGATCTTTTGAAATTGTGCCATGGTGATCTTTCCATTTGGACATTCCTTCAAAAATGTTTGATACCATATTGATAGCTCGTCTTCTGTGTATTTGGTGTTGAGTTTGAGATCTTCCAAGATATCTTTGGAGAGGGCACCGCTTTTGGAGTTTCCCATTTCCAGACCCAGAGGCAAGAAGCAAAGAGAACACAGGACTCCTCCTGACTCAACAATGCACAGACGGGCACCAGATGCATATTTATCTGAACAGATTAAAGCTTGTTAGTTTAGAAGGATTAGCCTTTATCTTCTTACGGTTGACATTCACACAGACATCCGAATACATATAAACAACAAACGAATTAGCTATTAGAAATAACCGTAACTAACGTGTGAATTCCTAAAATGGTTAGCAAAACACACCTTGCCTGCGGTCCACTTAATTTTATTTGCAGTGTTGGCCAACGGGCAGTTAGACTTTAATAGACTTTAGAATTTTTGACTTTTTAGACAAATTTAAATTGACAACATTAAATATTGAGCGCAGGAACAAGCCCTTTGGCCAAACATGATGCCTAGCTGAACCAGTCTCTTCTGCTGTACATATTCCTCTAATCCCTGCATTTCCATTTGCCTATCAAAAATCCTCTCAAATGCGACTATTGTATCTGCCTTCACCACCAGCCCTGGCAATGAGTTCCGGGCCCGGGTGGTGTCCGAGTTCCGGGTGGTGGCTGTATATAGTTTTGTATCTGCCCCAACCACAGCCCCACCCGGCCCGGACCTGCCCCGCATAGAGTGGGCTGCCCTGAAACGGCTCCATACAGGAGTCGGCTGGCTCAATGCCAACATGCATCACTGGGGGCTGCATTCATCAGCGGCCTGCATGTGTGGAGCAGACTAGCAACACTGCAGCAGCACATCATTTTCAACTGCGCTGTAAAATACATCATTCTCTCTGCCTCGCAAACTTCAGAAATGATTTTTGTTTCGTAATTCTGAATCAAATTGTGTAGTCGTAGAGGCCTAGATAGAGTTACGGGCCTGTCCCACTTAGGCAACTTTTTAGGCGACTGCAGGAGACTTTGCAGTCACCACATGTTTGTGGGCGGTTGCCGGGGAGTCACCTTCTTGGTCGTGAGGAGTTCTCACATTCTGGGAACTAGGTTGGCACAGTGTAAACAGTGAATAAACTGAGAATATGGCCCATTGAACTGATGGCTCTCCACTAATGCTGTGTGCCCTGGGGATTCTCACACGGGTTGTGGTGGCTGTATATAGTTTTGTATCTTGCTGTTTTTCGGTATGACTGTATGGTAAATCAAATTCCACTGTACTATTGAAATATGAAGCTTACGCCGTTAAAAAACGCGTTTTCAGTTGTTATTTCAGGTTTTCAATATCTGAAGACTGTTTTTATATACACACACACACAAAGATCTTATAAGATCTTTGCACACACACACGTGTCTTTTGCCACGGCACTCCCTATGGTTCCTCTGGAAACGACGTGTGCTCTACTAATTTTATGCCAAAGGTGTATTTTACTAATTTTCTGGCACGTAATGCAGTCCCTTGTATCAGACCCCGTGCAGTTTCTGCAACCGTTTAGGTGATTAACAGGTTAATGTGACAAGGACCTGGAGCTTTGCAGCGTCGCCTAGTTTTACTCAGCGTGACTGCGTCCAATCGGCTCAGGATCACAGCCGGACAAATGGAGGTTGAGGCGGCTGAGAAGGGGACGGGACGTCGCAGGCTGCTGCGGCTGACCAGAGTGGAGTCTTTCTGTGCAGCTCACCGGCTCCACAGGTAAATATTGGCCGATGCCATTCCGCCGGCAGCGCTGTAGGGCGGGGAATAGCCATCTAGCTGTACAGAGGAGACGAGACATGTCTCCCTTCCGCCTGTCCTTACGTGAATTGTGCATCAAAGATCTGCGGATGAAGATCAGTGTGGAGAAGGGTCTCGACCCAAAACGCCACCCATTCCCCCACCCACCCCCAGAGATGCTGCCCGTCCCACTGAGTCACTCCGGCATTCTGTGTCTATCTATCTTCCTGGTTTTGTTTATTCATCTGCGAGGGTTTAATGCGGGTATTGACACATTACGTCCCGGCAACCACACGTTGTGCGTTGTTTCCTGCTGTTGTGGGAGCAAGGCTTCGCTAGAGTGTTGCAAACTGTGCTGGCTCCCGCACCGGCCGGCCGGCAGCTGCCTGTAGGATAGCGAATAACACGGGGCACGGGGTGAATACAGGGGACGCTCACAGGACACGCAGCAACAAAAACAAGGGTACACAACAAAGCTGGAGAAACTCAGCGGGTGCAGCAGCATCTATGGAGCGAAGGAAATAGGCAACGTTTCGGGCCGAAACTGCAGGCACAAAAATTTCGTTCAGACCGTAAGGTCTGAATGACAATAAAGGAAATTCAGACTGACAGGGGAGAAGGAAGGAAAACGGAGGAGGAGGAGCCCGAGGGCTAAGGAAGGGGAGGAGACAGCAAGGGCTAGCAAAATTTGGAGCATTCAATGTTCAAGGCAATTTTGGTATCCCTTGCTGTATCCTCACCTTCCTTAGCCCTCGGGCTCCTCCTCCTCCTCCTCCTTTTTCCTTCCTTCTCCCTGCCACCCCCTATCAGTCTCTGAAGAAGGGTTTCAGCCCGAAACGTTGCACATTTCCTTCGCTCCATAGATGCTGCTGCACTCGCTGAGTTTCTCCAGCTTTTTTGTGTACCTTCGATTTTCCAGCATCTGCAGTTCCTTCTTGAACAAAAACAGTGTGCTGGAGGAACTCAGCGCCCCTGGCCAAAGATCCCAGAGGAGCCCAGGCAGCACCTGTGGAGGAGGAAGAAGGCCGGAAAAATTAGGTCCGGTCCAAAGATTATAGAGAATTATAATCTAGAGGGTCCTCTAGTATCTTTGGTCCGGTCCGGCAACAGGAGAAGTGGGGCAATGGCTGGAGCTAGTGGCAAAGGCTGGAAAAAGAAATTAAAACGGTGTCTGCTAAAGAGAGAAGAGGCAGTGAAATAGATATCTGCGTAGACAATAGGTGCAGGAGTAGGCCATTCAGCCCTTCAATCCAGCATCACCATCATTCACTGTGATAATCATGGCAGATCATATTCTTGCTATTGAGGGACTGCAGCGTAGGTTTACAAGGTTAATTCCCGGGATGGCGGGACTGTCATATGCTGAGAGAATGGAGCAGCTGGGCTTGTACATGCTGGAGTTTAGAAGGATGAGAGGGTATCTCATTGAAACATATAAGATTGTTAAAGGTTTGGACACGCTAGAGGCAGGAAACATGTTCCTGATGTTGGGGGAGTCCAGAACCAGGGGCCACAGTTTAAGAATAAGGAGCAAGCCATTTTAGAACGGAGACGAGGAAACACTTTTTCTCACAGAGAGTGGTGAATCTGTGGAATTCTCTGCCTCGGAGGGCGGTGGAGGCAGGTTCTCTGGATGCTTTCAAGAGAGAGCTAGATAGGGCTCTTAAAAATAGTTGGTTTTGAAAATTTGATTTGTAACTTGTTTTCCAGTAATTTCTTGAGTGCCGAGGATAACAAGAGAATTTTTGGAAAGTGCAACAACCCAAATGGCCATGGTCATAACTACAAAGGTCAGTACCCGATGAATGGCTTGTTGGCATCTGCAAGTGATTCAAAAAAAGCATATGGCTAGCAATTGACTGAATCCAGCTGCAACTTATCTGATGAACTCTGGTTAATTAGATTGCTTCATGTTCTTTGAAGAGCTGGGCAGCTTCAATCCATGGCCCTATAGAGAGAATATGTGTTTCAGTAGATTCGAACGCACATAGTGGTGGGTGGACTTGGCTATGGAGTCGGCTAACAATTTGTCAAGAATCATTTTTAGAATGAACTGAATTGGTGACCATTTTCAATAGTCTTGCTTCACTTCAAACCTAGATTCTTGTGGTCACAATTCACCCACGCAGCTGTTTCTCCACAGAACTGTTTCATCACAAAAGACACCTTGCAATGTTCCTGTCTGTATCTGTTAGAGACTGACACAAAATGGCTTCAGTTAAGTAGGTTTAGCTATGTTGCCCTTGATCGCCCCCGTATTGAAAGTCTGTGTGACATAAAACGTGGGTACTTTTGCTCTGACTTAGCACAGAAAGTTATTTTCATAATTTTTAAACTATTAAGCAGAATAAATACCACAACAAGTTGTGATATCAAAGCTATCGAATAATGCAGGTAGACAAAAATGCTGGAGAAACTCAGCGGGTGAGGCAGCATCTATGAAGCGAAGGAATAGGCAACGATTCGGGTCAAAACCCTTCTTCAGCCTGATATGAGGGAAGTGGGCGGGAAGAAGAAAGGAAGAGGGGGAGCCAGAGGAACGAGCCGCTCCCGTGAGGGGCTGTGACGCTCCCGTCGGAGTGGCCCAGCTCGAGGGAGGAACGGCACTCACGTGAGGGCGATCCGGCTCGGGGCTGGAGTGGTGCTCTGGTGGCTGGGACGGCGTTCTGGCGGCGGTGACCTGAGTCCGGGGTTCAGCCGCGGGCCGGTGGCTGCGTCCGCTGGATTGGAGGTGCGGCAGCTTCGACCACCCCGGGCCGCGGTGTTTGAACCGGCCCGCTCGCGGGGTTCTGTGAGCCGCGGGACTGTTTGTACCATCGCCCGGTGGGGAATCGCCTCAGTGCAGAGGGGGAAGAGGAGGGAAGAGACTGCAGCCCTAAGATTTTAGCCTCCACCCCAGTGAGGAGGTGTTTGGAGGACTCACTGTGGTGGATGTTAATTTGTGTTTATTGTTGTTTATTATTGTATTATTGTATGTATGACTGCAGGCACGAAATTACGTTCAGGCCGTAAGGTCTGAATGACAATGAAGGTAATTCTAATTCTATTTTTGGCAATAGAATTTGGCATCTTGTTCTAACCAGATGCGTTTGTGTTTTACAGTGGAAGTTACAGTATGTGGTGAGGTAAGTGGTGAATATGCTGGCAACTCTCAATATAATGCAAGGACTATTTCAAATTGTTTGAGTGTCAAAAGTTCAGTAACTTGCACTAGTGATTGACCTGGCTTCAGAGAAAAGCAAGATTCAAGATTCAAGATTCAATTTAATTGTCATTTGGACCCCTTGAGGTCCAAACGAAATGCCGTTTCTGCAGCCATACATTACAAACAAATAGACACACGACACAACATAATTTACATAAACATCCATCACATCGCTGTGATGGAAGGCCAAAAAAACTTATCTCTCCACTGCACTCTCCCCCCCATGTCAGAGTCAAAGTCAAAGCCCCCGGCTGGCGATGGCGATTGTCCCGCGGCCATTAAAGCCACGCCGGGTGGTGCGAGGTCGCACACTGGGTCTTGGTTTTTAGAGCCCCCGGCGTGCGCTCGCAGATAAGAATAAAGCAATAAGAATAAAGAATAAAGACTGCCTGGCTGTCATTCAATATTCAGCACAAGAATACTCCATGAATTGACTGCCATTTGACCGCCTTTGATCTGTTGGATTTCAATTAATTTAACAAAACAGTGGTTTATTAGCTGTAAATGTTCCAACAGGATTATTTTAATTTGTGGCTTAGAATCGCAGTTAATGTTCCAGGTTGAATACCCTTTGTTAGGAGTTGGAACTTGCAGAAGATGATCCACTGAGTGCGGAGGCTGTGAGCTGAAAGGTGGGGCAGGGGTGGAGAGGGAATGGCGGACCTTTGTGGTATATAGAAGAGACAAGATCTTAGTTAACTTTGGACATGCAGCAAGGAACAGCAGATGTCCGAAGAAGGGTCTCAACCCAAAACGTCACCAGGGATGCTGCCTAACCCTCTGAGTCACTACTGCTTTATGTGTCTATTTACAGGAAGACATGTCACACCCACCTGCATGAAAAGTTCTCAACCTGTAGAAATGGCTAACCTCGAGCTAGCAATCTTCCCAAGTTGTCCATGGGTCACTGGAGTTAAATGAGACTCCTGGAAATCTGGGGATGCAAGTGTGTTTGTCAGCATATGCATGCAGGATATGAAGTGCAGGTTGTGGAGTGAACCAGCTCGGTTAGTGAACTCGAAGTGGATGCAGAGCTATGGTTGTAACATAGTGACGATGATCTCACCTCTTCCCTGGACTGGGACGTGAGGTAGGGAAGGGAAGAAGCTGTGGCAGTAGATTGCAGGTGAGTGAACTGTCTGCAGGAAACAGAAAGCCCCACAGTTAGTGAGGCTTAGTCACCACATGACACGTTTACCTCATCCATACTACACAAAATCTGCTGATTGATGGGTGTAATCTCATCGCTTGTTACCTATATTAAACACTTACATTTGACTCGAAACTTCATGTGATTAAAATCTCCCAGTAAAGATCCAAACAAAATGACCAACCTGAGGCCAAGCTAGTGTTTGCTTGACAATTTTCAAACAATAATTTCCCAATTTTTGGAACTAATTGATATTAGCTGGAATTTTCTTCTTGTGAAAAGTTCTTCTATTGCCAATCAGCAATGCATGCACAGATGATTATCTAATGGAAAATCGTAGACATAAAATGCTGGAGAAACTCAGCATCTATGGAGAGAGGGAATAGGCGACGTTTCGGGTCGAGATCCTTCTTCAGACTGAGTCTAGACTGAGACCGAAGACAGTCTAATGGAAAATAACTAGTTAAAAGCAAACAGTGTAAATCAGTATCGACAATTTTGCAGATGGGGTAAATAGAACAGATCAGGCAGCATCTGTGGAGGAAGAATCAATGTTATTGTTTCAGGTCGAAGACCCTTCTCTACGTTGCAAACATTATGAAGGATAATTAGTTTTATCGTCACGTGTACCGAGGTACAGTGAAAATCTTTTGTTGCGTGCTAACCAGTCAGCAGAAAGACAATACATGATTACAATCGAGCCCTCCACAGTGTGCAGATACAGGATTAAGGGAATAACGTTTAGTGCACGGTGAAGTCTGATCCAAGGGTCTCTGAAGAGGTAGATAGAAGATCGTTGTTGATTGAATGGTTCAGTAGTTGAATGTAGAGGCTGGTGAGGTGGTAGATGGGGTCAGGGTAACGTTATTGTTGCTGTGTCCAGTTGAAAGCAGATTGTGGGTTATAGATCAGTTGCAGTCAAAGGACTTTGTTCGGGACGAAGGAAGACGTCTCGGACACATCTTTTGAGGAAAGTGTCATCAAATGTGATGGAAATGGAGGAAGTGGGAGAATGGACTTGGTACACTGGGATGAACAGCTAAGATATTGAACCAGCCTGTAGGCTCGCAATGCATGTTTGTGATCTGCCATCACCTGAGGTAGAGACAGAGATCAAGGAAGAAAATAGTTAGTGACAGGCCTAGTAAATTGAGAGCATCTTGGAAATTAGCCGAATAAGTAATTATGATCTATCAAAGGGTCTTCAACATGGAATGTTACCTGTTCCTTTTTCTACAGATGCAGCCTGACCCGTTGAGTCTTTCCAGCATTTTTCAGTTTTTCTTTAGTTTCGAGATACAGCGCGGAAACAGGCCCTTCAGCCCACCGGATCTGCACAGGCAGAGAACCCCCACATTAACACTATCCTACACACACCAGGGACACTTTACCCATACACCGAGCCAATTGACCTACATGCCTGTACGTCTTTGGAGCGTGGGAAGAAACCGAAGATCTCGGAGAAAACTCTGACATCGGGGGGGGGGGAGAGTGGTGGAGAGATAAGTTTTATTTGGCCTTCATCACAGCTGGAGATGATAACCCACGTGGTCAGCAAGGCAGCAACTCTACTGCTGCGCCACCCTTTTTATTTCAGATTTCCAGATTTAGTGATTTTTCGGCGACGACATTAACTTTTCAGCTTGATACCTTTGGGTCAGTGTCTCTATCTAGTCTTTCTATGGTTCACGAGCTCGAAGGGCCGAATGGCCTACTCCTGCACCTATTTTCTATTTTCTGTGAGTGAAGAATGGTAAATCTAACTTCCCTTCCATTCAGGTCAATCCAGTCACTGGGATGGTGATGAATATCACAGAACTGAAGGAACACATGCAGGTATTGATCATATTGAGGAAGGGTGATGGAGGTCATTTGTAAATGATGTCTAATGTTCTGAGTTGGCCTGGTATGGCTGCTGTGTATAACCCTCTATGAGATTAAATGATATTTGTTCTATATTGACACCAAATCCTTTCTGATTTTTCTTGACCAGGAAGTCATTATGAAGCAACTTGACCACAAGAACCTGGATAAGGATGTTCCATTCTTTGCTAATAATGTTAGGTAGGTGGGTCTTAGGCAAGTAATGTCTTCCCCCTCAGTTGCCCTGCTCCTTTCTCCTCCTTTTGTACACTCAGTTCCCACCTTCCAGTCCATTTCCATTTTATTCCTAAAATAGACACAAAAAGCTGGAGTAACTCACATGATCAGATAGCATCTCTGGGGAAAAGGAATAGGTGGCGTCTGGGGTCGAGACCCGTCATTTTCCCTATTCCCTTTCACCGATATCCCTTCCTCTGACTTTACACGTCTCCTTCTCCTTATCTAGCATCATTTTGTCTCCATTAACCTCTATCCTTTGTCACTTACTCCACTCATCTGCCATTCATTCCTTCCCTCCCATCGCCTATATCCACCTATCACTTGCCTGGCTTTGTCCACCCCCCCACCTCCCTTTTACACCTTTTCCCCCCTACACCAATCAGTCTGTAGAAATGTCCTAACCAAAAACATCATCTGTCCACAAATGCTGCCTGACCCATTGAGTTCCTCCTGCATTTGTTTTTTTGAAAGTAGAAAATTGATGAGGAATCGTTGTACGTGACTTGTTAATACCAGGTAATATACACTTATTGTTATTCCAGTCGTGGAGTGATACAGTGTGGAAACAGGCCCTTCGACCCAACTTGCCCACACCGGCATTGATGCAGCCCACAATTGCAGAGTCATCTGAAAGCTTCTGCAGGTGGCAAGAGATGGAGTTGTAGGATGAGATGGTAAACGGGAAGTGAGAGAGGACCGTCTCCTGTGGGGACCCTGTGTTGCTCATTACCGTGTCCCAGACACAGTTCTGTGGCCGGATATATTGCGATCCTCCTACTCCTGCACCTATTTTCTTTGTTTCTATGTTTCTAAAATGTGGGCTTTAATTTTTAGACTGTTGTTACAGGGCCCAGTTAGCTTTGATCTTCTGCGTGTATTACTTCCTTCTCGGACTTGAGCTATGAGCAGATTCCATGTTTATCTTGCATTAGATGCTACCCCAGTATCAAAGTGAATGAGTATACATTGTTTTTATCCTTCTCAAACAAATATTTTCTATTTGTACCTTTTATAAAAAAAATAAAAAAAAATTGTACTTTAATCTGACAACTTTTTAACTTTCCAGAAATATATTGGCAAAGCTACTCTTATTTTTGACTTTATTTGCAGTGTGGCGCAATATTATAATGTATTTATAAGCTGTGTGTAAAGAGTTCAGATATTGCACCACTCCTACTTTGTGCTAAAGCTGTGGCAGTGATGTGAGTGAATTATTAAAGTGCAGCTGGAATAACTTCAGACCGACGTATAACTGAACATGTTCTGTTTCTGTTTAGCACCGCTGAAAATATAGCGATCTACATCTGGGAAAACCTACAGACTCTCCTCCCACCGAAACTACTCTATGAAGTAAAAGTATACGAAACTGATAAGAATATTGTTGTTTACCATGGGGAATGAAAAAATCCTGCTGAGTTTTTGTTGCTCATACTGAGCTGTAGTTGACTCGGAACATAAAGGGCATGTCCCACTTAGGCAATTTTTTTTGGCAACTGCCAGCGACTGTCACAGTCATAGCAGACTGACGAAAAAGTGGCAATTGTCCCCCCCCCCCTCCTCTACGACAATGTCTACGCCAACCTACCACCTAGTCGACTTCAAGCTACTGACAACCGTCGATCCATTAGGACGTCCACCTACGACCACACAGGGACAACCTACGAAAACCAAAGTCAACCCACGTTCACCTGTGACAAGCTAAGACAAGCGACGACCCTGAAGGCAACTGAAGACGATTCCGTCGCCGGTACCTGCCGCTGGTTGGCGTAGGTTGACGTAGGTAGTCGCCAATGGAATTCAACGAAGTCAGCACCCGGCAAAAACCAACATCACCTGGCGACAACGTGCGCCATCCTGGCGACAACCTACGACAGAACCTACGACAGAAGACAAGCTACGTCAAGCCCACAGTCGCCAAAAAGTTCTGAACATTTCAAAATCCAGCGGCAACCAGAAAAACATTACAACTCTTTAGGCGACTTGAGGAGACGACTCACGACCATACGGGCATCATCTCGCGACCATCTGGCGACGGCCTAGTCGCCTGTAGTCACTGAAAAAATCGTCTAAGTGAGACAGGGGCTTAACTGGCCCATGAAAGACCTTTATACCTTTGCTCTTTCTACTCCATTAAATTCTATTCACTCTGTAATTGATTTACTAAGATTCGAAAGAGATCTCTGAAAGGTTCCAATAGTCCATGTTGCTGTAAAGACACTAACATTTCATCATCCAGAGTTGTTCTTCAAAGTTGCTTCAGTTTGTTCACTCGTTGAGTGAAGAATTGTCCTAATTTATATGCCCTATATGCGACTTAATTTAAAATAACTTTAGACTGGGTGTGGAGGCCCAAGGACCTGCAAATGTTGCAGCGTTGAGCAAAACATAAAATGCTGGAGTCAGAAGAAGGATCCTGACCCAAAGATCGTCCGCAATCAATAACCCGTGCCCGCCTTCTCCCCATATCCCCTGATTCCACTAGCCCCTAGAGCTCTATCTAACTCTCTCTTAAATCCATCCAGTGATTTGGCCTCCACTGCCCTCTGTGGCACGGAATTCCACAATTTCCAGAATCATGTCGAGGACTATTGAAGACATGTCGTATCTGCCATTGCCAGGAACACTGGAGATGTTTACTCTGTTGCTGATCGTGTAATAAAACAATTCTCTTGAACATATGATTGAATCAGAATCATATTTTAATACAGCAGTGTTCCACAAAGCATCTGCTGGTCTTGTTTATGTGACTCGGCTCTGTTGGGGATCTTAATATCATGATCATATGGCCAGACTGCTCCTGGTGAAATGTTGTGTAAATAATCTGGTCCTCAGTTGTAGCAAGGAAGGTTTCACCAAATGGAGAGCAGCCATCCCAAGTTGTCCACTATTTATTCTGTTTTCCAGTCGTAATCTTATATCCACTGGCAGCTGTTTTATCTCCCCTAATATAATAATAATAATAATATATTTTATTGTCATTGCACATCAGTGCAACGAGATGTAGTATGCAGCTTCCAACCGATGTGAATTAAAAATAAATAAATAAACTGCGACGTGACCATCTGAGGGAGACAGTCCAGGGGCGATGGGGGGGCACTTCCTTGAGGACGTGGGGTTAGAACTTCCTTGAGGACGTGGGGTTAGAATTGGTTTCTCCACTTTCCGACGGCCAGTTGGAAACTCCAGCACTGTTCGTAAAACTTTGATAAGACCATGAAGTTCACAGGGTCTGAACCAACACCATCATTGGTTTCCCCAGTCTAACACCATTTTGGGGACTCGGTACAATGTTCTCTAGTGGTATGATGCCTGTTCTCATGCCTGCCCTGATGCATCACAGTTGGTGCCACGTTTACAGATGGCTTCGCAGAGCAACGTACCACAAATCAAGCAAACTTTCCTTAACCAGTGGGAAAGTGTTTACATGATGGGAGTAGTCTGAGGGATTCGGAATGGCCAAGGAAGCCTGGCAGGAGCTGTTGGAATAATGGGACCATCCTGGGCTAAAGCAAGCCCAAGCAAGGAATATATGCCTGCACTATATGGAAGCCTGCAATAGCACATTAAGTGTCTGCTAGATAGCAGCTTCAAAATGCAGATTGATATTGTACAGTCTGAAGAAGGGTCTCGACCCAAAACGTCACCCATTCCTTCTCTCCAGAGATGCTCCCTATCCTCCTGAGTTACTCCAACATTTTGTGTCTACCTTCAATTTAAACCAGCATCTGCATGTCATTCCTACACACTGAAAATAGTATTGTCAGGCAGCATCTGTGGGATGATTCAGGCAAAGGTTCAGGTCAAACCCTGTTAGAAAGATGTAGTGGCTTATGGTTAAATTCTAATCTGGTATTTCCTTTATAAACCCCAACAGCTCACCACCGGCATAGCAGGTGATATTGATTCCCTTTAAGCACGGGAGCTTCAGTTTGCATGCTCCTTTCAGGCTGATTGAGGATGTTTCCCCTGCTCCATTTTAAACTGGTTGGGTTAACATAGAAACATAGAAAATAGGTGGCCATTTGGCCCTTCGAGACTGCACCACCATTCATTGTGATCATGGCTGAATATACACAATCTGTAACCCGTGCCTGACTTCTTCCCATATCCATTGATTCCGCTAGCCCCTGGAGCTCTATCTGACTTGTTTAAAATCATCCAGTGAATTGGCCTCCACTGCCTTCTGTGGCAGAGAATTGCACAAATTCACAACTCTCTGGGTGAAAAAGTTTCATCTCATCTCAGTTTTAAATGACTTCCGCTTTATTCTTAGACTGCTCTCAGCTTACCTGTCATTTCTTCACTGCGTCTCACCCTCTCCAACTTTTGCAGTAGTCTCCTCCCTCAGCCTCCTTGCCGAAGACTCTCGAGCCAAAGACTAGCACTTTTCTCACAAGGGACTTCCCTCGACAAGGCTGCTCCGCTTCTCAGCCAATCCCTGTACTCACTCCTTCACCCGCAACTCCTCTGCTGACCTTGAAGGTATGTGTTGATTTATTTGTAAGATTGAATAATTATTTTTAAGTGAATTAAATGTATTAGGGCATTAATGGGAAACAACATCAAATGGTCCAAAAATTCTGCCATTGTAAGATTGCTGGAGATTTCCTTTATTTACAAATTTTACGACAAAGCTTCTATCCGAGTTATAGTTCCACTGTTATAAAACACAGCACACAATTGCCCTCTCCTGTAGATGAAATGCATACAAAACAAGCACCTCATGGAGATTCGTATAAAAACAGCGACCGTCTAGGCTAAAGATAGACACAAAATGCTGGAGTAACTCAGCGGGACAGGCAGCATCTCTGGAGCGAAGGAATGGGTAACGTTTCGGGTCGAGACCCTTCTTCAGACCGTCTGGGCTATGTTTGTTTAGGCGTCTGCATAATTTTATTCCTGGTATCAAGTATAGGGTGATTTCACCAAAGGTCAAATGAGCGTAGATCCCCCCTCACGTGACCGAAAATTTTAACTGGAGGACATCTCTCAGTTTGGTACATGTAAGTGAATGGGGAAACACGCACTTTCCCACCCGTTAAAAACATGGAAAATGGCCGATTTTTGAGCTGAAATTTTCTGTGCTAGTCGGGGTGACCGTGAAGCACAGCGACCTAAATTTTCAGGCAAAAAAAAAGATAGAAAGTGAGGTAATTACAAGAGGGAACTGAAGGTAGAAAGCGGCGGAAGTGAACAGCTGACATTTGCCGTGGTGATTTTAAGATCCAAAATATCGGGAATTATTGCGTTTGCTCGCTGAATTTCATCAAGTAAGGCATTATTAACTTACTTTTGATGAAATTCAGCGAGCAAACGCGATAATTCCACAGAAAATTTCAGCTCAAAAATCGGCCGTTTTCCATGTTTTTAACGGGTGGGAAAGTGCGTGTTTCCCCATTCACTTACATGTACCAAACTGAGAGATGTCCTCCAGTTAAAATTTTCGGTCACGTGAGGGGGGATCCACGCTCATTTGACCTTTGGTGAGATCACCCTATTTAAATTTTCTTGAACACTAACATACCTGACATCAGCCAGGCAGATTTTCCACTACACTTCATTCCCCATGCCTCTGCCAGATCTTTTATACATTGCCATTTAATTATTCGATAAGGAAGAGATCTTGTAATGAAACTATAAATGTAACAGAACAGGATGTTTCCAGCACTCTCCTTCGAAATGGAAGAACATTCAAGAAAATATTGAAAATACATTTTCTTAGAAAATATTGCATTCCATTCTATTTTCATGTAAACAAAATTTGGAGGCTGTCGCTATTACCCTTCTACCAGCAGAGGGAGCAAGACTTCAGACAAACCTAATCCTTGAAGAGAATGTTGATTTTATTCTCAAGAAGACACAAACTGCTGGAGTAATGCCCCTGTCCCACTTAGGAAACCTGAACGCAAACCTCTGGAGACTTTGCGCCCCACCCAATGTTTCTGTGCGGTTCCCGGAGGTTTTTGTCAGTCTCCCTAATGGTCGAAAACGGTTTCCGTCTTCTTCTATGTTCTGGCGATTATTTCAAAAAAATTCAAACCCAAATAGGTTGCCGTTTTAAAAATCGGTAATTTTTTGGTCGAAGCCGGTTGCCATGCTAGTTGAAGGTGGTTGCCGGAGGTTGCAGGTAGTGGAAGGTCAACCAATGATCATATTGAATGGCGGTGCAGGCTCGAAGGGCCGAATGGCCTACTCCTGCACCTATTTTCTATGTTTCTATGTTTCTATGATTGTAGATACTTACGGAGCCAGGTGCACCATCCAGAATGTTGAAAGAAATAGTTGTGATCGCGCTAACACAGATTACCGCATTAATACATTTTTTTTTGTATAAAAGCAAAGCTACAGGAATCTCGTGGGTGTATGGTTCTGCTTACAGATTCAAACAGTTCCTAAAGCACAGCATAATTTTCCAAACCCACAGTTACATAAAAACATAAACTAATGCTGTGCATTCATTCATCGTACCTGCTTTTAATAGTTCATGATCCTGTCAAAACCAGGTCCCTTAAGCTGGCTCTGGCAGGAATGTTGAGTCTTGAAGCATTTTCTGTGTATGACAGATGAATGGAGCAGCAGGACAAAACACTAATAAATCTCATTATCCAGCAGCTGTTTGACCATTTTCATGATCTGTATGTCTGGAATTTGATTGATTTAAAAGATTCAGGTCAAAGCCTACTTTGTGCTTCATGTCAAGTTTGTGAGAGAAATGGTACGTTGTATTAAAGCCACCTGTTTCTACGCACAAAGGTAGTTTGTTGTTATGTTTTGGATAATTAATGGAACTGTAGATAGATCTGTTTACTCTTCTAATGAAGCTTTAAAGATCGTGTATTGGAAATCAAATCAATAAACCGCCCGTCTGGGAATTACACTATGATTACCGTGATTGCTATTTTACCTCACTCTTCAGGAGTTGGAGTTGAACATGATCTATTTTAATGTATCAGTGCAATATTGACGCACAGTTGCATTATTATAGACAATAGACAATAGGTGTAGGAGTAGGCCCTTCGAGCCAGCACCGCCATTCAAAGTGATCATGGCTGATCATCCACAATCAGTACCCCGTTCCTGCCTTCTCCCCATATCCACTGACTCCACTATCTTTAACAGCTCTATCTAACTCTCTCTTGAAAGCATCCAGAGAATTGACTTCCAGTGCCTTCTGAGACGGAGAATTCCACGGATTCACAACTCTCTGGGTGAAAAAGTTTTTCCTCATCTCCGTTCTAAATGGCTTACTCCTTATTCTTAAACTGAGGCCACTGGTTCGGGTTTCCTCCAACATCGGGAACATGTTTCCTAGCTCTAGCGTGTCCAATCCCTTAATTATCACATGTGTTTCAATAAGATGCCCTCTCATCCTTCTAAATTTCAGAATATACAAGCCCTACTGCTCCATTCTATCAACATATGAGAGTCCCGCCATCCCAGGAATTAACTTTGTGAGCCTATGCTGCACTCCCTCAATAGCAAGAATGCCTTCCTCAAATTAGGGGACCAAAACTGCATACAATACTCCAGCTGTGGTCTCACTAGGGCCCTGTACAACTGCAGAAGGAACCCTTTGCTCCTATATTCAACTCCTCTTGTTATGAAGGCCAACATGGCATTCGCTTTCTTCACTGGCTGCTGAACCTGCATGCTTACTCTCAGTGACTGATGAACAAGGACCCCTAGTCCTCGTTGTACTTCCCCTCTTCCCAACTTGACACCATTCAGATAATAATCTGCCTTCCTGTTTCTGCCACCAAAGTGGATAACCTCACATTTATCTGCATTAAACTGCATTTTTCATTCATCTGCCCACTCATCCAACCTGGAAGTAAACCGGAGATAACCACCCTGGAGGTCCGGCTTTTCAGCCTTCTTCCGAGTTCTCCAAAGTCACGCTGCAGAATGTCTTTCCTCTTCTGCCCAACGTAATTTGTGCCGACATGCACTACCACTTCCGGCTGCTCACCTTCGCCCTTGAGGATGCCCTGCAATCGGTCCGTGACGTTCTGGATCCTGGCACCAGGGAGGCAACACACCATCCTTGAATCCCGCCTGTTGCCGTTGAAACCCCTGCCTGTACCTCTCACGATGGTGTCCCTGACTACCATGACTCTGCCTGACGTCTGTCTCTTCAGGTTTACCTCAGCGCCACGTTTTGACTCACAGACCTGCTGAAAGTTATTTTTCATGTGACATTTAACTGGGGGAGATTTGCCCGTACATATGTACATTCAAAATCTCTTGGCTTTTCATGACAAGAAGAGGCGAGTTTAACCAGGTATCTTGGTCCACCAGGTCAGATCATGGTGGCACAGCGGTAGAGTTGCTGACTTACAACATCTGCGGCGTTGGGTTTGCGTGTCCGATCCCGACTATGGGTGCTGTCTGTGCGGAGTTTGTACGTTCTCCCTGTGACCTGCGTGGGTTTCTCCGAGATCTTCGGTTTCCTCCCACACTCCAAAGACGTACAGGTTTGTAAGTTAATTGGCTTGCTGTAAGTGTAAATTATCCCTAGTGTAGGATAGTGTTAACATGCGGGGATCGCTGGTTTGTGCGGACCAGGTGGGCCCTGTTTCTGCGCTCTATCTCTATCTATCTGTTTTAATTGTGGTGGCAGCATTAATGGTCAGACAGAACGATGATTGGGCAGGAGAATGGACACCCGTGTTGAGGCCCCCTAACCTTGCATGAAGAACTTCCTCGATAAACCATTAACAATGGAATTGTGCCTTTTTCTGTATTATCACTGCCTCATCAGGTGAGTGTATTGAAGAGATGATGTAAATGAGTTTTGGAGAGATTATTCAGGCTTCTGAAGCTTGCTCAGGTTTGGTTGAACTCGCCAAGATCCACTGATCAATTAAACGCATTATTGTCTCAGAGTCGTGTCAAGAAAGCACTCTTTGTCAGGGCTACATTCCAGAATATTGTTCCATGCAGGGAAAACACATTTTCGCTCAGATGCCAGCAGCCAAGATTATAAACACCAAGGTTTTCCAAACGTCATTAACTCTGGCATTTTATCACCACAGAGTTGCCTTGAGACCCTGTCCGACACATCCTGCTGTCTTTGATTCTCTTTCTGCTACTTCAAAAACACAGCTTTTCATCAAGTGGGTAATTATCCCATACCATCCGCCACACAGGGGTCCGGTGGGTGGGGGAAAGAAGTGGTGCCTAAAGGTTTGTTTGTATTTCAAGCATAAACTAAAGCAGGGTGACCTAGATAAGAAACAACAGTCTCCAGTATCTCATTACCATGATATGCAGCAGCCCTGAGCCTACTGGATGCCTTGTTTATTCTTGCTGTCAAATGTCAGATCAGCAGGTAGCTTTAACAAGTCAGAAATCTTGATTCCATGTGTGACATGAAGGTGGTGAAATAACAGGCATCTCAACTCTTATCAAATACTTTTATGTGGTTAAGCTCAGCCCATGGGATCACCAGGGGGCCAGATGCAGATCAGTGAACACTCATTTATTTGCCAGGCTCCTTCACAAAGAGAAATGTACTTTCATTTGCAATTGGAACACGGGCCAGAAATGGACCTCTTGGATTTGCAGATCAAATGAGTGACTAAATAATGTCCCAGGTACTAAGTAATTGCACAGAATGTAACTTCTATCAAAGCTGCAAGGGGCTAAATCTCTCCCTGCACTGGAGACCTGACCTTTTCTCGTCGGGTTTCCGTTGTCGTTGGGGCCGCAACGAGGAGCGGCCTCCAACAGGAAGAAGCCGGGGACTCTGGTGCTACGACTCACCGTCGCCGTCGCGGGGCTGGCCGAGTCCAGAGCGGGTGGAGCGGTGGAGGAGCGCTGATGCTGCTGCTGCTGCTGCTGCTACCGGAGAGTCGGAGGCTCCAACGGCAGGTCTGTGGACGGTGGCACCGGGAGCCCATGGCTCCCTGGAGGGAGACCGCTTTTCAGGGCTCTCGCAACGGCGACTTCCCCCGCCCGAGTTGCGGGGTCGAAGAGCTCCTGGAGCGGGGCCTTTACAGCACCACCCCGCGAGGCTTGGAATGGCCTCGGGACTCTGCGAGCGCACGCCGGGGGCTCTAACAGCAAGACCCGGTGTGCGACCTCGCATCACCCGGCGTGGCTTTAATGGCCGCGGGACAATCGCCATCGCCAGCCGGGGGCTTTGACTTTGACTCTGACATCGGGGGGGGGGAGAGTGCAGTGGAGAGATAAGTGTTTTTGGCCTTCCATCACAGCGATGTGATGGATGTTTATGTAAATTATGTTGTGTTGTTGTGTCTTGGGTCTATTTGTTTGTAATGTATGGCTGCAGAAACGGCATTTCGTTTGGACCTCAAGGGGTCCAAATGACAATTAAATGTATTTTGTATCTTGTATCTTGATTGTGCTGATCAGTCATCAACATGTACAAAGATGGTGCTTTTAAACCTTCCAATATTGCTGCATCTGTTTAGAACACGTTCTTTGTTCCACAGTGGGGGAACACAACAAAGGCAATCATCAGAAGACATTATTATTATTAGCTTATTCTCACATTCCTTCTTAGAACACTTTTTCCATTGTGCCTTTTGGGCACACAATCCTCACAAACTCAAATTTGGAGAACCAGGTCCACTTTAAACCTCACCAAAGCACCTCTCCATTGCCCTGTGATGGCTTGTTGCTGCATGTGTGGTCTGTGTTGTCCATGGCAATGTTTTCACAACTGCATCTGATGGAACTGGTGGCAATATGAGTGCTGACAACCGTATGTGTGTTGAGTGCGATCTGTGCAGTCGATGACTGATCACATTCGTCGATTGGACTTGTGACAACAGCAAGCAAATATGTTGTGCTAACCGTACGTATTTCTGAGCTGTAATCTTCAAATTCAACATTAAACTAACATCTGCTGTCAAGGTGATTGTAAAATTCCCTTTGGTTGTCTTGGAATGGCAGCAAATAATGGCGGTGTACACACAGCCTTTTTCAACTAACTAATCATAATCATAATAGTACTTTATTAGCCAAGTATGTTTTGCAACATACGAGGAATTTGATTTACCATAAAAGTCAAAGTCAAAGTAGCCTTTATTGTCATTCAGATCTTGCGGTCTGAACAAAATGTCGTTGCCTTGCAGTCCTACATATAGTAAAAATGACAAAAACACACACTAAACACAAATTAACATCCACCACAGTGAGTTAGTTCACCAGGCACCTCCTCACTGTGATGGAAGGCAGAAGTCTTAAGTCTTTGTCTCTTCCCTTCTTATTCTCCCTCTGCGCCGAGGCGATCCAGGCTTCGGATGTTGTGACCCCGCCGGGCGATGGTAAGTAATGTCAGTCCCGCGGCTGAATCCGAGCTCCGCGAACGGGCCGGTTCAACTCCGCGGCCCAGGGGTGGTCGAAGCTCCCGAAGCCGCCGCCCTCCAGTCCAGCGGTCAAAGTCATACCAATAAAGAGCAACAAGACGCCCAAATAAATGTTTAACATGAACATTCACCACATCGACTCCCCCACATTCCTCACTGTGATGGATTCAGATTCAGATTCAGATTCAATTTTAATTGTCATTGTCAGTGTACAGTACAGAGACAACGAAATGCATTTAGCATCTCCCTGGAAGAGCGACATAGCAAACGATTTGAATAAATAATAATAAGTGTCCGGGGGGGGGGGGGGGGGGGGGTGGTGATTGGCAGTCACCGAGGTACGTTGTTGAGTAGAGTGACAGCCGCCGGAAAGAAGCTGTTCCTCGACCTGCTGGTTCAGCAACGGAGAGACCTGTAGCGCCACCCGGATGGTAGGAGGGTAAACAGTCCATGGTTGGGGTGAGAGTAGTCCTTGGCGATGCTGAGCGCCCTCCGCAGACAGCGCTTGCTTTGGACAGACCCAATGGAGGGGAGCAAGGAACCGGTGATGCGTTGGGCAATTTTCGATGGAAGGCGGTTTCCGGAGGTTGCAGGTGGTTGCCGGAGGTTGCAGGTAGTGGAAGCAGGTAGGGAGACTGACAAAAACCTCCCACTACTGAATCAGACCGTCAAGCTTTTAAGATTACCCTTCATACCTTATTGGTTGTGAAGGTTTGGGAAGTTCTAAGTACATGAAGAACACTATCTAAAAAAGCGTTCACTGTTTAGTTGTTTAGAGATGCAGCGCAGAGAGGCCCTTCGGCCAACCAAGTTCACACCAACAAGTGATCCCCGTACATTAACACTATTCCACACACTAGGGATAAATTATATTTTCTACCAATGCCAATTAACCAACAAACCTCCACGTCTTTGGAGTGTTGGAGGAAACCGGAGCACCCAAGGAAAACCCATGCGGAGATGTACAAAATTATGCCCCTGTCCCACTTAGGAAACCTGAACGGAAACCTCTGGAGACTTTTCACCCCACCCAAGGGTTCCGTCTGGTTCCCAGAGGTTCCCGGGGGTTTTTGTCAGTCTCGCTAACTGCTTCCACTACCTGCAACCTCCGGCAACCACCCGGAAACCTCCGGGAACCGCACGGTCTCCAGAGGTTTCCTTGGGTGGGGGCAAAGTCAACACTCAATAGTTAGGTTCGATCCGTCTCAGACACTGTAAGGCAGCAACTTTCCCAACAGTGGTACAATCTGGGGGCATTTACAGCAATGAATACAACACTCAAAGTTACACAAAAAAAAGCTCGAGAAACTGGGTCAGCAGACACTGGAAATAGGCAACGTTTCGGCCCGAACCCTATTTCTGCTCCATAGATGCTGCCACCCGCTGAGTAGTCTCAATTTTTTTTGTAGAATAAAGGATTTACAGAATCTGCAATCTTAAACACCTATCCAAAGGCCATTGGTTTATTGAACTTAAACCTTCCTCACTTCCTAATACCACCGTTTGACTAAACCTTGCTGGTAATTACTGAAGATATTCACCAAATGCTGGAGTAACTCAGCGGGACAGGGCAGAGAGAAGGAATGGGTGATGTTTCGGGTCGAGACCCTTCTTCTGACTGAGAGTCAGGGGAGAGAGGTCTAGAGATATGGAAGGGACTGATATTCTTCATTCACTCTACACTGACCACTGCAAGACAGGACCCCGAATTGATATCTTTTGTGATTATCTAACCGTGTAAATCATCAGACAAATGCTTATAAAAGATTGACATTCTCTTCAAAGAACAATATAACACACACATTCTTCTCGGGGTATATATATCATCACCTCATGAGATGGAATCCATTGATATACCAGAAAAAAACTTCACGCCTGTCAGTTACCAGAAGGCTTGTGTTTGTGAAAGAGAGATAGATGGTTGTGATTATCAGGGTTTTGCAGCTGAATCTGAGGAAGAAAAGAACTGCGCCAGATCTTAATAACATCAAAATGTTGGTATAAAGACATAACAACGGGACAGTTAGCGTCATGCCTGCTTAGTGCAAGGGGATGGGGTCTGATATTTTTAAGTGCATGATAGCCAAAGCATAGTATTTGTTAGAACTATTTGTTAGAAATATTTGTGCCTCAACCGACCAGCTCTTGCATTCTACGCCCCAGCTAATAAGTCAACTATACTCTTAGTAAATGCCAAGTGAAAAACACTGCTTAAGGATCAATCAACAGAGACTACAGTCTAATCTGTCACGTGTAGTTATGGGAATCTCAAAGTTGCTGGCAGTGCTGCAGCTTCACTGAAATTTCCCCCAGAAGAACTGGTTGTGGAATGAATAAATGGCAAAGAAACATAGAAACATAGAAACATGGAAAATAGGTGCAGGAGTAGGCCATTCGGCCCTTCGAGCCTGCACCGCCATTCAATATGATCATGGCTGATCATCCAACTCAGTATCCTGTACCTGCCTTCTCTCCATACCCCCTGATCCCTTTAGCCACAAGGGCCACATCTAACTCCCTCTTAAATATAGCCAATGAACTGGCCTCAACTACCTTCTGTGGCAGAAAATTCCACAGATTCACCACTCTCTGTGTGAAAAATGTTTTTCTCATCTCGGTCCTCAGTCCCATGGCATTGCAGGAATGAACACCATGGAGAGGATGAGCGGTCTATTACCTCCATAACCGATGGGAAGATGGTTTATTACCTTAATGAGTGGGCAACACCTTTGGTACTGCTACTCCCCTTCATACCACACTACAGTTCTAGTCCTGATCAGTTCTAGTTCCCTACAGCCATCAGGCTATTAAACATGATAACAAATGAGCTCTGAACTGCAACAGACCATTATTATTATTATTATTGCAGGATATTTGTTATTTATTGAGTATGTGTGCATGTGTAAACACACACTGAATTTTTTTACATCTCCCATTATGTAGTATGTTTACATATTCTATTGTGCTGCAGCAAGTAAGAATTTCATTGTCCTATCTGGGACATATGACAATAAAACACTCTCGATTCTTACTCCAGGCTCAGGGCAGGTCTCACAGACTTCCGATCAGGGCTGTTATTTATGAGCTGACACCTGGGTGCATAATGCTGACAAGAAAAGTCCACAAATAGGAAAATGTGTGAACACTCTTCACCAAAATTTGATGTCATGGCAAGCTTCTATCAAATTAAAATGCTCATTACGCAATTTATACAGAGGCTGAAGCTGGAAATATGCCTTTGCACGATAACTTCAAAGCAGTTCACAGCACAAGGACTATGAACATCAACTAGTCAAAAGAAAGGTTCCTCCCAGATTCATGTGTTAAAAACCAGTATATATATTGTGATTGAGAATATTTCAAAGTAGCAGCTGGAAGATATAGTCTAAGATCATTAGCTAGTTGATTGGACTAATGGCTGCGTGCATGCTTCAATACATTATTAAAAACTCCAGGAAAGTGTAGTCATTGACAATTTTCTCTTGAAATGCCATGTTCTTGCCCATATGTATATCTATGTTAAGAAAGTTGTATTTGATAAGTCGACTCGAGCAGAGACTTTAGGACTGAAGAAATGAGATAAATCAAGATCTCTGAACTCTATGATCCTTTGGGAGATCACCTGGAAACAGAAGGATGGTTTATATCAGATGACGCAAATGGATTGATATTGGGAAACTGCTGTGGGTACATATGTGATTGCTTAGCTGTGTGGTAACTATGGAAACGCACGATGAATCTGCAATGAAGAACAGATCTTCAATTACTTGAAGAAGGATATCGTGACTCAGGAGCGTGGGATAAGGTTTTAATAATGTTAACACTGACAAGCCCCATTGAGAAACCAATCTGGTTGTTTCTGTAATAGCACCATTTGGCAAAATGTAAGAGAGATTTAAATGGGGAGAGAGAAATTTTAGATTTACAAGTTTAGGCATTTTGTGATCTTCCAGTCTCAATACTGTACTTATTAGGACCCAACAGTCTTAATAAATCCCTGGGTTTATTAAGGCCTTTGGGTGGCACAGCGGTAGAGTTGGAACCAGCCATTTCTGTGGTGAGTTATCTATATTGACTCAGTATTTCTCCTCTGACATGTTCCTCTGCTTGGCATTCGCCAAAGCTCTAACCTTCATTTCACAGTTGTTGTAGGTTTCATTATTTGTTTTCTCTCTTTCCATTCTCATTTATTAACCTACCAACCCAGATGGAAAGGTGAGAAGATAAGCCTCATCTGCAGCTTTGCTAGCCACTGCAACATTGTGCTTCTCTCTCTCTCAGAGATCCTGACCCAAAGCCCATTCCTTCTATCCTGTCCGGCTGAGTTACTCCAGCATTCTGTGTCTATCTTTTCAGGGATATCCATTTTGCTGGACCAACCAACAGAGGCCAAGCACTCCTTCGGCCCGAAACGTTGCCTATTTTCTTCGCTCCATAGATGATGCTGCACCCGCTGAGTTTTTCCAGCATTTTTGTGTACCTTCGATTTTCCAGCATCTGCAGTTCCTTCTTAAGCACTCCTCCCACAGCCTTGTTTACTGAGTTACTGCAGCTTTTTTGTATTTCTCTGTAATTCCTTGTCTCTCCAGTGTTTGGGAACATTGATACCTGCAGCAGGGAAGGTGTGACTGCAAACGCCTGCTTCTCTGCGAAACATGAAACGCAACCCATGTTTATTGATCAGATACGAGTAATTGACTGCCCAAGCTGGCTAACTCCTTGCAGGCGTGGTTTATTTAAAAGCTATAAAGCAGAGGGGGGGGTTCTCCACACATTTCTGGCTTCAGGGCTCAGCTGAAACTTTCCTTTTCCCTGTGATTCACTCCTCCACTCCTCCACCCCTCCCCCTACCACTCTCTCTCTCTCTCTCTCTCACTCTCTCTCTCTCACTCTCTCTCTCTCTCTCTCGTGTGTTCCTGGAGGGTCAGATAACACCATGCTGGTTATGCTGTCTCGCACGCTTCCTCCTTGTGCCTCAGTGATGGTGAGATGAGAGGCCGCTGTGTGGAAGGATGGAGAAGAAAGTTTGTGTGATCCAAACTGATTTTCATCAGTATCGTCCAACTATTAGTGTTCCAGCCAAGCCTCTCGCGCATGTAAGACAGAAATGCCACCCTCTTCCTCATTTCTGAAGCTGTCAGTCTTTAAATAGTTAAAATGCCTTTATCTAAGTTTATCTAATGCCTCTCCTCAGTTTACATTGGCAATGTATTCTGCAGATTTTAATGCCACTGTCTAATGTATTATGTCTTGCATTGCATGTGCTGGGTGGTGATTTATATCAGTAGAGCTACCAAATGTATCACAAAATAATCTAGATTTTCAATTAAAAGCTTAAATGTTTATTTGTGCTTTACATGTGCAATGATCAAGCCTTTGTAACTTATGATGCAAAATAATATATTCAAAAATACATACTTGGATTACAATTAACATTGGTCAACATTATATTTTCTGGAGAGAACAGTGATATTGAACAGGTTTAATAACTTGGAATAGGTTTAACAGAATCATTATCATTTGTTGTTCTAATCAAAAAAATCTAACCATACCTATGTATTTAATGTTTTGTACTAAACAGAAAAAGGTGTATTTCATGTTCTCAGAATGACCAAGAGTACTTTATCCAACTTCTGAACTGTTGCAATATTTGAAAGGTGACAGTCAGCTTGAGAATGCAGTTTTCATGGCTGGCAATGTAATAAGGGAGCAGATAATCTGTCCCTATCACTGCTAGACATAAATATCAGCTGCATGCCACAGTGATCGTTCTGCTCTTCAAATAGATTATTTTCCAACCCACTGAAAGGAGGACACTGTTTTAATTTAAAATTTAATCTGCAGGACAATGCTCCCAATTTAACTCCCATACATTTGGAGACTTGCGCCAAAATTGTGATTGTGTTGTTTCGCAGATTCACAAGGACCGCATGAGAGTCTCATTAATGTAGGACTATACCAACTCAGTCTTCTCCATCGTGACTCCTGTTCTTGTGCTCCCATGGTGCAGTTGGGAAAGATGTCCCTGGATTTGCATTGAGTTGTAATAAAGGAATTACCGATATATTTCTTATGGGTCTGTTCCACTAAGGCACATTTTTTTTTTTTTTGGTGACTACAGGCGTCTGCTGAAATATTTTCGACATATTAAAAATTTTCCTGCGACAGTGGCGAGAATTTGGGTTGTCGTAGGTTGTCGTCAGGTGACATAGGTTGTCACTGGTGCTGATTTTGGTGAATTCCATTGTCTTAGTCACTGCCGAAGAATCGCCTAAGTTGGACAGGCCCATGTCAGTATAGCAAGCAGCGTGGTGAAGGTGGGGGGAAACCCTCTTTCTATAAGTTTCTTATAGAAACTTACAAAATTCTTAAGGGGTTGGACAGGCTAGATGCAGGAAGATTGTTCCCGATGTTGGGGAAGTCCAGGACAAGGGGTCACAGTTTAAGGATAAAGGGGAAATCTTTTTGGACCGAGATGAGAAAAACATTTTTTTCACACAGAGAGTGGTGAATCTCTGGAACTCTCTGTCACAGAAGGTAGTTGAGGCCAGTTCATTGGCTATATTTAAGAGGGAGTTAGATGTAGCCCTTGTGGTTAATGGGATCAGGGGGTATGGAGAGAAGGCAAGTACAGGATACTGAGTTGGATGATCAGCCATGATCATATTGAATGGCGGTGCAGCTCGAAGGGCCGAATGGCCTACTCCTGCACCTATGTGTCTATGTTTCTATGTAACCAGCAAGTGGTGGTGATTCTATCCATTTGCTGCACTTAGTTTAGTTAATTTAGTTACATTTAGTTTATTGTCACATGTACCGAGCTACAATGAAGCTTTTGTTGTGTGCTGCCCTTTATCTTTCATGGCAGTAAATGTGTAGGAAGGAACTGCAGATGCTGGTTTAAACCAAAGGCAGACACAAAATACTGGAGTAACTCAGCAGGACAGGCAGCATCTCTGGAGAGAAGAGATGGGTGACGTTTCGGGTTGAGACCCTTCTGCGGTAAATGTTTTGGATTTTGGGGATGATATCAATGAAAGAAACTTTGACGGTCCACACAGCAATCATGCTATAGTATATTGGATGGTATGAATCTTTGAGTAGCGTTTTCTATACCATCAAACTGTCTGCTTTGTCCCAGAACGGTTTGTTATTGAAATTAGTTTATTATGTCACATTTACTGGGATGCGGTGAAAAGATTTGGCCAGGCCAGTCGTACCATCCATGAATATATCGCGGAGTGAAAATGAGAACATAAAATCTTCAGATTGAGAGTAAGGGGAGAGGGAAATTAGAGATATGGTAGTGTACAGTGTGAAAACGAGAGATCAAAGGAGACAGAGATCAAGGGAAATGTAGAAGAGATCATTGTTAGCTTGGGGAAGTTGACAATGAGGCATGCAAAGTAAAATTTAATCAAGAGGACAGTCAAACTAGTTGGGGGAGTGATGGGCGAAAGAGGTTACTTGTTAGAGTGTGGTCCTTGATGTTGGCAGTGGAAGTATAGATGGAGTCAGTAGGGTGAGGATGACACAGCTTTGCTTAATGAACTATGGTGGCCCAGCGGTAGAGTTGCTGCATTACAGCGAATGCAGCACGGGAGATCCAGGTTCGATCCAGACTACGGGCGCTGTCTGTATGGAGTTTGTACGTTCTCCCCGTGACTTGCGTGGGTTTTCTCTGAGATCTTCGGTTTCCTCCAACACGTACAAAGACGTACAGGCTTGGAGGTTAATTGGGCTTGGTAAATGTAAACATTGTCCCTCGTGGGTGTAGGATAGTGTTAATGTGCGGGGATCGCTGGTCGGCGTCGATTTCATGTCTTCCCCTAGGTGGCAGAGGCTATGGAGGAAGATGCTACTTCGAGAAAGGGATGTGTGGGAGGATGTGATCAATCGCCCCTCTGTCTACTAAGGACTTGTCCACTTCTGTGGGGCCACGACTTTGTATAGAAAAAAAATCTGTGCTTGATTTTTTTAATTTAATTTTTTAATTTTTGTTGGATGGAAGTACAATAATGTGGTCCTACAGTACCTAATACTGGTTGACATATTACATTTCATATACAACTTCTTATTTTTAATTTAATAATAAAACAGGAGTAAGGAAGAAAATAATAGAAAAGGAGAGATTGACATAGTGCGTGAAATAGAAAGATGGCCCGGAAGAAGGAAGAAGGAAGAAGAAAAGTAGATAGAGAAAGAGACGAAATAGAGAGAAAAAAGAAATGAGAAAGGAGATTGAAAGCGATATACCAATTTAATGTTCCTGGCCACCCGTCACCTGATTCTGAAACATTTTATTTCTATGATTGTGTTGCATCATATACTTGTAAGAAGTCGATAAAAGTAGACCAAATCACTAAGAATTGGCCTACTTTACTTACTAGGAGGAGTGTGCATGATTTATGAAGCTGGTACAGATTAATCAGTATGGCTCTCTAACCGTAATTTTCTAAGCAGGAACATCACATTTCTTAGGGATACCACTGACCCTGGAAGTCAAGACGTATTGCCTGTTGAGTTCTAAACAGCCTTCCACCAAACTCCAACTGGGGTTCTCATGATAGTATATCTATCTATCTATCTTCTATATATCTATAAAACTCTGTGCCTGACGACTGGCTGCCTTTCTGCCTTTTGATTCGTGCCCAATACTCGCAGATGTCCAATCGGAACGGCCGATGCTCGCAGATGTCCAATCAGAATGGCCGATGCTCACAGATGTCCAATCGGAATGGATCCTTTTACTTTCTTCCTTTGATTCACTGCCACGCCGAATCCAGATGCTCAATCTCCCACATCTTTTCCATTTCGGTGGAGATTTCGCTTTTCTTTCTAAGTATCCGCTCCTCATTACATTTTGTCGCCTTTAAGTACACGTTTTTAATCAAATCCTTCTCCCCCCACCCCACTCACTCATTTTGTCGCCTCCTGCTGGCCAGCGACCATAACGGCTGCTGGCGCCCGCATTTCAACGTCAAGAGACGCCATTTAATTCGGCCTTTCAAGAACGGCTTCAGTTCGAGGGCCACGTCTCCCGTGGGGGCTGCGTGTAGGGAACGGCTACGGGTAGGGAACGGCTGCGTTGTGGGAGCAGACCCAACGGGTCTGCCATTGGTCTAGTTACTAATTAAAAAAAAGAAAATGGCAAGTACTTCAATAATGACATAAAGGATCGTGAATACATAATACCTGGTCTCTGAATTCTGAACATGAATGAAAGAGTATTGGTCTTTGGAGAGAGAAACATTTTGGATCATCTGAAGTTCCAATAAAAGATCATGAAACTGAAAGTTTCTTTCTCCATAGATACTGTCTGACCTGCTGGGTATTGTCCAGCATTTTATTTAATTATTATTATTTTAATTATCAGTTGGATTCACTGCAAACACCAGGATTAATTGTTCACCCCCAAAATACTGGCGAGGAGCGTTTGTCTTTTTGATCCATTATGAACCTTGGAATGAAGGGTGTCCTATCGGAGGTAGAGAGATCTAGGACATTAAATTGATAAACATGTTGGAAAATCACTATATTTCCAAGTCAGGATGGACACATTTATTTAACACATGGTTCAAGTAATTGAAAGATTACATTTCAAAAATAATTAACTTGAAACTGAGGCATGTGGGGTTGAGATGAAGTGCCACGTAAATGTAGCTATTTCTGACTCGTTTCATGCCTAATGTGCCTAAGAAAACATATGTAATTTGCTGGGATATGGTGAAAAATGTGACACTGCCAATAAAAAGTTGAATTAGGGGTTTGCTTATCGGGGACAGGAATTGTATGGAAGTGTTTTAAGTGGTTTTCTCAAATTACTGTTGGGAAGGTGAGTAATTGAGTGCATGGAATGTGAAATGCATGTTGATTCCTGAATTATTCCCCATAATGGTGTTGTTAAATGGATTGGTTCATGAGGATAAGTGCACTCAATGTGAAATCTCCTAGACTACATATGATAGAGACATAGTAACATAGAAAATAGGTGCAGGAGTAGGTCATTCAGCTCTTCGAGCCAGCACTGCCGTTCAATATGGTCATGACTGATAATCCAAATTCAGTACCCCATTTCTGCTTTCTCCCCATATCCCTTGATTCTATTAGTCCTAAGAGCTATATCATAGAAACATAGAAAATAGGTACAGGAGGAGGCCATACGGCCCTTCGAGCCAGCACCGTCATTCATTGTGATCATGGCTGATTGTCCCCAATCAATAACCCGTGCCTGCCTTCTCCCCATATCCCTTGATTTCGCTAGCCCCTAGAGCTCTATCAAAATCTCTCTTAAATCCATCCAGTTATTTGGCCTCCACTGCCCTCTGTGGCAGGGAATTCCACAAATTCACAACTCTCTGGGTGAAAACGTTTTTTCTCATCTCAGTCTTAAATGGCCTCCCCTTTATTCTAAGACTGTGGCCCCTGGTTCTGGACTCGCCCAACATTGGGAACATTTTTCCTGCATCTAGCTTGTCCAATCCTTTTATAATTTTATATGTTTCTATAAGATCCACCCTCATCCTTCTAAACTCCAGTGAATACAAGCCTAGTCTTTTCAATCTTTCCTCATATGACAGTTCCGCCATCCCAGGGATCAATTTCGTGAACCTACGCTGCACTGCCTCAATCACAAGGATGTCTTGCCTCAAATTAGGAGACCAAAACTGTTCACAATACTCCAGACGTGGTCTTACCAGAGCCCTATACAACTGCAGAAGAACCTCTTTACTCCTATACTGAAATCTATATCTCTAACTCTCTCTTGAAAACATCATTGCATGGACCATCATTGGCCAAGAAGCGATTCTCATGACTAGTTCTGGCAACAAGTCTGGTTTCTTGTCACATTGAGCACTGTCACTCTTAACTGCATGGAGATAACAATGATAGGGAGGGAGAGGACTGAGGGACATAGTGTGGGCAAGGTAGTACGTATGTGTACGAGTGTGTGTATGTGTGCGAGTGTATGTATGTGAGTGTTGGTGCGTGTGCGAATGTGTATATGTGTACGAGTGTGTGTATGTGTGCGTGTATGTGTGTGAGTGCGTGTATGTGAGTGTTGGTGCGTGTGCGAGTGTGTATGTGCGGGTGTGTGCGTGAGTGTGGTGTGTATGCGAGTGTGTGTGTGCGTGTGTATGCAAGTGTGTATGTGTGTGAGTGTTTGATTGTATCTGTGTTTGTTTAAAGTGTGCGAGTGCGTGTGTGTGCAAATGTGTGTGTGCGAGTGTGTGTGGGCGTGTGTGCATGTATGTGTGTGTGTGCAAGTGTGTGTGGGCGTGTGTGCATGTGTGTGTGTGTGTGTGCGCGAGTGTGTGTGGGCGTGTGTGTGTGTGTGTGTGTGTGCGAGTGTGTGTGTGCGTGTGTGTGCAAGTGTGTGTGTGCGAGTGTGTGTGTGTGCGTGTGTGTGTGTGTGCGAGTGTGTGTGTGCCTGTGTGAGTGTTTGATTGTATCTATGTTTGTTTAATGTGTGTGTCCCCATGTATGCATGTGCATTGAGTCCATGCAGCAAAGCTTGCTCTCCAATTATCTTAGATCTTCTTGGCATTGGACCAAACTCCCTCTCTCTCTTAGGTCTGTGTGGTGACTGGTATCCCATGTACACCCTTCTTAAAAAGAAAATTGGCCTCTGGAAAATGTTGGATTCTTGGATTTGGAGTGCAAGTGAGGGGCTGATCTTTGTATGATGAATTGTGTGGGAAAAGCTTCCAGCATTTTTACAGTTCCATGTTGAGTCCCAAACAAAAGTATTCTAAATGGGATGTACCTGAATGAACCTGCATGCGCCTACTTATCATTTCAGAGCTTGTGCTTCACCACAATTGGGGAATGCACCCATCTGCTCCTGGCTGTGATAACTGCATCACCTCGTGTGTTGCTGGCTGTTCATGGGGAGATTCATCAGCCACAGACTTGCTTTGTCAGCATTGGGAGGTTTACATGCATCCGCAATAGTAATGCACAGAATGCTTCAATTAAAAATGTTACATTTCGCAACGCTCAACTTTTTGGGTCTTGAATGTAAAAGAGGATTGGATGTAAAAATGAAAGTTTAATGTATAGGAAGGAACTGCAGATGCTGGTTTAATCCGAAGATAGGCACAACTCAGTGGGTCAGGCAGCATCTATGGGGAGAAGGAAGAGGTGACGTTTCAGGATGATGTCTGACCCACTGAGCTACTCTAGCTTTTTGTGTCTATCACTGGTTTAATGTAGTTTTGTTCAAGATATTTTACACAATTAGTGAGCCTAAAAGATAAATCAAAGGATAATACCAACACTCGAGTATATTGCAGAGATGCCTATTTGTAAACCTGTTATTCCTGATGAGGTTTAATTCCCCATCAATTCCAGGACTGCATGGACTCGGGACAAATACTTTGATTGCAATGAGTGCATCCAACATTGAGATCGGCTCGAGAAAGCTGGAGTAACTCAGCGGGCCAGTCAGCATCTCTGGAGAAAAGGAATAGGCTGAGACCCTTCTTCTGCTCTCTGGAAATGTTCCTGGGTTTTCATTTCGGATGAAAGGTGCCATTGATCAGAATAATTACATCTTTCTCTCTCTACAGTGGCTGTCTGACAAGCTGAGCATTTTTAGCACATGTATCTATCTTTCCATCCATCCATCAATCCATCCACCCATCTCTTTTGCATTGTTTTTAAATTTGCGCAGAAACTGTATGAGATAGCGCTACAATCTTTTGCCACCTTACGCGCCATTCTCTTGTGCTGCAAGCGCACCAGGTTTTGTTCTGATCGGTGGAATATTACAAAAGTTATGAAGGGTTAAATACCGCCCCTTTCTGCACCCGCTGTCAATCACCAGAGGCGAGGAGAATAAAGCTGAAGGAGCAGAGTGATCACAGTGTGGAGAGCGAGTTACATCGGCTATCACGACGAGCTGGGAGCCGCTGAGTGAGTGCGGCCGGCAGGCAGCTGGTGAGTGAGCAAGTGCGGCTGGGAGCCGGTGAGTGATTGCAGTCGCCCCCACCCCCACTCACCTCTGAGTGAGTGCGACCTCTCCACATCCCCACTTACCCCCTCCCACCCCACATGACTCCCGCCCACACAACCCTCCCCTCCCCCACCCCACCCTCCCCTCCTTGCCCCGCCCCCACACCACCCCCCCACCCCCCCCCCCACACACCCCTCCCCCACACAACCCCCCCTCCCCTCCTTGCCCCGCCCCCACCTCCCACACAACCCTCCCCCACCCCCCCCCCCACACCACCCTCCCCCACACAAACCCTGCCCACACACACACACACACCACCCCATAACCCTCCCACCCCACACCCACCCTGCCACACAGCGGTAGGCCACGCAAGTGGCAGCAGCAGGGGTAGGCCATGGCAGTGCTCCCCCTTACTGGCACCCAACAGACCCCGCATGAAGCCGTCCCCCTCCCCTGGCTACAGGACACTCCCTGCGGTCCCCCACCTGAAGCCAACCCCCTCCCCGGATACAGAACGGTCCCCTGCATTGGAGGAACGGTTGCGTTGAGGGAACTGGTTGCATTGGGGGACCAGGCCTCCCATGTGACAGGGACCCAACGGGTGAGTGGTGGAACCTTACGTTGGGGAACGGGTTGCGTTGGGGGACCAGGCCACCCGTGGGGGCCATGGGTGAGTGGTGGAATATTGTGTTGAGGGAAAGGGTTATGTTGGGGGAACGGGTGAGTGGTGGAAATGGGTTGCTTTGGGGAACGGGTGAGTGGTGAATTATTGCAGTGGGGGAACAAGGCCCAATGGGTCCCACTTTGTCAAGTACATCATTAAATCTCTGATCTTGTGCTCTTCCGGTTTTGCTTTTTTTTCTATTTGCGGAATCTATCTCTTCCACTTTTTTCGAACGTTTCCTGTCTCATATCTGGTGGGGGCGGAGGGGGAATAGAGGGATAGGAAGGCGGTGGGGGAGGTGAGGAGGAATAGTGGGGTGATAGAGGGTTGGAGGGGGGTGGTTGGTAGGGGAGAGGAGTTATGGAGAGAGGGAGTGAGTGAGGGTTGGGTAAAGGAGAGGTGAGGAAGGGATTGGGGGAGGGGAGGAGGAGAGGGGAAAGATCCTGGGAAGGTGAGGATGGAGCGTGGGGGGATTGAAGGAGAGGAGGGGGATGGGAGGGAGAGAGGAGAAAGTGGGAGAGGTGAGGAGAGAGAGTGGGGAGGGAGAGAGGGGGGGGAGTGGGGGAGGTAGGGAGTGTGGAATAGAGGGAAAGGAGGGCAGTGGAGGAGGTGAGGGATAGTGAGGGGGGTATTGGGGAGGTGAGGAGTGGCGAGGTGGGGGAAAGGGAGGGAGGGGAGAGGAGTTATGGAGGGAAGGAGGGAGTCACTGAGGGGAGGGGGAAGGAGAGGGAGGGATTGGAGGAGGAGGAGAGGGGAAAGAAGAGGGAGTGTGAAGAGGGGGGGGGGGGGGGGAGTGCTGGGGAATGAGGAGAAATGAGCTGGGCCTGCGCAGTGGGGGCTATGCATGAGTGGTGGAATATTGCATTGGGGGATCAGGTGAGTGGTGGAATATTGTGTTGGGGGAACCCAACAGGTCTGCACACAGTCTAGTTTAGTATTACATTTCAAGCTTCTACATTATTTTTAGTTCTTGTATGCAGTGACATTAACTCAATTAACCAAAATAGGGAAAATGGCCAACTGAGAAAACATAACTCATTTGTATTATGTGATGGAAGTTTGATTGTAATCATCGGCCAAAATCTTTGTCTAAAATCCAAACAAAATGAGGATAATAGATTTGATTTTAATGCGGTTGATTTACATCAAAACATATTGAAAGGAATGTGTGGCAGATCCTGTCAAGGCTTGCTTTGTCAAGCATGCCATTTCAAAAACCTGTGTAGTGTTTGAATAATTTTCTAAAGTTGCGGGTTAAAATCTTTAAAATGAATGATGGAGATTGCGTCAGCGTTCTGTTCAAACTCTCGATTTTCCTCGGGCTCAGCGATGTACAGTATGTAGAAAATGACAGTAGACATGGTACAGCCTTGCGGCTACCAGGCAGTGAACTCCAGCCAACCTCCTAATTATGGGCTAAGATAGATCGTCAAATAAGTAAGTGCACACTTGCCCTGCTTTCTGGTATTTTAAATCCTGCCAGAGCAGATGATGGTTGGAGGTTGAAGGATTTTGGAAGAAATCCAAGTTTGCTAATTTGCCCTGACAGAAACCATTTTAATGTGAATGATGACATGACAGTGTGAGATATTGCCTTTCCAACACTTAACACATTAGCAGCCCTCGTAACGCAGGACCTGATAATATCTATCATGCATTCTGGCCAATATTCTTTGTCAAATGTCAGCTATATTATAAACAAGCCTATTATCCCCATTTTGTTTATTTTTTTGTTCCAAAATTTCAGCCTGTGATTCCAGGTACACTCTGCCAATTGTTTTAAAAGCGGTATTATCCCATTTATTGAGGGGCAGGGGAAGGTTCGTCCTGGGACTAGATGTGAATGATGAATGTGTTACAAATGCTATAAATCTGCATTCTCGGTGATTGATAAAATTCTTTCTTAAACGTGCATTTTTGCTTTTGGCTCCGTGACCTCCATAATTAATCAAATAGTTATTTTACATTCAGGTTTCTCCCTCCGTCTCCTCCCTTGCAGACACCAAGTCTCACTGGAGTGTGGTAACTCTGTGACCCTTCATCTCCCTGCAGCGCGTCCTGCTCTGCCATTATTCAAACCTGATGCTGCCACTTTAAATACTTTCACGTACAGGGCAGTATTGTACGTGCCACTGTAACCGAGGCTATTTGCTCGGCACATGCTGAGCCTTAACCCTATCTCCTTCTAGCTGTGAACAATAATATTAAACTAGGTGGGGGCATTACTTTTACAGTTGGAGAGGATCATACAACGTTTGCTCTTTAAAACAGACCTAGTATTAAAAATATATATATTTGGCAAAAAAATCTGCCACATATGTTTGTCTTCGGGTACTCGAGTTACCACAAAGATTGAAAGTGGGAAAATGATTTAGAGTTCCAAATCTTAGGCTTACCCTCATTCTATGCCTCAGCCAACGGCTTTCAACTCATTTACCAGACATTTTGGATCCTCACCCATACAATCACAACCTCTGTATTTGTTTAGAACATGTTGTGACAAGGGCCGACTGTGGCTGGCAGTACTTGGACCGAGGCCACCTCTACAAACTGCCTTGTTGCCGTGTTGGTGTAAAAACCGAAACAATTTCAATATTTTGAGTTTTCTCCCCATTTAGTTAATGTTCAGAAATATTGCCGCGCACACTGTCCACCTCCTCCTGTTTTATTATTGAAGTTATGATTCTTTACACCAACTATTTCTCCGCTGGATTTTTGCCTCAAAATGATACAATTCTTTGCCCACAGCTATGTCTGGGCTGTGAGTCGATAGAACTATAACCTTCACCAAGTGTGTGACAACAGACCTTGTCTCATGCTGACAGTGTCAAACGTTAATGCCTCGACATGTTTATCACAAAATGTTCCATCTTGTCTCCAGCAAGGTTCTCATAAAGAACAAATAGGAAACTGATCTTATCCATGTCATCTCGACTCCAGAACCAAAGTAACTCCAAATCCTGCCATCAAGCTACTGTACATAGATATTAATATGGACAAGGTAGACACAAAATCTTGGAGTAACTCAGCAGGACAGGTAGCATCCCTGGAGAGAAGGAATGGGTGACGTTTTGTGTCGAGACCCTTCTTCAGACTGAGAGTCAGGGGAAAGGGAAATAGACATAGGTGGTGATGTAGAGAGATATAGAACAAAGGGGGGGGGGGGGGGGGGGGGGGGGGGGGGGGGGGGGGGTTTTTTTGAAGAACAAGATTTGCTGGTAGCAGTATACTTGGCCTCTGGTTTCTGAGGCACAGTGCCAAAGCATCAGAGAGATTTCATCAACTCTTTCTCTGCAAAGTCTTCTAGATACATTGGTAGGATAAGCAAACCAATTTCATCTCAAGCATTGAAGTCCTAGTCACACACTCTCAGTTCCAATGGGACAGGCTTGCACTGCTTGCATGTCTGAAACATGACCCTTGAAACATAAATTATGTTCCAAGCTCCACCATTTTCTCTAAACCTCCTTGAAAAATGTTTCACATTCCATATTTCCCCATTTGTCATGTGGATGCGGCTGGCCCATGACTGGTCCAAATGGAAACCATTGTTCTCATAGTCTATCCTGTCTATCCTGCTGGCAGCGAGCTGAAGCCCAATGGAAACATAGAAACATAGAAAATAGGTGCAGGAGTAGGCCATTCGGCCCTTCGAGCCATTCAATGGCTGATCATCCAACTCAGTATCCTGTACCTGCCTTCTCTCCATACCCCCCGATCCCTTTAGCCACAAGGGCCACATCTAACTCCCTCTTAAATATAGCCAATGAACTGGCCTCAACTACCTTCTGTGGCAGAGAATTCCCCAGATTCACCACTCTCTGTGTGAAAAATGTTTTCCTCATCTCGGTCCTAAAAGACTTCCCTTTTATCCTTAAACTGTGACCCCTTGTTCTGGACTTCCCCAACATCGGGAACAATCTTCCTGCATCTAGCCTGTCCTACCCCTTAAGAATTTTGTAAGTTTCTATAAGATCCCCCCTCAATCTTCTCAATTCTAGCGAGTTCAAGCCGAGCCTATCCAGTCTTTCTTCATATGAAAGTCCTGACGTCCCAGGAATCAGTCTGGTGAACCTTCTCTGTACTCCCTGTAAAGGGCAGAAGGTACATATCAATTATTAAACTATCCACCCAACTGCCCCATTGATTTGCCAAAATCCTGACAGCAGCTCGAAGACCCCCAGGAATGGAGAAGAAGCATCCTCGATCCGAGGGCAGTCCACACACACAAATGCAAGGCCATTTACTGCAATGTAAATAGAACATACGGTGTGTAGGAAGGAACAGCAAATGCTGGTTTACACTATAGATGGGCACAAAATGCTGGAGTGACTCAGCAGGACAGGCAGCACCAATGGAGAGAAGGAATGGGTGACCTTTTCAGGTCGAGACCCTTCTTCAAACTGAATCGATAGAACAGTAGGACACAGGAACAGGCCCTTCGGCCCACAATGACTGTGCTGAGTTTGATGCCAGGACCAATTATTCCCTGCTTCACAAAGTCCGTATCCCCCCATTCCCTACATCTCCATGTGTTTATCCAAACATCTCTTCAATGCCACGTTTGTATCTGCCTCCACCACCATCCCCAGGTTGTATCGTAAGCAACGGATATCCAACCTCATCAACACAATCTTTATTCCCAACCTGTTAAACTAAAGGAGCCCATTGCCCTGTACTTGCTGTACTACATTAGTGCTGCACAGTTCAATGTCATACACACAGAACTGAAAATAACACAGCTGTTGGTGTGTTGTTTGTTTGCCACTGGCAATCTCCAAGTAAATAATTTAAGTTGGTGAGAGATGTAGTTCATTGTTGCTCTGGTAGAGCTCTGAGAAATACTGATTTTAATTTTAGTCTCATCTGATCTGTATTTATGACGACAATATCCTGTTGCAATTGCAAGAATTTCATTGTCCTATCTGGGACACATGACAATAAACTCTCTTGACTTGACTTGAGATACAGCATGGAAACAGGCCCTATATAGCCCAGTGAGCCTGCACCGACCAAGGATCACCCATACACTAGTTGTATCCTACAAACTAGGGACAATTTACAGGGGCCAATTAACCTACAAACCTGCATGACTGGACTGTGGGGGGAAACCAGAGCACCCGGGGAAAACCCACATGGTCACAGGGAGATCAGACAAACTCCGTACAGACGATACCCGTAGTCAGGATCGAACCCAGATCTCTATTGCTGTAAGCCACCATGCCGTGAAATTAGATTCACGTGAGTGAAGTTAGATTCCAGAGAAGTCAAGGATGTACCAGTGCCTAAATAAATGTCAGATTCTAAAGGGGCTGTCCCACTTGGGCGACCCAATTGGCGAGCTTAGAAGAGTTTGAAAAAATGACCTGTGAAGACCTCCTTTGACTATGTACAAGACCTCCTTCGACTATGTTGAGACCAGCTTCGACTAGCTATGACTAGCTATGACTAGCTATGACTAACATCGGGAAAATTGGACATCGAATAGTGGAGAGTGAAGACAACCTCCTTTGACCTCCCTTCGACTATGATGAAGACTACCTTCAACTACCTTCAACTACCTTCGATTACCTACGACCAACATGCGGACCTACTACGGCCTACTACGACTAAACCTACGAGTGAAAAAAGTATCGATTTTTTTCCATGACGACCTTTTATTTACTCACGGGCATATTCTAAAATATTGAAAAAAATGTGGCCTCGAATACGCAGATACCACTCTCGAGCATGAAGGAGAGTTACGAAGACCTCCTACGACCTTGTGTCGGCCACGCTGCGAGTATGAGTCGAGGGCAAACTCGCCAGAACTCACGGATTAGGTGGCCCAAGTGGGACAGCCCCTTAAGGATCATATATGTCGAAATATGAAGATAGACACAAAAAGCTCGAGTAACTCAGCGGATGCAGGCAGCATCTCTGGAGAGAAGGAATGGGTGACATTTTGGGTCGAGACCTTCAGTTTAAACTAGTCTCTGTAGTTCCTACCTCCATATTATGTCTAAACATGGTCGACCCTTGCAATATCCCCATGTTACTTGATATTTCTGTAGGTGAGGTCCATTTTTGCGACACCTGTATCTGATTTGTGCAGTGGAAATTCCATTAATTAGGGCAATTCTGATGGAGCAAGGGGTTGCAAATGTTTCAGATTTCAAATTCCTCTGAGTTCCAGACTTGCTGCTTTCAAGAAGCATTCTCTTGGTGTGTTTCAGAAAAAGCTGTCAAATGGAATTACTTGCAAACCTGAAGTAAGAAATGGAATGCAACTGATTCTATTGATCCAATGCTAACTCTCTGAATCAAAACAGTGAATTGTCATTTAATATAATTCACTGTCATTAAAACATCAGCCTTTATCTATATTTATTTCATTAATTGCTGCCATGCAGCTGATGGCTGAGACTCAAGTTGGCATCCCAGGCCCCATTTTTATATCACATGACCCCAGATCCGTCTTTTACTTTTACCTGTTTACTCTTTGTGATTGTTTATGATGCTGACAATCTAAAATAGACCATTCTAGTCATAGTCACAGAACACGGAAACAGACCCATGCTGACCAAGCTGCCCCATCTACACTTGTCTCAACTGCCTGCATTTGGCCCATATCCCACTAAACCTTTCATACCCATGTACAGGTCCAAACATCTTTTAAATGAGCATAAGTGATAGGAGCAAAATCAGGCCATTCGGCCCATTAAGTCTACTCCACCATTCAATCATGGCTGATCCCGCACCCGCTGAGTTTCTCCAGCACTTTTGTCTACCTTCGATTTTCTTTAGATAGCATTTATTTAGATAGTTTTCTTTAGATAGCTTTCTTTAGATAGCAACCTGGTAAGAGCACCCCAATGAGTGGATCTCAGCACCAGCCTAAATCAGATTTTAGCACGATATATGGGTGATCAGTTTCCTTCAACAATTAGTTATTCCGCTCAGGTTTGAATTGGGGTTAAAATGTTAATGGATTTCACATCAGCACCTACCTTTTGAAAGATAATTATGCTTGCTTGTACATACAGGTGTCTGTATATTTAGTTTAGTTTAGTTTAGAGGTAAAGCGCGGAAACAGGCCCTTCAGCCCACGGAGTCTGCACCGACCAGCGATCCCCACCCACTAACACTATCCTACTCTAGGGACAATTTTAACATTTATTCCAAGCCAATTAACCTACAGAACGGTACGTCTTTGAGGTGCGGGAGGAAACTGAAGATCTCGGAGAAAACGCACTCGGGTCACGGAGAGAACGTACAAATTCCGTACAAACAAGCACCTGTAGTCGGGATCGAACCCAGGTCTCTGGCGCTGTAAGGCAGCAACTCTACCTCAGCGCCACCGTGCGCAGACACTGTTGGGTGAACATAACTCGGGGACGTCCTGTATTTATTCCTTTCATTTCAGCACAAATTAACTGATATAAATAACTGCAACCATTCAAATAATGGATTGAACGAAGGTTTCACAAACTAATGGAAAGGGACAACCAAGGTCTTGAGGTAAATGAAAGAAACAGGAGTGGGTGGAGGCCAGTTAGTCCTTCCAGCCTGCCCTGCCATTCAGCAAGATCATGGCACTTGTATTTATAGGTTAACTCTCATTTTTGCAGTAGAAATATTAGAGAAATCTGGTCTGGATGGACGGCAATGAAAACTAATACCATATGTCTTTAATAAAGGAATTCTAAACAAATTGAAGCAAGCGCCACAACTAATCAGATTTGAGGCATTGATGTGATGCAGAAACGTTCCTGTTAGTGGAGGCTGTTTTCAAAGGGCCTGCCTTCCTGCCATTGTCCTGGCTGTCAATACTTTTTGGAAACACTTAACATGAAATTACAGTTTGAAAGTGCTTTTATTCCATGCTAAAAATGATTTAATGGCAAGACTAGGCAG